>NC_140585.1:1293499768-1294701339 GCF_964204655.1 Triturus cristatus | reverse complement strand
CATACGTCATAGTACTTACAGGAGTCCCAGAGCTGACACCTGGGAAGACGGAGGGGTTCGTAGAACTCAAAAACAAAGCAATTTACTGGTTAAGGAAGAACAGACCTTTGCCCCCTAATATAAATGGCGAAATTCTATTTGTGAGAAGATTGGCCTGGGTAGGGCATAGACCCAAAGACATAGAGGGGGATATTTTAATCATTAATTTTAAGGATCGAAGGGTAGTTACCGATATAGTAGATTGGTACTTGGAGAGAGGAGGGGTAGGAATATCAACCCGTGATCTGAGCTATTTTTACCCTCAATCTCTCCTTATGCCCCGTAATAACAAATCCATCCGTGAGACATTTAAGAATTTTAGACACACCCTCCAAACCCATTACACTAGGACATCTAGCCACTGGGTAGATCCCTATCCATTTCCATCTCATCTAGATAGGCCTTCCCCCTACCAACACCATAGTATACAAACTGCAATTTAGTATCCACAATGGTCCATCCCTCTAACCAATCACTTCGAGGCATTAACAGACCTAGACGATCTGGATTGACAGATGAAAAATAATTTGGAGGCCCACTTTTACCCAATTACTACTGTGGTACCCACCGATCATTCTAGAATTGAATGTTTAGGCAGGGATGCCCATAAACACTGGGACAAGGGAATCAAAATCCAAGTGGCAGCAAATGACCAGGGCCAGATCGATCCAGACAAAATATACACGGACTCTACCTCTCAACCTGATCGTCAAATTAACTGAATTTTTTATCCCACTACAGCTGTCACACTTAGAGACAGTATTGACGACTCCTCTCTTAGGAAGGTAAAGGCTACCCAAAATATCCTATCATGGAATGTCGCAGGTCTCTCAAACAAAGTGTCCCATCAACCGTGGCTAGACATAGTCACCAATTATAGTATTATCTGCCTCCAGGAAACGTGGGCTGTAGATGAAATGCATATTCCTGGATACCAGACTTTTCACGCACCCGCACTAAAAAGCCCACAGGGGAGAAATAAAGAAGGCCTGTGTATTTATGTTTTTATTACAGAGGGCATAAAAATACTCAGATTCATGACTACTGAATATTATCAGATTTTATCAATCAGCTGGGGTCACGTAAAGCTTCTGACCCTAATAAATTTTTACAATAATGTTCTAATAAACAGTTTAGAAAGTGTGATCGATAAACTTATGTACACTACTAAGGCCCAGAAAGAAGGTGAGATGGTTCTGATCTGGTTGGGTGATTTTAATTGTACTGTCTGCCCACATGGTTCCAAGGGCATCTGCGGCCTCGGTGAACACAAGGACGAAAATCCAACCCACTTCATCCACTCGAACCCGGGTAATATCCTTAATAACATGATTTTCCATTTTAATCTGTCCTACATTAACGAGTTATGCACCCCAAATATTCCGTTTCACCCAACTTTTCACGGGCGGGGATGCAACTCAACAATCGATTTTACCTTTATATCCACAACTCACGCAGGGTTAGTATCAACATGGGAAACACTTGATGTCATTTTTAGCGACCATTATCCAATCTCTTTTAATCTAAAAATCAAAGGACGCCAACAGACCTCAGTGGATAAGTTCACATACCAAACCTAGCTACTAAAAATGGTTATTCTATAAAATGGGATAGGGTAGCCCCTGTAGGATTCCTACATAATTTAACACTAATTACTCAAGAAGACATGCTTATCTGTCTGTCAGAAACTGAGTAGTCATCACAAATTATGAACTCGTTCTTAAAAATACAACTGGAACTCAAAAAACTGCTAACAAGGGAGTACCAACCTAATCCCAAAAACACTCATGGCTGGTTCGATAAAAGCTGTACCAAAGCACTTACAGCTCCTAAAAGGGCACTGCATGCAACAACAAAATGCCCTGTGGAGATTCGCCAAGCTAGAAAGCTGTATCAGCTGGCTGTAAAATTGAGGAAACTATCCCTTAGGAAAGAGGCTTGGTCGGCCCTGTATGAAGCCTCTAAATCTAAGGATAATACAGCTTTTTGGAAAGCGGTAAATGCTCCTTATCTACAGAAGAAACAGACAGATATAATAGACACAGCCATCAACGGGGAAATTTGGGTTAACCATTTCAAACACCTGTATGACAAAGTCAATTATTTTGACTATGTTAACCCTACGATTGATGAGACAGGCACCCAACATACTATAAACTCATTGAACACATTCCCGCTAGGTATTATTTTTACTTGTAACAAGGTCACTAAGGCAATTAAAGAAAGCCCTTCAGGTAAAGCACCGGGCCCGGACGGAGTCCCGATAGATGTCTATAAAGCTGAGATTGATCTTTGGGCTCCCTTGTTAACAAATGTTTTAAACCACTCGAACCAACATGGGTTTTTATTGTCCTGGTCTGAAGCTGTAGTTGTTCCAATTTTTAAAAAAGGAGACAGAAATAACCCCACCTGCTACCGGCCAGTATCACTATTAGATGCATTAATGAAGGTAGCTGGCCGGGTGATTTTAAACAGAATACACCTTTGGGCAGAAGAGAACAACGTAGTCTCAAATTTACAGTATGGATTTAGATCGGGTAAAGGTACCATAGAGCAGGGATTACATTTGGCTTTAGTCTTATCTAAGTATACTCAGGCAAAAAAGGGAAACCTTTTTGTTACCTTTGTCGACCTGAGTTCCGCTTTTGACTGTGTGGACCACGAGAAATTATGGTCCACATTATCTGAACTGGGCATAGATTTTAACATCCTACAGTTCATAAAAGCACTGTACAGGGATGCAGGTGCTAGGGTACGTTATGGCAATAAAGGCAAGTGCACTGATAACTTTCCTATTAAGAGAGGGGTGCGACAGGGGTGCATTTTAGCACCCCTCCTCTTCACCCTATATATAAATTCCATCGGTCAACACTTAAAGGAGTCACAGTATGACTATCCAACTATCCTGGGAACATCGGCGCCACTATTCCTTTATGCTGATGATGCCGCTATTATGTCTCGAACCTGGATTGGCCTACAGAGGGCCGTCCTGAAATTCGCAAACTACATGAGAGACAGAGGGCTAAATATCAATACTACAAAAACATACACCATGGCCTGTGGTCCCGGGACAAAGAAAGCACCCTGTCCAATCTTCCTTGATGGCAAGAGGATCGAGACCACGGATCGATTTTCTTACCTTGGAATAAACTTCGATAGGAAGGGTAATTGGCATGCAGCAATAAATGCCAGACATCTAGCTTTCACCCGAGCAATAGGCGCCCTGAAAAATGTTGCGGCCAAACTAGGTGGTAGACCCATGAAAGAACTGATTTCAATCTACAAAGCAAAATGTATCTCCACTGCTACTTATGGGTCTGGCCTTTGGGGCATAGAAAACCCACAACTGATACAAAAAACTGAAAATCAGTTCCTCCGCTATTTATTAGGGGTCCCTGATTCATCAGCTACCTACATTGTACACATTGAGCTGGGTTTATCATATATTTCTGATGTTATAAAAACTGCCCCCATATTACTGTGGCACAAAATTTGGGTTACCCCTGAGACTTCATTAAACAGAGACTTAATCACCGACTGTTTCAAACTTGATGGAATAAGTAATATCAAATGGCTCACTTATGTAAAGAACATGCTAACGGACCTCGGTCACCCAGAGGTTTTTGTGAGGCCATCAAGTATGGAGATGGTGTCCAGAAAGTCGCTAAGAGAGCTGGCCCTCTAATAAATATTAGGTGGAATCTGTAAAAAACTAAAAATACAGTCATTGAATACCAGCAAATTACTGTTCATGAAGGGCTCCAAGGGTACCAAGGGTACCTTTCGATTCAGTCAAGCTGCTATGCCCGAATGTTATTGACCCGTCTCAGATTAGGAACTTTTTATCGCATGACCACCTTTCCTGATTGTAATAACTGGTCAAATGAAATTTTAGCATGCCCTTGTGATGACATTTCCGTTCAATCAAATATCCACTGTGTTTTATTTTGTAAATTTTACCAGATGCCTAGGGGGGCTTTTCTGAAACCAATTTTAAAGGCTTGGGGTATCCGTACGTGCAGACCAGCTATAACCAGATTACTACAGCTAGAAAATGAATTTGTCATCTCTGCCATAACTAGCTTCTTAAAACTGGTTATCAGGTTTCGGAACTCAATGTAATCATTCTGAGTATCAACCCCATATTTTAGATCTTGTTGTTTCTCGAGGAATACTAGCTTCTTCTTAAATGAATTTTTATGACTTACATATGACAGTCACACTAATAATATTTCCAATTTAAGCGGCTGTCCTCAATTGTATTTAATGTTTATTGTACTTTTTAATGTCTGCTTTTATGATTTTGCTTCGCAAATCGAATAAAGCTTTCTTTGATTTGATTTGATTTGATACGATACACTGGTTTTACTCCAGCAACCAGGTCTAATACACGCAGATAGGAGATGCGTTGAAATCCATTTTGCAAGTATCTGGGCCACTTCCAGTGAGCCAGGCACAGGACCAGGTGTAGAGACATGGATATCCCAGAGTCTCAAGCAACAGGAGGCAAGCCTGGGGATGTCTTGAAGAGAAAGCAGAGTCAATTTCTCCTTCAACAGAGTCAGAGAGCAGCTGGGCAACAGAAGAGAAAAGCAGGCCTTCCAAGTCTGCAGTCCAAAGATTAGCCATTTAAGCATTATAGCAGTCCTTCTGACAGAGGTTCAGTTCAAGATCCAGGAGTATATGATGTTCGGGGTCAGATACCCAGTAGTTTTACCCAAAAGTACCTTTAATGTGGGGAATGACTTCAAAGCAGCTCTCTCAAGTGCACAAGTATCCCTTTCAACCCAGCGCTGTCTGTCAGGCTATCTGTGGGTGGTCATCAGTCCTTTATGTGGGACCAGGAGACTGCATATTCAATGGAAGTGTTTGCCCCTCCCTTTCATCCTGCCCAGGCAAGGCTGTCAGAATGCAGATGTATGTAGATGGGTACTGAGAAACACTTATCCTTTCTGTGTTGTGGTTGTCTAGAGGGAATACACAAAGTGTAAGTATCACCCACCCCAGATGTGCATTGGAGACAGGCTATTAGGCACACAGAGCAGTAAATGCAGAGAAATGCACACTTTCTAACAGTGGCACTTCTAAAACAGTATTATTAAAGCCGCAACTTCACCAGAAAGGAGGATTTATCATTGCCTTTCCAAATATATGAAACATGAAAGAGCTACTCCTCTCTGATCAAGTATTACAGTTTAAAAGTGTATTAAGTAATTCCCAATGCTAGCCTATGTGAGGCGTAGAACTCACAGTACTGAAAAATAAAACAGGCTGTTTGCCACTACCCGGACAAGCAAGACATCAATGTTTATATCCTACCTTTTACTTACATAGTAACCTGCCCCTAGGGCTACCTAGGGCCTACCTTAACGGTTACTTATATGTATGAAAAGAGAGGTTTAAGGCTTGGCAAGTAGTTTTACATGCCAAGTCAAAGTGGCAGTAAACTGCACACACAGGCACTGCAGTGGCAGGCCTGAGACAAGTTTAAAGGCGCAATCAATGTTGCAGCCCACTAGTAGCATTTAGCTTTCTGGGTGTATGGTATACCACCTTACAAGGGACTTACAAGTAAATTGAATAGGTCAATGTGCTCAGAGTCTTAAGGCAAACAAAAAGATTCAGAAAAACACGGAGGCAAAATGCTAAAAGATTGGAGGAAGACCACCCTAATGCTGATAGATCTAACACCAGCTTTCTCATTGTTTTCAATATTTTTAAGGTCGTCTGGCAGTTGCACTGCTCCCGGGCTGTTCTCTCTTAAGTGTACGGCATCCCATTCATCATCTTGAACTTGTAAATTAATAATAAAGTAAAACAACAACAAAAAATTCCAAGCTGGCCAATCATGCATCCATATGCCTGCACATTCCTGAGTGGCCATTTTGGAATGCTTGTTTATAAGGCCATAGATCATCTTTTTTTCTGATGTATTTTATTTGAGCAGTATGCCAGTTATAGCAAATAATACATTGTGGATAAAATAATTTTGCAAATCATGAATTTCTTGCCTATAACAGAAGTCGTATTCAAAAAGATCCACTATATACATTTCTTTGTGGCACAAATTTCATCAAATCAAATTAGCAATAAACCCCACATATGCACAATAGGTTAAAACACATAGGATTGTGGTAACATACCATGATTTTAGCAAGAGAAAATGGGTACAAACAATAATGCTGTTCTGTTTGAATTTAAAGTGCATGTGCATATTCATAATACATAGTGCAAAAAGAAAAACTTGTACAAACAACAAGGTATAGCAATCAATAATTAACCTTCTCTTTACTTGGTAGTGAAGTGCCAGCAACATAGGTACAGATAATCTTGCCATTCCAGTGTACTAAAGTGCATGTGCAGATTCCTGGTACACTTTCAAGAGAAAAATATTTGCAAACAGAGCATAACAATCAATAGCAGCCTTCTTTTTACTCATCAGTGAAAAAGTGCTACTGTCATCTTACTGCCAGCTGGATCATATTGTCCAGCGGTGCCCATGCAGCAAGGTATTTTCTCAAGCTGCCCATCCTTCTGGCATATGCTTCCTCAAACAGCTCTGTTCTTTGAAGCTTCTCTAGCCACATCTTGAAAGTTGACATTGTAATTGTTTGCCAATATTGTAATATCAGCGATCTGGCCACTGCTAGAGATGCAGAAATAAAATTCCTGGCATATTATCCAGCCGCGAAGTTTGACTGGATACCCCAAACAGCACCAGTTTTGCTTCTGGCCAGATTGCATCTTGTACACCCTGACTTAATGCTTGGAAGATCGACTCCCAAATTTGTAGCTGCATGGCACACGGAAAAAACATTTGTAACCAGTCCCCTTTCCTCTCATGGGCGTATCTAAAAAAATGTTTAGGGACAGATGGATACATTTTATGAATTGCTTGTAATGTACAGTAGGCCATCCATCATGACAAAAATCTCATTCTCTTAAAGTTGGCTGCCCTGACAGATTTATACCCTAGTATTTATATATATTCCCATTTTCCCACTACCAACTGACATCTCATTTCCTGTTCAATCTTCCTCAGATGGCCCTCGATCAATGGGGAATCTGTGAACTTCCGAAAGGACCTATACCAGTTCCCTATCCCCATCAATTGGGTTTTATACCATAACTTCATCAACTGCCCTGAGGAATGGTTAATTTCTTTTACACAGCTGTTAATCAAACATTTAATCTGAACAAAGATTCTCGTGTTCCCTCCCTATTCGTAACTAAATTTCCTCTCAGTTTGCCATCCGTGTGCCTAGAAAAAAAACCAATACCCTAGCAAGTTCAATGTTTCACAAATCGCTTTTGATATCACCAGTCCTCGCCCCTGACAATCCAGCAACATTACCATACATTGACATGCCGGTAGTTGTCTTCTTATGAAATAATTCTTCACTATCCAAATAATTTCACCTATTGCCTTATATCTAGTTCTTTTCAGAAATCATGCCTTTTTCAGAAAAACCAGAAGGTTGCCTCCACTCTCCTGCATGTCATTTTAATTAAAAAGAGATTAAGACCTCCTTCCACTGTGCCCATCCTAACCATAATATCCAACCATGTAGCCTGGTAGCACAAAAAGAAGTCAGGAAGAGCCGGGGCACCTTATTCCTTATCCAACTGGAGGATCTCACGCTTGAGTGTTTCCCTTTCCATAATAATAAAGGAGTCTAGCTCTTTAAAAATTACCCTAACAACCCTTGTTGGGAAATTTGTGAATAGAAATAAAAACATGGACCAGATAGACTTCTTTATCAAGGACACTCTTCCTATTAATCCAAGAAGCAACATGGACAACCTGTACAACAGACCCTTCACCTTCGCCAGAATCTTCACTTAATACAGTTTGAACAGATCAGTATATTTATTTGTCACATAGATTTCCAGATAGCAAATGGGAGGGCTACTATTATCATTCTTCACTATGTCTGCAGGCACTACTGAATATTGCACATTAAAGAACATTGTCTCAGTTTTATCTTTATTACCGTTGTATCCCCCACATGTTTGTATATTCTTAAATAACTTTCAAAGCCTCCTTAATATTAACTTGGTCAGCTCTTCAGTATAGGACCATATCTTCCACAAATAACTTATGTTTGCGGCACTGAGCATTCTTTCTGGTAATAGTTCAATAAATAGGGCAAAATGTATAGGGGACATTAGGGACCCTTGTTGCGTGCTATATTTAATTCCTATAGTGCATGTTAACCATGCAGCTTGGACACTTGATATAGTTTACTAAGCATTTCCTCTATTCTAGCTGAAAATCTGCATTAAGCAGGCTTATTGGGTGATAAGAATTTGTGTTCACATGATCTTTATCTTTTTTAATAACCTTATCACCACTGACTCCTTAAATGTTGAATGAACACCCAGCTCGCTCCCTAGTTCAATAAACAATTGCACCAGATGCAGCAATAGTTCTTTCTGAAACATTTTATATACCTCGGTTGTGATTCTGTTGGTGCTAGTTGCCTTGACATTAGGCATCTTTTGTAATGCCCATGCGGCCACCCCAAATGAAATAGCAGCAATGTGTCTACTTGTGTCCCAGTCAAGCATGGGAGCCGAATCTGCCTGCAAATTCCCTCAAGACTAGATCTGAAGACAAAGTTAGAATTGCCATAAATATTTTAAAATGCTGTTGGAATAGCTGTGCTATTTCATGGTCATCTATTTGGCCTTTATTTGAGTTAGGATCCTTAATCTCCCCAATATGTAATGCATCTTGTTTCAGACGTGTTGACCAAGCCAGCAGTCTGCCTACCAAGTGGATCTTTTCACATAGTTTCTGCTGAAACATTTTTGTATTATTAATATCTTCAAGAAAGAATAAAAAAGTCTCTCGGTGTTTGCTTGGCTTGCTCATGCTTTTGTTTAAGTCCTGGTTTTAAGTCGAATATGTCTTGTGCATTATCTAGAGTACATTGTAGTTCCTTGACTTTAGCTATCTGAGCTGACTTACACACAATTACCCAATCTCTAACTGTGGCTTTGAATGATTCCCATATGGCACAGCGTGAGGCAGTTTATTGATTAACCTCAATAAATTCCTTCATGTAGCCAAATCTGATCTTCCATGAGTGTCCTATCGAACTGCCATTGTGAGCTTGAAATTTAGAGACATCAATCTCTATTGTGACCCCACCACTGAATGGCCAGAGAATGCATTAGCCCAAATCACCATTCTGCCACGCTTCAAAAAGTTAGAAATTAAGAAGAAATCCATTCATGAAACTGTGTTATTTCGACTCGAAAAAAAAAACATAAATTGCGCCTGCTTTGGATGATCCGAATGCCACGGATCGGTCAAATTCAAATTATATTTCATGGACTCAATAACCTGTGCAGTTTTAGGTTTCAGCAGTTTTTTATTTCTGTTAGAGATGTCCTGTTTGAAGTCCTGTATATAATTAGAATCACCTCCCCATATTAAGGGCCCTTCTTCCCCCACTGCAGCAATAAATATTTCCCATTCATCATCTAATACCAGGCCAAAATAATTCAGATGGCTAAAGGGAACTGCTTGGACTCGAAATTTTACCCAAAGCACCCACCCTATTTTGCAATTTGCTGATCCATTAGCGACTCGCAAAATAGGATTAGGGACTCGATATTAGGAAGGGGTGTGCCAAGGGCGTCCCTTTATAATAGCGACTCCGAAACCTATGTATGAATGTTTTGAGACCTCAGTTGCGGTCGCGAAACACTCAGAGTTTACCACCCTTCTCAGAAGGGTGGTAAACCACTCGCAAATGGGAAAAAGTCAACAGGGGACCCCTTTCCGTTTGGGAATGGATGCGCAAATATTTTTTAAGAGCAAGCAGTGGTCCCAGGGACCACTGCCTGCCCTTAAAAGAAGAAACTGAAATATTTCAATTTTTATTTTTTACATGCATCCTGTTTTCCTTTAAGGAAAACGGGCTGCATTTAAAAAAAAAACTGCTTTATTGACAAAGCAGTCGCAGACATGGTGGTCTGCTGACCCCAGCAGGCCACCATCCCAGAGAGTGCCAGCCATTTCCAACGGGGTCGCAAATTGTGACAGCCTCATTAATATTCAGGAGGCATGCAATTTTTGACCCCATTGGGAATCGCAAACAGTGTCTGAGACACTGTTGTACATTGGGTTTTGCGACTCGCAATTTGCGACGGGCTATTTGTCGCAAATTGCAAGTCTCAAAATCCAATGGTCGTATATCTGGCCCATAGTCTCTTATTTCCTCCCTTACCTCCAAGTCCACAGATTTAGAGAGGTAGATAGTCACTCCCTGAACAGCTAGTCCTGCTGATGCAAAAAAAGGCATGCAATTATTTCCTAAGGGTACAAATTTTCGAATTATTCTCTTTGAGATGGGTCTCCTGTAGATATATATAATGTCAACATTAATTGTAGATAGCCAATTCATTACAGCCCTGTATTTTTTCCTATTTAATACATCATTAATGTTGCATGACAGGACCCCAATCTTATACATCTCCCTTACCCTGCTTTAGTCTTTCTACCTCCCTATATATTGATGGATGATGCACTTCCCTCCAGTTCTCTAAATCTTAAAAGGCTCTCCTGTTCCTCCTTCAGTGACATCCAAATTCTTGCTGGCATATCTGTTCGTTTTTATTTTTCATCCACCCAAAGTGCACACCCACACCTCCACCAGCTCCCCATCCCAACCCACCTTGGATTGGGAATAGCTCACGCTACCCCCCAACCATCCCTGCCTAGTTTTAGTGCCCTGGTATGGCACTGTGGCATGCACAAAAGAGCAGAATTACCTCACAACCCCCCTGCACTCAATCTGATCATAGTTGTCAGTCATATCTTACACAGAAGATTAAACCATATAACATGGAACACATTTTCAGTGCTCTCCCCACCCCTCAACCAATCTGAATTTTCTTTAACAGATCCTGGGCTTCTTCAAGTGATGCACATAAACAAATCTGCCTTTAGATAGCACATTTAGGGGCATATTATCAATGTGAAGGACATCTAACCTGAGCTTCAATTGGAATTCCATAGAGCATATTATCAAGCTCATTAGCGCCGTTTTAGCAGCAGTTTTCTGCCGCTAAAGCGGCGATAATTTTATCGCCTGTCTTGATAATATGCCCCTCTGTTTTGACTGTTGAGCTATAGAGGCCTGGGTCCCTGCTGTCCTGAATTGGCCTATCAGTCCCACCAAGTCTCTCCTTTTGTGTTCTGATGCCACTGACATGTCGGGGAATACGCGCACCTGCTCCTTCTCCGCTAGACAAAATGATTTCTTTTGAATTGCTTTTGTGAGAATCTGTTCTTTTATTCTATAGTACACAAAGTTTACAATGACGGTACGAGAATACTTTGAATTTGTCGGTCTTTGAGTGGGAATACGATGTGCTCTCATCATTGATAAGTCCTCTGGCGGGTTCTCCAAAATGTAGGTTTTGATCAGTGCTTTTATAAATTGCAGCATATTCATTATTAAGCTTTATTCAATTGACATCATAAAAGCATAAAAAGCATTGCAGCATAGAAATATATATATGTTAAAAACACATAAATCATCAAATATGACGATAAAAAACATCATAAGATACAATAAAAGGACATTTAGGCAGGAATAATAAAACATATATTCATACAGGGATCAATTAAAAACATGCCATCTGAAAATGCCATTATTATATACAAAATTGTGCATAAAATAAAACTTCTTTCTTGCAAAGATCAATGCCTACAAATCTTTTTTACAAATAGAAGCTTATATCCAGAGACGGTAAGGTTTGCACAAACAAAAATGATGGGCGGCATTGTACGAAATTAAAAGAATTTAGAACTGGAATAATGTAGCGTTTCTACAGTCCTATGTATAGTTTGCAAAAGAGCACTACGTTTATAGTGCTCTGTTTTGACACTTGGTCAAAGGGACACTTATCTAATATTTGAGACCAATCATTTGTTACATGGAAGCTGGTTAAGCAGTGAAAGACATAAATTCTGAAACGCGTAAGCACAAACCTATGCCTGGGGTTCAAAATAAACTTAAGGTAGCATATTCTGGTGGTTGCTCCTGTGCCTTCTGGTACCCCCACAAAACAGAGGTTCAACCACCTGGCGTAGTTTTCCAAATCTTTAATTTTATTCTGGAATTCACACTGTTTTTTCTGTACATTATCCAGCTCTTTATCCCAAACCAGTGAACAGTCTTCCAAATCTGACATTCTCTGCCCTAATTCCAGCATTCATGCTTGAATCTGTCCCATTGCCTCCTCTATTTTATCCAGCCTCTGACTAATCACAGCTGTTTCCTTGCTTTGAGTATCTCTTAACTCCCGTAATTCATGCAATATGCTTTTGTGCGGATACCGTGATTGTGCATGAGCTTGATCATCCTCTTCACACATGTTGGACCTGGACCTTTTTGCAGGGTTATCCCAGAACTTTTTGCCCTCCTCCATCATTTTATTCTGACCGGTTTTTGTTGGTTTTATGACTCTGGGCACCTTACCAGTGCTGATCAGTGCTAAAGTGCATGTTCTCTCTCTTCTAAACTTGGTAAGATTGGTATACACCTGTTTGTTTTTTTAATTTACCTGTACGTCCCTTGCACAGTGGTATCCCATATACCAGGGGCCTGTAAAGTAAATGCTACTAGTGGGCCTGCAGCGCTGCTTGTGCTACCCACCGCAGTGGCCTTCCAAACCTGTTTCAAGCCTCTGCCGCTGCAGGGCCTACGTGAGCAGTTTACTGCCACAGTGACATGGCACTTCAAGTGTTTGCCATGTCTGAAACTTCCCTTTTACTACATATAGGTCACCCCTAAGGTAGGCCCTAGGTAGCCCTAGGGGTAGGGTGCTGTGTAGGTAAAAGGTAGGACATGCACCTTTGTTGTGTGGCATGTCCTGATAGAGACAAACAGCCTATTTGGTTTCTCACTGCTGTGAGGCTGCTCCTCTCATAGGCTTGCATTGGTAATTCCCTGAGATGTGTGCCAGTGGTAATTTCTGATATGACAGGGGTAGTGTGGCCATGTTTGGTATGTTTGGAATAGTAGTGATAAATTCTTCTTATTGGTGAAACCGGATTTGTTCTTACTATTGTAGTAATGCAACTTTTAGAAGTGGGCATTTTTGTGTGCCTATGACTCATTGTGCCCTGCCTGTTTGTGTATCCAGTGTCTGGTTTTGAAATGACAAATACCGGGGATGTGCATTCACTGTAGACAGTCACAAGGGGGATTGAAGTGTGTCCGGCCTTTCTTGGGTGACTCCTAGTTGGGCTGAACAGGCCTGGACTGCATTTAGAATAGTCAGAGGAGTTGTCCCCTCCACCTCAATTGGGCTGTGGCTACCTTCCACAATGCTGTCTCTGCCCCCCTGTAGTGTGTCAGGAGCCAGGGCTGGAGATTGAATGGGGGTGTTGTACACTACTGAAAGCTGTTTTAAGCGCCCCAGAACAAAGGCTTTGGTATGAGTACAGGGGATGTGACCCCATGATTTAGACACTGGGTGGGACTTGTAACCCGATGCTGCTGGCTCTACAGGCTGAACTTCTGCCAGAAGTGACTGCTGAGCTGCAAAGAGATTCACTGGATTGCTTTGTGGAGTAGTGCCCTGCTACTCACCTGCTTCCTGACTCTACACTACCTAGGCACTGCTGGACTGCCAGGAGGAACCGCTCTTATTTGTGAGGACACTGGCCTCTTTGGTTACTGCTACCTGCCTTGTGTTCACCCTACCAGTGGTCTCTCAGGAGGCACAGCGTGTGGTGAGTACTGGTTGTCACACCTGGCCCCTGCAACCATAGCGCATGAGGAAGTGCTACATTGGACAAATCAATTTCCTTTTGCCTACAAAAATAGTGCTAGAGAGTGCTTGGAATCTTCACTTTGGTGGCCCAAGAAGCGCGTGTTGAGCGCTGTGTTCCTAATGAGAGGGTAGCGAGCGGCGAGCTCTTCTCCTGAGAAATCCAAGTAAAGTGGGTTTTGATGAGAGTTGGTTCGGGTAAGCCCCGAGTCCTCAAGCCAGAGGGACTGCTGCTAAGGTAGGACACTGCACCCCAGCCTCTCCTGCATCTGCGAGGGTCTAGCGAAATCCAGAGCGGCTCTGTGTGAGGAGCAGCACTGATGGACCTCCAGTTCCGGAGTCCATGTTCCCCTGTGGGCAGGGCCATCTCACCAGAGGAGATTCCACAAGAGAGTGGAGAGGCGCAGACATAGCTCCATGTCTTCCCAGGCCAGAGGGCTCTGACCAGAGTCCTACATTGGGCCACCAGCAGTTTTGTCCCCCTCAGAAGAGAGCAGGCAAGATCCTGGAGCAAGGGCAGCCCCGCAAGTTGGCGGGCTGCCCCAGCAGGCAGAGAACCTAACAAGGTCTCCCCGATGACAGTGGCAGGCTGTGTATGCCCCCTTCCAAGCACATATATTAAGGCATTGGTTGGCGGTTCATCCTGATGGGGGGAGTCCTCGACGAAGGCCCCTGCTTCGTGGAGTAGGGAACTTTTCCGTGGATTACCTGCCTTTTCACATTAATTATGAGCTGAGCCTTTGTCTGCAGTTGCAGACAGAAGAGGCCCATCAAGAACTTCACCCTTGCTGTAGTTCGTAAAGGAAGGAATGGGGTGGGGGAGGGTTTACTATGCTCCCAAACATACTCAATCGGAAAACTTGAAAGTCATGCATAATGCACGGTGCCGGGGCGTGAGCTGACTGTGACATGGGGTTGTATCCAGGGCTTTAAGTGGGTTGAAAAAAAATTGGGGTCTCTCCAACTGGCGTGTCCGATGTAATTAAGGGCGTGGCTTGAAACACGGTAGCTCAAAATCTGTCCTTAGCATAGTATGGTATTCTGCGACTTCTATTATTGCATCCAGAATTATAATAAAATACACCTTCAACAAACCAGGACAATTGACTTTATCAATGGTTGTTAGTTACATAAAATAAAAAAGCAGCAACTATGGCTTCCTTGTATATAATATTGAAAATGCTTTAGTCCGAAGATTATGCGACTGAAAGATCCATAACCCCTTCTTTTTAACTTCTTTTGCTGGTTAATTTAAATGAACTGGATTCTGTAGATTTCTTTCATTTCGTGAGGTGCAAGATTTTTCTTTATGTACTGTTAAAACAGAATGCCCTGCCCTAGACCGAGACAGGAGAAGGCCGACCACATGCTTTAACAGCCCAGA
Organism: Triturus cristatus; assembly: GCF_964204655.1. Classification (NCBI taxonomy): domain Eukaryota; kingdom Metazoa; phylum Chordata; class Amphibia; order Caudata; family Salamandridae; genus Triturus; species Triturus cristatus. The sequence continues at coordinate 1,294,686,119 of NC_140585.1, read as the reverse complement.
CTGGCCCATTGTCATTCTGTATGTGACAATCATCAGCCACAGACACAGAATGACAAGGGGTGGGGTGGGGATGCTCTTGTGCACAGAGGAAGAGTGTGAGGCGGCCCCATCAGTGAGATGAGGCCTCTTGCAGGGGAACAGTGCTGTACCCCAATGTCCAATATTATGAACAAAAGGCGTCCGTAAATGGGATCGTCAAGGACGTGAGATCCAAATCACAGACAGTCCATGAAATTTACGGGTGGTTGGTCACCCCACTTTCTTGCTGCTTCGTATGGCCCAGAAGTGTTCTCTTTGGATGCCGCACTTAGTGCGGGGTAGGTCCTAGAGCGTGCCTACCAGTGGATCATCTGTAATCCATCCGCAAAGCTGAGAAGAGTTTGATGATTTTTTTCACAGAACAAAAATAGACCAGATCATCAAGTTGACTTTCAGTATCCTCATTTTATACAGTTAGACCTACCTACGTACACATTATCCCTCAAATAATGTGTGTGTGTTTGAATTAGAAAGTATATTTTAAGTATGAAGTGCTGTTTGATTTGATTTTAACACAATCTAACAGAACTAACTTTAGCAGTATGGATCCAGCCAGAGGGAAAGCTGGTTGAGTTCTGTATACAGCTGCACCAGACCATCAGCTTTTCACATCAGGCATCCTTTACTCACAATGTTAAGGGTATTTCAGTAGCAAGGCTACCTACCGTCTTCCAGAAAAGTTGTGTGTTGTCACACTTTATAGCAACTGTACATTTAAAAAGAAAGTATTTCAATGTTTCTAAAACCCTTCATGGTGCAAGAGTTTCTCCATCATCCACAGATCAGTAAGAAAAAAAGGCCCACAAGACAGGCAGGACCTCACTTGTGTTAGGTAAGTCAGCTTCAAAAGACCAACAGGCTTTGTCAAGCATGTCACAGTGCTTTCACAGAGCTGTATAAATGTATGCTCCTGTAAGTCACAGTCAGGAGGAGGCTGCCTTACACAACTCTGAAAGCCTTGAATTCTTGGGGTGGACATCTTATTTTCTCATCCAAGTTCCAACACGGTTCTGATTAATATGTTCCTTGACTAGCATATGTGGCGGGACCAAACCGACACAATACTTTGGAGGTAATTATTGCATCACTCTGAGAAGGCCCACTGTAAGCAAATAAGGTTTATTGTTTCAGCTTTACAAATGTAAGACATAGAATTAAAACATAAATTCTAAAATGCCATAAAAAAGTAGATACGAAACATACCTCACTGCACAAAGTATCTACAACAATTTTAAAAACTAGAAATCCAAGCCTGCATAAAATACCTACTAAAATTAAAAACCTATTCCCTTTGTTAAGGCCGCCTTGTTCATAATTTCATACCTACAATTTGGGTCATCCTCATGCGGGCCTGGCATGCTAAGCAGGTTTGTGGGAAACCTCATGAAATATGAAAATAAGCATGTTAACAGGAAAGAAGTTATTTCCCAAATGTCTGGAGAGGCAGCTGGTGGTTTGACATGAACAATAAACAGCCCTAATACTTTCCGGGTCAGATAGGGCGCTATGTAGAGCTCTGAAAGGCTTCGAGTGCGTGATAATGCTCCTACTGGCTTTTGGAAAACTCTAGTCTCACTATACAAGAGAACCACAAAACCGCATTGGCATCTAAAATATATATTTTAAAAGTCTGGTAAAAACACGAGATTAAAACAACTCCAATTTCCAAGAAAATGTGAGTCAAACGCTCACACAATGTGCATCAGGGCGTTGGCACTAGGATGCGTGATGTAACTTAAAGTGCTCTTGCGTTTTCTCCCCCTCTTATTGTGCAAATATATTAGTGGGAACGTGCTTACACTCAGTCTCAGAGTTGTTGAAAATGGCCAACGAAAGCTCAAGGTGCATAATGTGATTTAGAATTTAAAGCACCTTAATCCCTACTGCTGCCGTAAGCGTTAGAGTGCAGACACCAAGGTAAGGCTATGCTATTATTTAGTGCAGTTCTACTGGCCCCCAAGTGCATATAAAACAACTATGGGGCATATCAACAACAACCGGCGATAATTATCTCTAAGCGCACTTAGTGCTAGGATAATTATCGCCGGCTAGCGTGAATTTTTATCGCTGAGATAGCGTGCTATTAGCAACGCTTATCTCAATAGCGATAAAAATCCTCACGCTAACAGGCTAACGTGAGATTATCGCTGGAAACCCAGCGATAATCTCACGTTACCTTGTTGATAGAGACAGGCAAATTTAGCCATGATACCCTCCGTCCATAGGATATCATGGCTAAGTCAGAAAAATACCAGACGTAAAAAATCAGCGTTAACCGCGGTTAGCGCTGCTTTTTTTGTCTCTAACAGGGTTAGCGACATTCTTGATAATAGGAGAAATGTCGCTTAGCGACATCTCTCCTATTATTTTACTCTGGAACGCCCCCTTTGCATCTCATTAGAGATGCAAGGGGAAGCGTAGAGTAAAAGGGTGCTAACATGCAAATTTGCATGTTAGCACCCTGTTGTTGATAGGGCGCTAGTTTTATCTCTCCTTTTTTGGCTTTTAAAGCCAAAAAAGCAGAGATGAAGCCCTTGTTGATATGCCCCTATCTTCTTGAAAGTTTCGGGGCATATCAACAACAACCAGCGATAATTATCTCTAGGCGCACTTAGCGCTAGGATAATTATCGCCGGCTAGCGTGAATTTTTATCTCTGAGATAGCGAGCTATTAGCAACGCTTATCTCAATAGCGATAAAAATCCTCACGCTAACAGGCTAACGTGAGATTATCGCTGGAAACCCAGAGATAATCTCACGTTACCTTGTTGATAGGGACAGGCAAACTTAGCCATGATATCATCTTTCCATAGGATATCATGGCTAAGTCAGAAAAATACCAGACGTAAAAAAGCAGCGTTAACCGCGGTTAGCGCTGCTTTTTTTGTCTCTAACAGGGTTAGCGACATTCTTGATAATAAGAGAAATGTCGCAAATTTGCATGTTAGCACCCTGTTGTTGATAGGGCGCTAGTTTTATCTCTCCTTTTTTGGCTTTTAAAGCCGAAAAAGCAGAGATAAAGCCCTTGTTGATATGCCCCTTAGTCGTGTCTTTTCCCAGGCAGCGTTAATATACAATGATACTGGAATCAAAAATTATTCAGTCAGTTAGGAGATAAAGGGACATTGCGTCCTTGAAAGTCTTATGTTATATTTGTTGAAAAGAGGGCGAAAACAGAAGCTCCTTTCCTGCAAGAGCTTAGGGCCAGATGTATCAAAGGTTTTTACCCATTCTGTGTCTATGTGAAAAAAGGGGTCATACATATGGGCCTTAGTTCAGAGTCACATAAACTGTAAAGCAGTTTCATCACCTCCTTGCTTGCAGTTCCACACAGCTGAGGATAAAGACGTGTTGGCAGAGTGCCCATTCTAAACCTAATCATGAATTTGTCACCCTGCCCTGCGTTCTTGTAGGCCAAATATTTGCCCTTAATTATTTGTGCAGGTGAGGTAGTCAATGACTCTGGATTAGTCCACAACTCTGCACAGTCTTTGAAGACTGGAGTAATACCAATAATTTAATCATGGTGATTTAAGAGAGTTCTTACTTTGCCAAATTTGTGCATGGCTTTTAAGTAAATGGTGACCTCTGACTTGATCCATTTTGTATCACCCATTCTTGCACCAGACCTCTCTTTCCTTTCCTGCAAAATGATTTATCAAAGAAAGCTTTATTTCGGCCATAGGCCATAAAAGCGTAAAAGACAATGCAAAACATTTTAGAAAAATACAGTATAGTATAATATTTCATCATAAAAACTATGGGGCATATTATCAAGCCAGGCGATAAAATTATCGCCGCTTTAGCGGCAGATAACTGCCGCTAAAACGGCGATAATGGGCTTGATAATATGCTCCATGGAATTCCAATTGAAGCCCAAGTTAGATGTCCTTCACATCTAACATGGGTTTCAATTGGAATTCCATAGAGCATATTATCAAGCCCATTATCGCCGTTTTAGCGGCAGATTTCTGCTGCTAAAGCGGCGATAATTTTATCGCCTGTCTTGATAATATGCCCCAGAGTTCCTGCTAACTGAAGCAATCGCTGACTATTATATATAAGGTCAGTTGACTGGGTCTACACTGATGTAACATTAGCCCTGCAGCCCCTGAGGTGCAGGGGGCCCCCTCTGGCACTGTGCACAGGTGGCGGGCCCCTGGGCTGAGAGCTCCTGACTGGGTCCGGGAGCGGGCCCTCCATGAACTTTTCAGGGGTGCCCCTCAAGTTTTGGCACAGTGGGTCTATTGGCACATTGAGACATACCTAGGGAAATTGGACTAGCTCATTGTTTGCTGTATTTTTTTGCGGCCACCGACGATAGCAGAATCTACTTCACATTCCCAGCGCAAGTGGCTGGAACTAATGTTGTAATCCAACTCCTTGGCAGTCCAGAAAGATATACAAGCTGTAAGGCACAAGGCCAGATCCAATCTTCCTCTTTTCTTCTCTCCCTATCGACTCCCAGAGTCCCATGCGTTGAGGGCACTGCTTCCAAAAACTATTGTTTCAGATTGGTTAACTTAAGCTGTGTGGCTTGCAAGGGAGTAAAATAATTGGGACATCTCAAATGACTGATTTCTCCATCCTTTCCAGGTCAGTATGTGTTGAAATAGATTTGGGGGATGAAATCCAGAACTGAACCTGAAGCCCGATGGGACGTTGGACATCTGGTACTCCATGTGCTGATTTATTTGTTGCTGCAGTGTCAGTTTTATGTGCTGATTTATTTATTGCTGCTGTGTCAGGTATTTTTGGGCGTAGCTGTGACGCAATCAGTGCTCCACACTGGTCCATATTCACAAACTGACGTCAGTTTGAGAGGCCGGTGCCATATTATACCTGTGGCAAGTATAACGTATGCAGGGTAGGCATTCCCACGTTAAAAGACACTTAGAACTGATGCAGTGAAATTTGCATAATTTCACTGCGTCACTCTATGACTTGACTGCGTCAAACTCCCTACGCCTTCTCAAACCAGGCATAAGGATTAACACAGGACTTTTAACAAGGGAGTCGCCTATGCGTTCTGATGCATTGCTGGAGTTGCGTCAGTCTCAAAATCAACTCCAGCAAGGCATACATTTAGCGCCAAAAGTGCATCAGAATTTCTGAGGGACCAATGAATCCTTCCACCGTGTAGCACCGTATTATCAATACAGTGCATTCATGGCATCGTTAGGGCATTTGCGGCAGGGGCAAGGAATCTGGAGCATCAATGCCGATGTGTAATTTCTTGTAATGATGCCCCTTTGTGTTTAGCTGTGAGCTTGAAGTAGCTTCTCTGTGCGGAAGTCCTGAGTAGGGCCTGGAAGTCAGGTTTCCAACACTCATGTAATTTCAAATGGATGGAGAAGTGGCTCCACATGGTTGCCAGTTGGGTTGCACTGGTTGGAATGGTTTAATATCACAATATTATACTGAATATCATCTGACATAAATGTATTAATGTGTGTATATGTGTGGTATTTCAGTCGAGCGAACCTAGCCAAGAGTCAGCAGAGCACTGTACAGGGTCAAAGACAAGCTTAAAGTCAAGGAGTAATAAGAGAGGGAGCTGGTTTGTGGACTGTTAATACATTGTGCTGTAGTGGGCGTTAAAAAGGTGCATCTTCAACTCTTTTCCAAATCAGAGCTGCATTGGTACGGGCCTGATGGATAAAGGATGTTTTTCCAGACCCTGGGAGAATAGATGGAAAAGGCTTGCTGCCTTGTTTTTTTTCTTTTTCTTCCACTTCTTAGTCTGCAGTCTGATTTTCTCCGGGCTGCAGGTATGCAGAGAATCATCAGAGAGGGAGAGCTCTTTTGCAAGATAAGCAGGGGTGCTGGGCATGATGGCTTTGTACATGGTGCAGCTGGTTTCAAAGATTGTGTGGGCTGGCAAGAGGAGCCAATAGAGTTTCATTAGGATGGGGCAGATGCTGTCATATTTCTTCAGAACCTGGATGAGACAAACTGCCCCTTAAGATTCCCTTATGGGGTGTCAGAGACAATGGGAAGGACATTATGTCCATCCAGATGCACAAGCATGAAGGTTTCAGCAGCAGTTCTGAAATAACTTTCTGAAAGAAACAGTTTCTTTTTTTAAGAAGAGAGAGTTTGTATAAGTCCATCTTTCTTTCTATTTTTGAGCAATATGCACTTTGAAGATGAGGCTGGTGTCCAGGATTAATCAAAGTGACTAGGGGCGATAGGTACATACATTTTTTCAGGTCACAAACGTCATGATTTGTAGAATTGGGCCATTTGCGACCAGGAAAAAGCATTTTCTTTATTTGACAAATCTTATTTTGCTATTCAGTAACCTATTACCGAATTGCAAAATGGGTTACCGATTAGATATTAGCAAGGGTTGTGTTGAGGGTGTCTCCACCTAATAGAAACTCGCAGTGGAATGTGTAAATGTTTTGTGACCAAACAGCAGTCGTAAAACCTTTGCATTTTATCGCCTACTTCAAGTAAGTGGTGACACATTCGCAAACAGGAAGGGGTCCCCAAGGGACCCCTTCCTCTTTGTGAGTGGTTGCGAAAACGTTTTTCAAGAGCAGGCAGTGGTCCCAGGGACCACTGCAGACTGGTTAATAATTTTAAGAAAACTCTCATTTTTAAAAAAACTCATCCCGTTTTCCTTTAAGGGAAATGGAGTGTGTTTCTAAAACAATATTGCTTTATTTAAAAGCGATCACAGACATGGTGGTCTGCTGACTGCAGCAGGCTGCCATCCCTATCCTTTTAGCGATTCCCAATGGGACGCAAACGGAGACCTACCACATGAATATTAATGAGGTAGCTCAATTTGTGACTCACTGGGAATCTCAGAGAGTGTAAAACACATTTTTTTACATTGCTGTTTGCGATTTCCTAATAGCAACGTTCAAAAACGTTTTACTATGTAATCGCAAACCTGAGTCTATGTACATTTGGCCTTGATCTTTAGGGAAAGTTGGAGTTCAAAGTCATCAAAGTACATGACATTGAGCCACATTTCTACTGTTTCCTATTTGTTGTTTTGGCAAATAACAGAAATTCTGTTTTGGATGGGTTGAGCTTCAGGCAGGGTTGGACATCAGGCCTGGATGGTGTGCAGACAGTGTTTGAGGCATTGAATATCTGAAGCAGAGGACACGTTCAATTAGACTTGTGTATCGCTGGCATATTAGTGATCCTTGATGCAGTTATCTGAGGGTAGAGCACCAGGCAGCTCAGCATAGATGTTGAAGATAACAGGAGACAGTATGGAACCCTGGGTATCACCGCAGGTGATAAGAATAATTTGAAACATCCAGGTGCCCATTAAACAAATTGTTGTTGATTGGAAAGGTAGGAGGAGAACCAGTAGAGGACTTCACTGGTGAATAACATTCAAAACTCCAGGATGAGAATGAAGGTACGATGGTTGATTGTGTTGAAGCAAACTGAAAGGTCCAGCAATATCAAGTGTCATCTTCATCTGTGGTCAGGAGGGCATCATCTACAACGTATAAAGTAGTCGTCTCCATGCCACAGTGTGATCAGAAGACAGTTTCATTTTATACCCATTCAGGAAACCAGTAGCATTAATGTGATCCTGAAGATGAACATAGAATGCTTTATGAATTATCTTGCCGATGAATTGTAAGTGAGAGATGGATCAGTAGTTGGTGAGGTCATCAGGGTCTTGTGTTGGTTTCTTTGTAAGTGGGAGGATTTGGCCTGTCTTTAAACATTCTATTCTAGGAAGCTGCCTTGAGTGAGGGAGGCATTCACATTTGTGAGTAGGGGTGACTGAGCCTTCTCAGAGAGAGCATTGATGAAAGAAGAGGGTAAGAGAGTTAAGTTTGTTGGCAGGTATGCAAGAGATAGAAATTTGAAGGATGACTATTGTAAGAATCTATGGGAAGTGGTTGCCATAAGAGGTTAAACTGACCTGGTTTTGTTGTGCTGTTCAATCTTCTGCATTTTCTTCACTGAAGAAGAGATTGATAGCATAGCACTTTTGCTTGTCAGGGCAGACATAAAGGTACCACACTGTCACGCAAGATAAAGTCATACATTATATGAAGCATCAAAGGCAGATATGCACAGATATTGAAAAGAAGCGCTAAAGACTGCATTAATCAATACGAATAAAATGCATAAAGCGCTGGCTGACAAAAGAAGTAACAAAAAAGCATACTGTCATTGCATTTACCAGAGCCTCGACATGTGGAGGTCTATGACCTCAGCATCAGGCAAGGAGACCCAAGAAGAAGTATGGGGGTTGTGCCTCCTCTGCTGTCGAATACCTGAAGTTTCACACCACCAAAACTGCCAGGTAGTTGCTCAGAACAACTCCAGAGGCCTCCAGAAAGTTAAGGGCTCCCATGGAGACCAAGAAGGAGGCCACCGTACCATAGACTGTCTAGGACAAACTGGAGGCCGATCCATTGCAGAGCCTCAGAGATGGGGCAGATGACACAGGTCCTAGGAGACAGCTGATAATCTTTGAAAGTGCTCCACCCTCAATGTCACCCACTACCATAAGTGGTTACAATGCTGCCACCTTCCTGACACCGCTACAACCTTTTTAAGCAGCCGAAAAGCAACATATTGGCGATAGATGAATTGTGTGGAAAAAGACATTTGTTGATTTTATTGATGCACTTGAAGAAACTGATAACAAAAAATTATCAAATCATGCTGGCGATAGTATAAAAGAAGTCATAAGAAAGATGCAGAGAACTGATCAAGAAATCACATACCATCAGATTAAATACATTTTTAATCTTAAATTTAATCCTATTCCCAATGTGGATTATGAGAGATACATTTTCGACGAATCCTGAGAGAAACGCTTAGTCTGGAGAGAATGTTAATTGGCTGCTAGAGCTGCAGAGCTTGCCAATAGACAAGCTGCTGACATGGAGGCCGAGGTGCCCAGAATGAATCAGTCAGGAGTGTGAAAATTAAACCAAAGCAAAGGACTGAAGGACATAAGGTGATGTTTACCCATGACAAGAATTTCAGATGTGGATTTTTGTTTCCAAACAAAGGTAAATGTCCCGTCATTGGACAGATATGTATAGGCTATGGGAAGGAGAACAATTTTGTGTCAGTTTGCAAAACAAAGGAAAATGCAACTGCATCACACAGCAAAGACAAAATGGGCGTCGGAACGTTCCAGAAGCAACGTTTGACGTGCACCCACAAGGTCATGCGACAACATCAATTAAGACAAATCAACACTGAACAAAGTCAATTGTCATCTAAATCATCATCAAACAGTTCTTATATATGAGTGTCAAGTGACGATAAAGAAGATGGCTGTGACATGTAGATGTTTACCTCAGAAAAGCATACACATGTTGGACTGGCCGCATGTGTAGAAAAATGTCAGTAAAATGAAGTCGACATGCCAAAGCATCAAAGTCATTCAAACATTGTCCGAAGATCACACTGAAAGTAATAGGCAGTGGTGCTTTGATAAACATTGTGCCTGAGGAGAAATATAATGAAATATTTCCATTACTGCAATTATTGCCATTGAAAACCAAAGTTCACACGTGTGCTGCATCGTCACCCCTAAAAAGTCAAGGTTCTTTTGTAGAGACAAAGAAACACATGAAAACAAAGGTGCAAGCAGCCAACAATGTGGATCAAGGTTCAGCGTCAAGTGCCTGTCTACTCAGTTACAGAACAGCTGCTGATATGGGAGTGATTTCCACAAAATAGTGAGTCAATTCCTCTCATTGATTCATGGTTTAGGAAAGCTTAAAACTATGAAAGTAAAGCCTCATATTAATGAGGAAATCTGCTCTGTTGATCAAAGACAGACAAATTTCTTTTCATTTACAAGATGCGGTTAAAAAGGAACTTGGGTCGTTATTTAAGCATGATATCATTGAGCATTCTACTGGCCATTCGCTATGGGTTTCGCCCATAGTGGTAGTGCCCAAAAAAGTCAGTGAAGGAGCTGTCCAAATATGCTTTGGCATGCATCAGGCAAAGAAGGCAATTGAACGAGAACAACATCCAGTTCCACACATTGCTGACATGATAATGCAATTAAATGGTGCAAAGGTCTTCTCTCACATTGATTTGAATAAAGGTTATTATCAGTTGGAACTCAAAATTGAAGGTACATTACATCCTTTTTTTCTCATGTTGGTCTGTTTTGATACAAAACATTAAGGGGCATATTCACAAGGAACTGTCGCTGACTTAACGGCACTTTATCGCAGCCAAAGTTGCGATAAACCTATCGCCCAATCACAAGCTGGTGTTAACAGCCCACAGCACCAGTTTAAGCACGATAGCAGCCGCAAAAAACTTCTCCATGGATGACCCCTGCAACTATCGCTAATGAGATGCAGAGTAGGCGTTCCCGTGCCCAAAGCCGCGACAACACCACTCCACAACATTCACAACGACCAGACAGAACTGCGATAGGAACACAAAACAGGCAATAAGGCGCGTTAGCTGCAGGAAAATAACACCTGCTCTGACCAGGTGCTAAGTCGGACCACAGCCTGCACCACAAAAAGGGAGACCAGCCCAGAGCCACACCTGAAGAACAACAGATGCACCCGGGCAACTAAACATGCAGCCCAGAGGGCCTAAAGGGAAACAACACCCGCCGCATCTACCCCCAGGAACCCCCCACCCCGGTACCCCCGATCAAAGACATGCCACATCAGGTACGCCCAATCACATACAAAATTATCCGAATTATGTCGCAGAATCACAACTGGTAACATGCATGTGTCGTCACAAAAATTAGCATCACACATTAATTTCCGAAGCAACAAATCAAACTTTATTGAAAGGAACACTGAAATGAAATGAAGACACATTGCGGCTCTCCTCAGGCCAATCCGTAGGTCACAGGCTGCAAGACAAAAATCATGATGAGAAGGTGTGTCCTGCGCACATCAAAGGACAGAGAGAGTGTAGGAGAGAGAGAGGAAGAGAGGGAGAGAGAGAGAGAAGAAGAAGAGAGGGGGAGAGAGGGAGAGAAGAAGAAGAGAGGGGAAGAGAGAGAGAGAGAGGAAGAGAGGGGGAGAGAGCGCTGCCCCTGCGCACCCAGGCCTCACTTCTCACCTGTTGCCACCAGTGTGTCTCCAACCACTTGCAGGCATGTAGTGCAGTCCATTAGGTCACACATCTGAGACAGACCCGTCATCTGAAACTGAGTCCAGATACATGTTTGGCACAGGACACAAAATTGCACAAGACAACATCACCTGCCCGCCCATGCACACCCAGACAGAGGCACCCCAGCCCCTCCTGCTGCCCATCATAGCATGCCTGCCCATGCACACCAGGGCCGCACTGCTCACCTTCCGCCACCGGCGTGCAGACAGGAGGTCCCACTACGTGCTGCTGCAGGCCACAAGCCCGGGGCCCGCAGACATGCCACACTCCACACCATGCCACCCGCTCCGCAGGCCACCAGGGCTTACGTTTGCTGCTGGGTCTTGATCACTCCATGGCAGAGGACATACCAGGGCACACGGCCTCATCGCAGTCTGCACACCCGCTCACGCCAATAGGTGCCACCAACTCTGTGATCCCGGAAGCGACTCCACGTGGCGGTAGGCCTGCGCTGCCTGCTGGGGGCTGGCCTACATTGCGGTCCAGCAGGGCACACAAAACCTGAGCTGTCCAGACTGCCGAGACGGGGCATCATCGCAGGCTGCACACCCACTCAGCAGCTTAAGGTGCCACTAACTCAGTGCACCCAAAGTCACCGTCCCGTGGCGGGGTGCTTGTGCAGGCCGCAATGCTCCGGGTGCCACTAACCCTGTGCAACCCCAGTCAGCGCCACGTGGCGGCAGGCCCGTGACGGGCGCAAGGTCTGGGGTGCCACTAACCCAGTGCAACCCCGGTCAGTGCCACGTGGCAGCAGGCCTGTGACGGCCGCAAAGCCTTGGGTGCCACTAACCCTGTGCGCAACAACTCATGGGCCCTTTATGATTGAGAACCGTGAGCGTCCGTCATCCAGTCACCACTGGCAGAGGGTAATATGATGTCGGCGGCCCCTTATGTTGGGGGAGTCACATGGCCTGTGACACCCGTGCCGGATGGGTGTGGTGTGATTGCAAACCTGCCCTCAGGGAGTGGCTGTGACATGCTGACAGCTAGACCAGTGACCTACACACCACCAGCGAGTACACCTGCGACGGGTGGCAATGAGGACTCCCCTCGGAGCATAAGAGGAGTGGTCTGGCCTGCCGTAAGCAGGAACAGCGCAGGGCTTGCAACAATGACTCGTGGGATCTGGCCGTGGTTCAGTCCATTGAGAAAAGGGGGACCCCTGGAGACAATGAAAGGCAGGCGGCACAGGGGAAAGTGAGTCAAGGAACCACTATGAAAGAAGCACCTGCCAAAATTATAAAGTAAATGGCCCAACACAAGGGTCCCTTAATAGTGTGTCACTAACTGGAGCTGACCCATACAGGTTTTCAAGCCATATAAACACAACTTTGATTAGCAAAAAATATATTTCTTTTTATTAACATAAGATTACAAACGGCTTTGCGGACATAAACAATGCATCATTGCATAAATAAAAAACATTGATAGTACTCTTGAATGTCCCACACATAACTACATTCATACTGACATACATTCATTCCACAAAAACAAAATATCACACATCAGTCAAGATGGTAAAACTGCAAACTGATGTTCAGATGGAGGTTTTCTCGTGCGTCATCCTGGTGGTATGTAGGAGTAACATCAGAAAAAAACACGCAAAGGATTCAAACGCCTACGCGCGTTTCGGTGTCGGGCCCTGTTCTGTTCATGCTCTGACTGTGTGGCAGTGACACATCAAGTGCTGGAGTGGATATGCCTGCCGCACTGTGGGGCACTGACACACCAGGGGGCGGAGATGTGGATGGTGTGGGGTCACCCTGTTGTGGTTGTGTTGTATCCTGTCAAGCAGTGTCTGGTCCCCGACTCTGGCCACAGTATCCACACTGATGACTGTCAACACCAGCTCCTCCATGTCATCCAGCTCGAGCTGTGGCGCTGGGCCCCCACCTCCAGTCTGCATTGCTGCCTTCTGGTTGGCTGCGAGTTTCTCCTTGGTCTTCCGCTTGATGTCATTCCATCGCCTCTTCACCTCGTCCATTGTCCTCTTGTGCTCTCCGACGGCATTCACCTTGTCCACGATGTCCCGCCATATTCCAGTTTTGGTGCCCAATGACACGTTGGAGGGGATGAACAGTTGTTGATGGTGTTCCATCATGTCAGTGAGTATGATCCTGTTTGCCTGTGGACTGAACTTCGTCTTCCTCTTCTTCTTGTCCTTGCCCTTCCCTGTCCCCGAGGTCCCATGCTGGTCGTCCGGGGTGCTTGTGGGGTTGCGCTCATCCTCTGCGCCTGCTCCGGCTGCCTCCATGGTGCTCGGGTGTTGGTCAGTTTGTGTTTTGGTGTTTTTTTCTACTTTTATGTTGATTTTTCCCGCTGGCCAGGTGTGTGTTGCAGGCCTGGCGCTGCTTATCTCTGATTTCCTCATCGCGCTTTGGCCCATCGCAGGATTTTTGGTGTTGTGGTTTGTGTTTTTATCTCCATCGAGGTGGTTGTATCGCGGACATTGTCCGCGGTTTCGGCAGACTATCGCATGGTACCGCCTTGTTGTGAATTTCACGTTGACACAGGGTTATTTTCCCACGATGGGCTGCGATGTTGAGAGTTGCGTTAAGCTTCTCTTGCGGTAGTTATCTCATGTTCTTGTGAATATACCTCTAAGTTTTAGTATGTCATCAGCAACAGAAATATTTCAAGATGTTAGTCAGAGTATCATACAGCCTGTCAAGAATGCATTCAATTAGAGCAATGACATATTGCTTAATGGAGCTACACAAAAAGAGCATGATAAGGCTCACACATGTATGTTATTTACTGGGTGATGCAGGTTTGACTTTGAATGCAGATAAGTGTGAGTTCCACAAGACATAGCTACAATTCTTTGGCCATCATTTTCTGATAGGGGCATGACAACCGGTCCTGCTAAAGTACAAGCCCTGTCAAATGCCAATCCCCACAACATGTTTCTATGGTACATGCATTTCTTGGCATGGCCAGCTACAGATATATACAAGGCTTTGCCACTGTTAGTGCTCCATTGAGAGAGTTGACAAAAAAGAATGTTTAATTTCATTGGCCACATGAATTTGCAATGAGTTTTAAGAAAATCAAACAAGCCATTAAGAAAGCTACTGAAATTGCTTATTTCAATCCAAAGCTTCCAACAGAGGTTGCTGCCGACGATAGCCCCGTCGGCTTAGGCGCTATCCTTGCCTAGCAGAGCGGCACCTATATGCTGGAAGGCATATTGTGACATATGCCTTGTCCCAAACAGAACGTTCTTTTTCACAACCTGAAATAGAAAGTTTAGCCATGGTAGGAGCTTTTGAACACTTTCATTAGGCCCAGGCGGAGTTCGCGTAGTCGCGCTGTGAGGAACTCCTCGAAGTGTCAAAAGAACTTTGCTTCACTGCGCAGAGTTCCAGTAGCGGGCAGAGCTGCTTGCCACACCGTTTGCATGACATTTTATGTCATACACAATGCTAAGTGCATTCTTACACTGGTAATTGCGCATGATCGGCACCTTGCGGCTTGAATGGGCGTGGCCAGCTTGTTTTTGCTCTGCTTATAGTGCTGTGGCCTACTTTTGATTCCCTATTTAATCTCTTTAATCATACCCATATTAAACTTATCTACCCCTAATTTTAATGTATTGTCTTACCTTGTGTCTTTGCGTTTGTTTATTTTATGTTTTTCCTAAATTTGTTTGTGTGTTTTTACTTGACTTTAGTACTTTTTTCATTTTTTGATTTACTTTGTTATTTCTTTTCCCTCCTTATTTCTTTTTCCTGTTTCTTCCCCCCACCCCACCTCGAGCCATGGCAGAGCTGGGTAGCAGCAGCGCCAGGTCCCCTGAGCCACCCGTAAAATAGAATAGAATAGAAAAACATTTATAGAGTGCATGGCTACCCGGAAGCATCCCAGCGCTGGAAACTGACACGGGGGAAGGAGATGCGGAGGCTTAGGGAAACAGCAAGGTCTTGAGCTGCCTTTCAGAAAGTCATAAGATCAGGGGTTTTGCGGAGATGTAGAGGCAGGGAGTTCCACAGTTTGGAGGCATTATAGGAGAAAAGCCTCCCGCCACTCCTAGATTTTTTGATTCTAGGGATCTCGGTCATATACAGGTCCTTGGAGCGAATGTTCCTGTTGGTTTTATATGGCTTAATCATGGTGCGAATTACAGGAGGGTCAAGTCCAAGTCTTGCCCTGTGCACTATGCACAAGGCTTTGAATCTAACTCGCTCCTGAACCGGCAGCCAGTGTAGGGAGCGGAGGGCTGGTTTGGCTGAGAGTCGGTTGGGGATTCCCATCAAAAGTCTTGCTGCACTATTTTGTACTGTTTGGAGCTTTGTGATGGTGGCAACGGGGGCACCCAGACATAGAGCACCGTAGCACCAGCTGCCTACCTTGCAGTCGGCGATGATGGGAAGGGATGCAGCCCACATCATTTTTTCAGAGGTGGAGTTGGCTCTGTTAGTTATTTATGTGCAGCACCTCCCCCCTCTACCCTGTCAGCAGGCCTGGCTGTGGGTACAGCCTCCAAGAGAGTCTGCAGCACTGAGA
The DNA here is from genome assembly GCF_964204655.1 of Triturus cristatus. Taxonomy (NCBI): domain Eukaryota; kingdom Metazoa; phylum Chordata; class Amphibia; order Caudata; family Salamandridae; genus Triturus; species Triturus cristatus. The sequence continues at coordinate 1,294,670,462 of NC_140585.1, read as the reverse complement.
AGGGGGTGTGCCGGGCTCTGCACCACAGCTCGGGGGTCTGTGTACCCAACAACAGCTTACACTTCGGTGGGCCGACATCCTAGACAGGAAACAGGACCTGCTTGACCTGCTGGGCGTGGAGGTTGCGGGTTCGGTAAATAATAATTTCTTGTTTGCTGTGTTCTATGCAAAAATTAATTCCCCAAATAGCAAGATTGCTGCTCACATTCAGGTAAGTTAAGTCTATGTTACAAATATTATGTGATCTTCATCTAGACAGGTGCTTGGTGGTGCTACCTTATCCTACCCATTGGCGCTCGCTCGTGCTGATTATTTATGAAGTCATGCAGAGTCTCCTCTGTCCTGTTACTAAGACAGTGGTAGTTATTAGTATTAGCGAGTTAGAGCATTCTCACACTTCTCATTGCCTTTCTTTTTTGTAGCTCACATAAACCCAACCCCAAGCAACTTTCCATTGATGTGTAGTATGCATGCATCTATGCATTGAATAAAATCCAGACTGAGTTGGCCCGTCAAAGGGGGTTAAAACTGCGCAATTGAGAATAAGATGAGAAGCAAAGGAGCCCATATTTGTTTTTAAATCTTGCTGAACGTTGCCAGCCTCACCGACCATAGAGGCCGCATCGGGGTCCACATCCCCCACCTTGCTTCGCACCAGGAGGTGCACACATCATCCTTCCTGCGCCGGGGGCACATAAAGCCTGTGTTGGGGTCCCGCAGGGCGGGACACGCACAGGCGGGCCCGTGCCAAGGGCGGGCCTGTCTGCGCCCATCAGCGCCAGGAGGAGGCAGGGCTGGCCACCCCTCTTTTAGCCATTAACATCTAGGTGATTAAGTGACTGAGGTGGGTTGTTAGTATCGTCTCTAGTGAAATTGAACTAACTGAGCGACGCTTATCCCTGGGAAGTGAGGCATTACTGATTCGTTCAACTGCAGGAGGGTCCCCAGTGGATTTAGTTTCCCGACCCGCAGTCAGCCACATGCCCACAATTGCACTTAGCACCGCGATGCCTCCTGAAATTACTTTTAACAACATAGCTTTCTCAAGTGGGAGTTCTAAGAGAGCTGACACAATTGGGCTGCAGTTAAATAAGGACATACCAGCGCCAGTTGCAGTCCCAGTGGCCACGGAAGCCTGGGAAGCCCACCAGTTCTAAAAAGAAACAACCCATTTGTTCTAGTTCATCACGCACTGTTTTGAGCTCGTGGATACAGTCTCCATCGACCGTTCGTATCCCTGAGGTGGCACCAATTAGTTCTATCAGTACACAGACTGAGGCTGCATCCTCTATACCAGGACATAGTGTTTCCAGGGATGTGTTTTTTGACACCGATGTTAAAACTGTCTTTGCATGTATCAAAGAGCTGAAAGACAAGAATTGTCCCTCCCTCTGGGAAAGTTTAGATCATCTGGATACTATGATGAACCAAATGAGTCAACAACAAGAGACTAATCAGATTGTTGCTACCATAGGGGAGTGTTTGACTTCATTAATTGATGCTGGGCCGAGATCTGAACCACTGATCCCAATTCCAATTTTGTCTAATGGCCCTCTGCTTATGTACAACATGTTGCAAAGTTAAGGAGCTCCTCTTACCAAAGCCTGATGTGGTGCACAAAAATCCTCCCTTTTTTAACAATGTACGAAACATACCCAGGATTGCCCAAAACATGCCCTCCACCAGTCAGTCTGAACCAGTGATTACCCTACCCTGCGTGAACCCAAAGCCAGGTAGTATGAGTAGTAGCACACCTAATTCCAAGAGAAAGGAACCCTTTGAGTGCAACATGGACGTCTTAGGACTTAGGACTGCCGCCATCAGCATGCCCCTATGTTCCAGTGCTGTCAGGGGTACCAACCCTCAAGAAAGAACGGGGGGGGGACCTGGGATCAACTATGCAGCAAATGTGTGGACTGGTTATCTAAACACAGGATCTTTAAGGTGAGAGATATGAATAACATCATCATAGTACGAAGAGTCGGGTGGGTGTGTCACCAAAGAACATCAAAGGGGACTGCAGAGTGATCGATTTTCGTAGGCCGTCCATGGTCAGATCACTATTGAAGGCACAGGAGGACTTTACTACTAACTCCATGCATATTTACCCATAACCGTTGTGCTATTTTTATAAACCAGGCCCTGGGCCCTTGATAAATGACGTCCCCCACCCAATCACGCATAACATGTTTTAGCATTGTCTGATTTGGATAACCAGGATTGAATAATGCCATCTTTGGTAACTAATGAGTTCAATTTTATATTGAATGCTCATTTGTATCCCTCAGAGCCAGCTGATCATGGTATGTTAAACAAAGCAACTAATGATTCTAATTTAAAAGAATTAAGTTGGAATGTCGCTGGTTTAGAGTCAAAAATATCCCTACTAGATTGGCTAGATATAGTACAAGAGCAGGACATTCTTATGTTTCAGGAGATCTGGGCTACGCAAGATTTATACATCGAAGGGTTTGAATGTATTAATACTCTTGCTTCTACCTCCAAGCTTGGACGTCCATCTAGTGGTCTCTCAATTTGGGTCAACATTGCTGCGGGAGGTAGCGTCAAGGTATAGATAATTTCAAGCATTAATATATAGAAGGGGTGTATCCATATGTTTATTTATTTATTTTAATCGTGATTTTTATTCTGCACCTAATGTAAATTTTATTAACCTGTTTAATTTTATCACAACCCTACAACAACGTAATGGATTTGGTAACACAGTTGGTATCTGTTTGGGGGGTGACTTTAACACCAAGATTTCTAGGGAAAATACCTCAACTATAGGACCTAGTACTAAGGTGCATTTATGCAACAGGGACGTTGAACTATGGGATCACTTGCTTAATCATAATTTGACCAATGTGATCGAAATTTCTGCTATAACTAACAACAATGACCCTCCCTGAACCAACATATAGAGGTAGGGGTAGTGCCTCTACTATAGACTATGGGGCAGATTTATGAGCCCCTTGCGCCACTTTTGCGTCACTTTTAACATGGGAAAAGTGACGCAAAAGTGGCGCAAGGGGCTCATAAATCTGCCCCTATGTCTTTATTTCTCCTACCCTTGAGGATTGTTTAGTGAAAGCTGAGGTTGTCCCGACTACTCATAGTGACCACAATCCTATTAAAATAGAAATGAGAATTGCCCCGAAGCTGATATATAACAATAAGTGCGGTGCTTGGAACTTGACCCCCTCCACTGACAACCTAAGATTGGCTTGGTGAGGAGCCAATTACAGCAATCTCTTTTCCAAGACGGTAAGGGACTACCCGCGGCTCATTGAATTATGTTTGTTACTACAAGATTTTAATCTCGAGGTAATTGGTTCCTTTTCAAAATTATGTGGGGGTATCAAATCTATACTATCTAAACCATCCTGAGGAGTACAACAAGGACCAAGATGGTTTAATGGTGAATGTTCATGAATTAATAGACAGCTTCACAAGGCACTCTCATCAAACCCCAGAAATCCTTCCATTGTAAAATTGCTAAGGAAAAAGTATAAGGTAGCCATTTCACAAAGGAAAGAAGAACTTTTGAATGAGCGCTGGGACGCACTTGCACAGGCTACCACGTTAAATAATGGGAATGCTTTCTGGGAAGCAGTCAAAGACATGAGATCTATGGCACAATCATTGACCCTGATAAGCTGCAACATAACTAGTGAGGCATGGGAGGCCCATTTTTCTATTATCTACTCAGCGCCAACACATAATTAGGCCCCTGCAGAGCACCAGGTCCCTTCTGGGATCCCAATATCCTTACAAGAAGTTGAAGATGCTATCCACCAGAGCTTGGGATATAAAGCACACGCACCTGGCGAGTTGCCCATTGATTTGATTAAGTATAAATCCGAGTTCAGAGTGCCGCTTTTATTAAATGTTTTTAATAACCTAACTAATGCCCTGCTTCCAAACACCTGGTCAACAAGGATTATTGTACCGATTTTTAAAAAGGGTGACTGTTCTTAGCCAAGCTGTTACAGGCTAAACTCCCTGATAGATAATACGATTAAACTTTTAGGGAGGATCTTATACAATTAGATAAAAACCTGGGTTGAGGTGGATTGTATTTTACAACCATGCCAATTAGGATTTAGAAATAAAATAGGCACTATCGAACAGTGCCTAAATCTTAACCTAATTATTGGGAAGTATACTATAGCCCAGCAATCCCCAATATATTTGGCTTTCATGGATCTTACCTCGGCCCTTGATTTTGTCAACCGGTCTTGTTTATGGTCTACTCTTATAGAATATGGTCTCAATGAGGTTTTAGTTCATTTTTTAGCTTACCTACATAAGGACCTGAAAGCCCGGGTGAGGATCAATAAGGGTGGGTAGGTTTCAAATGATATCAGAGTTGGCAGAGGGGTAAGGCAGGGGTGTGTCTTGGCCTCCCTGCTTTTCATTCTATATATCAATGATATACACAAATCTTTGACAGTACTTACTAATGATGTCCTCAGAATAAATTGTAAGATACTCCACACCCTATTGTATGCCGACAATGCGGTCCCAATGGGCTGAACACCCAATGCCTTACATATCCTAGTGCTAGGATTTGTGAATTTTATGGCAAGTTTAGATCTGTGTACTAATTTTAAAAAATCGTTAATCATGTCTTGTGTGCCGAAAAAGTATGTTTTAAACACCATCACTGTGGACAATCAAAAATTACAACGCACTTGCACTTTTCCCTACCTGGGGCTGGCCTTTGCTGCTAATGGTTCTTGTGTCGATCATGTGGCATATAGCAGGAATATGTTTTCTAAAGCTATTAATTCAATTCTAGGCCTCCTGCAGCCCAGAAGGACAGGGGTATTTTTAGCAATTTTGAAAATCTATAAAACCCAGTATATTCTAACAGCAACATTCGGGGCAGAGGTGTGGGGCTACACAAAGAGTACAGCAAAAAGAATCCGTAGATGACGGATCAAAAGAACCTACCCAAGAAAAACGGGGGATTCACCAATTGGGTGAAAGACCACCTCTACTGGTAGAAAATATTTTTTTTTTCTTGAGTCCCCTCACTCACCCAGGGTTGCCCCTAGGTGACATGCTTCATCATTGGGGCCATCCCAAACATCTACTGCTTGGGGCATGCTGCAACTTGCGGATTTACGTAGGAGCACTTACTTTATGAGGATATGTGTAGTGCAGTGTAGGGGGAGTGGTGTAAGTGATGTTTAAAAATTGCCTAACTAGTGAGCTAATGTTTTATTCCTGCTCCTAGTTGGTGAGGATAAAAAGGGGGTTAATAAAAGGGAAAAGTAACTGTTATGTAATTACAATCCCTAGTATTGTGTCGAAATGTTTCAAGGTATCCCCTAAACCTCTTCTTCAGGACAACAAAGGGACCAACCCTTTGTGTACCACTCGTGCAAGACCTATAATAAAGTGAAATGTAAATTATGAATGCACACCTATTGTGTGAGCATTGGGAAAAAAATATACATACGGTTGATTCTGAACACGTAGTATTTATTTTGTGGCAAAAATGGGCCTCATGGTCTGTCTGGGTGGAGGGGCCTGTAGAAACCTGTGCTCAGCAACCCTCTGTCATTACGACCTATTCATTCCCAAGGCGGATTTTGACGAAAACTCTTGGGAGCACTGATCTCCACATCACAATATGTCTGCCACACTGAGCTAAAATTGCATTATAATGAAGATTAGAAAAAAGCCTGCCCTGCCCTATTTTGGCTTGCTATCTGGAACTACCCAGCAGAGTCCCTCACTAGAGAGATAATAAGAGACTGCTTCAAGTCCGAGAAGGGAAGGGAAATACCGTGGCTTGCCGCCTTGAAGGAGAGCTTGAGTAGTATCAATCATGCACTGGTCTTTTCAAATCCTACTGAAATAGATAGTATGAACAAAAAAGTTCTTCGGGGGGGCCCTTCACGCTCATTATAGAACATTAAGACACGAAAGGGAGGCCCAGAAAATGACGGTAGCAACTTTTATTTCTTTTGAGGATGTATCAAACACACCATCTAGTTTCCTTTTAAAATCAATAGGTCATTGGGAGAGGGCTGGCACTGTCAAATTCTTACTTAGTTTCCCTTCGGGATACAATGCTAATCTACATCAACTACCATGTCAATGTGATTGCCAGAGCGGGCAAACAATGCTCCACTTTTTATTTTTCTGTAACTTCTATATGGACTACACAAAACAGTTTTTGATACTGTTTTTAAAAAAAAATCGCCTATTTATTTAAACGCTGATGAATTAGTTGTTTGTGTTGGCACTTTTCTAAAAGTTGCAGTACGCGCCCGCAACACAATGTGCACTTTATGAAGGTTGTTTTATATATTGTGATCATGTCTAATATGAACCTAATGAATATAGTCTGTAGATTCCTTTTTAATCTGCCTGCAATGACGATGAGTGATTTATATTAAGAGGGTTTTTATTGTTAACCATTCTTATCTATTCACAACACGATGCTTGTTTCTGTGTGATTTTATTCTACTGTTATTATGGATAACAGACATGTGCTGTTATGTGACCTGTGCATTTATGGATACACTCCTATCTGAATAAAGATTTTGAAATTAAATGAAATGAGAAGCAAAGATCATTTGATGCAATTTATTAGTAGCTCTAAAATTTAGTTTAGGAAATTCGGAATAGGGTTAGGTTTAGGAAATTAGGAGTAGGCCCACGATACTGGTACTATAGGCAATCTGATTTTGAAAAGGGGAAAGAAGGAGAATGGGCCTGGAACCACCGAGGTGGGTGAGGGACCCGGAAGTACCTCAACAAGTGCTGCGGCAGAGGACTCTGCTGGCCCCAGTAAGTCCTCCTGTTGTTAACATTATTAATATTTCCCTAACTTTTACTGCTACACTTTTGAAATTATTTTTACTTTATACTGTGCCTGCCTCCTATTTTTTTCCAACTCCTCTTCGTTCTATCTGTTTACAAAATTCTTCTTACCCTTGCTTTATCATATCTACTAATTTTATATATTTCAAGTTTCTGTACTTGACTTCAGACTGTCTGTGCTAGTGTGTCTGCAGCTTCCTTTTGTCTGCTTTGTCAGTAAGCTTTTGCTCTCCCCTTAATATATCTTGAGGGCTGGTGGCACTGCAAGACTCAGAGAACCCATTTTAGGTCAGCTACTCTGCTGTGAAGATTGCATGCCTAAATATGGTATTCAATGCATGTTTTTTGAGAAGGCTTTTTTTTTAATGCTCATGCTTAAACAGTAAAATGAGAGAGGGGCCATGGTCATGTTGGGCCCCCAATGTTGTGCATGTATTATTATAGCATACCAGCAGTTGATGACATTGCAGCATGGCTGGAAGTATGAAGATAGCCCCATTGTATTTGCCAGCCAAGACCATATGTGTCCTTCATTGTCCAATTTTTGCCCCCCTTCATTGCACTTCATTGACCCAGATTCATCATGGCTCTCCCCCTCCATTACAAAAAGATTTTGGTTGGCTTGACTAACTGGCTTTTCAAACATAGCCAGCCAACAAAATGCCCAACATGATATTTTGATAGAAGATACTATAACCAAACTGTAGTGATGTATTGTGTTAAGAAAATAATAATAGGGTAGGTGTAAACAACGTGTATTGTTTTATCTAGCCACACAGACCACCATTGCCGGGGCCGGTAGCAAGACTGCCAGCAGAGCAGAAGCTGCAACTACTGTCAAAGGGGGGCGGGTTCCCAGCAGCAGATGGGTTGATGGAAATGGGCATAAAAGGAAAGAAGGATAAAGGATGGGTGAAATGTATGTGATATGAGTATAAATATGTGTGGATGAAAAGATGCACATAGGTAGGTGATAGGTTGCATGGGTTGCTGAAGGATGGATGAAAGGGTACACAGATTCAAGGATGCTTTACTGAGTTGGTGAAAGGGTAGAGGTGAAAGGATGCCTACCTGGGTGGGTTAGAGGAATGCTCAGGTGGGTTAAAGGCAAAGCAGGATAGTTAAATGGGTGAAATGATGCATGGGTGAGTACATGGATGTTGTTGAAAGGTTTGTTGAGATCCATGTTTGGATGAATGGATAAATAAGTATAGTATAGTATAATGGATAGTATTCAATGGTAATAGACTGGATGAGAGATTGTAAAGCTTAAATGATGCATATCAAAGCCAAGGGTTCAAGATTAAGAATTCTAGAAATACAATGCAATGATGAATGGATAATTGCTAGACTTTTGCAGATGGTGATGATCATGCAAATGCTATATCCCATTTCTTAATCCTAACCCTGCATGGCAGTACATCACTGGACAGGGTGTCCTCATTATTGATTTATTTTATATGTGATGTGTATCATTCATATTATTCATCTGCCTTATAGTCAGGGTAAAATTAAACGGCATTTTGGAGAAGAGCAGGGCCATTGGAATAAGATAATTGTCTATTACAGCTGCCCCAGCTGCAGACTGCGGAGAGTAACAAAGTACGACTAAAGCGTACGACTAGGGAGCCAGCTGAGCTAGCATGCCTCCATAATTTAATTTAGCACAAAAAGAGTTAGAATACTTGTACTCCATAGTGCATAATGTCTTCTTCAATAATGTGAGGTAATTTATTTCTATTTTTAGTGCAGCCTGTTTTTAAGATTTGTCTATAGTGTATAACAATTAGTTATGCGGTACCCTTGTCCTACTACTCTCCTAGTTTCTGAAGTTTGCAATAATATTGATCACTAAGGTGGGGAGGTGGTTGAAATTACCTATATTGCCTACAACTTACTAGAACAAAGCTCCATAGTTTTCTTACTGAGTAGGTGAAGTGAGGGTGGATAAATGGGGCCAGTGTGTGCTATTGTTTCAGTAATAGAATTGAAGATCCTGCACTGAGTTCTTATTATTATTGTTATTATTAATATTTGGTTGATTTATAGGGTGCACAGCTACCCAACATAGTCTCTCAGCGCTGGACAGGGCAAAGGCAGAGCCACATGAGTGCTAGGCAACAAGTCAAAATAAAGAATCAAGCTTGGTGGCTAAAGAGAAAAATGTCTTTAAGTTCTTGCGGAATGGTAGCAGAGAGTGACAGTTCCTAAGTTCGATTGGGAGAGCGTTCTAGAGTTTAGGGCCCAGGTAGGAAAAAGAGCGGCCGCTCATAATGAGCATTAATGGAACTTGGGAACTGAGAACAGTGAGAGAGAGGCTGGAAGATCTCAACTGTCGAGCAGGCACATAAGGTGTTACCAATCTTTGGATATACGAGGGAGCCAGGCCGAGTTTGGCTCGATACATGTAACATAGAGCCTTAAACCCGATGCGCTTGTTCACCTTGAACCAATGTAATTGGTGTAGCGGAGGTGAAGCAGAAGTGCATCTAGGCAGATGAAAAAGAAGACACTCAGCCGCATTCTGAATAATCTGCAGCTGAGGGACTAAGGCTTTATTTGTGCCTAGGTATAACACGTTGCCGTAGTCCAGCCTGGAAATTACCAGAGCCTGCAAGACCGTTCTCTGAGCTGCCGGTGGAATTAGCAAGATAATTTCTACGTGTTCTGAAGAATGCCTGGGGATGAGTAGCATTTTGATGCATTCACAGGTATACCTGTAATGGTAAATCTGGGAATGTGCCACAATCCATGGGGTGCCACAATCCATGGGGGTTGCACAGGAACACCCATGATCCACAAATGGAACACCTCCCTGGGGCAGAGTAACAAAATGCAGCAATTTACGCTTCTTTACTTTACTCTAGATTTATCAAGCCACGGATGGCCACACAAGGTATCGGCTTGATGAATCGAACTTAAGAGTTGTGTAGCTTTTGTGCCCTGTTGCATGGCACAAGTTGGACACATTCTTTTGATACATTTCCTCTTAGGATTGTTTCAGGAAGGATGACTCCACTAGATTCCGTCTACTTAGTAGGTCATGGTATTTCTGAGCGAAGTGTGTGTGATTGATGTAGGGCAGCTGTGAAAAATGCCCGTCTAACCAAACATTCAATTTAGTTTTCTTTGCATAGTTTGGCTGTTACAGTTTTACAATTCATTGTGGTCTCAAATGGTATTTGTAAGAGCATAAGATTCTTGGCCTTGTTTACAAGAAATTACGCATCACTGTAGTAACGCATAGATGCATCAAAATGACTTGCGTCTGCGGCAGAAATCCTTATTTTTCCCATTGGAATTACTGTATTTACAGTACGCAGTTTAATGGCACACGGACACATGGATGTGTTCAGAAATACTGACGCATATGTGGGAAGGATGTCACAAGGCATGAAGTCCAAAAGTGGTGCATTGCTGTAGTTGGTGATAATACTTACGCAACTACAGATATGTGTCAAAAAAACAGGAGATGCGTCAGTATTGACTAACTCAAGATGTGGACCAATGTAATAGGGTGTGAAAAAGGTGAAAAACTCACTTTGAACTCTATTACATTGGTCCTGTATGTCTTGCATGTAAGTGGGCAAAGTGTACTTCTGTTTATCACTATACCTACGTATGTGTGATGTATTGTGTGGGACTACTATGTGTGTGGATACAAGCCATTAATGTTGTGTAATGTGGAATTTACTGTGCTACCTACCTTATGTGTGCTCTTACCTATTGAGGGGACATCATTTCCTTGCAGATTACATTGTTGGAAAAGACTTCAGCTGGTCAGATTCCTATGCCACAGCCAATGTGTCATTCCCGAGCTTGGATTTTAGAGGCGTATGAATTTTGACGCACTGCAGGGGCAGGGGCCCGCTTCCTGACGATACGTCACTTTTCCAAAAAGTCATCCACATCACTTTGTCAGTTTTAAGGGGAATTTTACATGGGAACGTGTACTACTTTCTGGCATAGCTGGAGTTTGGGACATTGCCCTGTGGCAGGTCCATGCTCCTTAGTTTTGAGAAGAGAGTGTTAACAGTTGTGACAGTTGTGGTCTGGCTGTTGTCTTTGCTGGCCCACTGTTTTCTTTATTTCTAATAAAGAAAATCAGCTTCCAGAGGGAATCAGAGCACATGCAGTGTTTTTGACTGGCTGGAGAAAGTCATTATGCTGTGGGCAGGCACTGTGCAATTAATTGTGGAGTTAGGTTCCTGTGCCCGAGCTGACGCATGCTACATAAGTAACGTGGTGGCCATCTTGGTGAGTGCCAGAACCGCATTGGTTTTTTTTGGTGCCTACATTGCATATCTTAATTCTAACGGGACACAGCCGATTCTGATGCAGGTTAGAACCAATGGACGCCGACAAAAAGTGACGCATCCCCTTGTAAATATGGAGCAAAACAGCACTGTGGTGCATTAACCCCTTCCCTGCTCATGACGGAACCACTCCGTCATGAGCCACGGGTGCCGTGTGCTCATGACGGAGTGGTTCCGTCATGCTGCGGCCGTTGGTGGCCGCTCCGCCCACGCGGCGCTAATTCCATGCCTGTGCGGGCGATTAGCGCCGTGGGCGGAGTCATGACGGAACCACTCCGTCATGAGCACAGCTCAACCGTGACTCATGATGGAGTGGTTCCGTCATGAGCACGGCGCCACCGCAGTGCCCCCAAACCCCCCCCAGCGCCGCGGCAGAATTCCCGCCGCGGCGAAGGGGTTAAAATTATTGATGCAACGGCGGTGCCAGCTCCTTGTAAATGAGCCCCTCACTCTATTTGCTTACCTAGGTGTCATTTTGATAACGTCAGGCAGTTTGAGCTATACCTCTGAGCAAGCATCTGTGAGACAAGGTGCTGTAAATAAATGTTAATTTCAGATTATTCGTTGCTATTGTTACTTCCTATTTGGAGTACTGGGTCTGGGCTGGCATTGGTAATGCCTGGTGCTGCAGAGAAGTGAGTTTTTCCAGCTAAAATGTGTAGTTTGCTAGACATATTTCTTTAAATGAGGGGCTCTGTGTGTCAAATTAGAAGAGTGTAATGTTACAAAATCATTTGAGATACTTCATAGTGTCATCATAGTTGGTGTAATCATTTGACGTAAACAGTGCTTAAAGAGTTGGTGGTTGCAGGTGGCACTCGCCAGTACTTGTTTTTGGAGACTGGCTCTTATTTTTCCTAACCAGATTTTGATTCTGAACAAGACCGAGAAAAACACAATAGTGGAAGAGACAGGAAATGAGGAAAACGAAAAAACAGTGACAAAGAAAGAGCAGAGTCAAAAGAGGCTATATAAGTGAGATGGAATGGTAGGGAGTGTCTGTTGGTGGATGAAAGCGGCATTTAGTGGAATCAAGGCCATGCAGCCTTAGGGGCATATGTACAAGCCCCTATCGCCATCACAACGTCACTTTCAGTGACGTTGTGGTGGCGATAGGGGCCTCGCCTTATTTACAAGGCATTGTTAAGCCACTTAACATGGCTTAGCGATGCCTTGAAAGTAAGGCTCTCTTTCACGCTATTCTAAGTGTGAAAGCGGTAGACATTGGGTGTTTCAGTGGGCATTCCACTGCAACACCCATTGTTTTTGATGCTGCCCCCTATTTACAAGGACAGCATCAATAAAAGGCAGCACCAAAATTAAGACCAGGAAAAACCTGGGGGCTTATTTATGGGCCCTTGCGTTACTTTTGTGCCGCCGGTGACGCACAAGCAGGGTAAAACATGCGCCATGTTGCGTCATATTTACAAAGTGATGCATCTAGGTAGATGCGTCACTTTCCAAACCCCTGCGCCACATTATAACTGCGCCAGGTATAATGTATGCAGGGTGGGCGTTTTGATGCAAGTAAGCCTCGTAGAAGTGACACAGTGAAATCTATGAGATTTCACTGCGTCAAACGTAGGACGCAAATGCGTCAATATGTTACGCCTGCCTCACAGCAGATGTAAGACTGACACAGGCACATTTGAAATGGGACTTGTCCATGTGAAATGACCCATTGATGGATTTGCGTCATTTTCGCGCCTACAGATATGTCAGAAATACTGACATATCTTTAACTCCTTGCGAAATGATGCGTCATACTGTAAATATGACGCATCCAGCATGTCGCAAGGAGGGCGCAATAAAAAGTGACTCATCGCTGTTTTCACGCAGCGATGCGTCACTCTTCATTAATAAGGGCCCCTGGTCTTAAGTTGGCAAAAGGAGGCAAAATGCTTTTTTTTGCCTTGTGTGTAGGAAATTGACCCTTCTGGCACATAAACAATCTGTAAAAAAAAAAAGGCATTTTGTTACTTCCATGTGTGCTGCATTAATTAATGCAGCACACATAAAGTGACAAAATGGCATTTCAGTATTGTTTATGTGCAGGAAGGGACACATATCAAGGGTGCCTGCGTTAGTGCTACACAGCTAAGTGTAGCTAGCGCTAGCGCAGGGGGAAACGCAAGACTGCCCCATATCCATGTAAATATGGTGCAGGCTTGCGTTTCTGAAGTGGCGGAGTGAGGCGTTAAGCCATGACGGCTAACGCCTCACTACGCCACTTCCTTGTACATATGCCCCTTTTGAGCAAAACTTTAAGCCCGGCATTTATTCTTTCACAAGTTGAGCACTGGACGTACAGCTTAGTAGCCTTCCTTTCATTTTACCAGATCTTCCTGCATCAACTGCTAAATGTTTGTGTGGTTTATCTTACAGCAAGGCAACTCTTTAATAACGTTGTTTACTGACATAATTATTTAAATTTATTACACAAAGCAGCACGTTAAGAGTCACAGAGAGCTACTTTTGGAACAATGGATGATTAATGTATGTAATTATGTGGTCTGTATAATTGCCTTCCCTACTTAACAATAAATGTGCCACATCCGCAACGAGAATTAATATACATACACTTTTACTTTTTGGGTAACTTCTCTTGTAGGCGACAGTGTAAATAACTGTCGAATACAGGTTGGATGCTTATTGGTTTAGATCGAAGGACAAATTTACACACCGCAGGGAAACTTTGCACTGCAAAATAACCATATGAAAAAGATTTCATTTTCCTCTGTTCTCTGTTGCCTTCTTCATTAATAATGATACAGACGGTTCATTTCATATACAATACTGCCACCTAGTGAACTTTAAATTGAACATTTTTACACGTTACGTTATAAACAAGCATTCATTCTTTCTCCACCGCATCAATATTATTAAGAAAATATAAAGGCTACCCTGATTTTGTCTTATAGCCTAGATAAAATGATTCTTCACCCCTTGAGAGAAGTCTATGTTTACTTGCACTATATACATTTGGGGTATCTGGTGTATTATAGTCTGATATTTTATTTTGTTTCAAACTGGTGGTTTGGAGCGTGTTTACAGAAACTTGCAAGTTTAATTAAGGCTTGGTTACACAGAGAAGTTGCAGCAGAAACACGCCACAAATCACAGTGTAGTTGATGTGTGGAGTTTTTGCGTCATGTTTACAAGCTCTTATCACAACCACAACGTCACTTTCGATTGAGGCCTCGCCTTATTTACAAGTCAGTGTAAAGCCACTTAACTTGGCTAAACACTTCCTTGTAAATAAGACACCCTTTCATGCAGTATTTAGCGTGAAAGGGGAGGGCAATGGGTGTTGGGTTGGGCGTTCCACCGCAACACCCATTGATTTTGACGCTGCCCCCTGTTTGCAAGGGTAGCGTAAATAGGAGGCTGGGCCAAAATTAAGACCAGGGAAAACCTGGTCTTAAACAGGCGAAGCAAGGAGAAATGCTTTATTTCTCCTCGTTTTTGCTGCTTCTATGTGTGCTGCTTTGTGCAGCACACATAGCAACAGCACATTGCCTATGATTGTTTATGTGCAGGAAGGTCCTCTTTCATCCACATAAACAAACATTTAATAAAAATGTGTTTTGCAACTCGTGTGTGCTGCATTAAGCAGCACACATAGAACTTACAAAATGGCATTTAAAGATTGTTCATCTGCCGGAAGGGGGACCTTCCTGCACATAAACAATCTCCCCCCAACACAGACACCATTTCACTATGCTGCAAGGGTGTCTGCATTGGCTCTAGGCAGCTGAACTCAGCGCCAGCGCTAGGTGAAACGCAGGGTTGCACCACATTCTTGTAAATACAGCACATCCCTGCGTTTTTAGAATGGAGAAGCGTGGCGTTAGCAATGTTTGGTTAACACCACGCTTCTCCATTCTGTTGTAAACATGCCCCTTTTTAGTTTAATTTGTGTTTGTCCGTCAGATGCTGCATGCACCTTTTCCATATAGCTCCTTCAAAAGATCATCTGAACTCATTGTTAAAATAGAAGTCCCTCACAAGGACAACCCTCGCCAGATGAGTAACAATAGGGTATAATCATAGGACCTTCCAGAACAGCAATACTACAGATGTAGGATAACCCCAAAAATATAGGGACATATTCACAAGCCTCTTTCGCCACAGGAACCTCACTATTTGAGGTTTTCTTGTGGTGATAGGGGCTTCGCCTTATTTACAAAGCGACGTTAAGCCACTTAACATGGCTTAACATCACCTTGTAAATAAGCCCCCCTTTCACGACTTAGCCTGAAAGGGGTGGTCAATGGGTGTCGCGGTGGGCGTTCCACCACAACACCCATTAATTTTGATGCTATCCCCTGTTTACAATGGTTGGCATAAATAGGAGGCAGTGCCAAAATAAAGACAATGGAAAACCTGGTCTTAACATGGCAAAACAAGGAGAAATGCTTTATTTCTCCTCGTTTTTGCTGTTTCCATGTGTGCTTCATTGTGCACCACACATTGAATCAGCAAATTGCCATGCATGATTGTTTATATGCAGGATGCTGTCCTTTTCTGTACATTAACAATCATTTAAAAAAATTACGATTTGCGACCTCTATGAATGCTGCACAATGCAGCAGACATACAAGTTAGAAATTGCCATTCTGAATTGTTTATGTGCAAGAAGGGACACCTTCCTGCACATAAACAATCATCCCTTCAACGCAGCCACCCTTGCACTATGGTGCAATGGTGCCTGTGTTGGCACTAGGCAGCTAAATTTAGCACTAGTGCAGGGAGAAATGAAGGGTTGTGCTGTATTATTGTAAAAACGGCACATCCCTGCATTTCTAAAGTGACATAGAACAGCGTTAGCAACTTTGGAGCTAACCCACGCTCCGCCACTTTCTTGTAAATATGCTTCATAGTTTTTTAAAGCATTTATTTTGACACAATATGGAAGCTTTAGCACTCACCTTCATGGTTGGGGGTGGGGGTGAGTGGACGCTTTGCTTTTTTTCTATAGGTTTGTCATTTATTACCATTAACGTACAACCTCTTTTTATTAAATGTAAAGTATGGATAGGAATTGGGGAGCCCACAGTTAACCGGGGCTTCTCTTAAACGTCAGTCTTTTTAATAAATCAGAGATGTGGGTAAATAAAGACATCCAGAAACATCAATGCTCTGGCCACAGTGGCGGCTGACACTGATTTAGAGGGGTAAGGTGGGAAGGGGGAGAGCAATGGGGGAGCGCAGGGTTAATATTAATTACAAATAAAAACATCTCACCTGGTGCTGCTGGCTGCCTTGCACTCCTCTGCTTCCACTTCCTGGTCCCAGTAGTCTCTGGGCCACCATCACAGAGTCCACATCCAATCCCCACACTGCTCTCAAGCATGAGAGCAGCGTGAGGATTGGCCTGAGAGGGTTGGATCAACGCTCGCTCAGGCACAGGCAGTCCGTGCTATTTGTCCAATCCAGCTAGGCAAAACACAGCCTGGTTGGAGAAACCTAAGTGCGCATGTCAGTTTGGCTGGCCAAAGACAGACTGCCAAACTGAAATGAGCACTTAAAAGTGCACATCTACCACTCCTCCTCCCCCTCCCATGGTCTGGCCCACCCCTTCCTGCACACGCTGGCTCAGCCAGCAGTTGAACAATAAAACGGTATTAAAATATTGTTTTCTTTTACAGCTGTTGGCGATGCTCCTCTGCTATTAAAGAGGAGCCGCCCCTGTCGGGCCATTGCAAAAGTATACAGGTATCATTCAACTTAAGTGTGCCAATGAACGGTAATTCACCAAAATGCCAGGGGCAGCGGAAGTAACATCACATGCCCTTTGACCTCCACTTTAACTCACGCACTCATACTTACACATATTTTTACACATATACACTCCCTCACACATGAACACACTCTCGCCCTAAAGCACATACAAAACATACATTTAAAAGCATTTTTTACTTACCTCAGTTGCCATGGAAAGGCATATTCCAGCTTATTGTACGCCATTTTTATTACACCCAAGTAACAATATATTTCATTCATTCACTATTAGTGTAATATGAAATTGACAGAAAATAAAGATAGTGGAGCCCCAGCTGCCACTGTGTTCCACTGAATTTTGCACCACTGTGGCCAGGGATCGCAAAGGCAGTGCTAGGGGTAGCATAGGGTTAGCCAGGGGTCGCAACTGCAACCCCTGGCAACCCTTAACTGATGTCAATGGGTGTGCCCCATTTTGAGCATTCAGACACCTGGGTCATTCTGAACGTTACCTGCTTACCACAAGCCCACAAAAAGACTGCGAATAGTGAAAACAATGGGGCATATTCAGACCTTCCAACTCATACGATCTCACCATGTGTCACATGATATAGGCTCCCATCAGACAGTCGCCCAGTGAGGAGTTGTTATCACATGGTGTGCAAACAATTAGCTGGAAACCCCTGCGGAGAGCAAGTTTCTATTGAATTGTTTGGATGCTCTGAGCAGATGATGTCCGTTACGGTGTGCAAAACCTTCTCACCAGGACATCAAAGGCAGCCTTCAATGCTTTGTTTTTTGGTGTTAGAGGGGGGAAGGGCAGTAAACTGAAGTCTCTCAGGCTATAATCGGCACTAAGCCACACACCCTTCGAGGCCCCGCCCACTCCACACACAGTGTCCATAAGTTAGCAGATCTACATCTTTACAATGGCATTGCGCCTCTTGAGCATCACTTTTTACAACACTTGGGTGGCACAATGCCCTGCTCCATATTTATAATACAGCGCTCAGCCAATTTGCATGGCTTAATGCACATTGTAAATATCATACTATTTCACGCAGTTTTCTTCATTGAAGATGCATGCAACGGTTGTTGCTGTGGGCGTTTCACTGCCACACCCATTGATTTTTGATGCTGTCCCAGATTTACAAGGATCTGTAAGTCTGAGGCAACACCAAAAACTAACACCACTGAAAACCAGGCGTTAAAATGGGGCAACGAGGAGAAATACTTTTATTCCTTTTATTTTTTGCTCTTTCTATGTGTGCTGCATTCTGCAGCACACATAGGGGCATATTTATAAGCCCCTTGTGCCACAGGTACGTCACTTTTCCCCATATTAAAAGTGAAGCCCCATAGATGGAGCAAATCACCTTCAATGCTTGTTTTTGTGCAGGAAGGTGTCTCTTCCTGCACATAAACAATCATCCGTGCAATGGCGGCACCCTTACACCATGGTGCAAGGTTGTCTGCCTTGGCCCTTTGCAGCTTTTTTAGTGCCGGCCCAAAGGAAAACACAGGGATGCACCATATTCTTGGGAATAATGCACATCACTGCATTTTTAAATGATGCAGTCTGGCGCTGCTAAATTGCTTGCAACACCGTTCTGCATCATTTCTTTGTAAATATGCCCCCCTGTTTCTTCCTGAGTGGAGAAGCTTTGACAATTTTATAAAGTTGAATAGATCTAGTTATTCAGTATCTCAGGTATTGGTAAGCATACTTCACAGACCTTCTGTCCTCTCGTCAGTCCTCCTGAGCAATATTCCATAGTGGAGCAGTTCTCAGCCTTCTGACTTATGTAGAACCCCACTGAATTACTAGAGAAAGCAGGGGATCCCCAGCTAAGTAATGTCTATGGCTTGAACCTCGAAACACAAACACAAACATGCAGAAATACGCATACACCAATAAAACAAATTGTGAACTATTTTAATAAACTCACAAACAAAAAAAGAACAACAGTCAAAATATTATTTTTAATGGGAATGTTGGACTTTTTCAAAATGTAGCTTTAGTTCTAAAAGACATAGAATTATGCCAGAATCTGGTATATAACTTAGTGTTTTTGCTCGTAATGCATGCGCTCTTCGTAGAAGCATACCAGTCCTTTAGTTGAGGCAACCAATTGTGCATTCTAAATTCCGTTTGCTGTACGTGTGTTGCTTCCATGATTCAAGATAAAGATACCAACATAGGTGTTTATTTACAAGCCCGTTGTGCTGCTGGTGCGTCATTTTTTATGATGCTCTGCAGCAGAGTTTAGACCCATCTCTACGAGGCCATGCAAAGCTGCTCTGCGTGGCTTTACATGGCCTTGTGGAGATGGTGCAAGGTAGCGTAGTACAAGTCGTGTGTTGCCTGACACTGCGTCAAGGAAGGCATTCCATGGGCGTTGCAGTGAGTGTTGAGTGTTCCCACTCAACACTCTTGGGTTTTGATGCATTCCAAGATTTACAATCTGTAAACCTGGGAATGCGTCAAAACTGTACGTCTGCCCAGGGCAGGAGTAACAATGAGAAATATGTTTATTTCTCTTCTGTTTTTCCTCTTTCTATGTGCGCTGCATTCTGCCCTATCCATGGATAGTTTTTGTGCTGGAATGTGTCCTTCCTTGCACAAAAAAATCCTCTCAACAATGAAGACACCTTTGCATAATTGTGCAAGGGTGCCTGCTTAGGCTCTAGGCACCATACCGTGCGCCTATTCTGGCTAAAAGGACATGAATGCACCATATCTCATGAATACAGTGTATGGCTACACTTTCGATTTGGCATAGGGAAGCGCAGCAAAAACACCTGTGGTATTGCCCTACGCCAAATCATTGTAAATGAGGCCCTTGATTTTTTAGCTTCCAGTTTCCAATTCCTTAACATCTACAGAGCTTTTTAAAACGTTACATTTAAAATATTGTTTTTATGTCTATATGCTCAATTAATCAGCTAACATTATTAAACTACCTAATGAGTTGAAGACTCCCTGAGTAGGTATCATGAATCCCCAACAACCGCTGCCATAGTGTATTGTACACCATAGCATCTTCTTTAGCTGTCTGACCTGGGGCTCTATAATAAAGAGTTGGATTGGTGCAGTGCAGAGCCAAGTTCCATTTGTTTCTGTGTTTCAGGTGTCTAAAGTTCATAAATATAACTTTAAGGGGCATATTTACAAAAAAGTGGAGAAGCTAAGAAGGCTAACAACACGCTTTGTCACTTTAGAAACGCAGGGCTGCACCATATTTACTAAAATATGGGCAGCCCTGCGTTTCCCCCTGCTCTGGCGCTAACTTGAGCTGCCTAGTGCCAACGCAGGCACCCTTGCACCATAGTGCAAGGGTACCTGTGTTGAGGGGAAGATTAGTTATGTGCAGGAAGGTCCCCCTTCCTGCACATAAACAATCTTTAAATGTCGCTTTGTAACTTCTATGTGTGCTACTTAATGCAGCACACATAGAAGTTACAAAACGGCATTTTTAAAAAAATGATTGTTTATGTGCAGGACGGGGGAACCTTCTTGCATATAAACAATCATAGGCAATTTTCCGTTTCTATATGTGCTGCACAAGGCAGCACTCATGGAAACAGGAAAAACAAGGAGAAATAAAGCATTTCTCCTTGTTTCGCATGTTTAAGACCAGGTTTTCCCTGGTCTTAATTTTGGTGCTGCCTGGTTTTTATGCTGCCCTTGTAAATAGGAGGCAGCATCAAAATCAATGAGTGTTGTGGTGAAACGCCCACAGCAACACCCATTTCCCTCCTCTTTCACGCTAAATACTGCGCGAAAGGGGGCCTTATTTACAAGGCAGCAATAAGCCACGTTAAGTGGCTTACCGCTGCCTTGTAAATAAAGTGAGGCCCCCATTGCCATCACAATGTCACTCAAAGTGACGTTTTGGTGGTAATAGGTGCGTGTAAATATGCCCCAAAATTTCTCAGAATTAGTGCATAAACTTTGAATAGAAAAAGTCAGAAACACAGAGAGGCAATATTTGCTCACTGTTTCTGACTTGTGCTGTCTGTGTGCATTCACTTGGGTAATTTCTAAGTTAGGTGTGTGAACCTTAGACACCACACATGCACAAAAAGTGACATGCAGCTCTGCGATAAGCCAGGGCAACTCTTCATGATACGACCCCAAGGGAGCAGACTGGTATTTCTAAAGGCTAGGACATTTCTTTGTACATTGTTTGACGAGCCGTGCAGAGTTGAGCATTCAGCAAAAGTAGACTGTGACCCGATTCCCAGCACAGACTGTGACAAGATAATTTTTCACCAGACTTTAAGGCCTGTACCCGAATATGAATGCTCACTACAACCCACTTGTACTGCATGTTCCATGAGGGTCGCAGATCAGCTAGAGTGACTAATGACAAACAAGAGCAAAGGCTTGCTTAATGTACTTCATGCAAATTGTAACAGTGCTGGAAGTGAAAAAGTGTAATCTTACATACCTTAATGGGGTGTGGCAGAAAGCAGATGGAGGCATAGTTTCACAGTGGTGAGACAGTGACTGTTGCCTTTGCATTAATTTTGACAAACAATACCCCTTATAAATTGTCAAAAAGGAACAGTATGATAGTACAGCTGTTACTTAACTGGTCACAAACCAAGTGCATTTTTAAGTAGTTGTAGATAAGCAGTTTAAATTTGATTGGAAAAGGTTGGGTTCTGTGATGGGTCTGTGGCCTAAGAAGACAAAAAAAGAATTACTTTAAATCGGTGAGGAGTCTGTACACAATTGCATGTCCTTATGGACGTGGCCTAAAATAACATTGACATTTCTTCCTCTTGTCCATGGTCCTTTTGTTCCTTCTCATCATCCTCATTCTGGTCTTTCTCCCACCCTCTCTGGTGCTTCCCATCTTCCCTATCATCAAACTGATAGTGCTGCTCTTACTCCTGTTTCCTCTCCCTTTTAGCCTTACCCTCCCCCTTCTTCCTCTTCCAACAGTGTGTCCTCATCTTCTGATCACTCTCCTCCTTTTAGATTTCCTCCTGTTATTTCAAATGGTTCACGTTCTCTTTTGGGCCTTGGCCTTGTCCCGTCCCTATCTTTTGTGATCCTGGTCAACCTGACACTACTAGGTTTCCTGATCATTCTCTGGGCCCTGATCTTGTTCATCCTATGCCAGATAATCATACTTCTGGTCTTGGTCTTAAGGTCCTATTAGTGTTTCTAGTGCATCTGGTGCTTCTGGCCCTGGACTTCCTCCATATCATCATCTCCATTCTCCTTGTACTCTGCCTACTGCAACAGGCAATCCTTCACATCCGCCACGTTCTCCTGGCCATTGACCATCTGGCCCTCCTGTTCGACTTGGTGCTTCAGGCAATAAACCCCTGGTCCTTGTCCTCTCTGGTCCCATTCTTTCTGGTCTCCCTGGTTTTCATCCTCCTGGCCTTGGTCCTTCCAACCATGATTCTTTTGATCATCTTGGTTCTTGTCCTCCAGGTTATGTGCCTTCCCTGTCCTGATTCTATGGCTCATAGTTCTTCTGGTTGTGGTTCTGCTTCAGGTTCTGGTCATGTTGTCCGATTATTAGTTCTTCTAACCCCTAGTCTTGGTCCTTATAGTCCTGGCCCTGTTCCTCCTCATACTGCTCCTCTTAGTCCTAATTCTTTTGATGAAGGTCCTTGGTGCTGCTCTATATGATCCTGGTCAATCTGGGTGTGCTCCTCCTTTCCCTGGTTCAACAAGACCTGGTCTTCTAGCTCACCTTGCTTTTGGTCCTCCAGGCCCTGGTCCTCTTCATCCCCCTGAAACTAACTCCCTTGTCCCTTTGGGCCTCCTGGTGACCTTGGTCTGGCTGTTGAATCGCGTTTCTTTGGTGGTCCTCCAATTCCCCTCTCAATGTCAACATGCATCCTCCTCCAAGCAGGTCAGTGTTGGCGTTTCTATTTTTAGTGGCTTCTGAGGTTTAATGCTGGGGGAGGGGTGGGAGCTGTAAAGGACAGAGAAAGTGGCTCAGTAAGAGCCCTTCTCAACACTTTTTCCTTGTTAGTGCTGAGCACCAGCAGGTCCTGTCCACTAATAACATTGGCATTTTGGCATCTGCTACAGAGATGTGAGTGTGTCCAGTAAGTTTTGGTGAATGGTAGTAAGTTAACTCTGATGGTTAATGCACTTGCTAGAGAGATACCTGTGTCATCTCCTATAACATGTAGGTCACAGATTCCCGTGTTTTTGTAAGATAACTTAATGGCTAATTATATTTTTGCAGAGATACTTGTGCCATCTGCAAGTCAGAAGTTACAATCCTGATAAACAACTGAATGAGTACTATACCCACATAACTATATATAACTTGCAAGACATATGTTTGAAATCTTTCCAGTTTTACCCCAAAGTTGAAAAAATGTTTTATGTTGGCTAATATTACAAACTTATAACTAAGTGCCAAAATGTATTGCATGACAATTACATGGAAATTTTGACTGTTTTTAACACGCATAAATCGTGATCATAAGTTGAGCGAAGCAAAAATCCTGTATGGAATTTACCTCTGCCCAGTAATAAAAGGTCCAGTATTCCTACATCCCACCTGGAAAATCTGTCAGGAAAAATTTCATTTGGCTTGTTGTGCAATGCAGCCTATCCATGGTCTCCGGCCCTACCTGACCTTACACTAAAGCATGAGGGGGAGCTTTTGAAGCTTCTCCTTCTTTCAACATCATCCCCTTCCCTCAATAATTCTCCCAACTCCGATACCTTCTCTCACTATCCACCTTTACGACATTTTCCTCCTCCTTTGGAAAGAGCAGGTGGCAAATGTCTGTATTAAACACCACAGAAATGGGTCCAAGTAGTTATTGCCCATTGTGTGGGGTTTAGCCAGTAATTGGGTAGATATATGTGCAAAAATATTGGATGATAACTGATATATTAGCCACCCTGTAGTTCACCACCTAAACCCGCCTAACTTGTTATTAGTGCCAGAGACCGACATACCCATCATTTCCACAGAGCATGCATGAACATACATATTTCACACACACTCTGAGCATGTGTTTGAAAGTCTATATTACTTTCAGAGTGTTTCCCAGTCTCCTGCTTCAGGGTCAAGTGTACAGCTCCAGTTGTGCATTGTTTGAGCTCGGAGCACAAAAGGGAGAAGAGAAGAAAGAAGATAGAGGGAGAAAAAAATCCCGGTGGGCCTATGATGTTTGCATTAGTGTTTTTTTTTTTTTTTTTTTTTATTAACATTTTGGAAATGTAATCAACATTTCAACATACAAAACCAAAACAAATAGGTCATGTTACAATATCATCCAGCCGCCAGGGCCACACCAGCCCCCTGCGGTCAGTGTCACAATAATAGTAAGCAGCCGCATCATCCCGCTTTAGTCCTGCATTATCACGCAATCGGATGAAGTTGTAAATAGTCAATTAAGTACACCCAGTAGTCTCGGGGCCTCGACCCTCCGGGAAGCTCCTCCTCATACGTTTTGAGAGTGTCCTTACAGAATGTTAAGTCTTTGATCCAGTGCTTAATCGTAGGTGCTAGCCTACTGTTCCAGCATAGCGATATTCGCCGTTTGGCCAACAAGAGTGCAATCACAGTAAATTTACGTTTCAGAGAGCGCAGTTCAGGCAGAATCCCCAACAAACAAGTCTTTTCTGAACATACCAGCTCTATTCCCACCATTTCGCCCACCATCCCCACCACCTTTACCCAATAATCCGCCACCGCCGTGCACCTCCAAGCCAGGTGACAGAAGTCAGCCCCCTCTTCCCCACATCTGCTGCAGCGCGAGTCTTCCCGCAGCCCATACCTGCAGAGTCTAGCCGGTGTATAATAGGTCTGGTGTAGATATTTGTAATGCAGCATTCTAAGATTACCATTAGGTGTCAGCATTTCAGTCAGTGAACAGGCTATCTCCCATTCTTCCAGTGTCAGTGGGTCATCTAATGCACTATTCCATTTTTCCATTGACTTCTGCGTATTTCCCGCTATGTCTTCTTGCAATTTACTATAGAGTCTCGACACCAGTTTAGTGGCAGTGGGTGTTGTTATCAGAAACTGCAAAGCCAGCATCTGTGGCGGCTCTTCAGGAAACGAAGGGTAGAGTGTCCTCAGTGCATTTTGCAATCTGTAATATGTAAACCTAAACAGCAACGTTTGATTACTAATATATGTAAGCTCGCTTATTGTCTGAAACGTTCCATTATTAAACAGGTCCCCCATTGTGGTTATGCCTACCTGTCGCAAAAGCCCCATCCCTACCTTCTCTCGCGTCACCGACAAGTCTGGATGGTGCAATAGAGGCAAAGCCGGCACGTATAATGGCAGTTTATGTGCTTTCTTCCCCATTACTCGCCACGCCCTATTTGTCGTATCTATTGTATTTATATCGCGCTTATGCAGCGGAGCGCGCACATGCGGAAGGACTGCCCGTAGCGGAGTGGGCGCCGCATCCCCCTCCTCTACCGCCGTGTGTGTCAGGAACGGGACGGGATGGTACCAGTAGTGTGCAAACTGCGCCTGCGCGCATAGATAGTATAGCAGAAAATCCGGCACTCTAAACCCGCCTTTAGCATACGGTAGCGTCAGTGCTCGCAGTTCAATCCTGGCTTGTTTACCCGCCCAAATCAGTCTAAGCACCATCGCTGATATTCTACGGAACACTTCGGCCGGTGGTTGTATCGGTCTATTATTGAATAAATACAACAACTTGGGTAAGACGACCATCTTTACAATGGCCAGCCTATCTGCCAACGATAGCGGCAGTTGTATCCATCTATCTATTTTCCCTTCCAGCGCTCCTACCGCCCTGCCATAGTTTGTTCGAATCACCACCTCCGGGTCCCTATGATACCACACTCCCAGATATCGCACCGGGTCTGTTTGCCATTCAATTGGGTAGTCCAGCTGGTGTGGGTGGGTAGTGTCCGATAGAGGGACAATGACCGATTTCGCCCAATTAATGCTTATCCCGGACGTCTGTGCAAACCGAACATACTCCCGCAGTAATGCATTTAAATTCACCTCAGGATCGCGCACATACAGCAGCATATCGTCTGCATATAGCGATATATGGAGCGGCCGCTGAGGAAACTGCAGCGCCGAATAGTGATGCCTCTGCCGCACTCTACACGCCAATGGCTCCATCGCCAGTGCGAATAGCAATGGGGACAGCGGGCAGCCTTGCCTCGTCCCCCTTCGGATAGGTATCGGGTCAGACAGAAATCTGTTTACTCTAACTCGTGCCGTCGGGGCCGTGTACAGCAGCTGTATCCACTGCAGAAAGCGCAACGGAAATCCCATCCGCCGCAGCACCTTGTGTAAATATGGCCATTCTAGGGAATCGAATGCTTTCGCAGCATCCAGGAGGACCGCAGCCGCCCTGGTCGTTGGCCGTAAATAGTGCGACAATGCAAATAATGTTCGCGTGTTGTGTGTGGTGGATCTGGTGGGGATAAATCCCGACTGATCCGGCAAGACCAATCGGGTCATTAGCGGCCGGCTTTTCACGGGAAAAATGCGTTTTGGGAGCCCCTATTTTTCTTGGCCCCCACGTGACGGATCACCCCCAAACCTTTGACACAGCAGCTGAACAAAAAGGGGATTAAAAAAAAAAATTCGTGAAGATTCGTTAAACAGTGCCAAAGTTATTAGCAAGACAAAAACGCTTTTCTTATGGAAACTTTGGTCCTAACCATAACTACCTACTGGCGACTACCGGCAACCATCTGCTTATCTTTATAATAATTTGAAAATTAATATTCTGTCTACAATATTTTTGTAGGTTTGTAGCCTGTTATTTAAAGACTCGATACTCTGGTGTTATCCCAAATTCTAGTAATGTTACATATTATCACGTTTTATTTTATTTAGAAGTTATCATAGTTCACAGTACAGGAGGACAACTATAGGCAATGTGAAATTGATAACTTTTGAATTGTACTGTGGCACAAATAAATCATAAAAAGGCACATAACATATAGCTGTATATCTCACAGTCATCAAATGAATTCACATAGTCAATGCAATTGATCATAGATCACCATTGACAGTATCTAGATTTACTAAAGTTGGATTAGCCCCTATCCAATTGATCATATTCTGTGGTTCAAAGCAGTGAATTTTAAACTATAAAAAAGGTGATTTGACACATGCCTGATCACATAGGTTGTGACTTCACAAACCTATGTGAACACCATGGTGACACTTGGGTAGGCAAATAGCATAATTTACAAGTTCACATTCAAGTTTGTGCTTGACTAAATGCTAGTAATTTGAATTCACATAAAATTACACTAGGATGGCAGAATTTTAAATGTCATTAAATCTCACAGAGGCATTGTGCATCTGTTCCAGAACAGTAACATATGCAAAACATGGTGAACATTGACAAATTCACAATTTATGAGAATCCACACACATCTCCAGGTAATTCCCCTTTCTGAAACAGTCTGAGATTTACACCTGTCCAAGGCAGGAGAAAATATGTTTAGGTAATAGAACACCCCATACAGTTGCATTTAAATTCTATCCAGTACTGAATAAGGTTACTGGTACACTTATTTGTGATGCACCATCTTCCACATCCTTTTGACAAAAATACTGCAAAGTCCTAATGTGATATATAAATATCATACAGTTTTGACCAGGGTTACTGATCTATAGAATATTTTCCCAGCAGTTGTAACTAGACCTGGGCAAAATTTAAAATACACCGAAAGTAATTTTGGTAAACCTATGTTACTCTTTGAAGCAGAATTGCCTATACACACTTCCTCCTCCTCGCGTAATTTTTGGGGAAAAAATTCTACTGTGAGAACGGATTTAGCGCTTATGAGTATTCGCTCGCTATTTGTGTTCTGCTGCATTTAGCGCTGTTTCTAAGTGCAAAATGGAACCTCACGTCTATTTTGGAAGTGAGACTTCATTTGGGGCCATATGTAGGTGGCCTAACATTTACCACTTCATAAATACCGAATTTTACCGATTCGGTATTTATGAAGTGGTAAATGCTATGTAGGTAAACCATCGGTAATATTTACCTAATCGGAATGGGTCGGTATTTACCGAATCGGTATTTACCGATTCGGTAATGGTAACTGGCTTCCCATTGAATCCTATGGGCCAGGAGGCCCATAGGAATCAATGGGAAGCCAGTTACCATTACCGAATCGGTAAATACCGATTCGGTAATGGGGGGAGCACAATCAAGGGTGGCAGGGTGTCACAGTGACACCCTGTTGCACCCCTGATTCCTGCATGTGTGCACATGTGGCACACATACATGCCCTAAGGGCATGTATGTCTGCCACATTGCACACTTCTAAGTGCCAAAAGATGCTTTTTCAAACCCATTCGTCATTTACCACCAACTTTTAGTTGGTGGTAAATAACCAATCCACACAACACCCACACACTCCCCCTACATCTCATTTCAGGATTTGGTATTTACCGAATCGGTAAAATTACCGAAACGGTAATTTTACCGATTCGGTAAATTACCGAATCCTGGAATGTCCCCCCTACATACCAAAAGCCTGAATACCGGTCGGTAACGGGATTTTTACCGAAAATCGGCCGTTACCGACCGGTATTAGGCTACCTACATATGGCCCTTGGTGCCAAGAAAGTGGCTCTAAATGGTGGGAGTGAGTTGGGGTAAAATTCTACCCGGAGAGCACATTGAGCAAGCACGAGCACTCATTATTTATGTTCTGTTGCATTTAGTGCTGTTTTTCAGCGCAAAATGCATCCTCGCATCCATTTTGGATCCCAGGGGGCATTTTTGTGCTATGAAATAGTGCCAAATGCAGAATTACTCTTCTTGGTTAATTCTGAAAAATCTTGCAGAATTCCTTCGTAATTCCTTGTGATAATGCTACACAGAATTACATGAGTTACGCCTATCCTAGTTGAAACACTTTCCTAAAAATCATTGAGGTGGGAGAAGAAATGAATGTAACCATAGTTAAAAACACGAAACAAAATGCATTATGTGCTATAAAAGTCTCTGTAATTGCAGTATTGTTCAAAAGATTTAAAATGATAGAGCCCTTCCCACGAGGCTCAAACTACCCTTCATGTCAGTAGCGGCTGCAAATAGACAAGGGTGGTAGGGCGGGGGGCGGTGGTTAATTAACTAAAAAAAACATTCACCTTCGAACGGCCAGCCAGCCGCCGCCTCTCTTGCATCATCTTCCTTCTTACTTTCTGCAGTCCAGCTGCCATGAGGCAGCACCCGGAACACAGCCTCCCCTGAACCAATTACAACACTGCAATGCAGAGTTGTGATTTGCCCAAGCGCCGTCATTCAGCGCTCGGACGGGGACAGGGAGCCGGTGCATGTTCCTCACCGGGCTGTGCAATGAAGCCTGGTAGGAACATGCAAAGTGTGCATGAACTGTTTGGTCAGCACAAGAGGGCACTTTGGGAGTTCAAACCACTCCTCTGCTGCTCTGGCCAGCCCCGCCCCACCACTGACTGCAATCGGAGAAATAAAACGATAATAACTATACGTTAATATCACTTTATTTTTCCTTTTGCACAGTGGGGCAACACTCCTCCACCTTGGCGGAGGAACCACCACTGCTTCATGTTGACAATGCTGGTGGCCATGTTTCCCAAAACAAAGAGTCCTTGGGTACAGCCTTGCCAGTAATCTGATCATTACCAGCAATTTGTTACTCCGGTCCAACAAACAGCGAGTCTGTTTTTTCTTTACAGCCTTTAAGCAAATACTCTGCCATGTTGCGGTTCAATGTTTTTGATGTTCAACACCAATCCAGACCATTGCCAAATGTGGTTCCTAACCAGTGTGTGAAAGCTTGCTATACTTATTGAAAGAGGTAACTTGAAGGGACACAGACAGGTAATGGGCATCTTCTGAATCATCATCCCCAGCGCTCACACCGCTACTGACTGGTTTAGAGTCTCCCTGGAGACCACTGTTCTTCTCTCCTTGCACCCTACGCTCCCCATTACACCCTAGGCTTCTCACCTCCTTGAACACTGAACTTTACATTCAGTCGCAGCTCCTCGAGGGAGTGCTGCGGGGCGGTGGGGCCGGGAGGGGCAGGGTAGTAAACTCCTGCATACGGCAGAACGGAGTTAAGTACATAAACAAATAAATAAAACAAATTACATTGCGCGCGCTGCATCGCCATTTGGCAGCTGCACGTTTGCAGTTTCCACGGGGCAGCACATTATCTGTAATAGGGTGCACTGTCGCTGTTTGCGTCCGTGTACCTAGTAAAGGTGCGCAGTGGAGCACCCTTTATAGAATGTGGCTTCTGGTACAACATGTACAAAAACAGTGCTAGATTTCGTACGTGTGGGAAATTAGTACTAGTTCTGCCACCTATTTTATGTTATGTGCATTTATAAAGGACAGTGCCACTATTTATATGATCTCATGTGCTACTTCTTCTGTACGTGCTCAAACGTTTGAACATCTGCTCAAAATGCAAGAGCCAAAACCACTGGCGTTGGAATTTTTTAGTTTTTTCTGCTGACATATTAGTTAATAACAAGGTTGATGACCTCAATGAGGAGACAGATCGCTGTTCCTACTTCCTTTTTCTGGTGAATTTCTCAATACTGTTTCTAATTTTTGTTCAAGTTCCCTCACTCTTGTACAAAAAATTTAAACAGATTTGTAAACGGCGGAGAATGTTATGCGTGCAGATAATGTACAAGTTGTACAAAAAATTCAATACACAGAATTTATTGTCATTTACACCCATCCAGGCTCCTTATTTTCTTGACCCGTTTAAATGCACATAGTAATGAGGCTCAAGATTCTTATTTTTATTGAGCATCAAGTAGCAGCCTCCTTCATGATCAGAAAACATTAGGGCCTGATCAAGACCGCTCCAAAAAGCTGGTGTAAATGTTGTACCAGGT
The DNA here is from genome assembly GCF_964204655.1 of Triturus cristatus. Taxonomy (NCBI): domain Eukaryota; kingdom Metazoa; phylum Chordata; class Amphibia; order Caudata; family Salamandridae; genus Triturus; species Triturus cristatus. The sequence goes on along the minus strand of NC_140585.1, from coordinate 1,294,639,711 downwards.
ATGTTGAGTTAGCAATACAGGAATAATGTGCCACTAACGCATTTGGGGGCATATTTACAAGCAGGCGATAAAAAATTATCGCCGCTTTTGCGGCCGTTTTCGGCCGAAAAGCAGCGATAATTTTATCGCCTAATTAGCAAGGCCACGCTAACGCGTGAAACCTTGCTTTAGCGTGGGGATTCTTTACGCCCAGCTTTGCAGCTCTAATGAGATGCAAAGTGGGCGTTCCTGACCTAACATGACAGGAGAAATGTCGCTAAGCGACATTTCTCCTATCATCAAGCCCCACGCTATGATGCATAGCGTCAGGAAAAGTAGCGATAATCCCTGTTATCGCTACTTTCTTTACGCCTGCTTCAGGGCTGACTTAGCCATGATATCCTATGGAGGGTGGATATCATGGCTAAGTTTGTGAGTCCCTATCAGCAAGCTAACGCCACATTGCGTGAGATTATCGCTGGGTTTCCAACGATAATCTCACGTTAGGCAGTTAGCGTGAGGATTTTTATCGCTGAGGAGATAAGCGTTGCTAATAGCACGCTATCTCGGTGATAAAAATCCACGTTACCCGGCGATAATTATCCTCACGCTAAGAGCGCTGAGCGATAATTATCGCCGGGTGTTGCTGATATGCCCCATAATTCCCCACTCCAAGGTGTGCAAATAGAGCATACCTGCTCTTAGCGCCTGCGTTTTGTATCAGGTTGGACCTGATGCAAACCATCATAAACTTTATTTCGGTTCAAGAACCGTGAAAGTACACTATAAAACAATAAAAACACATAAAACATACAAATAGGAGCACAGTCCATTAAAGTACATACGTTTCAGTTTGAGATCATGATTCATTCAAAAACATCTTCAAATTCAATGTGCCTCCTTGCTGCCTCTAATACAAGAGGGTGATGACCTCTGTGTGAGTCTAAAATATAGGCTCAAAACTGGGTCCACTATGCCCTCCAGACAGGTGTTATGAAATCAGGCAAATTGGGAAACGCTTCTCCTGCTTGCCCAGCTTAGCTAACATTAAATACCCCATACATAAAACAGGTTAAACCTGTATGACTTCACAAAATATGGCCAGCTAACATGCGTTCTCACTAATATGTTTCGTTCTTATATGCCAGATTGTTTTTAAGTATTTCACAACCAAATGCACTATACTACTCCTATTGCCTGGGCTGCAGGTTCTCGAATAGCCAAAAGAGGGGAGCAACTCAACAGGCCCGCTGCTTTGCATGTGCACTGTAGAAAAATAATAAATGTTCATCACCTTCCACAGCGGAACGACCCATGGGGCATAAGGTAGAAGGAGAAACACATTTAGACCATCAGCTGGTATAGAAAGATAATGGCAAAACCCCCAGCCTGAATTTGATAAAAAGGGCTCGTGACATCAGAACATTGATAAAAATCCATGCATTACTCAAATTTGAGAACACATTTAAAAGACAGGTATATGTCTGTAAGACTTCCTGAAGCCAGTGCTGAAACTTTGGAAAAAAACAAAGTTCCAATAATGAGTATCAACATTTTTCACCAGTGCTACTTGAAACCAGTATTCGCTCACTCCTAACTAAGGGCCACATGTATGAACACATTTTTCCATAGACACAGAATGGGTAAAACCCTTTGATACATCTGCCCCCTAGTCCACCAGGTTATACATGCGCAAGTCAAGCGATTGTATGTGCTCGATGGACGGCAAACTTCTTCCTGAGGCAATCTTTATAGGGCTCTAATTCTTCTACCGTCCATATCCTGTCCCAATACAAAATTGGTCTTAGGCAAACAATGTCTGAGAATTGTCTAAAGTAAAAATAAACGTGACCAATGGGGGCACCCTTTGGAAGTCTCAGCAGGGCTTTGATAAAGGAAATGTCGCTTAGGTCTAATTTATTCAGGTAACAACTACCCCATATTTTTACCCCATACAAATGTGCCCCTCGTGCTGAAACCTTGCATATCTTCAGGGCCGGAGAGATTGGCTACTCTGATAATTGATCAAGCACTTTGTGTCAATGAAACTTTTTCAACATGGCCAGTCCATCTACGGGAGTCATCGAGTCTGACCCCTAAATACTCAACCACTCTTTTTCCGGGCGATAAATAGCATATTTATAGTTTTACTACTGTTTACATCTAGGCCATGATCTTTACAAAAAAGATTAAACCGCCCCTGCAGAATATTTAAGACCCATGCAGTTTTAGACTTTAAAAGTGTATTGTCAGTGAATAGCAAACCCAGCACCTTCATCCCAAGCCATATTGGGGTATTCTTCTAACAATTCTGGATATATGAAATACAACCATTAAGGAGTAATAAAAAGAGAGTGGGGACCAGGACACAGCCAAGGTGTACAGCCCTTCTGATACGACTGTCCTCCGCGGTCTCTAAGCCCATGTCCCATATTACCCTAGCAAAGTTTTCTGAATACAATTGCTGGATTAACGTAAGCAGACCAGAAGGTAACCCCATGTACCCCAACACCTCCCAAAATTTTATTTGCGAGAGAATGTCAAAAGCGACCCACAGATCAACCAAAGCAACAAAACGCAGCCCCCGCTCGATGTCAGCAGTTTTCCATTTTACAGACAAGAACAGGACTTGAGCAATCATGCCTATCTTGGTCATAAAACCCCCTGGATGTACAAGAGCACTCTTTCAGATCGCATCCATTCTCATAGTTTAATCTGGAGTTGCTAACTATTACTCTTTTGAATTCTGTCCATTTAACTTATTGACTGCAGCTAGGGCGTTGGAAAGGTAAATTATGTAAGGGGCCCAAACCAATGGTTCCTAACAAATATAAGTCGAAGGGAATTATGACTAAACCAGGAGCTTTTCCTACTTTCTTGGTCTGAATCACATTGAAGGTTTCTTCCAGTGTAAACCCCACTGGAACACCATCAACGCGCTTGGTGATATGGGGTGGGGGAGGTCCCAAGGTTGTTAATAGCCTCCAAGGGTGTTGGATCAGTACAATATTGTTGGACCCGGCCTCGTGGCGTGGTCCTTAACCCCCTGGATTGTGCCCGTTCCCCGCCCCGGCCGTCACGGGCCACCCGTCTGAACTGCACCAAGGCCCTTCACCCGGAGCTGCACGTGGTCGCATACTCCTCGTGGCTCCGCCATCTTGTTGGCATACACGTCACCCCGTGCACCAGCCGGCGCGACCCCGCTCAACCCGGCCTCAACCCCAGCGAAGCCCCGACATCGAGGCACCACGAACTAGCCAGGGGGTGCCGCAGGAACCATTCATCGCCCCCGGCGGAGGACAGTATCGATGGGACCCCCAACTGTCCTCCCCTCTCGAGGTGTGATCGCCCGGCAACTCCCATGGGCCTGGCGCCTCTCCTGCTGGGCGTCTGGCCACCTCCACCCGGCCACTCCGCCCCCTCGGGCGCATAGGTCCGGACATCAAAGGGCTCCAGACCTATATCTGGGGCGACCCCACCACAGCTCGGCAGTTGTATCCCGGAGTCGAGAGCCCTGCTGATTGAATCGCGGCTGACCCTACGGAGAAGAACTCTTGTCGGAACCATCACGAGCCCTGCTGACTGCGTCGCGGCTCCTTCTTGTGAACCCTTTCTGAACCACCTGGAACATCGGAGCCCTGCTGACGCTGTCGCGGCCCAACCTCGCTGAAACCTTCCTCGGAGCCCTGCTGACGACGTCGCGGCTCGAGCTGAGCAGAAACCATCTTGAGAGCCCTGCTGATTGAATCGCGGCTCTCCACGAACTGTACGCCGGAGCCCTGCTGACGCCGTCGCGGCTCGACCCCTCCGAGATCGGAGGTCCTCCAGCTTGAGGATAAGAACTGGGCCCCAGGTACCCTCGTACCGCATTCCTGCCAAAGACTGTCCCGCTACCCCTACCCTTCCAAAGAGACATTGAGACTTTTGGTGGATCCCTCGATCCCTTCGTGTAAATATTGAACTCGTAACCTTTTATTGCTGATAAAGAATTGCTTGTCGTAAAGACAACCTCCTTGAGTCCTGTGTGGTGGTGTTACTGTGCTAGTACGTGATAGGAGAAGGATCTCTCAGGAGACTTCTCGGCAGCGCTCGGCTACTTCGTGCAGTGAGAGGGCCCCCCCCTTGGTGGTCTCACCGACTCCTCGGGGTCCGCCTTCCAACATTTGGTGGCCAGCGACGGGATCCGAGCCGAACGCAGTACGTACCAGCCAGTACCCACTAGCTACCCATCCAAACGAACAGCATCATGAGCAGCCAGGAAAACAACGCGACAATGGAGTTCCAGCCCGAACGGCTGGAAGAATATACGCACAAAGAATTAAAACAGTTCTGCAAAGACAAAGGCATTGCAACCACCAGCCTAGGTACCAAAGAAGAGATGCAGAAAGCTCTGAGGGCATGGTTGGAGGCCGGGGCAGGCCCCTCCCAGGAAGAAGGGCCCTTGCCCCTGACGGAGACCACAGCAACCGCACTGACTCCGGCAACCGGAGGAAGAAAGAGCCTAGAAACCGGCCTCTCCGAAGAAGAAATACGAGAGCGGGGAAAAGGTCCGGAGCCACGAGCTAGAGCTCGCCCGACTGCGGCTGGACGGCGAACTCCAGCTGGCAGAAAAGAAACTGGCCCTCGAGCAGCTACGCCTTCAAGAAGAGATAGAGGAGAAGAGACGACACCGGGAGTTGGAGGAAAAGAAACTAACTCTTGAGCACAAGCGCAGTCTCAAGGAACTCGAGATCAAGGCCAAGAACGGAGGGACCGACACCCCCGGTACTAGAGACACTCTACCGCCTTCCGAGGCCAAGGTACATATCCCGAAAGAGGTCGTCAAGGAGTATTACAAGAATGACGACATCCAACAATGGTTCAAGGCCTACGAGGTGGCCATGGCCTCTCATCGGGTGCCCCGAAAAGACTGGGGCGCGGGCCTGTGGGGGCGGTTCCTGAGTGAAGGGCGGGACACGCTGCTCCAGCTACCGGAGGAGGTGATGACCTCCTACGATCACATGAAGGAGGCCCTGCTCACCCGCTACGGGCTAACAGCGGAAATGTACCGCCAGCGGTTCAGAGACTGCAAGAAAATCCCGGGTACCACATGGGTGGAATATGTGGACTTTTTCAGTCGGGCCCTAGAAGGCTGGATCAAAGGGAGCAAAGTAACCACCTACGGGCAGCTGGTCGACCTCATCGTGTGGGAACACCTTTCCAACAATTGCTTCGTGGAACTGAGACAGCACCTCCTCGACAGCAAAATGACCGACCCGCGAAAACTTGCCGTCGAGGCCGATCGATGGGTCAACTCCCGGGTCCCCCGGAACTCAATGGGGGAGTACCAGAGGAACCCCAACGGACCCCCCCGCCAGCGCGGTGGGGGCGGAGGGCCGAACAGGAACCGAGACCCTCCCGCCGGGGCTCCCAGGAGTCCCCCTCGAGGGCCACCGCAGCCACATCTCTCCCTGAGCCTAGCCCGAAGGGTGGGCCCGGCCCGACCCGGACCACGGCCACCAGTGACCTGCTACGGCTGCCAACAAACCGGACACTTTGCCAGCGATCCGGCCTGCCCTCTGAACCGAAGAAACGGGGACGGCGGGCCCCCGCCCCGGCAGCTGACAGCCGCCGCCTTGGGGGGAGGAGAAGAGGAAGAGGAGGCCCTCGACCGAGAGGACACTGAGTGGGAGCCGGCAGCCATGTCCCTGGTCTGCCTGGGTAGCCGAGAAATTGTACCCTGCACCCCCATCCCAACCAACACCCAGAAGTACCGGCAGCAGGTCACGGTCAATGGACAACGGGCCGAAGCCCTTCGTGACACAGGCGCCAGTATCACCGCTGTCCGCTGCCACCTGGTGACCCGGAACAGATTCTACCGAATGTGCTGTGCCCCGTACGGACGGCCGACAACAGTGAAAGCCTATGCCAGATGGCCCTGGTCCCCTTCGAGTGGGGAGGGGTGACGGGCCTGCTGAAGGTGACAGTGCGCGACGACGCCCCGGTCGACTGCCTCCTGGGGAACGACTTGGAAAGTTCCCCCTGGGCTCAAGTAGAGCGACGAGAGCACCTCCGAATGTTGGGACTGGCTGATTGGGCCTGCGCTATCACCCGGTCCATGACCGCCCAGGCCCCCCGCTCATCCTCGACCTCCGGGACCGGCCAACCCGAGGGGCTCACACCCCCTCCCACCAGCAGCGAGGAGGCGGCGGATACCGACCCTGGACCCCGCGAATCCTCCCCCGAAGAGATGGATTCTCCGAGCGCCCTACCAGAGCTGACACAATGGCGACACGAAGGGGGCCCCACCCGAGAGTAGTTCCAGCAAGAACAACAGTCCTGTCCCTCTCTCGAAGGGGTCCGACAACAGGCGACCGCGCAAGCCAACGGTGACCAGACCGGCACCCACTGGATCTACTGGGCCGAGGGCCTGTTGTACAGTGAACAGAAAGTAGCAGAACTCGGGGCCAGCCGCGTGTTGGTGGTCCCCCTCCGCTTCCGGGAGTTCCTTCTCAACCTGGCCCATGATGTGCCTCTCGCCGGACACTTGGGGCAAGACAAAACGTACAGTCGTCTGGTGACCCACTTCTACTGGCCCCGGATGCGGAGAGATGTGGACAACCACTGCCGGTCCTGCCAGACCTGCCAAGCCAGCGGAAAGACGGGGGGTCGGGTCAAGGCCCCCCTCCAGCCATTTCCCGCCGTCAGCACCCCGTTCGAACGGGTCGGAATCGATATTGTGGGACCCCTGGACCCCCAAACCGCCCTGGGCCACCGCTTCATCCTGGTCCTCGTGGACCACGCCACCAGGTACCCGGAGGCGGTCCCGCTAAGAACTATAACGGCCCCTGTGGTAGGCCGGGCCTTGATGGGGATCTTCTCCCGAGTGGGGTTCCCCAGCGAAGTGGTGAGCGACCGCGGCACGAACTTTATCTCCAGGTACATGCGGTCCCTGTGGCAACAGTGCGGAGTCACATACAAGTTCACGACCCCCTATCACCCTCAGGGGAACGGACTGGTTGAGCGGTTCAACCGAACATTAAAAGGGATGATCCAGGGCCTGGAAGAACCCCTCAGGCGGAAATGGGATGTCCTGCTGCCCTGCCTCCTGTTTGCCTATCGGGAGGTCCCGCAGAAGTCCCTGGGGTTCAGCCCGTTTGAACTATTGTATGGACACCCGGTCCGCAGACCGCTCAGCCTGGTCAAGGAGGGCTGGGAGATGAAGCCCCGAGGCGCCCCTCCTGACGTCTACCGATACCTCCTGACCCTCCGAAACCAGACCCGCAAGTTCCGAGCCATGGCCGAAGCCAACCTCGAGGCCAGCCAGGAGGACATGAAGCGGTGGTACGATCGCAACACCTCTACTATAGAATTCGAGCCAGGTCAGAAAGTATGGGTCATGGCCCCGGTCGAACCCGGCGCCCTCCAGGACAAGTGGACCGGGCCCTTCAAGGTGGTGGAGAAGAAGAGTCCCGTCACCTACCTGGTCGATCTGGAGTCCCCCCGGAACCCCCTCCGGGTCCTACATGCTAACCGGCTGAAACCCCACTTCGCCCGGACCGAACTGAGCCTGCTGCTGGCGACCGACGAGGGGGGCGAGGACGACTCCGAGCCCTTGCCCGACCTCTTGCAATCCGACCTTCACGATGGATCAATCGAAGGGGTCCAACTCGCCTCGGCCCTGACCCCGGAACAGCGCAACGACTGCCAGCAATTACTGCGGGACTACGCAGCCCTCTTCTCTCTCACCCCGGGGGTGACCCACTGGTGCGTCCACGACGTCGACACCGGGGAGAGCCCCCCCATACGACACAGAGCCTACCGGGTGCCTGACCGAGTGCGGGCCTGCATCCAGGCCGAAGTAGCGAAGATGCTGGCCCTGGGGGTCATCGAGCCGTCCGACAGCCCGTGGGCCAGCCCTGTCGTCCTGGTGCCCAAGGCCGCAGCTCCCGGTCACCCCCCGGAGTTGCGGTTCTGCGTGGACTACCGAGCCCTGAATGCAGTAACCAAGACAGACGCACACCCGATACCCCGGGCCGACGAACTCATCGACCGCCTAGGGGCCGCTCGCTACTTGAGCACGCTGGACCTCACCGCCGGGTACTGGCAAATCCAGCTCACCCCCGGCGCCCAAGAAAGATCCGCCTTTTCGACTCCGGATGGGCATTACCACTTTCGGGTGATGCCCTTCGGAATGAAGAACGCCCCGGCCACCTTCCAAAGACTGGTGAACAAGGTTTTGGCCGGGCTTGAGGCCTTCAGCGCGGCCTACTTAGATGACATTGCCGTGTACAGCAACCACTGGGCCGAGCACCTCCTCCACCTGAAGGCCGTCCTGGCCGCCCTCCAGCAGGCCGGGCTCACAATCAAGGCCAGCAAATGTCAAATCGGCCACGGATCCGTGACCTACCTGGGCCATCAAGTGGGGAGCGGGCAGGTGGCCCCCCTCCAAGCGAAGATAGATGCCATCCAGACCTGGGAACCCCCCACTACCCAGACCGCTGTCCGGGCCTTCCTGGGCCTCACCGGATACTACCGGCGGTTTATCCGGGACTATGGGAGCATTGTTGGCCCCCTCACAGAGTTAACGTCCAAAAAGCAGCCCAAGAAGGTACACTGGACACCCCGCTGCCAAACAGCCTTCGACACCCTAAAGACAGCCATGTGTACTGCTCCGGTGCTGCAGGCCCCGGACTATCAGAAGGAGTTCGTGGTACAGACGGACGCCTCCGAGTATGGGATCGGGGCCGTCCTATCCCAAGCCGACGAAAAGGGGCTCGACCGACCAGTGGCCTTCATCAGCCGACGACTACTGCCCCGAGAGCAACGCTGGAGCACTATTGAGCGCGAGGCCTTCGCTGTGGTGTGGGCCCTCAAGAAGCTCCGGCCCTACCTCTTTGGCACCCACTTCCGGGTCCAGACCGACCACCGGCCCTTGCAATGGTTAATGCAAATGCGGGGCGAGAACCCCAAGCTGCTGCGGTGGTCCATCTCGCTACAAGGGATGGACTTTGACGTCGAACACCGGCCCGGCAATGACCACGCCAACGCCGACGGCCTGTCCCGCTTCTTCCGCCTTGACGAGGAGAATCCCCAAGGAGATGGGTGACTCTCCATGCCTTCGGCTGGGGGGGACGCCTGTTGGACCCGGCCTCGTGGCGTGGTCCTTAACCCCCTGGATTGTGCCCGTTCCCCGCCCCAGCCGTCACGGGCCACCCGTCTGAACTGCACCAAGGCCCTTCACCCGGAGCTGCACGTGGTCGCATACTCCTCGTGGCTCCGCCATCTTGTTGGCATACACGTCACCCCGTGCACCAGCCGGCGCGACCCCGCTCAACCCGGCCTCAACCCCAGCGAAGCCCCGACATCGAGGCACCACGAACTAGCCAGGGGGTGCCGCAGGAACCATTCATCGCCCCCGGCGGAGGACAGTATCGATGGGACCCCCAACTGTCCTCCCCTCTCGAGGTGTGATCGCCCGGCAACTCCCATGGGCCTGGCGCCTCTCCTGCTGGGCGTCTGGCCACCTCCACCCGGCCACTCCGCCCCCTCGGGCGCATAGGTCCGGACATCAAAGGGCTCCAGACCTATATCTGGGGCGACCCCACCACAGCTCGGCAGTTGTATCCCGGAGTCGAGAGCCCTGCTGATTGAATCGCGGCTGACCCTACGGAGAAGAACTCTTGTCGGAACCATCACGAGCCCTGCTGACTGCGTCGCGGCTCCTTCTTGTGAACCCTTTCTGAACCACCTGGAACATCGGAGCCCTGCTGACGCTGTCGCGGCCCAACCTCGCTGAAACCTTCCTCGGAGCCCTGCTGACGACGTCGCGGCTCGAGCTGAGCAGAAACCATCTTGAGAGCCCTGCTGATTGAATCGCGGCTCTCCACGAACTGTACGCCGGAGCCCTGCTGACGCCGTCGCGGCTCGACCCCTCCGAGATCAGAGGTCCTCCAGCTTGAGGATAAGAACTGGGCCCCAGGTACCCTCGTACCGCATTCCTGCCAAAGACTGTCCCGCTACCCCTACCCTTCCAAAGAGACATTGAGACTTTTGGTGGATCCCTCGATCCCTTCGTGTAAATATTGAACTCGTAACCTTTTATTGCTGATAAAGAATTGCTTGTCGTAAAGACAACCTCCTTGAGTCCTGTGTGGTGGTGTTACTGTGCTAGTACGTGATAGGAGAAGGATCTCTCAGGAGACTTCTCGGCAGCGCTCGGCTACTTCGTGCAGTGAGAGGGCCCCCCCCTTGGTGGTCTCACCGACTCCTCGGGGTCCGCCTTCCAACAAATATTTAACCCACTCTGCCGCTGATATAGGGCATTTGGGACAAGCAAAATGACTGCATCCCTCATGAGTGACCAAATGCCAAAAGCGTTTGGAATCTTTCTCTTTCGCTACTTCCATCAACTCGGCTCAAACCTGAGCTTCCCATTGGGACTTGCTGGACATAATAACCTGCATATATTCCTGTCTCCAAATAATTATATAATTTCAATTTTTACTTTTATGACATTAACTAAGGCAGTTTTAGCCTCTCTGCAGTGATGATTAAACCATTTGTACATTTTTTTTTTCTGAAGACCTTAACTTCTTTCTCAAATAATTGTCTGTCTTGCAAACATATTTTCATGCACCACCAAGATATGTGAGCCTGAACAACCCTGGCTTCCTAACGTATACAATGCTACGCTAACAAATTCATATATCTCTTTTGGTGCACTCTCAATATTAACCAGGGCTACCCATCTCACAATGCAGATATTATTTGTCAGAGCTATTGCATTGGATATTACTGTCGCTGTACAAGATATATCCTTAATCTGGGAGCCCTTTAGATCTAGTGAAAAGGGAAAGTGGTTGCTATCCCCGCGATCAATGACCACCATATCTACCATCTGCCAGATCCTCACATCTTACAGATATAATCAATGTTATTCTTCTAATCACCCCTCATAAAAGCCGGTTTAGGTTTAGAATCAGAAACTGAGTGGCCGTTACATACTCTTAAGCCATGTGACACAGTCATATCTAGTGTCTGTAGGGCAGCTGTACTTAGTTTAACCTTATTCCTGGGATTGGATTAAGAAGAAAATCCCCAGCTTTCATCTTCTATCTTCATCAACTCTAGCATGGGAGATAGGGCTCAAAAAAGGTGTTGAAATCTACCACAATAATGACATGAGATCTTATCTCATAGATTTCTAAGAGTGCTTTCAAGGATTTGAAATTCCGGTACGGTTTGTTAAAGGGGGGTGACCTATTGTAGATATTAGCCAAAATGTAGGGAATCCTGTCTTTGGTATTATTTTGAGGGAGAGACAGTCTAGTGAGTTAGTTTCAATCATCTTGACTAAGCTGTGAAGTGATGATTTGACTCAAATTATGAGCCCTCCCGATGGGCTACCTGAAACCGATGGTAAGGCCTCAATACTATGGGGCCGATTCCGATGGCCGGTCGGACAGCTGTCCGTAGCCTTAACGTGCGACCGACACATACCCGGAGCCGGTCCGTCCTGTACAGCAAGTACGAAGCGCATAACTGCCAAACACACGACCGACACGTAGGCTGTGAATCAAGCCCCATTCTCCGTCCGAGCCGTAACTCATAAAGAGGAACTGTGAAGCCCGAAAGCAGTATCCATAGCAGTTTCCGGCATGAGAAGTACGATGTGTACTTCCTACGTGCCGGACGGGTCGTCACGTACGGCACGTCACAGCATCCGGAAAACAAGCATATCAGCTACGATTCGCGCCACAACTCAATACACGGCTACGAGACGGAACAGCTTGCAGTGGGTACGAGACGGAGCAACAAGCAGCGTGTACGACACAAACACATCATGAATCCCATCGCGCAGGTCATACCAGTACTCTACATCTATGACCGGATCAGGAACCGACGCCGACGGCGCAGGCGGTAAGTCAGACACCTACCACATAAACAAACGACACGTACCCGCAAAATGGCACACACACACAGGGGATCCATATCCTGGCCTAACAACAGCCCACCATAGGGGTTGCATGGCCAGCACCCATGCCACCCCCACCCATAGGGACTATGTTGCCCATCACCCCTGCCACCCGCACTCACAGGGGACCTGTTGCCCATCACCCCTGCCACCCCCACCCATATGGCTGATATTGCCCATCACCCCTGGCACCCCCACTCACAGGGGACCTGTTGCTCATCACCCTTGCCACCCCCACCCATAGGGACTATGTTGCCCATCACCCCTGCCACCCCCACTCACAAGGCTTATGTTGCCCATCACCCCTGCCACCCCCACTCACAGGGGACCTGTTGCCCATCACCCCTGCCACCCCCACTCACAGGGCTTATGTTGCCCATCACCCCTGCCACCCCCACTCACAGGGGACCTGTTGCTCATCACTACTGCCACCCCCACCCATAGGGACTATGTTGCCCATCACCCCTGCCACCCCCACTCACAGGGCTTATGTTGCCCATCACCCCTGCCACCCATACTCACAGGGGACCTGTTGCCCATCACCCCTGCCACCCCCACTCACAGGGCTGATGTTGCCCATCACCCCTGCCACCCCCACTCACAGGGGACCTGTTGCCCATCACCCCTGCCACCCCCACTCACAGGGCTGATGTTGCCCATCACCCCTGCCACCCCCACTCACAGGGCTTATGTTGCCCATCACCTCTGCCACCCCCACTCACAGGGGACCTGTTGCCCATCACCCCTGCCACCCCCACTCACAGGGCTTATGTGGCCCATCACCCCTGCCACCCCCACTCACAGGGGACCTGTTGCCCATCACCCCTGCTACCCCCACTCACAGGGCTTCTGTTGCCCATCATCCCTGCCACCCCCACTCACAGGGGACCTGTTGCTGATCACTACTGCCACCCCCACCCAGAGGGACTATGTTGCCCATCACCCCTGCCACCCCCACTCACAGGAGACCTTTTGCTCATCACTACTGTCACTCCCACCCATAGGGACTATGTTGCCCATCACCCCTGCCACCCCCACTCACAGGGGACCTGTTGCCCATCACCCCTGCCACCCCTACTCACAGGGCTTATGTTGCCCATCACCCCTGCCACCCCCACTCACAGGGGACCTGTTGCTCATCACTACTGCCACCCCCACCCATAGGGACTATGTTGCCCATCACCCCTGCCACCCCCACTCACAGGCCTTATGTTGCCCATCACCCCTGCCACCCCCACTCACAGGGGACCTGTTGCCCATCACCCCTGCCACCCCCACTCACAGGGCTTATGTTGCCCATCACCCCTGCCACCCCCACTTACAGGGGACCTGTTGTTCATCACTACTGCCACCCCCACCCTTAGGGACTATGTTGCCCATCACCCCTGCCACCCCTACTCACAGGGGACCTGTTGCTCATCACCGCTGCCACCCCCACTCAGAGGGCTTATGTTGCCCATCACCCCTGCCACCCCCACTCACAGGGGACCTGTTGCTCATCACTACTGCCACCCCCACCCATAGGGAAATGTTGCCCATCACCCCTGCCACCCCCACTCACAGGGGACCTGTTGTGCATCACTACTGCCACCCCCACCCAAAGGGACTATGTTGCCCATCACCCCTGCCACTCCCACTCACAGGGTGTATGTTGCCCATCACCCCTGCCACCCCCACTCACAGGGCTTATGTTGCCCATCACCCCTGCCACCCCCACTCACAGGGGACCTGTTGCTCATCACTACGGCCACCCCCACCCATAGGGACTATGTTGCCCACCACTCCTGCCACCCCCACTCACAGGGCTTATGTGGCCCATCACCCCTGCCACCCCCACTCACAGGGGACCTGTTGCCCATCACCCCTGCCACCCCCACTCACAGGGCTTATGTTGCCCATCACCCCTGCCACCCCCACTCACAGGGGACCTGTTGCTCATCACTACTGCCACCCCCACCCATAGGGACTATGTTGCCCATCACCCCTGCAACCCCCACTCACAGGGGACCTGTTGCTCATCACTACTGCCACCCCCACCCATAGGGACTATGTTGCCCATCACCCCTGCCACCCCCACTCACAGGGCTTATGTTGCCCATCACCCCTACCACCCCCACTCACACGGCTTATGTTGCCCATCACCCCTGCCACCCCCACTCACAGGGCTTATGTTGCCCATCACCCCTGCCACCCCCAGCCATAGGATGGGTGATGCACAACACATCCAGCATACGCAAACATCAGGTATGTCCGCAAAATACATCCCTCATGACATCATGACAACAGTGTGTAGTTTGTGACAAATGCCCACAACAGTGATTATGGCTACGAGCATACAATGTAAGTAACAGCACATGTGTGACCAACACATGAGTGTCACATACACAAGGCAAGCATCACCATAGCACTTTGGCAATATAAAAAGAACAGCCCCTCACTGTGTACAGCAGAAGTTAAGTGGGGGCTCACAAAATGCAGCAGATGTCGAGCATTGTGGTGATGGGGACCAAATCCCCCTCAACACAGTGACCAAAAGGTAAGTGTCATCATGGTCAAAGCTGCAAATAATAAACAGCATGTATGGTCCGTGCTCCCAACACATCAAACACTTCTGGGGGAAACTAGTGCTGGTGTCCCATACACACAGAGATGTGGTGAGGCTAACAGTGCTGTGAAAATATAACACTCTCGGCCATGTGCAGACAAGCACAACACATGGGGGCTGACAATGCAGACAGCGTACAATAACGCAACAGCAGAAGTGACCATCACCAAGCATGCACACATCTCGAAAATAGACACACCAATCAAAACATGTGTAGACTGTAGGTGTCAGCTCACAAACTCACATTCCATGCCAGCAATGGCATCCAACAACAAGGATGAATGTGCACAATGATGTGAAATGACTCTCAGGGACAGCAGGGAAAATCACAGAAACAGCATCCAGACCAAGGCCCACAACAGCAATAACAATGCACTGGTGCAGATGCACAAACACAAACAGGCAAACTCACACTGCACATCGGACACAATATGTGTGTGTGTGTGTCACAGTATCCACAGGCAACTACACAACACATGAGGGGGGCTGAACCACAGTGACACAGATGTGGACACAGTGTCATACACAAGTAAACCATCATTGGGACACTCTCAGTGGGCAATCAGGCGTTGGGAGATGAGAGGAAGCACAACAGACACATGTGAAACAAGCTGGAATGAACACCAACTAACACAGCAAGAGTCTGACACACAACACCACTACCCCCAGGGAACAGAAAGTGGGGTGAAAAAGCATGCATGCCACCTCCACTGTGATGACAAAGGCAGATGTCATACAAACTGGGAAACCCAGACATGTGTCCTGTGCCACAAACATAAATCACATATACACAAACACAAATGACTCAGCATGGCCCCTCATCCATGGACAAACAGGATCTAGGGTACCATCCATGCAAACATTCACATCAGTCCACCATCAACACCACACACCTGAACTGCAACAATGTGTATCTGTGAAGTCCACATGGACAGGTGACATTGCACATGCACCCATGACAAACACAGGAATGTTGCCAGGAACTAAGGTGCACACACACATCACACAAGGACTGTTTACAACCCTGGGGAATGACAGACACACTGCACAGTATGAGGTACATGGCCATGACCTCAAAGGTCATGTAACCTTCAGAATCCCTGCCACAGTCCCAGTACTATGCACATGCCAAGGAGGAACACAAGGCACCCATGCTGACACCTGCCAGCATTGCTGCCGTGAACCCGACAAGTGGGAGCAGTCACACACACATACAAATGTCTCAATCACTGAAAACTACCACCTACAGACAACTACATGATATTGCGAAGAAACAAGTGCCTTGAGGAACCCTGACTGTGTCCCATCTGTGTCTGACAACATCATCACCACTCAGAACTGACAAATCACAATGATGATACACCAATTAACAGTAGTGTGTCATGCACCCACGCATCTGGTAGCCCATTGGAAAAGTAGTAGGATGAACCCAGTACCACTCAGCAAGCATCAACAACAGGAACATATCAAGGGAACCCTGTCCGTGTATGAACAGGAATGTGGACACACACACACACACATGCACATACAACACACACCATGGGCCCAGGCCATGTCACTGGACAACACACTAACTTGAGGGGACACAGCTCCTGTGGCAAACATATTCACCGCAAGTCCCACTCATGTCTGCAGAACACTTGGTCAGTCAGCCATCAGTTACCACACAATGAAGGCTCTGGTCACAACAGCCTGGGTACGGGAGTCTCCCTTAAGTCAGCTGCACATACCCAAAACATATGTCTAGCAAATTGTACAGAGGACCCAGTTACTCCTATTACAATGATGCCCACACCTGTAGGGCCAGTAGTGATGAGCACGAAGTATGTTGAAGTGACAATTTGGACAATGGTAAGCACATCATATGTGCAGGGGTGCAAGCCACTGATGTGACCATGCCAATGAAATGCTCACAGAGAGATGTACACAAATAGTTGATCCAGACACACCCAGGTAGCTGCAAAGGATGACATGGATACCCACCAGAATAGGATACATATCTCATGGACCACAGGGAGTATCTCACATCAACACATCAATATGCAACATTGTAAACCAAGCATTACAGGTGCAAGGGCATGCAAAACAACATCAACATGATGTACAGCTGAATCAAGTTCACAGGGACAAAGTAAAAAGCTTTATTCAGCATATGAAAAGTGAAACGTCTGTTCCAACAAAAGGCCAATGGCCAGTCCATGTCCAAATGGCAAGGAGTGAAATAGAGTCACAAATTCAGTATATGAAATTTTAAACGTCTGTGCAACCGAAAGGCCAATGGCCAGTCCATGTCCAAATGGCAAGGAGTGAACTAGAGTGACAACTGTCACACCTTGCTTGCCTGCACTGCTAAGGACCGGGGTCATCCCCTTGGAGGGGCATACATGGGGGCAGGCCAGGCACCGCAGGGACAGGATTAGGGCGCAGAAGAAGCAGGCAGTGAAGAGGTGGGGGATGCAGGCGAGACACTTGCAACTGCAGTGGAGCTGACTGAAGTGGTGGGTGCTGTCACAACTGTGGGGCACAAGTCAGATGAGGTGGGTGCCGGCACAACTCCTGTGGGCAGGGCAGATGGAGTGGATTGGCTCACCACTGCAGTGCCCAAGTCAGACAGGGGTGGTCGTGGACTCCAAAGCAGTGCCTACATCCATGGGAGCGGAATGAGGGACAGGTGAGGTCGGCAGGGCAGGGGGGGCACGGTCCCCACATCAGTGGCACCAACTGTCTGACCAGGTGTGGAGGAGCAAGTGCTAGAGGGGGATGGCCTTAGCATTTTGGGGATGGTGTATCTGTGTGTGGGGGAACCCGGGGCAGGGAGTGGCGGGGGAACCTCTGGAGTGGTGGCCTGGGGGATGGAGGATGGAGACTTTGCCTTGGAGCTGCGTGCTGGCGGGGGGTCTTGCTCTTCTTGCGCTGGGGGGACTTGCGGGTGGGCGTCTCGGTCTGACTGCACCTGGGGGAGGGTGTCCGGGTGTGAGGGGCACTCCCTTCTGTGTGTGGGGACTTCCTCTTCCCCTTGTAATCAGGATCTGCTGGGTCGGTGGGGAAGAGGCCAAGGTCACAGAGGAAGAGCTTCTGGGGGTATGGGGTTGCAGGTGAGGCAAGGGAAGGGGGCTGGGAGGGAGAGGTCTCGGAGGACTGTGGAGTGGTTGTGATTGACTGTGTGTGTGTCAGCAAACCAGCCCCTGTGAGTGTGGAATCAGTCCCCTGCGCTTGCTTGTGTGCACGTCTAGCCCTTGGTTTGGGGGTTTCTGTGCTTGGGACAGGTAGTGTGCTAGGAATCGTGGGTGGTGCAGGGGTAGGAGGGGTGTGGGACTGTTGGAGGAGGGACACTGCTGCTATCAGGGAGGAGGCCACGGACTAGTTGGTCCTCTGTAGGGCAGACATGCCCGAGGAAATGCCCTCCATGAAAGACACCAGTTGTGTCAACAGACCTGTGTGTGCATGGAGGACCTTCAGCATCGATGTCTGCCCTACATTGATCTGTCGAAGTAAGTCCACAGACTCCTCACTCAGGGCAGCAGGGGACACAGGGGAAGGGGGTGCGGTGCCTGGCACAAAGGAGACATGCTCACAAACACGGGAGCCCACAGGGACCTCTGGGTTGGGAGCCGATGGGAGGGGGGGGGTGGAAGTGGTGGTGGTGGCGGTGGCGGAGACAACCTCACTAGCTGGGGTTTGGTGGCTGCTGATACCCGCCTCCACAGGGGAGTCATCCTCAGAGCTGCTGTGGCCTTCAGCTGGAGGGATGGTGCTGACGACTCCTCTGTGTGGCTCAACTCGCCCTCCATGCCACTGGGTCCACCTGACTCCTCTCCTTCTGCCCATGTAAGGCTCTGTGGCTCCTCCTGGTCCGTGGAGCTGTCCCCCACTGTGGCCATGGATGTATCTGGATAGGAATAGGAAGTAACATAACTACATCAGTCACCTGCACCAACTGCACACACCACAGTGAGTACATCACATCACAGGGCAAGCCCTGGCATCATCAGCTGAACACAGCTCAAAGTGCCAACACTGTTTAGGATGAGACAAATGTCATTCTCAACATCAACCATGGCACACATATCCCTCCTTGACTTTCACACATATGTCCGTTGCATGTTGGATGCTAACACACCAATGTGCCAACATGCACCACCCACACATTAGTTTTACATGGAAGTGAAAATGTAGGAGTATGTCACTAGACCCACAGCACATCTCTTGCGACTGACTCAGTACAGGTGTCTGGATGAAGGGATGGGCAGAGACTCATTTCACATGCTTGGGATGCATGCCAGCAACACACACTATGATGTACTCATGCCCCGATGGGCAAGGCCACAATGGGGTGCATGGTGCACACTTTAACACAACGCAGGCTCACTGATAGCAAGTTCAATGCTATGGCACTGGGATGCCCTGAAAGTCAGTCAACACTGTCTCCTGTCAGAGGGGCAGGGCATCCAGACAACAACAATATGCACTGACTCACAATCCCAGCTCAGGGGTAAATCTGACTCTGCAGATGACCAGCGCACTTGCCCATCCCATGCAAACAACATATCCAGGACCCAGAAGACCCCACATCATGAAAATCATTCATATGAGTCTCAGCAAACACAAATCCATGTACATTAACACATCACAGTCTGCCATGCATGTAACCCAGCTGCATGAGGGACACAGTTGCATACACCATTGTGCGCTGTCAGATGATCACACACCTATATGTCACACAGGTCTTGTCTCCTACAGTCACATTGCAGATGTCATGCTGACCCTCTGAATCATGGACACCCCAGTTGTACGTAGCAACAAGCCACACCCTAATGACACAGAGGCAGACGCCTGAGGGCACATGTCACTAAGCACAACCTGCAATTTCATACACAGGAGTGGGATTACAGAGTGTTTCTGAATGCCCTTGAGGGGGCATGACTGGGCAGGACTAAGTGAAACAGTGTTTTGGCCCAGACAGTAGTCAGGTGGCTAAGCAATTGTGACATACTTGATATACATACTCCTGATGCCCAAAAATTGGAGGCCCCTGCTGCATGGTTTTGTTTTCAATACCCCAGAAACATGTTGTGAGTCAGACCAGCAATTGGTACACATCTCAAGGGCACACACAGTTCACATGTCAGATCTCAGGCATTGTGTAAACAATTGAACCACCCATGAAACACACAACAGAGTCACGGGAACTGATGCTGACTGGTACCTGAAACATTGCTGACTTCAGGGACACAGTGCCCTAGTGACACAAGCAACAGACTGTAGGGGCCACACCTGTGGAACAGATGAGTAGGGTGCATCACACAGATGAGGGACCTGATTTTGGGACTACAAGACCTAAGTAATGTGGAAGTGTGACCCGGACAAAATACTGCTATTTGCATGTCAGACATAGTACACAGATCAGGCATGGACTTACCCCTTTCCTGCTGCTGTCTGGTCTTCAGCTGCTTATCCAGGTCCGGGAAGACCACTGCCAGTATCCGGAGCATGTGGGGAGTCAGGGTCCAGTGTCTGCCCCTCCTGCGTGGAGGTGACAGCTTCAGCTGGACTCTAGCTATCCTCCGGGTCTAGCCCCGAAGGTCCTGCTACCTCTTCTGGCAGTTGTGGATTCGCCGCTTGTAGACCCCCACAGAACGAACAGCCCGGGCGATGGTCAGCCAGATCTCCTGCTTCTGGTGGGCATCAACCTGTGAGGAGGACAAAGTGAAAAGTACAATAACACACATGCCCCAGATTTGTGCAGCACACAATTGTTTATACATGTCATCAGCACAAAGGGAAATAAATTACACAGGTAGTGCAACCATGAGAAATGAAAACTCACATGCATGTCTGACATGTTAACAATGCCTGGATAGTTTAAGCTTGCAATAATGCACTTTAGCAGCAGGAAAACTATTCATTACATGTACCTACACACTTTGGTGGATGAAAGTAGTCAGTGAGAATGCTTGCCACTGGTGTACACACTGCTAGTACTGCTAGTCAGACAATATGCATAATTAGGAAGGCAGTGGACAGCACACTCACCTGCTCCCCTGGTGTCCCATAGAGCTTTCTGTACTCTGGAAGGTGCCCGTCATGCAGGGCCTGGTTCTCCTCCTCAGTGAAGGCTGGGGCCCTCTCCAGTGTACGTGCCATAGCTGGAGCCAGAGGATGCATAGACAGCAGCAGTGGTAGCAGGGATGTGGTCCAGTAGCATGTAGTGCAGGCAAGTGAGCTCCCTGGGGGCCAGCCAGCCTTCTGTCTGTGCTGCAGAGGCAGACTCTGTGCCATGTGTCCCAAGTGATAGGTCCAACACGGTTGCATCCTATGAATCTGGGCAATCCATTCAAGTACGACTCGTACACGTCTTCCGCATCGTTCAAATCTTCACCTTCATGGAACACTTGAAATTGCAACATTGTTGTAGGCATCCAAATGAATTTCCAGTGCACAACTCGTACAAGTTTTGAATCCGCATCCGTCTCCATGACAGTCCTGAGCCAATGTGTGCGCCTGGCTCGTTCAACTGACTGTACAACGCGTATTTTGAACATACACATGCACCCGTCTTCATATGGCTCAATGGCCAAGGCGTACGCCTGTCTCGGACCATGCCTGTCCGATGCGTATACATGATAGTCACCCGCGTCGGACCTCATTGCATTCAATGACAAGGCGTACGCACGGCTTTGTCATGACCCGTGCAATGCATACGCATTGTCACCCGCGTCGGACCTCATTGCATTCAATGACAAGGAGTACGCACGGCTCAGTCATGACCCGTGCAATGCGTACGCATTGTCACCCGCGTCGGACCTCATTGCATTCAATGACAAGGCGTACGCATGGCTCGGTCATGACCCGTGCAATGCGTATGCATTGTCACCCGCGTCGGACCTCATTGCATTCACTGACAAGGCGTACGCACCACTCGGTCATGACCCATGCAATGCGTACGCATTGTCACCCGCGTTGGACCTCATTGCATTAACTGACAAGGCGTATGCACGGCTCGGTCATGACCCGTGCAATGCGTACGCATTGTCACCCGTGTCGGACCTAATTGCATTCACTGACAAGGCGTACGCACGGCTCGGTCATGACCCGTGCAATGCGTACACATTGTCACCCGCGTCGGACCTCATTGCATTCACTGACAAGGCGTACGCACGGCTCGGTCATGACCCGTGCAATGCGTACGCATTGTCACCCGCGTCGGACCTCATTAGTGTGACTATTAGACGGATGCAACACACATATACTGGCTATGGACACCTGCACACAACTGCCACACTATAGCATTGGCCACACAGTTTCCCATGGCATGTGAGGCTGCATTCCCTGGGTGTTTGAGGGGGTCCCATCTGTTTTTTTGTCTGGCACTTTGTGCAGCCACTCCCAGGCTGTTATCTTGTACATGGAGACAGAGTCCTTTGTGTGTTCTGCACATTAGCACTGTGATGTGCAGTTGGACAGTAATGGGCATGAGTGAAGGCCACAGTGTCAGGTTGGATATGTTTAAGACATGTCACATACACCCTGAGTCCTGGGGGTGATGGCATGTACATCACAATGAGACCTGTTGCCCCAATACTGATGTGCACCCACAGTCTGTGTGCATGTTGTGTCTCAGATGTGTCTGATCACATGTTACCAATGGGTGACAGTCTCCACATCCATGTGGTATATGCATCAACCTTGATGGGGTGTGTGTCTAAGAGACGTACATGTAGGGCTGGCATGGACAACAGTGGCCACAGCCTGTGGGACTTACGCTTGCCTTGTGGTGTGTACGTGCTACGCCATGTCCATTGCTGTGTTGATGTGGCAATACAGGGAGCCTGGGTTTCTGAATGGCAGAGATCTGTGATGCCTGGGAGACATGAGTCCTCATTTGTCACTGGGGTGGGTTTTTTGAACATTGCAGCAGCACATAGGTTGGGTGACACAGCCAGATGATTAGCCCATTGCACTACATGGCACTCATGTGGACATGTGGAATTGAGATGTGAGGTGGTGGTCTTGTAGGTGACATATGTGTCCATGCCCAACAGCACACACCTCAGTACATTGTGTAATATCATGAACTAGCATGTGATAGTGATCATGGTCATGGCCACATGGGTGGATGTACTGACAATCTTCCTTTGTGCATCTCTGTACTGCAGGGCACCAGCTGTCCATCGGCCGTTCCCAGACCTTGCAACCATGCAGGAACGCGACAGCATCAGACAGTACCGCTTCACCAGGCCACTGATTGAGGAGTTGGCGGAGCAGTTGGCGCCACATCTGCTACCTGGCCGGACATACCCTACAGCACTGACCCCAGAGGTGAAGGTGATGGCAGCCCTGCACTTCTTTGCTACCAGTACCTTCCAGTACACTGTCGCTACTGCTGGTGGTATGTCGCAAACGATGTTTAGTCGGGTGCTACGCGATGTCTTGGAGGGGATGTTGCAATTCCTCGACCTGTATATCAAGTTCCCGAGCCAAGATGAACTCCCTGAAATTAAGGATGCCTTTTATACACTGGGGAGGATGCCAAAGGTCATTGGATCTATTGACGGGACACATGTTGCCCTGATATCACCACAGGCACATGAGCAGGCATAACGGAACAGGAAGCACTACCATTCGATCAATGCTCTGGTGGTCTGTCTTGCTGACATGTTGATCACACATGTTTGTGCATGGTTCCCTGGTTCGGCACACGATGCCTACATTATGAGGAGTAGTCACATTGCAACGCTGATGTCACAGATGCCAGTTCAGCGTGCCTGGCTTGTCGGTGTGTACTGACTGTTTCTCATTGTGTGTGTTTGTCAGTGTTGCATTCCGCACTCCTACATACCTCAGCTACTTGTTCATTTTGGTGTGTGTAGGTGACTCTGGATACCCCAACATGCCATGGTTGCTGACACCCCTCAGGAACCCTGTGACACCAGATGAGCTGCGCTACAATGAGGCACATGGTCGGAGCAGGAGGGTGATTGAGCGGACATTCGGCCTCCTGAAAAGCCGCTTTCGCTGCCTGGACAGGACCGGAGGGGCCCTCCCATATGAGCCTGCAAAGGTGTGCAAAATAATACTGGTCTGCTGCATGCTACACAACATGGCTGTGCGGAAGGAGGTGCCTTTCATCAAGGATGAGGATGACGACGACCAACGTCTGGCACCTGTGGAGGATCCCGGCCTGGGCCAAGATGCGAGTGATGATGAAGATGATGGTGACGTCCGCTCCCAGCTCATCAACAACTTCTTCACCTGAATGTGAGTTTCCAGTGTTGTTATGTGAATGTATGGAGGTAGCCTGGAATGTGTTGAGCCAGCTCTGTTGCTGTCTGAGTGTGTCTGTGTGCCACTTGACTGGATGTGTGCTGTGATGTGCCCATTCAGGAGGTGTGTACTCCACAATAGGGTAGTACTGCTAACTAGTGTTTGTGTAGGTGTTTTGCTACATGTTTTGTGCATGTGTATTGCATTTCTCTCCTGTTCGTCTGTGCCTTTGACTGTATCTTGCCTGTCCTTCCCAGGGTACTTTGCCTGTTGTGTGGTCAACACTGACCCCCAACACCCATAAGCCAACACCAGTGTGGAAGTTGAGAATTCCCATCCACTGATGTACCACACATCCCTGGACTTCCATTCCCCAACACATTGTGAGCGTGTGTCCACTGTTACGTAGAATTACCGTGCAACTAGTGTGGAATAAACGTGTTGCTGATGTGTAATGAACCTGTGCTATGCTTTGTTATGTGCGTTGTCTGTCTTCCCACATCTGAGTGACATCTGCTTACCTCACCTGTGGACTTGTTACCACTGACTGGGGTTGGTGTTGTGTCTGTGCATGCCAATGTGTTTCAGGTCAACATCATTGTGTGTGATGAGTAACATGGCCATGGTGAGTATGTGTTGTGTTGCCATAGTGGTGTGTCTCCCTCACATGTGTCACATCCCCATGACTCACCTTACGTTGGTCACATTGTTGCAGTATTTGACATGCACTGTGTTGTGTAGCAGATCGACTTCGCCCTGAATATGACAAGTTGGAATCACAACAGAGGCAAGTATGGTGTACTGGTGAGTTTATTTACAAACATGTGTGAGTGAAGTGCACAGGATGGTGGGTGCTGTACAGTGGTTTGGGAATCCAAAGTTCACATTGGAGTTGGAAGTGCTGGTAGATGAAATGTCCAGAGTAAAGTCCACAGTCGTCTGCTACATTGGCCCAACATGAACCCACTCCCTGTGAGGCAAGTATGGTTCAGGTTGCTCTTTCTGTGCCATGTGGGTGGGTGTAGGTTGTCTGTGACTGTGAGTCCCATCATACTCTTGGCTACACCCCCCTTCCCAGCATACCCATGCTTCCTCCCTCTTGACTCTGCTTCCCTGTGAGGGGGTGCGACATCAATGGCAAGATGGCTGACTGTGAAATCCTGGTGTTTGTTTGGCTACCAGTCCCAGCATGGCCTTGTGCTCCCCACAACAGAGCCCAGTGTCAGACATCTTATCAGTCCCTTACCACTCCCTGTGAGGCGAGTATGGTTCAGGTTGCTCTTTCTGTGCCATGTGGATGGGTGTAGGTTGTCTGTGACTGCGAGTCCCATCATACTCTTGGCTACACCCTAATTCCCAGCATACCCATGCTTCCTCCCTCTTGACTGTGCTTCCCTGTGAGGGGCTGTGACATCAATGGCAAGATGACTGACTGTGAAATCCTGGTGTTTGTTTGGCTACCAGTCCCAGCATGGCCTTGTGCTCCCCACAACAGAGCCCAATGTCAGACATCTTGTCAGTCCCTTCCCACTCCCTGTGAGGCGAGTATGTTTCAGTTTGATCTTGCTGGGCCATGTGGGTGGGTGTAGGTTGTCTGTGACTGCAACTCCCATCAGACTCTTGGCTACACCCCCTTCCCAGCATGCCCATGCTTCCTCTCCCTTGACTCTGCTTCCCTGTGAGGGGGTGTGACAGCAATGGCAAGATGGCTGACTGTGTAGTCCTGATGTATGATGTTGGCCATTTGCCAGCATGGCCTTGTGCTCCCCACAACAGAGCCCAGTGTCAGACACCTCGTCAGTCCCTTCCCACTCCCTGTGAGGCGAGTATGGTTCAGGTTGCTCTTTCTGTGCCATGTGGGTGGGTGTAGGTTGTCTGTGACTGCGAGTCCCAACATACTCTTGGCTACACCCCCCCTTCCCAGCATATCCATGCTTCCTCCCTCTTGACTCTGCTTCCCTGTGAGGGGGTGTGACATCAATGGCAAGATGGCTGACTGTGAAATCCTGGTGTTTGTTTGGCTACCAGTCCCAGGATGGCTTTGTGCTCCCCACAACAGAGCCCAGTGTCAGACATCTTGTCAGTCCCTTCCCACTCCCTGTGAGGTGAGTATGGTTCAGGTTGCTCTTTCTGTGCCATGTGGGTGGGTGTAGGTTGACTGTGACTGCGAGTCCCATCATACTCTTGGCTACACCCCCCTTCCCAGCATACCCATGCTTCCTCCCTCTTGACTCTGCTTCCCTGTGAGGGGGTGTGACATCAATGGCAAGATGGCTGACTGTGAAATCCTGGTGTTTGTTTGGCTACAAGTACCAGCATGGCCTTGTGCTCCCCACAACAGAGCCCAGTGTCAGACATCTTGTCAGTCCCTTCCCACTCCCTGTGAGGCGAGTATGGTTCAGGTTGATCTTTCTGTGCCATGTGGGTGGGTGTAGGTTGTCTGTGACTGCGAGTCCCATCATACTCTTGGCTTCACCCCTCTTCCCAGCATATCCATGCTTCCCCCCTCTTTACTCTGCTTCCCTGTAAGGGTGTGTGACATTAATGGCAAGATGGCTGACTGTGAAATCCTGGTGTTTGTTTGGCTACAAGTCCCAAGTGAGCCCCTGTGCTTCACCCAGCAGCACCCAGTACGGGTATCTTTTGCTGAAATTTCAATGAGGTGTGTGTCAATGCATTGTACCCGGTGAGTTGTGTGGAGTTTGTGTTGGAGGGGTGTCTCCCAATGCTGATTAGTATGGTCAGGGCTGTCAGTCCTCCTTCCCATCATGAAACGTGCTTCCATTGTAGGGCGTGCAAGTTGTCTTTCAGGATGTCAGTCAGTGGTGTCCTGCTTCTGATTTGCACACAAGCCCTAGCAGGGCCTTGTGCTCCCCACAGCAGGAGCCAGTGTCAGCCATCTTGTCAGTCATTTTCCACTCCCTGTGATGTGGGCATGTTTCAGAGGGGTCTTGATGGGCCAATCAGGAGGGGGAGCATTATCTGTGACTACAGGCCCCATCATGCTTTTGTCTACACTCACTTCACCTTCATCCCCACCATTCCTTCCTGACAGTCAGCTGCACTGTGAGGTGGTGTGTTTGTGGTTGCAAACTGTCTGGCTGGATGTATTTGGCTTAGTGCCAGTGGCTTTCTCTATTTGTTTGTAGGTTGGTGCATGTCATGACACAGTCCCCAGTCACTATGAGATGGCAAGTATTGTGTTTGTGTGACTGGCATACACATCTTGGGTTGATTATCTATTGGTTAGTGTAGGTTTGCTTGGGGTGCATGGTTTCACTGTCCCCTTGCCACAAATCTTGGGTATGTTGTTTGTGTACTCACCAGGCTCTGGGATGTCTGTTAGGCCATGGACGCTCTCTGGTGGTAGGATGTCCTGCACCTTCTCCTCCCAGGTCCTGAAGTAGACTGGTTTGGCAGGAGGGCCACCGACAGTGCGCTGACTCAAGGCATGATTTTCTCGATGAGTTTCTTGACCCTCCTGCGCACGTCATACCACCGGTTCTGCATATCGTCCTTTGTGCGCAATGTTGGTGCTTGTGCATTCACCTTGTCCACAATCCTCGCCCACATCTTGGTTTTCTGTGAGATGGGGGTCCTTTGGACCAATGTACCAAACAAACGTGGCTCTACTCTGATGATCTCGTCTACCAGCACTTCTAACTCACTATCTGTGAACTTTGGATTCTTCTTTGGTGGCATGGTGATGGGTGGTGGTGTGAGGGATGTGTGTGTGAGGGTGCAAGTGAGGGTGGGTTGGTGTTGGTTTTTCTGGGTGTATGTGTGTGTGGTTTTGTATGAGGTGCTGATGGTGTGTTAGTTGTGTGATGGTGAGTTGTGAGTGTGTCTGTGCTTGTTGTGTACTGCTGTTTGCTGCTGGCGGTGTCTCCTGTTTGCAAGGGATGATGGTAGTGATTGTAGTCCTTTATATAGTTGGAGTTGTGGGTGTGTCTTTGTCCAATTAATTTTTTGGGGGTATTTATTGGCTTAGTCATTGCTTGTTTGGTCCATTTTTTGTGTTTTTTCCTTTGTGTTTTGTGGGCATGAAGGAGACGTTCATGTGATGGAAACGGACGCTGCTGTTGTCTCGTGCGCTACTGATTCGCTATTAAGAAATCGCAAAATTGAATGTAGGTAGGAATTGCTAAAATATTAGCGATTCCTTATCATTCCTTAATAACGAATCCCAAATTGAGATTAGCTAATAAGGAATACCTACCCATTCATTCCTATGGGCTAGGAGGCCCATAGGAATGAATGGGAAGATATTCACTATTAGCGATTCGGTATTAAAGAATGGCAAATAGCCGGCGCTATTTCAAGGGTGCCAGGGTGTCAAAAGGACACCCTGTTGCACCCCTGAAATGTGCATGTGTGCACATGTGGCGCACATACATGCCCTAAGGGCATGAATGCGTGCCATATGGCACTTTAAAAAAAGCAAAAAAGTGCTTTTTTAAAGGAAATCGCTAATTAGCGATTCCTTAAGGCTAAAGTGCACCAAGGGCCCGATGTAGGTAAAACCGAAATACTGAGTCCTTAATAGCGAATTTTACTGATTCGCTATTAAGGACTCGCAAAATTGAATGTAGGTAGGAATCGCTGAAATATTAGCGATTACTTAACATTCCTTAATAACGAATCCCAAATTGAGATTAGCTAATAAGGAATACCTACCCATTCATTCCTATGGGCTAGGAGGCCCATTGGAATGAATGGGAAGATATTCACTATTCGTGATCCGGTAATAAAGAATGGCAAATAGCGGGCGCTATTTCAAGGGTATATATACTAGGAGGGTAACTGTTCCTCAGAGAAAGTGTACCAATGAGTTGGTGTGTAAGCTTATCGCGCGGTTGGGTCAAAATGAGTGTGGGGGAATTTCTCCTTCAGAATATAGTGCCCTCACACACCTTTTCGAGTGTCATGCTTCATCATCGGGCTTTGCTCCTCGTGGGGGTGGCGCTGCAGTCCCTCACGGGCCCCGCCAGAGGGCTCTTTATCAGAGATCTTTTATGGAGACGCCGAGTTGTGCATGGGGGTGTGTGGGCCTCTAAAAAAGGGAAAGTGAATTGGTGAGTTAAAATTGCTATGTGGAACCCAGAACCAAAGTTTTTATTCACGGGTCCCGTATGGCAAAAATAAAAACTAATACTGGAGCTCCTCTTTGGAAAAAAGTAGAGGGCAGATGTATGACTTACCGCTGCTCTCAGGATGGGTGTAGTGGTGAGTGAAAGTCCTACAGAAATGGGGTCAACATGTTTCGGGCTTTGCTGTTGGTCCGTAGGGGATCCATTAGCGCTTCGTCAGGACTGGAAATAAGGTGAGAAGAAATGTTATGAAAACAGGTTCCACGGAAGAAAAGAACAGTGAACCTGTAGTACCTTAATATTAAAGGGATTAAGCACCCAAGCGCTGAGAGGAACTCTTCCTTTAGGAACCTATACCCAACCTGGTGAAATAAAAAACAAGTATGGAGAGAAAAGAGACAAAACAAAACACATAATGTAATTCACTTTTGAAATGATGGTCAAATAATACTCGCATGTTGTGTTCATATTACAAGTAAACACACTTGTATGCGCAATCAAACAGGCATGCACACAACATAACCATGCAGGTAAATCGACCTGGTGCCGGGGTGTGATTATCCCTGTGCAACTGACCGCTGTGCTGGGGTACATGTTCTATAGGCGATTATCAGTGATCGTGTGCCTTAGAAAAACACCCCCGCATATGGCCAGCAGAATGTATAATGTCATCTAGAACAGAACGTAGTGGGCGGTTCGGTTTCAATGGTAGAGACTAGTGGTAAGAGTTAGCCAAATCTGTGCTCAAGAGGCAGGAACTAGTGTGATGGCGGAGCTGTAAGTAGGTACGTATATCGTATAAAGTATAACATTTCGAAAGCTGGCAATGCGACAGTTATTATATAACTAATGCGTGCAGCTAACAGCTATGTAGGGAAACATTCCAGCATAAATGATCATGCAAAATCTTTTAGCAGCGCGCCTACCCTTCTAGTTCAGGAGATGGGCTCAGTCGGCGCCTCGGTGGTAGCAAGTCGAGAAACTAAGGAGAGTGAATGCGGTGTCAGAATACCTTTACTGGTGGACACCGTTCTCTGATGGTATCGTGAAAAGAAGAAAAGACTACCGCTTTGGTTACAAAAATACTCACGAGTGCTCGTCTGCCCAGGGTGTGGAAACCTACCCCTCCTCCGTAGTGTGCCGGGATTGATGAGGAGGGGTAGGGAGTGGGTCTTTAAATATGCTTCCTTATTGACACTGACCTGGTGATTAAGGCGGGTCTCGGCGTCCAGATGAAACGCGATGACGTGTGCGTTTAGTCTCCCTGCTCGGCGTATTAGGTCGGTGGCACTGCGGGCGCTATTTCAAGGGTACCAGGGTGTCAAAAGGACACCCTGTTGCACCCCTGAAATGTGAATGTGTGCACATGTGGCGCACATACATGCCCTAAGGGCACGAATGGTGCCACATGGCACTTTAAAAAAAGCAAAAAAGTGCTTTTTTGAAGGAAATCGCTAATTACCACCAACTTGAAGTTGGTGGTAATTAGCGATTCCTTAAGGCTAAAGTGAACTTACTTTTGTGCTACTTACATTGCGTTTAAGGAATTGCAATTCCCGATTCCTTAAATGCGAGAGCAAAATAAGGAATCGCAATTTTGCGATTCCTTGTTTTGCTAGTAGGTTTAAACTCACCTACATTGCTCGCAGCCAAATAGCGATCTGTAACACTGGAATTCTGCTAATTTCAGCGTTACCGATCGCTTTTTGGCCACCTACATCTGGCCCTTAGTTATCTAAATCTTGGAATAATGCAAAAAAATGCTCACACTATTGTCTATCTCTGCAAGAAAACTATAACTGAGGCGTTCATCTTTTTGAAGTTGGACTAAGCAAATGTCGGACTAGTCTTTGGGCTCTTGCAGCAATACAAAAATATTTAAATTATATCGATTACTCTCCAAATATAGGACAAACTCCTCAAATTGGCCCATAGGGATCGTCCCCATAGTGGGACCACTGTTTCTCCTGTGAAGGTTCCCGAAATTAGCCAATATATTTTGTCTTTAGAAGTAGTACTTTGTTAGGGTTCATTCTAAGCACTGTAAAAAAAATATAGTAGAGGTGTCCTAAAGGCACTCAGTAGGTGCTAATGCCCTTTTAGACATGTTTTAATGCTGCTGTCTGAGGATATTAGCATACAATGCTTTTGCATAAAGTCACTGTATTTACATATTCTATTCCTTTTAATGTGCCTCAAAATATTACTACTGATTCTCACACATCTTTTTTCATTGTAGACGCTCAATAAATCAAATCTGCATTAGGAGATAACAGTTTCAGAGATGACACAATACCAGCACAACAGGGAAGCTGAATATAGTATGTATTTATGGCAAGAGATAAAGTTCTGGAATTTTAGGATTGGCTCCACAAAAATTATGCTCCTTTTATATCAATGCAGCCTTCCCAGGAGGGCATCATGTACAAAGGATGAGATTAATTCTAGAAGTTCTCCAATATGATCATCCTGTAAAGGACAGTCATTCATTCTGTCAGCTAATAAGTACAATGTTTCTTTTCTATAGATATCAATATCCAGCAAAACAATGGTTTCACCAAGTTTTGAGTTCTTTTTTTTGTCAAATATAAGTGCTAAATGACAATTGTAGATTTTGATCTTTCAAATTCATAATGAAACACCTGCTCAACAGTGGAAACCTCTGGGCCCGTAGCTGACCCACATAAGTGTATGACATAGGTGGTGGCTCCATTTATTTACCATCAACATTAGTTTTGAATTTCAGTGATCAGTTTCCTCAAACTTACTTCTAAACAAAGAGGCATTGTGTCTTTAAGGAGGTACATAACTAAGACAAATTTACAAAACATGTTCTTCCAAATGAGCAAGAATATGCTTTAATACATTTAAAATCAGTGATTCTAATTGTTGTGCGCTCTCCATTTGTTTCTCATTATCCTCGGAGATCCCTCTAACCATTGTCGGTGCTTGCCACAGACTCTGTTTTTACCCCAGCTCTTTCACTCTAACTTTTCAGAAAAAAAGGGTAGGTTTTACCTACTGAAAAAAAATTAATCCTTGTGCAAAATGATTAGCGATGAAATACACTGCTGGTTAGCTGATGGCGAAATACTTGCCATTTGACACAGCCACAAAATGAGAGAGAGAAAAAGCTTGCATGCTGTGCAAGTTTTAAAAGCCTTGTTCATTCAGCTGTGAATGCAACCAATTCAGAGGCCCAGTAAATTTGTTTTATGGACTACTTGTGCTAACTTAAACAAATGAAAATGAATATTAATGTGTATTAATACATTTGCCTTTATCGTTGTAGTGGAGAAACTCTGGGGCATATCTACAAGCCGGCGATAGAAAATTATCGCCGCTTTTGCGGGCGTTTTCGGCCGAAAAGCGGCGATAATTTTATCGCCTAATTAGCAAGGTCATGCTAACGCGTGAAACTTTGCTTTAGCGCAGGAAATCTTAACGCCCAGCTTTGCATCTCTAATGAGATGCAAAGTGGGCGTTCCTGACCTAACATGACAGGAGAAATGTTGCTAAGCGACATTTCTCCTATCATCAAGCCCCACGCCCTGTTATTACTACTTTCCTTACGCCTGCTTCAGGACTGACTTAGCCATGATATCCTATGGAAGGTGGATATCATGGCTAAGTTTGTGAGTCCCTATCAGCAAGCTAACGCCACATTTTGTGAGATTATCGCTGGGTTTCCAGCGCTAATCTCACGTTAGGCAGTTAGCGCTAGGATTTTTA
This sequence comes from Triturus cristatus, assembly GCF_964204655.1. Lineage (NCBI taxonomy): Eukaryota > Metazoa > Chordata > Amphibia > Caudata > Salamandridae > Triturus > Triturus cristatus. The sequence continues at coordinate 1,294,607,085 of NC_140585.1, read as the reverse complement.
TCGCTTTTGAGATAAGCGTTGCAAATAGCACGCTATCTCAGCGATAAAAATCCACGCTAGCCGGCGATTATTATCCTCACGCTAAGAGCGCTGAGCGATAATTATCACCGGCCCTTGCTGATATGCCCCTCTGTTATTACATGGCTCTCAAAACATAGGCAATCCGTATGCCCATTTCTTGACACACTGTTGTGTACTGTTTTAAAGTCTTGGATTATTATAGCCACTTCATGAGGACTAGCCATCTCCGTGCATACCAATTCACTCTCTTTACAGCAGGAATACTGACCGGCCCCTCAGGAAAATTGCATAATGGAAGTTGCAGGATCATAACAGATATGATTGAGGGGAGCCACAAATAAGCCTTTGATATTTTCAGGAAGGAATTCAATCTGACAGAGGAAGAAAGGCTACATTCTTGGGAGGTTAGTCACTTGGGGGCAGATTTACTAAAGTATCTCCCAATGCAATGCAGCAGCCAAAAATGCTGCACTGCGTTGCATGACAGGGAGGGAACAGGAGAGCACCATATCTACAGAGTTATGGCACTCTCCTCCACTTTCCTTAGCGCCAGTGCAGAACTTTGCTACCAAGTGTCATGCACAGACCTTTGCGCCATAGTGCAAGGGTGTGTGCAAGAGTCATACATAGGTTTTGTATTGGAAGAGTTTCCTTCCAGTACAAAATACAGTGCCTAGATGTTATAAATTGGGTTTTGGGTTGGCCGAGGTGTGCCCTCTGTCCAAGCAGGAATGACAATCTGAGTCTGATAAACACCATAAATTATCTTGTGCTCACCCTCTGGTAGCTTGGCACAGAGGAGGCAGGCAATGTGTAAAGTATTTGGGCAACAGTTCAAACAGTAACACAGTAAAAACACTACAAAAAGACTCCACACAAGTTTAGACAAATAGATATGATATTAAAAATAAAACAAGATCAAAATGAAGAAAATCGAAAAAGTAGAAGTAAAAATATGATTTTTTAAAGAATAGAAGTGTAAAATGTGCTTAGAAACAATAAGCACCTATGGGGGTTATCTGGTCATGCTGGACCTGGGCAAAGTCAAGAGTTTAGTCTCATCATGTCTAATTGATAATAAATTATGTCAATTGTGTAATTATTATAATGTTTTAAGAAGGATTTTAGGTGTGGGTTGTTGTGTTTTTAGGGGTACAGGGGGGAAGTTAAATAAAAAATAATGTATTAATAATTAAGTATTAATTTGTTATTTATTAGTTAATTGATAACGATGTACATTGTGTCATTATCATATTTGTCAAGTTATATTTTAGTCATTTAGTTTGTAGAGATATATGGTGAATAGTTATTTAGGAAATAAAACATTTAAAATTATTAACTCATTTATTAAAAATGTAGTTTTTATTATGTTATATGTTACTTGTGATAAGCTTTTTAATTTTGATTGCATTTTATTTGTTGGTTGGTATGATTGTGAAAATATAGTGTGGTATTTTAATTACATTATAATTATTTGTTTTAATTGATAATATTTATTAAACATTGTAATACGTATGTGATTTGTTTAATTTTTGTTAAAAACAAATATATATATATATATATATATATATATATATATATTCACAGAAAAAACCATAGGTTTCAGGCACGTTATAGTTAGGAATTAGCATTTAAAAAACCTCAGAAATTCACTGAAAAAACCATAGGTTTCAGGGGTGTTATAGTTAGCTGGACTTTTCACTTGTACAAAACCATTGAAATTCCCCCGTTATAGTTAGTTCAGCTAACTATAACTCGCGCGCCCGCAATGCACTGCTGATGACGTCACATATTACATCACTCATGACATGGTCAGTGACATCACTCATGACATCACTGATGACATCTCAAATGACATCACTGATGACATCACTGATGACATCATCCAGTGAATGTGTGTTTTTCTGAAAATTAAATATGTTTTATATATGTATATCTCAAGGTCGATGGAAGAATAAATGGGTATATAAGTGTCTAAATGGATGATTTGTTTTTGAAAAATTGATTGTGTAACTGACTGATTAAGTGTATCATAGTGAATACATGGCTTAGTGAGTAATGTTTAAATATGTAAATATCTGTATCAGTCTCTCACTTTGTGTATAAGTGGCTGCATGGGTTGGTGAGTAGCTACATGGGTGTCTATATAGGTTATTAGTTGGTTTTTTGAGTATCAGTCTGAGTGTCTGCATGGTTCGGTGGGGGGTATTACGTAGTGCATAGGTGCATGAATGAGTGACTCACTGTTTGTATGTGTTGAACACAGCATGTGTGCAGGACTGTATGGGTGGATGAGTGTGTGTATGGGTGTGTTAGTGAGTGAATGACTGTCTCAATAGTGTCTTTATGAGTAACTACATATGTTTTAAACTAGTATATGTGACTATTGGTGTATATATGTGAGTATATGTGAGAGTGAGAGATTGAAAGAGTTCCTGTATGAATAAGTATGTGTTTCTATAAGTGATTGTTTAAAAGACTAAGTATGTGTAAGTTTCCGTAGAAGTAAGTATGGTGGTGTGTGTATAACTGTATATGCAAGTAAATGTATGTTTGATTCTTTATTAGCATGAGTGACTATGTGTGTGAGTAACTCTATGGATGAGTGGCATTGTGTAACAGGATGTATAGGTGTATGAGTACATATGATGAGTGAGTACATGTATGAGTGACTGTATAGGACTGTTGGTGAATGAGTGGATGTGTATGTGGATCTTAGAATTACTGAAGAGGTTGTTGTAACTGGTATTGGTATGTCCATTGTTTTGAAAATTTTAGTCTCTATTTTTGAATGTGTGTATCAAAGGTTATATTAGGGTGAGAGGAGGTCTGCCACTCTATCACAAGGATGATGTCATCAGTGATGTCATCAGTGATATCATTTGAGATGTCATCAGTGATGTCATGAGTGATGTCACTGACCATGTCATGAGTGATGTAATATGTGACGTCATCAGCAGTGCATTGCGGGCGCGCGAGTTATAGTTAGCTGAACTAACTATAACGGGGGAATTTCAATGGTTTTGTACAAGTGAAAAGTCCAGCTAACTATAACACCCCTGAAACCTATGGTTTTTTCAGTGAATTTCTGAGGTTTTTTAAATGCTAATTCCTAACTATAACGTGCCTGAAACCTATGGTTTTTTCTGTGAATTTCAAAGGTTTTTTAAATGCTAATTTCTAACTATGCCTACAGAGATAGGACATGTGAAGAAAGAAGAAAAAATGCACAGAAAGAAACAAAAGAAGTGCAGAAAGAAGCAACAGAAGTCCTCAAATACGAAGATAAGTGCAGGAAGAAGGATAACGTGCAGAAAGAACAAAAAGAAGAGCAGAAAGAAGCCTTGTTGCAAAATCATCCTGTACCCTCAACTTTTTCAGACGGATACTGGTGGTAACTGAGTCTGACTAACCAGTCCTAGAGCCAGTGCTATGTTAAAAGACACTTAGAATACAGTGAAAACACCTACATACACTAGGGAACATTATGCGTTGGGGTCCCCCTGTGATTAGCATGACCTCCTCTGTAAGCCCCTAGTGTATAATAGGGCATGGGGATTAAAACTACCTCTTAAAACAAGCCACAGGGCGTTTTTGCACACGTTAACTCAGGCCCCGTCCCCTCCCTTCACCACTGTGTAAACACGCCCTGTGTCCATTTTTAGTTGGGAGATTAAGTTCATTTGAATCCTGAGGGTCCCTAGGGTCCAACTAGCCCACTAGGTACCTCCAGTAAGTGCCACAGAGCTGCGTTGCAGAGAGGTGTAAAAAGTGGCACGGCCTGGACCACCTCTCTGCAATGCAGCTCAGTGGCGCTTACTGGAAGCACTTGGTGGGCTAGTTAGCCCCCAGGGGCCCTCAGTATTGAAGGGAAATTATATCCCCAATTTAAAATGTGCCATAGTGCGTGTTTGCACACGTCACCTCAGGCCCCGTCCCCTCCCTTCACCACTGTGTAAACGCGCCCTGTGGCTGTTCTAAGTTGAGAGATTAAGTCCCCCTGAATCCTAAGGGTCCCTAGGGTCAAACTAGACCACTAGGTACCTCCAGTAAGCGCCACAGAGCTGCGTTGCAGAGAGGTGTAAAAAGGGGCTTGGCCTCAGAACACCTGGCTGCAGCGCAGCTCCCTGGCGCATACTGGAGATGCCTGTTGGGGGCGCGTTTGCAGAGTGCTGCACGGAGGGGGCATGGCCTCCGGCACGATGCCAGTCTTTTATTTATTTTAGTTTTTTAAGAAGGGGGGCTGTTTGGTTCCCCTTCTTATTCTAATTTATTGGCCCTGATGACCCCATCCCCCAGGGCCAGTCTCCTAATTATATTTTTTTGACCCCAATCCCCAGGGCCGACCACTGTTTTTTATTATTTTTAAAAAATATATATTTATAGACACACCTAGGACATGCTGGACAAACCGTACGTACCTATCACCATGACGATTTGCGTGATATTCATTAAAAGGCGACTATGCATGCAATGAATCCACGTGGAATGTATTTACACCACTAGTGAAGCTCTGACATGTCTGATGCCCTACCGTGCCTAATCCTGGTAGACACCCTTGTCGTTTATTTATACAAACATGGGTAGCTATTGACGGGCACATTTAATACACATACACACCAAGACATTCAAAGGGGATTCGACAAAAATTCGACCAAAACTATGCAAGAAACCCCCCTCACGGTTAATAAAACACACATCCACTGCCGGATGTGTAATACTTTTTATTTTACTCTCTGGAAAGGGGACGAACATCACTTGAGAGTCACAGCGTGCTCCTGACAGAGCCCAATGCTGTGTTACACCCACCATTGCCTGCCGAGTGCCACACACCTCTGTGTTGTATTCCACTAGCTAGTGCATATGCTATGACACTCTCTAGCCCATGTGCACTGTAACACCACCCCGTGAATATGTCATGCCACACTAGTCTTCGCACGGGTTATATTGCCCCATCTAACGTGCCTTTCTCGATGCCTATGTTATAACGCACAGTGCTATGCCATACATATTACAATCTGGGATCCATATCTTTGTCACAGTGCATATGCAACGTTACACTCCCCAGCACATATTTTATATTACAACTTTAGAGACTAGTTAGGTTACACAACACTGCCCTGTGCATATTACACTCCAAGGCGCATATCGCATAGCACGCGCTAGTGCCTGTGCTATCTCGCGCTCTCCAATGAATCTGTCATTGCGCACAATGTATTGCATATTATATTTCACGCCCGGTTCATCTTATATCACACTTTTTGGTGCATAGTTTATACCATACACTATATCTAGTTTTCATTTTCAATCGTGCTCTCAGGACTATGTTCTATATAACACTGTGTTCACCTACCCTTTACACGGGCATTACATTTTGCGATAGGGGGTGGAGGGTCAGGGGGTGTTTCTGCCAAGTGAGCCCGGAGTCACAGTCACAAACGTCCTCTTCTTCCTGAATAAAAGTGAGATTATGCTGCATACTTGTTCATATTTTAAGTAGTTCGCACAGACACAATGTTTTAAAAACAATAACGTTCCTAATACCCGCCTTCTCTGAACAGTTAGCTTGCTGCCCCATCCCCTTCCTCCCTATCCTCTGTTGTGTGAATCCATGGACTAGCCTCCTCCCTCCTGCCATGCATGGTCTGATGTGCTGCCACTGCCCTCAATTTAGTATGATGTACCAGTCCACTCCTCCTGCCCTCCATTGCCCAATTCTATGCCCCATCATTGACCTCCTGCTTAAACTCTGTGCTTAGCTTGCTGCCCCTATTCTCCTTCCCCCTGCCCTCCGATGTCTTTGTGCATGCCCCTGCTCCGTCCTTTTTGCCCACCATGTCCCATGGACCTGCCACTCCTATCTACTCTGAGTGTTCTGTTGAGCTGCCACTCCCCTCCCACCTGCCTAGCATTGTCAGATGACTGTAACCTGTCCCTGCCACCTCCACCCTGCCTGTCCACATGCCATGCCCCTATCCTCTTCCTCCTGTCCTACATGGTCCATTGTACTGCCACACCCTTCTGCCCTCCCTGGTCTGTTGTGCTGCAACTGCTCCTCCTGCCTGCCCCGTGTGGTCTGTTGTGAGGTCCCTTCCCCTGAACTTTCTTGTCTGTGCACAGGTCCTGACCCTCCCTTCTATCCTCCATCGTCCTTTGTGCATGCCCCTCCACCCTCCTTCTTGCCCATCATAGCCATTGTGCTGCCACTAACCCTCCCACTTGCCATGCATGGTCTTCTGTGCTGCCATGGCCCCTCCCACCTTCCCTGTGTGGTCAGTTAGCTGCCCCTGACCCCCTCCCACCTTCCCTCCATGGTCTGTGTGTATGCCATCACAGTCTCACTGTTGCTCTTCATGGTGTGTCTTGCTTCTAGTGCCCATCCTGCCTGACCTCCATGGCTATCTTGCTGCTCCTGCCCTGCCCCCTTGCCCCCAGCCCTACTCCCTCCCTCCTGGCTTGTCTGTTCCATTGTAATGCCCCTGATCCGTCCCTCCTGCCCTTTATGGTCTGTTATGCTGCAGCTTTCTCTCCTGTCTGTCTATTATGGTCAGCTAGCTACCATTGCCTCTTGCCCCTCTGTTCTCTGTTGTCCATGTGCATGGTCCTGTCCCCTCCCTCTTGCTTTCTATGGATTGTTGTGCTGCACTCCCGTCCTGCATGCCCTGTGTGGTGTATTGTGCTGCTGCAAACCCTGATGCCTGCCCTGCAGGGTCAGTTTGGTGCACCTCTCCATGTCCCTCCTGTCCTCTGTTATCAAAGTCCATGTCCCTATCCCATTTCCTTCCATGATCCAATGTACCATACTTGCGAACATTTTGAACTTGGTAAGAGGGAGATTTTGAAAAAAAACTGGGGTATTGATTTTCCCCTTTGAGTTACATTGAAAAAGAGGATATTGTAGACAGGAGACAGATCAAATAAAGCCCATTTGAGCTTAAAAACATTGGACGTTTCCTGGCTGAATCGGGTCTGTTGGCATGTATGGTTGTACTACCATTGCCTCTTCCTTCTGCCCACAATGGTCTATTACATTGCCACAGCCTTGAAGGAGGGTAGATTTTGTATCACAGGGGGCCCCTGACCCGTTCTGTCCACACCTGAAGTATGAGACCCTTGTCCTTGCCCTGCCAGCTGCATTTGTAGGCCGTATTAAATTGACCAGCGGGTCCTGTGTTGCTATATAATTATCCTGAGACATCCTTACCACTCAGCCAGCATAAAACCCCTGTGTAGGCCCTTCTGTTCAATATGTAGGCCTCTTTGTTAAATTGACCATAGCTCTGCAATTTTAGTGTATATCAGTCTGAAGGCAGGTCTGCGAGGCCTTCTGATCCAAACTAGTAGCCCCCACCCTACCCGAGTGCTCCGTGCTCGGTATCAAAGTTCAACATCCCCCTGAAGCTGTCGACATACAGTAGGCTGCATCCTGGACTGGTACTTGCTTCCTGGGCAGGTTTCCCGCTTTTAAGGAAGTGGCAACCGCAGAGCGTCAAGTTAGGAGAACTGAGGAGATTTTATACATGAATATATTGAATTCCCGTACAATACCCATTATTTTCTGCTTGCTCTATGGAACTTACGATAAGCGATTGGCCTGAGAGACTGACCTTTTCACCCAGTCCATTGTCAGCATTAAGTGGGTAAATGACGAAATGTCTGGTAAAATCTGCAGACGAAGCTTTTGGGTAGCATACGTAGGTAGATGTAGCGTGCAAAGGAGCCCACAAAATGATATAAAAAGGGAGCACCCACAGATATCGACGGACTACCTCGCCGTCTGTATGTAGGTTAACAGGCAGTGCAGGTTTTCCCCAAGAGCTGGGAGCTCTTGTCTTCCTTTGCTTAAAATGTCTTGCTCTGCTTTGCTTGAAGTATCTTATTCTATTTTACCTATATGAAATGTCATGTTATGTTTAACCATTGTTCTCTTTACTTTTGCATTTAAAAGATTTTGTATTGTAATTGCAGGAATGCTTGCTCTAAGAGTAAACGTGAGTGTTCCTAGGTAACATTTTCCTTGGTGTAACTTGTTTCTCATGATGCATTTATAGATGTGTTTTCTCTCTCTCTCTGTCAGTACATTAATTGAGATACAGAGAATATTATGACAGCTGTATGATTATCTGGATTCTGTATTTTGTACTTTATGACTCTATTCTGCGGTTTCTTTGAAGTTGCATCTTCTCATTAAACTGCCATTGTATTCTGCCTCCAATTCCATGTCTCATATGTCTGTTTTCTTCATTTTTGGAGCAAGCGTTCCTAGGCACCCCGGCTCAAATTAAGGTGCCCCTTTTGTCCCTGACTCACTCTCCTGCTCAGTTCTGTGGTGGCTCCCGGGGATCTGGGGACCGCCCCTAGCTTCCTTGACCCGTAATAGATTTCCCTCCAACAGCCTCTCTTGCAAGTCCTGTATTGTTGGTTTGTTGCCCCTGCCCCCCTTTCCACTGCCCTCCATAGTCTGTTGTGCTTCCACGGCCCTTCCTGCCTGCTCAGTGTGGTTAAATTGTTGCCTTTGCACCCTCCTACCTGCCTTCAATTTTCAGAGTCCGTGCCCCTGGCCTCTGCCTCTCAACAGTATCCTAATGAACAACTAGATTGCTAACATTCTATATTTATTACAAAAGTGTGGAACGCCTGACATCATCTTGATGTAATCAAAACTGTAATACCTAGAGCATTTCCTTTAGAAATTACATATATGAGAGGGTCTTATTGGCATCAAAATTATGGTTAGTGCTCTAAAAGACTAAAATAAGGACATATTTTCTGAGTTTTCAAATAGCGACAAAGCACTTTTAAATTATTTGTTATCTTTATGTTTTTTTATCCAGTTGACCACTTGATTAAATGTTGCACTTAGGGGAGAGGATGTGGTGTTACTTCCAGAACTGCAGACTTTGCAACTGGGGAACCAGGTTGAAGTTTCTGCTTCAGCTCGACATTCTGTGATTCTGGTCAAATCACTTAGTCTCCCCATGTCTACAACCAAAATGAATTTGTTCTTGTGTGATGTAACCAATGCTCATGTAAAGCACTCCAATACCTGACAAGTCTGCACTATATAACACTGCAAAAACACAAAATAATAAGTGTTTTGCACACTTCTGTCATTGGGCTATATTTGGGCTACATCTGGGTGATTTTGGGCTACATTTGGGCTCTTTTGTCTCCGGTGGCCATCTTGGGAGATTTATTTGTTATGAAGTTTCCTAATTTCCTCATGTACTGCAGTCTCCTCAGTAGGAAATGCTTTCAGTTTTTTACTTTGATTCCATCATGAAGGTATTCAGATATGTCACACATTTGCCATAAATTCTGAATGTTAGCACTCTAGTTGCTCATTAGATCACTGTAGTAAAACTACTGCACCATGGAAGTCTGCTCCTGGTATTAAAAGTGCATGTTTCAGTCTGCATGTCAGAATTTTTTAATGAAATAGAAGAGGATTTGAGAAGTCACTCAAAATGTGCCCTCATTTTCTTTCTTCAGCATTAATCATAATTTCTATGGCAAAATGAACCTCCTCATTGTGTTCCTTTTTAAATTAAATGTTTTAAGTGTTACCAGTTTATTCCAATCAAGATGGCTTCAGGTGTGCCATACTTTTGTCATAATGAAGACAGTAAGCGCTCTAGTTGTTTTTAAGAACATTCTGGGACATTCTGTCATTGGGCTATACTTGGGCTACATCTGGGTGATATTTGGGCTACATTTGGGCTCTTTTGTCTCTGGTGGCCATCTTGGGAGACTTATTTGTTATGAAGTTTCCTAATTTCCTCATTTACTGCAGTCTCCTCAGTAGGAAATACTTTCAGTTTTTTACTTTGATTCCATCAAGAAGGCATTCAGATGTGTCACACATTTGCCATAAATTCAGAATGTTAGCACTCTTTTTGCTCATTAGATCACTGTAGTAAAGCTACTGCTCACCAGGGAAAACTGCTGCTGGTATTGAAAGTGCATGTTTCAGTCTGCATGTCAGAATTTTTTAATGAAATAGAAGAGGATTTGAGAAGTCACTCAAAATGTGCCCTAATTTTTCTTTCTGCAGCACTAATCATACTTTTTATGGAAAAATGAACCCCCTCATTTTGTTCCTTTTTAAATTAAATGTTTTAAGAGTTACCACTTTAATCCAAGCAAGATGGCTTCAGGTGTGCCATACGTTTATCATAAGTAGGACTGTTAGCGCTCTAGTAGTTCTTTGGAACACTCTGGGAAGCTGCAGTAGAACACAAAGGAATCAACTGACAGTCTCTGCCCTTGTTGGATGTACATGTTTTACTGAGAATGTCAGACTTCATTCTCACATGACTGAGAAAGATAATGTGAATTTACAGAAAATAAGCTCTCAGTTTAGCCTATAGATCACCTTCCAAACCTCTGTGGTAAAAGCATGAGAAAATATTTTTCTCTCAATCATGATATCCCAGCAGAAGGCTTTTTCACATGGTGAAATCACCTTAGAACATACCACAATTCCTAAAATGAGTATGGTACCATCAACAAATGATTTATAATGTAACTAAAGTCTTAAAACCTTCTATTAACTGCAATGCTTTTTAATGAGGTGCTATCATGTATATTGGTCCCAAGATGGCTGCCAACACTTCTTGGATGAAGTGCTGACAGCCAATCAGATCTCAGGATGAGATGTGTGGTTAGGCTCCGCCCACATATATATATGCTTTTAAATGCTATTTTCTCAGGAAATACTGAACAGATTTACACCAGACCTGCAAAAGGCACTTCCTTGACCTTATGGCTACCTCTCTGCCAAATTTCAAGTAATTCTGTTCAGCCGTTCGGGCTGTAGCTGTGTCTAAAGGTCCTATGGAAAAATGCATGGGGAAAACGCGTTTTGGGACCCCCCTTTTTTCTCGGCCCCTGCTTGACGAATCCCCCCGAGACTTTCAGGGTAGGAGCGGAGCGTAGCGCCCCACCTATTTTGAAAATTTCGCGAGGATTCGTCGACCGGCGCCAAAGTTATTCCAAATAGAATGTTGCGGATTTCCTATGGAAACAGGGTCCTAACTATAACTACCTACTGGCGACCGCCAGTAGGTAATATATATATATATATATATATATATATAATAAGAAGCAACAGCGTTCCCCCGTTTCCGGAGCCCCAGGCCCTTCAGGGTGGCCTCACTACATGAGCACGGAGCAGCTCACAAACACCACACTGGCAGGAAAAACAATGTGAGGCCCAATACCTTGAGAGTTGCTTTATTTCAGAGTCTTTACAGAGCGTCTGTTTCCTTTTCGCCCAACGTTTCAGCTATTTGCCTTGATCACGGACAGGAACACAAGCGCCCAGGTGCGCACAGGTGTTATTTAAAGGGTGTATCACGTGACTGCATTTAGTAAGTACTACCGTTCCCAAAGTGCATCGTGCATATTTTTCAAATCATGGCATGGCAATCCAGAGTTATTTTGTTACTTCGGTGATAATAACTGCTGCACAAGCACTGATATTTACAAGGAATCGTTTTCAAAGCAGGCAGGTGAGTTTAAATCCTTGTCGCAAATGTCTTTAAAGTATTTGGCTCATGAAAAGAAAGGCATCTTTCAGGCACGATTAAAGCAGGGAATCATCCCTCTTTAAATCCCTTCCACGCGCCATTCCTTTTGCTGCATTAGACATCCCTTCGTGGGTTGGAAGGCGCGAGTGAGCCAGGCTCCTCAATTAATATAATAAGAAGCAACAGTGTTCCCCCGTTTCCGGAGCCCCAGGCCCTTCAGGGTGGCCTCACTACATGAGCACGGAGCAGCTCACAAACACCACACTGGCAGGAAAAACAATGTGAGGCCCAATACCTTGAGAGTCAAGAGTTTAGTCTCATCATGTCTAATTGATAATAAATTATGTCAATTGTGTAATTATTATAATGTTTTAAGAAGTATTTTAGGTGTGGGTTGTTGTGTTTTAGGGGTACAGGGGGGAAGTTAAATAAAAAATAATGTATTAATAATTAAGTATTAATTTGTTATTTATTAGTTAATTGATAATGATGTACATTGTGTCATTATCATATTTGTCAAGTTATATTTTAGTCATTTAGTTTGTAGAGATATATGGTGAATAGTTATTTAGGAAATAAAACATTTAAAATTATTAAATCATTTATTAAAAATGTAGTTTTTATTATGTTATATGTTACTTGTGATAAGCTTTTTAATTTTGATTGCATTTTATTTGTTGGTTGGTATGATTGTGAAAATATAGTGTGGTATTTTAATTACATTATAATTATTTGTTTTAATTGATAATATTTATTAAACATTGTAATACGTATGTGACTTGTTTAATTTTTGTTAAAAACAAATATATATATATATATATATATATATATATATATATATATATATATATTACCTACTGGCGGTCGCCAGTAGGTAGTTATAGTTAGGACCACGTTTCCATAGGAAAACCTCAACATTCTATTTTGAATAACTTTGGCGCCGGTCGACGAATCCTCGCGAATTTCTCAAAATAGGTGGGGCGCTACGCTCCGCTCCTACCCTGAAAGTCTCGGGGGGATTCGTCAAGCGGGGGCTGAGATAAAAGGGGGGTCCCAAAACGCGTTTTTCCCATGCATTTTTCCATAGGACCTTTAGAACGAGCTACAGCCCGAACGGCTGAACAGAATTACTAGAAATTTGGCAGAGAGGTAGTCCCTAGGTCAAGGAAGTGCCTTTTGTAGGTTTGGTGTAAATCTGTTCAGTAGATTCTGAGAAAATAGCCTTTAAATCAATATATATATCTGAGCCCGCTTACCGTACGCTTACCGTACGCTTACCGTAAGCTTACGGTGGCGTGCGCGAGCGCGATTCTGATTGGCTCTTAGATCTTAGTAAACATTCGAATCGGCCGAAACCAGGAAGCGGCGTCCGCCATTTTGTCTCTCGCACTGAGTGTTGTTTATCAAACATGATGGCCAAAAACATGTTACGGGGCTGTTTTGACAACTCCCTCCCACATAGTCATGTTGAGGGAGTCCCCAAACATCCCCCAAGAGCAAAAACGGTTTTATTTTTTTTTCGGCAATTTCGCGGGGTACGCTTACCGTACGCTTACCGTACGCTTACCGTAAGCTTACCGTACGCTTACGGTAAAAAAATAAAAATAAAAAAAACACTATCCACACTTACCCCACCCCCTGTGCTTTTGGTGGCCGCAGGCCACCAAATGTGCAGGGCTTATTAATAGAGAAAAAAAACGTAATTTTGGCAACATGAAATTATAAAATCGAAATAAAAAAAACACTATCCACATTGACCTCACCCCCTGTGCTTTTGGTGGCCGAAGGCCACCAAGTGTACAGGGCTTATTAAAGTTGATAAAAACCGTGCACGGAACGAACTGCGTTAAGTGGGCGGGCACGCCACAAATGGCGTAAAGTAACTTAGCATTTAAAAAAACGTACAAATTCACTGAAAAAACCATAGGTTTCACACACGTTATAGTTAGGAAATAGCATTTAAAAAACCTTGCTAATTCACTGAAAAAACCATAGGTTTCACACATGTTATAGTTAGCTGGACATTTTACTGATAAAAAACCAATGAAATTCCCCCGTTATAGTTACTGTAGGCAACTATAACTCACGCGACCGTAATCCTCTGCTGATGACATATGTGTCTTTATGAAAAAAAAATATTTGTAATATATGTATAGCTAAAATTTAATGGAAGAAGATATGGGCAAATAAGTGTCTAAATACAGTATTAGCATCAGCAGAGGATTGCGGTCGCGTGAGTTATAGTTGCCTACAGTAACTATAACGGGGGAATTTCATTGGTTTTTTATCAGTAAAATGTCCAGCTAACTATAACATGTGTGAAACCTATGGTTTTTTCAGTGAATTAGCAAGGTTTTTTAAATGCTATTTCCTAACTATAACGTGTGTGAAACCTATGGTTTTTTCAGTGAATATATATATACATTAAAAATCTTGAATTTTTTTGTTTTTTATTAGAGTTGTCAAAATATGTTATTTGTTTGAAGTGAACTACCGTTTCTTTACTGTTGCACAGACTGGAGTGAGAGTGGTAAATTTTACCCCTCCTGAGTCCAATACTAAAGTTTTTTCGAATGTTACTCCTCCGCAAATCCAACGCTTTCCCTACTGTTGCACAGGCAGGGTTCGGAATAGTACATTTGGACCCTCCAGAGTTTCACGCTTTCTCTACTGTTGTATACATTAGAATGGGAATAGTATATTTATTATTTATAAAGTGTATTATTTTTATATTGCTTAAATGTATATTAATGTTATGTGTCTGTGTATTTAAATTAATATTTTTCATATATATAAATGTATGTAATTGTTATTATAATTTTGGTGAAACATAATTCTATATATTGTGTACTTTTTATGTACAATTACATTGGAAATATTTTACATTTATTTGCAGTTTATTTTTGTATCTTGTATTTTTTATGTGTATTTAAATATAAATATATGTATGCATATATAGACACTCACACACACAATACACACATATATGCATATATATTTTTTCAGTGAAGAAAAAAAAAAATTCTCGACCCCCGCTTGACGAATCACACTGAAACTTTCAACACAGGAGCTGATGGGAGCGCCCCATTTATTTTGAACATTTCGCGAAGATTCATCAAACGGTGCAAAACATATTGGCAAAAGAAAAAACACTTTTCCTATTGAAACTAGGTCCTAACATAACTACCTACTGGGGGTCCCAAAACGCATTTTCTTCATGTTAATTTTCATAGGAAACTTTAGACAAAGCTACAGCCCGAACTGCTGAACGGAATTACATGAAATTTGGCAAAATGGTAGCTCTTGGTTTTTAAATGGTGTAGGTCTGTTCAGTAGTTCCTGAAATATTCATATTTAAAATATTTATATATGTGGTGACCGCTGTGGATCTGCGAACCCTCCTGAGCACAAGCTTGATTCTGATTGGCTGCCAACAGTTCAACCCAGAAACTGTTGGCAGCCATCTTGTGACTCGGTAGAACCGAGTCACAAGAAAAAGGGTAAAAAAAACAAGAAAAGGTGGTATGGTAGACACACCCTGACCCCATAGGCATTCTGAAGTGGTCCCACTGGAAACCCCAGGGCCAAAAAAAGCTTTTTTTTAAAAAAATGTGCAGGATTCGCACTGGGTTCGTGAATCCCGCCGATTTTTGTTTTTAAAAAACAAAGCGCTGGCTCCTGTGTTTAGTTTTCTAGAAGCCCTCGGGTGGGCCAGGTCCTAGGGGCAATTCACAATTATCATGCAGGGGCCAGTGGGGCCCCACAGCCCCGGGGACCACCACCTCCCTGGGGCTTTTATTCAAAACTGCGTGGGGGGCTCCTAGCCCCCCACTCTGCCCCAGGGAACACAACCTCCCTGTGGTGGTCCTTTGTTATGGGCGGGGGGGCCTCCTGGGCCCCCCAAGCCCCGGGGTCTGCCACCTCCCAGGGGCAATCGTTTATAATGGGTGGGGGGCCTCGCAGGCCCCCCAAGCCCCGGGACCACTACCTCCAAGGTGCTTTAATTTCATTGAAGAAGTGTATGGGGGCTCCTGCCCCCCCACACTGCTCCAGGGACCACCTCCTCCCCAGGGCACTTAGTGTAGAAATACGGGGGTCGGTTACAGACCCCCAGCCCCGGGGATCACTACCTTCCCAGGGATTTAAACCCTAAGGGAGCTGCGCCACCCCCCTCGTGGAGCCCTCTGTGGCCCTGGGGACCCAGAGCCTACCCACAGGACATTGCAGTTTGCTATGGTAGTGCGGGAGCACTGCTCCTACTCTGCCATTGCAAACACTGCTTTGCTTCATGGAAGCGAGAGCAGGAAACTTGCTCGTGCTTCTATGTAGCAAAGCATAATTGCTTTTGGGCAAAGGGAGATGCATGTCAGCAGCTCCCTCTGCGCTAAAGCAATGCTAGCTCCCGCAGGAGGCAGGGTGCTGGCTGGGACCACGGGGGCAGTGGGGCTCCTCACATGGTCCCCAACAAAGAGGCCTGGTCCTGGGAGATGGGGTCCCCGGGGCCAAAAGTGTCCCAGGCAAGGGGGCCACGTGGCCCCCTTCCATAAAAAACATTTAACCCACGGTCCCCAACAAAGAAGACAGGTTCTGGGGGATGAACTCTGCACGGCCACCCTTCCTTTTAAAGATAGAAAAATTAATAAAGGCCTACCCCTGGGGGATGGGGTCCCCGGGGCCGTAATCAGCCTCGGGAGGGGGGCCTTGCACCCCCATTCTTTTCAAATATATATATTTTTTTATTTGTCAGGCCCCGGGGGAAGGGGTACCAGGGGCCCAAAAGGTCCTAGAGAATGGGGCCACCAAGCCCCCCTCCCTGGAAGAAAAAAGAAAAAAGAAAACTAGCAACTCGCCAGATGACCCGCCCACTTTGCCCACCACTCTGCAAACACGCCTCCTGGCATGCTCTGCATTGGGGGATTAAGTCTCCTGCATTACTGAGGGTCCCTGGGGGCTAACTAGGCCACCAGGGACTCCCAGTAAGCCCCACACAGTGTGAATACTGAGAGGTGGTACGAGGCCACACCCCTTTTTACACCACTCTGCAAACATGCCTCTTGGCACACTGCTGGTGGGACAATGAGGTCCCTTTGTGTCCTGAGCACTGAAGTGGACTTCATCCCCCAAGCAGCAGTGCACCAGGAGGCGTGTTTGCAGAGTGGTGTAAAAAGGGGTGGCCTCTGAACACCCTCAGCAATCCAGCTGTGTGAGGTTTACTGGAGGTAACAGGAGGGCTAGTTGGCCACCAGGGACCCTCAGGAGGCAAGGGGCCGGTATCCCCAACCAAGAGCACACCAGGAGGCATGTTTGCAGAGTGGTGGAGAAAGGGAATGTGACCTGTGTCCACTTCTAAGCAATCCCACTGTGTGGGGCTTACTGGAGGTACCAGGTAGGCTAGTTGGCCCCTAAGGACCCTCAGCAGCAAAGGGGACTCCAATCCCCATCCAAGAGCGTGCCAGGGAGTGAGTTTGCAGAGTGGTGGGCAAAGGGGGCTTGCCTGTTATGAGAACTTAGCAATCCTGCTGTGTGGGACTTACTTGAGGTAATAGGAGGGGTATTTTGCCCCCAAGGATGCCCTTTGGGGCCAACTACCCCTCTTGTTACCTCCAGTAAGTCCAACATAGTGGGATTGCCACACACCCCTTTCACCGCCACTCTGCAAATGTGCCTCCTGGCACACTACTGGTTGGGGGATGAAGTCCACTTTACTCCTGAGGGACTTTGGGGCCTAGAAGCCTTCCTGGTACCTCCTGTAAGTCCTACGCAGCAGAAATCCTGAGCGTTGGTCAGAGGACCATCCCCCTTTCTCCACCACTCTGTAAACGAGACTACTAGTTAAATAAGCATTTGCAATGTAATAGGTCTTGCATTTGCGAAATTTACGGCTATTGGTGTGGTAAATGTAAAACTTTTTTACTAATGTTATTTGGAGTGGATGTACGTTGTGTGTAGTGGAATTATGTGGTATGTTGTGCAGTGAAATTATGTGGATACAAATTATTTGATATTTATTGAATAGGAATAATGTAGAGTGAGATTATGTGCTATGGAGTGTAATTACGTGGTATGGTAGTCTGTGTTGTGGAGTGGTAACCTCAGGTTTAGTCTTCCTCGTTTCCATAGAAGCTAAACTATAAACTCAATGAGCGCTTCTGGACCTAGTCAGAGGTATGAGCAGGGCCGCTGGAATTATGTGACTGTTTGGCTGCACCGATTTTATCATAATTAGACATTTTCCTCATTTGTCATATAATCCATCATCTGCTGCATAATCTGCAGATTTGCAAACCTGGAACGGTCACCTATTACATATTGCTAAATGTGGATGTTAAATTGCTACTAATGGTGCATAAACCACTCTAGCTTCTTTCTGTGCCTCTCTTGTCTCTTTCTGCATTTTTCTTGCTTCTTTGTGTACCTTTCTTCCTTTTTCTGCACTTCTCTTTCCTCCCTCTGCACATCTCTTCCATTTTCTGTACCACCTTCTTTCTGCACCTCTCTTGCTTCTTTCTGCACCTCTCTTCCTTCTTTTTTCTGCACCTCTCTTGCCTCTTTCTGCACCTCTTGCTTCTTTCTGCAATTATCTTACCTCTTTCTGCACCCTCTTCCCTCTTTCTACACCTCTCTTGCCTGTTCCTGCACTTCTCTTGCCTCTTTCTGTGAGTCACTTGCTTCTTTCTGCAGTTCCTTTGCTTCTTTCTGTACCCCTTTTGCCTCTTTCTGCACATATGTTGCTTCTTTCTGCACTTCTCTTGCTTCCTTCTGCACCATCTTCCCTTTTTCTGTACCTCTTTTACTTCTTTCTGCACTTCCCTTGCATCTTTCTGCACCCCTCTTGCCTCTTTCTGCACCTCTGTTGTCTCTTTCTGCACTGCTCTTGCTTCTTTCTGCACCTCTCTTGCAAATGTCTGTATCCCTCTGGCCTCTATCTGCACCCCTATTCCCTCTTTCTGCACTTCCCTTGTCTCTGTCTGCACCCCTGTTCCTCTTTCTGTACACTCTTTTGCCTGTTGCTGCAACTCTCTTGCCTCTTTCTGCAGTTCTCTTGCTTTCTTCTGCACCTCTGTTGCCTTTTTCTGTACCCGTCTACCTCTTTTTGTATCCCTCTTGCTTCATTCTGCACCTCTGTTGCTTCATTCTGCACTTCTCTTGCTTCTTTCTGCACCACTCCTGCTTCTTTCTGCACCCACCTTGCCTCTTTCTGTACCCCTCCTTCCCACTTTCTGTAACTCTTTTGCTTCTTTCTGCACTTATGTTGCCTCTTTCTGCACAGCTCTTGTTTCTCTCTGCACCTCTGTTGGTTCTTTCTGCACTGCGCTTGCTTCTTTCTGCATCTCTCTTGCAAATTTCTATACCCCTCTTGCCTGCTTCTGCACCCCTCTTCCCTCTTTCTACACCTCTCTTGCCTCTGTCTGCACCCCTGTTCTCTTTTTCTGCACCTCTTTTGACTGTTTCTGTAACTCCCTTGCCTCTTTCTGCAGTTCTCTTGCCTCTTTCTGCACCTTTGTTGCTTCTTTCTGTACTTTTCTTGACTCTTTCTGCACCTCCATTGGTTCTTTGCGCACTTCTCTTGCTTTTTCTACATCTCTCTTCCTTTTTTCTGCACCTCTCTTGCCTCTTATAGGCACCTCTTTTACTTCTTTCTGCACTTGCTTCTACCTTTTTGTACACACATTTATAGAGTATGTTTATTTTTAACTAATATGTCACTAGGTAAAAGCAGAGACACATGCATGCATACCAGAGACACATGCATGCATACCTTCACAAACTTGGTCAGACTTACAACAGTGATATGATTAGAATTGCTGTTTTATTTTTGGTACGCCTAACATTCTGAGTCGATGAATAGTGAACCTTTAAGAGAAAAGTGAGGTTTAAGACATCTTGGGAGAAGGATTAGTGATTAGGCTACTTTGTATGAGTCTGTTGTAAGGTAGAGTTGAAGTAGGCATCTTTCTTCACACCTGTTGGATCTTTCTACACTTTACTTGCTTCTTTCTGTGCCTGTCTTCCTTTTTCTGCACGTCCTACCTATGGAGGCATAGTTAGAAATTAGCATTTTAAAAACCTTAGACATTCACAGAGAAAAACAGGTTTCAGGGACATTATAGTTTGTATTAGCATTTGAAAAACCACACAAAATCACTGAAAAAGCAGAGGCTTCAGTGATGTCACTGGCCATGTCATGAGTGATGTAATATGTGACGCCATCAGCAGTGCATTGCGGGGCCGCGAGTTATAGTTATAATGGCCGAATTTCTCTGGGTTTGTACGAGTAAAATGTCAGCCGAACTATAACGCCCCTGAAACCTGTGTTTTTTTCAGTGAATAAATATGTTTGTTGTCTTTAAATGCTAATCCCTAACTATACCATCCCTGAAGCCTGTGTTTTTTTAGCGAGTGAATATATATATATATATATATATATATATATATATATATATATATATATATATATTATATATATATATATATATATTCACTGAAAGAAACACAGGTTTTAGGGGCGCTGTAGTTGGGGATTAGCATTTAAAAAAAAACATAGATATCCACTGAAAAAAAACACAGGTTTCAAAGACACTTTAGTTAGGCTGACATTTCACTCACACAGGTGTGGGACTTACTGGAGGTAACAGGAGGTCTAGTTCGCCCCTAAGGAACCTCAGCATTGAAGGGGACTTCATTCCTCAACCAAGAGCATGCCAGGAGGCGTGTTTGCAGAGTCTTGCAGGGAGGAAGCGGGGCCTCCAGCGAGATGCTGGGTTCTCTTTTCTTCTTTTTTGGGAAGGGGGCTGTGTGGCCCCCCTTCACTTATTACTTTTTGGGCCCATGGGACCCTATCCATGAGCGCCTGACCCTTTTTTTTCCAAAATTAAAAAAAAGGGGAAGTCACAAGATGTCTGCCAACACTTTTTAGTTTGAAGTGTTGGCAGCCAATCAGATCTGAGGCTCGAGATCGGGAGGGTTCGCGGATCCCCTGGGCCATATTTGTATATCTGAGAAATGTTTAAATTTCTCATGAACTACTGAGCATATTTACACCATTTCACAAAAATATTCACTCTGGGCCAAGAGCTACCTTTCTGCCAAATTTGGTGTACTTCTGTTCAGCAGTTCAGGCTGTAGCTGCGTCAACAGTTTACTATAGAAATTAACATGGAAAGAAAGCGTTTTGGGCCCCCCCTTTTTCTCAGCCACCACGGGACGAATCACCCTGAAACTTTTAACACAGCAGCTAAAGTGAGTGTGCCATTAGTTTTAAACATTTCGCGAAGATTCGTCAAACATACTAAAGATATTGGCGAAAGAAAGAAAGCTTTTTAAATAGAAACAAGGTCCTAACTATAACTACCTACTGGTAAAATATATTTTATATTGGCAAATTTAAAAACCTTTACAAAAATATTATATAAGTTAAGATAAATATTTTTTTAAATAGTTCTATATTATATATGTGTATATAAATGTACACACTTTTATATAAATATGTGTGTGTGTTTGTTTACATTAGTAAATAACTAGATATAAAATCTATATAGAAATATTTAAATACATGTAATTTACATTACATTTATTTATATGTTAAAATATTCAATCAAAACAATATTTTTGTATATATTTTTTGATATTAGTGTACCATTATTTGTATGGAAAAACAATAATTTTGTGATCAAAATTTCCGACACGATATTTTGGTATCACGATATTTATGGTCTCGATATTGTGTCAATGATCCCCTTGGAGATCACTCTGGGCTCAAGCAAGAGTCCAGTTCTTCCTCAGCAGGGGCAGAGTGTAGGGGCAGCACAACAGAAAAGTAGTCCAGCCGAGAGACATTCCTTGTAGCAGCACAGCAGTCAATCTTTCTTGCAGAGATTCTTTGCAGGTCCAGAAATGTCTGATTTGGTGGTGTATGAGACCCAGTACCTATACCTACTTGTGACTTTGAAGTACAGGTGATTTCAAGGAGGGGATTTGAAGTGCACAGAGGTCCCCCCCTTCCTAGCCCTGACTCCATACTCACTACAAGGGGGTTATCAACCCTTTGTGTGGGGACCAGACACTGCCCATTCAGGTGTGTCAGCTCCTCACTCCCATCCTGCCCAGGATGAGTCATTAGGATACAGATGGGGACTCAATCACACCTACTTTCCTTTGTGTGTGACTGTCTAGTGGGAATGCACAAAGTCTAGCTGTCACCCACCCCAGGTGTATACTGGAGACAGGCTGAAGGTACCTAAAGCTTTAAGAGCAGGGAAATGCCATCTTGCCCAACATTATAAATTTGGCATTTCTAAAATAGTAATGTTAAATTTAACTTGGCCAGCAAAAAGGATGTAATATTAACATTCCAATGATATTAAACATGGCAGCGCTACTTCTTCTCAATCAGGAGTTATCGCTTAAAAGTGTAATAGGGAATTCCCAATGTTACCCTATGCATAGGGTAGGTAAACACAGTAATAAAAAGCAAATTTATGTGTTAGTACATTCCTACCTTTTAGTTTCACAGCAGTCTAAACTATGGGCTACCTAGGGCCTACCGTGGGGGTGACTTGTCTGAATAAAAGGGGAGTTTAAGGCTTGGTAAGGGGCGTTTAAAGCCAGGTCAACATGGCAGAGTAAACTGGCATATTCAGTGCTGCAGAACCACTAGTAGCATTTGATGTACAGGCCCTGAGTAAAGGTAGTGAACTCTGCTAGGGACTTACAGATCCATTACAGATGCATTAAATATTCCAATTGTGGCTAAGTCAATGAAGCCATGTTTAAGGAGATACCACATGCACTTTAGCACTGGTTAGCAGTGATAAAGTGCCCGAAGTCCTAAAGCCAAAAAAAACAAGGTTAGAAACAAAGGAGGAGGAAGGCAAAATGTTTGGGATGATCCTTCAGAGAGGCCATTTTCCAACACTAGACAAGTTTTAAAACTTTTCCAACATTGTTTGTGTGCTACACAGTGCAGCACACATACAATGTAAAAAAAGAAATGAAAACTAAAAACATCATTCCATTTACAGCCTGCTTTCAAATTGTGTTAATTTTAGTGATGCAAAACTCTCTTTAACATTTTTGGTAGAGAGGCTTTTGTGTCACAAAAGCATGGGTGGTTGCATGGGAATGCCCATGTAATGCCCCCTTGACACTAAGTAACACAAATAAACGCTTTGCTCTACTTTGCGTTACATTTAGGCAATTTCCAGTTGTAGAAGAGTAGGATCTGCACTTATGTTGCCCCCACTTTTTTTCTGATGTTTGCACTGGTTTCTGGCTATAGTCTGGTTGGGTCCCTGCTAATCAGGGCCCCAGCCTCTCTGTTCTCTCTAAACAAATTGGAGTGCATATTAGATGCACTAGTGATTGGATACTGTGGTACCTTATGAGCCCCTAGTATATGGTACCTTAGGTACCAAGGGCATAGGTACTTCACAGGCCTACCAGGGGCTGAAGCATGTATTATGCCACCCCTGGGAAGCAGACTAAATCTGACACCACAGGCCTGCTACTGCAGCCTGGGTGAGGTAGTGTTAGCACTCCTCACTGAGGTATAGGTTCCCTATATCTCACCTTACACCCACATATGAACATATCAGTCACCCTTAAGGCAGGCCCTATCAATCCTGAGGGCAGGGTGCTTGGTTTCCATGTGAGGGGGTGCCTCTGCCTGAGCAGGGCCCCTCTGAAGCTCTCAGAGACTATTCTCTGTAGCTGTTTGTGGATGTGGTTAAACTATATACTCTTAAGTGCATTATAACCTAGCGGTAAATGCTAACTTTGGGATGACTGCATCAAAACATGTCGTGTTTGGTGGCAAATGCCTTGGAATCATGCCCCCACACCAGTAACTGGTGTGGGAGTATGATCTCACCCTTCTAGAGGGATAGACATGTACCCACTGTGGAAACATGGTAGAATCCTGAAGAGCCCTGGCATCACAAAATGGATGCCACCAGCACAGACAGTGGGCTGCCCTCCTGCTGCTAACCGAAACTCGCAGTGGAGGAGGCCCAACAATATGCATCCTGTCACAGGGAGGTGTAACCACCTTCCAGACAGGATTTAGTGTATTGGGGCTGGGTGGGTGCACTCCTAGAGTGCTTTGAAGTCCTGCACTGGGGTAGCAGTAGGCTCCTCTGTGCATATGCCAGCTCAAACCGGTTTAGGGGCTACCAGCCCCTGCTCTGGCGTGAAACTGAACAAAGGGAAGAGGGTGTAGCCACCCACTCCCCTGACCCTCCCATAGGAGTGGTCATAGAGCTAGTCCCTCCCTTCCTTCTAGTATAAGTTAGGGAACCCTTGCCATTGCAAACTAGATATCCCTGGATGATGCTCTGAAGAAGAATCCTGGACCTTCGACGTTCCACTACCTTTGACAGACTGAAGAATCTCCCTTGGAGTCAAGGAGTGACTCCCCTGCTTGGCAGGCACCAAAACTTTGCATCTACGGTCTCAAACGTTCCCACTCCCACCGGAGTCCAAAGTCCCTGCAGCCCTGGAAGTAGATTTTTGGACTTCTTGATGGCCATTTTGAGTCTGCAGCGAAGCTGAGGTGAGTGGACCCAACGAGTGACGAGGAACAGCAATACCCGGGTACCATGCACTATTGTCGAGTGCAACCCCTTCATGACATTTTACTAATTTGTGCTTTGGACCACGTGTGTTCCAAGCCACCAGCAGGATTTCTTCCGAAGATCAGAGGCCTACCTCGTCTCGAGTGACCGTGGGCCCCTGGTGAGTGATTCCTCCCGTGGTGTCTTTGCGATCCCTTGCCGGTTGGCTTTTGGGTCCACTGAAGACATTTTTACAGAACCAAAGTGCTCCCCTGGTTGCTCCAGGACTGCCCTGATGTACCTTTGCTAGGTGAGTCCCTCAGACCTTGCTGGTCTGCACCGCTGACTTTCTTCACTTTCCACGAGACTTGCTGTTGCCAAGGCTTGTTGGCTCCAATCCAGTTGCCGATACCTCAGTAAGCTGCAGACTTTCTGGGACACTCTGAATCCAGCTCCTGGTTGTCGTTGACGCCTCCTGGACCTCGTGGCTGAAGAGTCAAGACACACATGATTACCTGAAATCACCCAACTACTGTGGGCATCCAGCTTCCTGGCCCCGGGTCACTGGCAAGTGACTTTGAACACATTCTCCTCTGCTTTTAGGTCTTCTTTCTTCAGAATCCAGCCTTGGATACCACCGGACACTTCTCCTGTCTTCACAAGCAGCAAGTCTTCTTTGGCTCCCATTGAAAACGACGCCGCGACCTGACACCAAAAGACACCTATGCACCCGGTTTCCCTGGGTGAGGTAACTCGAGTACTCTGGTGCTCCTGTGTGTGTTGGCTCTAGAACTACTTACCCTGTAAGTCACTTGCTTGTAGACTCTCCCAAAGTATCCTAAAACTTAAAAATTCCAACCGCGACTTGCTCCATTGAAGTCTATTGGGGATCCGCGGCTGTGTTCTCACACTGCATGCGTCTCCCGTGGGTCCTTTACTTACCTTCCTTGGGTGGATTAGTGAGGCTCCAGCGCTTCTGAAGACCTTAGGCCTTCTCCCTCCTCAAGTCGTTCTTCTTATACCTCTTTTTTAGTATATGGTCTGGTACGCCCCTAGGGTCCCAGCCATATAAATGCTTAATTTGTTGTGAAATGTTGATTTGTGCATA
Organism: Triturus cristatus; assembly: GCF_964204655.1. NCBI lineage: Eukaryota > Metazoa > Chordata > Amphibia > Caudata > Salamandridae > Triturus > Triturus cristatus. Next base: position 1,294,581,874 of record NC_140585.1, on the reverse strand, counting down.
TGTCCCTGACTTCTAATCTCATAAAGAGATTAGTAGAGTGTGTCTAGTAATAAATACATATATATTTTATATATATACCTGTGTGGTGTCATTTCATTTAGTGATTAAAGAGATTATAAGGTAAAACAAGCTGCTTTATATTCCTCTGAGACTTAGCCTGAAGGCTGCTCTCCACAGCTTCCACTAGGATGGCTTTCTTTAAAAGGTTGTCTTCAACCTATCTACCATAAGAGTCGAATTGTACTGGTGCAAGATGGCCACTTCAACTAGTGACCAGCATATACCAGGCCAACTTCTCACATTGGTGGGCAGCGTGTGGGATTACAGCTTGCCATTGTTTTACCAGAAAATCTCCATTTGAATTGCTAACTGAAAACCACTAAAGGTACTCAAGGTACATATAAAGTCAAGCTTAGTATCAACAAGTTCTACTGAACTTAGAGCTGTGTGTGAAGGGATAGCACACCCTTGCTACAGCTCAAGCTAGGATCAGTAGGGCACAAACTAGTGTAGGTAGTACAACACTGCACAACACTAGAATGTCCTTAAAGGTTGGAACCAGTGGGTCCACCCTGCCTCAGTATAAGGACATGACTTTCTTTGACTTGAAAGCCATGTGTGTTGCAAGGCACCTGAGGATAGGACAGAGTCCCTCCACACTTCACCTGATAGATCTGCTGACAGCAGATGATCTTAAGTTAGCTCTAGGAGCTAAGGGGTCTGAATCAGGGGGTGGGTCAGCTATAGTCTCTGGGTCAGATGATGAAAATCAAGATGACCTGGACTCTGTGGTTGAAGGGTCAGATCCACAGAGATCTGAAAAGGACAGAGGAATTCTCCCTAAGAGAACTGACAGAGTGGAAGAGAGGCATAGGTCCCCTTCAAGAGAATCTGACCACTCATATCACTCTGGCAGGGAATCTATCCAGCAGAGGAACTTATACCTTCCTAGAAGAGAGACCTCCTCTGAAAGAATGTACAAACTGCTGCAGTATGAGGAAGCAAGAGTTACCCTCAAGGCCAAGCAGTTGGCATTAGATAGAGAAGCCTTTGAGCTCCAGAAAACTTCTAGAAAAGAGGGGTTAGAACCCCCTGGTGGCAGCAACAGTGTCCCTAGTGTCAGAGATTACATTCCAGACCATAGGAACCTGTCCAATGTTGTTCCTCCCTACCAGAGTGGGGATGATATGGATGGATAACTGCTATGCAGAGGGTCTGTCGAGTACAACAGGTCCCCCAGAAACAGTGGGCAGCAATCCTATGGTTCTCCTTTTCTGATTAAGGTAGAGACAAGCTCCTCACTGTTAGAGAAGAGGATGCTGATGATTATGAATTCCTGAGGAGTGCATTAATAGATGGGTTTGGCTTAACCACTGAACAGTACAGGTTGAAGTTCAGAGATACCCAGAAAGCACAGACTCAGGACTGGACTGACTGTAGATTGTGCAACCAAGGCTCTGGAGGGTTGGCTGGTTGGTAGTAGAGTTACTGATTTTAAGGGATTGTATAATTTTATGATGAGAGAACATATCCTTAATAATTGCCAAAACCAGTTGTTGCATAAGTACCTGGTCGACTCTGATCTGACCTCTCCCCAAGAATTGAGAAAGAAGGCAGACAAATGGGCCAGAACCAGGGTGAGGCAGAAAACCCAGAACCAAGGGGGTGACACTAAGAAGCAAGATCCTAAAGGCTCTGAGAAAGGTGGGGATAAGTCAAAAGTCCAGAAGTCTTCACAAGGCCCCAAAAATCTGCATCTGGTGGGGATTCACAGTCTAACAAAGGGAAAGGCCAAAAGAAGCCCTGGTGCAAATTCTGTAAACAGAAATGGCACTGAACTTCTGACTGAAACAAGTCCAAAGACCAAACCACCACCACTCCTGCCCCTAAGGCAACTGTTCCCCCTAGCACAGCTACTGGTGGAGGTGGTAATCAGAATAAGGGTGTAGTAGGGTTGACCCTGGGTTCTGAAGTGGACTCTGGCCTAGTCAGAGTACCCACTCAGGCATTGCTGATTTGTGATGGAGACATTGATATGTCCTTCCTAGTGAGCCCCAGTAATCTGGGCAAATACAAATAGCAGCCTGTAATAAATGGCTAACAGGCTTTGGCATTCAGGGACACAGGTGCTAGTGTCACCATGGTGGCAGAGGATCTTGTGAACCCTGGGCAGATCATCCTGGGTGAAATGCACCAGGTTACCAATGCAAGCAATGTCAGGACCAACCACAGTCTGGCAGTTGTGAATTTCTCCTGGGGAGGGGTAACTGGCCTCAAGAAGGTAGTAGTCAGTGCAGACCGCCCTGTCGAATGTCTATTGGGCAATGATCTAGAGACTTCAGCCTGGTCTGAAGTAGAGTTATGGACTCATGCTGAGATGTTGGTCATACCTGCAGAGGTATTTGCTGTGACCAGGTCACAGGCCAAAATGCATAAAGCTGAACCAGCTCTGGATCCTGAAACTATGGACCAGATGCTACCCAAGAGGAGGAGCAGTAGGGTTAAGGCAGTGCCTTCCCCTCTGTCTCAGATCTCAGATTCCCCTCCTGAGGGAGGAGAAGCAGATCCTGAAGAAGGAACTGCCCCAGAGGGACTTGAGCCTGATCACGTTGAGTTCTTGGGGGCAGGGGACCCTTCTAGGGAAGATCTGAGCAAGGAGCAACAGTGCAGCCCCTCTCTTGAACCCCTCAGACAACAGGCTGCTGCTGAGGCTGCTGGGAGTGCTAGTGGGTCCCATAAAGTGTAATGGGATGAGGGACTCCTATATTCTGAGGCTAGAGATCCAACCCCTGGAGCCACCAGGAGATTGGTAATACCTCAGAAGTTTAGGGGGTTCCTCTTGACCCTAGCACATGATATCCCTTTAGCAGGACACTTGGGCCAAAACAAGACCTGGGAAAGGCTTGTTCCACATTTTCATTGGCCACACATGTCAGAGGACACCAAGGAGTTTTGTCGCTCCTGTGTCACTTGCCAAGCCAGTGGCAAGTCAGGTGGCACAACAACGGCCCCCCTGATACCACTTCCTGTGGTGGGGGTACCCTTTGAAAGGGTAGCGATTGACATTGTTGGTCCCCTTGACCCTCCAACAGCATCTGGGCACAGGTTTATCCTGGTGGTAGTGGATCATGCCACCAGGTACCCAGGCGCAATTCCCCTGTGGACCACCACAGCCCCTGTGGTGGCAAGAGCCCTCATTGGAGTTTTCTCCAGAGTGGGTTTCCCAAAAGAGGTCATATCTGACAGAGGTACCAACTTCATACCAGGATATCTAAAAGCAATGTGGAAGGAGTGTGGTGTAACTTATAAATTCACTACTCCCTATCACCCACAATGCAATGGGTTAGTTGAGCGTTTCAACAAAACCCTAAAGGGAATGATTAAAGGCCTCCCAGAAAAGCTTAGGCGAAAATGGGACCTTTTACTTCCCTGCCTTCTGTTTGCATACAGAGAGGTTCCACAGAAGGGGGTTGGTTACAGCCCATTTGAACTTCTGTTTGGGCATCCTGTAAGAGGTCCATTATGTTTGGTGAAGGAGGGCTGGGAGTTACCTCTCAAACCTCCCAAACAGGATGTGATGGACTATGTACTTGGTCTCCGCTCCAGGATGGCCGAATACATGAAGAAGGCAACTAAAAACCTGGAGGCCAGCCAAGAACTACAAAAAACTTGGCATGACCAAAAGGCTGTGCTGACTGTGTACCAGTGAGGACGGAAAGTGTGGGTGTTGGAGCCTGTGGCCCCAGCAGCTCTCCTAGACAAGTGGAGTGGCCCCCATACAATTGTTGAGCAAAAGTGAGAAGACACCTACCTGGTGAATCTTGGAACTCCCAGGAGCCCCCTTAGGGTGCTCCATGTCAACAGATTGAAACCATATGTTGACAGGGCTGACGGGCTTGCTCATGGCAACTGATGAAGAACAGGAGGAGGAGAGTGACCCTCTCCCTGACCTGCTCTCACAGAACCCTGATGATGGGTCAGTAGATGGTGTTGCCTTGGCAAGCAGCCTCACTGATCATCAGCAAACTGAGTGCAGACAAGTTTTGCAACAGTTTAGACATATGTTTAGCCTGACTCCTAGTCAGACTTCCTGGTGCACCCATGAGGTGGACACTGGAGACAGTCTGCCTGTCAAGAGTAAAATCTACAGGCAACCTGACCATGTCAGGGACTGTATCAGGACTGAAGTCCAGAAAATGTTGTAGCGAGGTGTGATTGAGCCTTCAGATAACCCTTGGGCTAGCCTAGTAGTCCTAGTACCCAAACCTCATACCCAGGGTGGTAAGAAATAAATGAGGTTTTATGTAGACTACAGAGGCCACAATGCAGTCACCAGGACTGATGCCTATCCAATTCCCAGTGCAGGTGAACTGATTGATACTTTGGCCTCAGCCAAGTATCTGAGTACATTTGACCTAACTGCTGGCTACTGGCAGATAAGGTTAGCTGAGGATGCCAAAGCCAAAACAGAATTTTCAACCCCTGGTGGGCACTACCACTTTGTGGTGATGCCCTTTGGTTTGAAGAATGCACCTGCCACTTTTCAGAGGTTGGTGAACAAAGTTCTGACAGGGATGGAAACTTATTGCTCAGCTTATCTTGATGATATTGCTTTCTTTAGTTCTTCCTGCCAGGATCACCTGGTCCACCTCAGAAATGTTTTGGAGGCTCTGCAAAAAGCAGGCCTCACTACCAAGGCCACCAAGTGCCAGATAGGGCAGAGTCAGGTTGTATACCTGGGCCACCTTGTAGGTGGAGGCCAGGTTCAGCCTTTACAGAGCAAAACCCAAACCATCATGGAATGGGTTGCTCTAACCACCCAGACACAGGTGAGAGCCTTTTTAGGCCTGACTGGGTACTATAGGAGGTTTGTTAAGGGATATGGATCTATAGTGACCCCCTTAAATGATCTTACCTCTAATAAAATGCCAAAAAAGGTTCAGTGGACAGCTAGTTGTCAGAAGGCATTTGAAGACCTAAAGCAGGCCATGTGCACTGCCCCCATCTTACAGAGTCCAGAGTACACCAAAAAGTTCATTGTCCAAACAGATGCTTCTGAGCTGGGTGTGGGAGCTGTACTGTCTCAACTGAATGATGAAGGTCAAGACCAGCCAGTAGCATTTATTAGGCTGACCCCTAGAGAGAAACATTGGTCAGCTATAGAGAGGGAGTCTTTTGCTGTGGTGTGGGCCCTGAAGAAGCTGAGGCCATACTTGTTTGGCACTCACTTCATAGTTCAGACTGCCCACAAGCCCCTCCTATGACTTAAACAGATGAAAGGTGAAAACCCAAAACTTTTAAGGTGGTCCATTTCCCTACAGGGGATGGACTATACAGTGGAACACAGACCTGGGACCCAACATGCCAATGCAGATGGACTCTCAAGGTATTTCCACTTAGAACACGAAGACTCAACTGGTCAAGGTTAGTTTAGTGTCCCTGCGTTTGGGGGGGGGTTGTGTAGGGGAGTAGGATCTGCACTTATGTTACCCCCACTTTTTTTCTGATGTTTACACTGGTTTGTGGCTATAGTCTGGCTGGGTCCCTGCTAATCAGGGCCCCAGCCTCTCTGTTCTCTCTAAACAACTTGGAGTGCATATTAGATGCACTAATGATTGGATACTGTGGTACCTTATGAGCCCCTAGTATATGGTACCTTAGGTACCAAGGGCATAGGTACTTCACAGGCCTACCAGGGGCTGAAGCATGTATTATGCCACCCCTGGGAAGCAGACTAAATCTGACACCACAGGCCTGCTACTGCAGCCTGGGTGAGGTAGTGTTAGCACTCCTCACTGAGGTATAGGTTCCCTATTTCTCACCTTACACCCACATATAAACATATCAGTCACCCCTAAGGCAGGTCCTATCAGTCCTGAGGGCAGTGTGCTTGGTTTCCATGTGAGGGGGTGCCTCTGCCTGAGCAGGGCCCCTCTGCAGCTCTCAGAGTCTATTCTCTGTAGCTGTTTGTGGATGCGGTTAAACCATATACTCTTAAGTGCATTATAACCTAACGGTAAATGCTAACTTTCGGATGGCTGCATCAAAACATGTTGTGTTTGGTGGCAAACACCTTGGAATCATACCCCCACACCAGTAACTGGTGTGGGAGTATGATCCCACCCTTCTAGAGGGATAGACATGTACCCACTGTGGAAACACGGTAGAATCCTGAAGAGCCCTGGAATCACAAAATGGATGCCACCAGCACAGACAGTGGGCTGCCCTCCTTCTGCTGACCGAAACTCGCAGTGGAGGAGGCGCAACAATAGGCATCCTGTCACAGGGAGGTGTAACCACCTTCCAGACAGGATTTAGTTTATTGGGGCTGTGTGGGTGCACTCCTAGAGTGTTTTGAAGTCCTGCACTGGGGTAGCAGTAGGCTCCTCTGTGCATATGCCAGCTCAAACCAGTTCAGGGGCTACCAGCCCCTGCTCTGGCATGAACCTGGACAAAGGGAAGTGGGTGTAGCCACCCACTCCCCTGACCCTCCCATAGGAGTGGTCATAGAGCTAGTCCTTCCCTTCCTTCTAGTATATTTTAGGGAACCCTTGCCATTGCAAACTAAATATCCCTGGACAATGCTCTGAAGAATAATCCTGGACCTTCGACGTTCAACTACCTTTGGAAGACTGAAGGATCTCCCTTGGAGTCAAGGAGTGACTCCCCTGCTTGGCAGGCACCAAAACTTTGCATCAACAGTTGCAAACGTTCCCGCTCCCGCCGGAGTCTGAAGTCCCTGCAGCCCCAAAAGTTGATTTCCTGACTTCTCGATAGCCATTGTGAGTTTCCAGCAAAGCTGAGGCGAGTGGATCCCACGAGTGACGAGGAACAGCAATACCCGGGTACCGTGCACTATTGTCAAGTGCAACCCCTTCACGATATTCTACGAACTTGTGGTTTGGACCACATATGGTCCAAGCCTCCAGCAGGATTTCTTCTGAAGATTAGAGGCCTACCTTGTCCCGAGTGACCGTGGGCTCCTGGTGAGTGATTCCTCCCAAGGCATCTTTGCGATCCCTTGCTGGTTGGCTTGTGGGTCCCCTGAAGACTTTTCTACAGAACCAAAGGGCTCCCCTGGTTGCTCGAGGCCTGCCCTGACTTACCTTTGCTGGGTGAGTCCCTCAGACCTTGCTGGTCTGCACCACTGACTTTCTTCACTTTCCATGAGACTTGCTGTTGCCAAGGCTTGTTGGCTCCAATCCAGTTAACGACACCTTAGTAAGCTGCATACTTTGTGGGACACTCCAAATCCAGCTCCTGGTTTTTGTCAACACCTCCTGGACCTCGTGGCTGAACACTCAAGACACCCATGATCACCTGAAATCACCCGACTACTGTGGGCATCCATCTTCCTGGCCCCGGGTCACTGGCAAGTGACTTTGAACACTGTCTCCTCTGCTTTCAGGTCTTCTCTCTTCAGAATCCAGCCTTGGATTCCACCGGACACTTCTCCTGTCTTCACAAGCAGCAAGTCTTCTTTGGCTCCCATTGAAAACGAGGCCGCGACCCGACACTAAAAGATACCTATGCAGCCGGCTTCCCTGGGTGAGGTAACTCGAGTACTCCAGTGCTCCTGTGTGTGTTGGCTCTAGAACTACTTACCCTGTAAGTGAATTGCTTGTAGACTCTCCCGAAGTATCCTAAAACTTAAAAATTACAACCGCGACTTGCTCCATTGAAGTCTATTGGGGATCTGCGGCTGTGTTCTCACACTACATGCGTCTCCCGTGGGTCCTTTACTTACCTGCCTTGGGTGGATTAGTGAGGCCCCAGCGCTTCTGAAGACCTTAGGTCTTCTCCCTCCTCAAGTAGTTCTTCTTATACCTCTTTTTTAGTATATGGTCTGGTACGCCCCTAGGGCCCCAGCCATATAAGTGCTTAATTTGTTGTGAAATGTTGATTTGCGCATATGTCCTTGACTTCTAATCTCATAAAGAGATTAGTAGAGTGTGTCTAGTAATAAATATATATATATATTTTATATATATACCTGTGTGGTGTCCTTTCATTTAGTGATTCAAGAGATTATAAGGTAAAACAAGCTGCTTTACATTCCTCTGAGACTTAGCCTGAAGGCTGCTCTCCACAGCTACCACTAGGATAGCTTTCTTTAAAAGGTTGTCTTAAACCTATCTACCATAAGAGTCGAATTGTACTGGTGCAAGGTGGCCACTTTAACTAGTGACCAGCATATACCAGGCCAACCTCTCACACCAGTGCAAAACACATTTTGGGGAGCACCACCTCCCTGGGGTCATGTCTGGTCCTGAGGACCACCATACACCAAGGCCGACTCCTGCTACTTCCTACCTCCAGAGAGTGATAGCAAACAGCTATCACCCTCGGGAGATAGCTGTTTGCATTTACTTAGTGGAAGCTGTGCCAGCTTCTGCCAAGCAAAAGCAAACACTCCGCTTCCAGCAAGGTGGAGCTACAATAATGCTCTAGCTTGCTGGAAGCAGAGTTTTCATCTGTTTCCCTGCCTGTTGCCATGCGGGAAGGGAAACAGGTGAAGGGATTGCTCCCACACACAGGGAGCGGCATGTTTAGCAGCTCCCTGTCTGCAGTAGCAATGCTGACTCCCACAGAAGGCAGGGCGCCGGCTGGGACTGGGAGACCTTGAAGCTCCCCCTGTGGTCCTGAATATGCAGACTGGGTGCCCTGGTTGGGGTCAGGGCACCCAGGTAGATGTGGTTGAGCCCTGGGGGATGGGGTCCCCAGGGCCAAAATCGGCCCTACTCACCCACTGAATTTCAGCCGAGCCCCAGGGGATGGGGTCCCTGGAGAAAAAATTGGCCTAGGGAGGAGGTCCAAGCAACCCCTTCCTCTTGTGTGAAAAGAATGATGCTGACTTCTTGGGCTTGGGTAAGGCAAGGCAAGTGTGTTTCCTCTCATATTCCATGTTGAAAAACTATGTGAAATCCTTAATGGAGGTGACTGCATCATTGATTTATTGGAGCACAATCTGATCTAGGGTGACTGTGACCAGTGATGTCTTTCTCGCTGTTTCCTGGTGAGGGCAGAGTAAATGATTCTCCCTTTTAATCACTCTGAGCACAAAAATTCTCAAAATCATCTCCATGCTCCATCGGTTTGGCCATGCCCCATTTTCATGAGTAGAATCAAAGGTATTCCCATCTCTTCCCACGTTGATGGGCTGCTTAACAAAAGGCCCTTTAGCAATGTTTCTAGGCTATTTACATGATGAGTTATTGATGCAGGGGAATACAAGAACATCTTCATCAAACAAAGAAGCACTTACTTCATTTAGTTAAGTGGAGTACCCCTGTTTGGTGGAGATTCACCTCTTTGTAGTCTTGTAATCGTCTCTTGCTGAGGATTCATGTTAGCACAGGTTTGTGGAAGAAGATGCTTGAGGAATAATCACATTGCCGAAATTATATGCACACCTTGTGGTCCTGTATGCAGATGTAGTGTAGGATATGCACAGTTACCCAATGAGGTATCATTTACTAATTGGGTAGATGTTTTTGGCAAAACTTGGAAATCTTTTGGGAAAAACTGAGGTTCGATTCTGGCCCTGGTGCTGATTTCACAGAAATGTATCCTCGCCGGGAAGCACTTACAAATATAAACATAGCAGGTGCCCTAGTTGAAGCTTCACTTCAGTAAAGCAGAAATGATCCTAACTTCTTGGGCTTGGCAAAGGAAAAGCAAGTAAGTTTCCTCTCATATTCCATGTTGAAAAACAATATGAAATCCTTAATGGAGGTGTTAGACCTTGCATCTTTTGATGTGTTTCCCCTGTGTTTTTGCTTTCTGGTCTCCTGATTTATTGGTACGTTGGACTTCGTTTTGCTGGTTTAGTGCCTCTGCGCACTTTCTCACTGCTCTTCAGTGTTAAAGTGCAAGTGTTCCTAGTGTCTCTATGCAGTTTTTACTGCCATGTCGACCTGGCAAATGTTCCCACTTGCCAGGCCCCAACCTTCCCTTTTCTTACATGTCCCCCTCAGGTAGGCCCAAGGTACCCCACTGGGTATTGTGCAGTTTATGTGAAAGGAAGGACATGTCCTGGTGTATGTGACATGTCCCAATTGTGAAATACTGCCAATTTTGTTTTTCACTATTGCAAATCTATCTGTCACATCGGCTAACATGGGAGTTGCTTTGTAACATCTTACAAGTATAACTTTCCATTGGCACAAGGCAAATGGAGTTTAGGCTCTCTCTGAACTCAGAATTCAATAGCACATCTTTTTGGGAGTTGGTTTTTAATTTGAGTGTTTAAAAATGCCACTTTTAAAAAGTAGGCATTTTCTTGTTTAACCATTCTGTGTGCCTCTGCTGATTTGTACATTGACTGTCTGGTTTTGGAGTGATAGGGGCTGGAAATGTGCTTCACTGTAGACAGTCACAAGGGGGGTTGAGGTGTGTCCTGCCTTTTCTTGTTATCTCATAGTAGGGCTTAATAGGCCTGGTCTGCATTTAGAGTTGTGGGAGCAGTTGTTACCAGCACCTGAATAGGCAGTGTCTCCTCTGCACATTGCTGCCTCCACCTCCTGTAGTCAAGCTGGGCCTGAGAAGGTAGAACTGGTTTGTTCTGGGCTCAGAGACCATTGCCACAAAGGTAATAAAGAGAAAATGTGATATAAATATTGGGGCCCACGACCCCAGGACTTTAGAACTCTTTTGGATCAAGGAACCTGTTAAGAAGAAGAGCTAGAGAAGCTGTAAGGAGGAGCTGCCACTTTGCTGTGTGCTTTGCTGTGTTGGCCGGCAGTGGCTGCTTCTGTCTTGGGCAGAGAAGGGACTGGACTGAACCTTCTTTGTTTGAGTTTCTCTAAGGGCTTGAGGTAGAGCTTGCTCCTTCTCAAGAAGTCTCGGCGGAGACTTTAAGTTCATCTCCTGAGAGCACTGTGAACTGTGTGTTTTGTGCTGCAACAGAAGAAAAAGTAACCCTCTGCCAGCTCTGTGTCCTGAAGGCACCACAGAGGAAACGGCCGCACTTTGTACTGCAACCCTGGTCTCACCCTTGCCACCGTCCGACGCCAACACTAAGCCTCTCTTGCAGTATGACCTGAGGGCACCACACTTTGCACTGCCTCACTTCACACTGCCGCCCTGGTACCCCCGACGACGATGCTCCACGCTGGCATCAACACCGCACCTTGCACCATGGTTTGAGTGCACCGCTCACAAGTTACATGATGCATGCCCCATCCCACACCCCAGCCATGGCCTACCAATGCAGGTGCTGTTGACTCCAGTTCGCCAGCCGACTACAGTGCTTCAGCAACGACGATTCCACTGCCTGCACCATTACCTTCTAGCACTGCAACGAACACTGCACCACCTCGCACCACAGTCCTGATCTCACTGACTCTGCTGGATGATTGTCACTGAGCCTCTGCCTGCACGGTTGTCTGTGGGCACCGCACACCGCACCCCAGTACTTCCCACAGTATCCCGACCCCTGCCGACGTCAGTGCTCCTGACTTCAACCGCACGAAGTTTGATCTGCAATGCGTATGACTTCAAGGGCCGACAACTCCCGCACCGAACTCCTGAACCAAAGCATGTTGACTCACCACGAGGTCACTGACGCCCGGCACTTCAAAACGTATTGTTTGTGGGTCTTCTCAAAACAAGCTGGCCCGCAAAACTGCGGTCAGCCAGAACTGTTTGGATTTGTTGTTCACGGTGCCGTGATAGTCCTGGACGGAGCCACTGACTTCAAGGAACTGTTTTCAAAGTCTATTTTTGCTTAGTGGTAATTCTAAAAACTCTATGTTGGATTTTTAACATTTTTGGTCTTTTATTGCACAAAAAAAGATTGGATATTTTTCTAAAACTGTGTTGTCCTTTTGTATTGTTGTCACTGTATTACTGTAATTTGCAAATGCTTTACACACTGCCTCTGAGATAAGCCTGACTGCTCGTGCCAAGCTACGAAGGGGGTGTACAGGGGCTATTTTAGAAGTGTAACTCCCTTATCCTGACAAGGAAGAAGGGTCACTACTTGGACAGGGTAACAACCTGCCTACTAGTAACCCCCATTTCTAATTTTGAGGTGAGTTAATTGTTGATCTATTGGAACACAATATAATGAATAGAGACTGTGATGAGTGATTTCTTTCTTGTCATCTCCTGGTCAGAGAAGAGTCCATGGTTCTCCTTTTTAAACCCCTAAGTATGCAAATGCCCAAAATGCATAGCACCACTAACACACCCACTCACAGACATACACAGGCACTCACACACCCACTCACAGACAACACAGGCACTCACAGACCACCTCATAAACCCACACATGCACTCACACACCCACTGAAACACTCACACACCCACTCACAGACAGACCCACTCACAGACCTACACAGCCACTCAACACCAGCTCTCAAAGGTGACAGGTTACAGTTAGGATTAAAACATTTCTAAAAAAAACATAGAAATTCATTGAGAAAACAAAGGTTCCAGTGACGCTATTGTTAGGAAGTGGAATTTTAAAAAAAACTAGAAATTCACAGAAAAAAACCAAAGGTTATAGGCACGTTATAGTTAGGTTCAGATTTCACTCGTAGAAAGCCAGAGAAATTGAGCAGTTGAGCTAACTATAACTTACGCCCCCGCAATGCACTGCTTACGACCTCACATATTACATCCCTCATGACATGGTCAGTGACATGACTGATGATGCCAAGAAATTTGAGAATTTGAGAATTAAAGAGAATATGGATAAACCTACCACTAGCAAAGGTAGTGAAAGTGAAGTCAGCTCGGTTGGAAGCTCGAGTGCAGATGAATGTCGCATGGAGATAGTGAATTTTCACAGGGAACTGCAACTTCTTCACATGACTATGTGACAATGAGGGTGGCAGAGCCCAAAGAGGTTATGAAAGAGAAGGTGCAGGACAAGGGGGGGCAAGAGGAAGAGGATGGGGAAAAGCAGGGGTAGAAATTAGGGGACCAGTCAGAAAACAATAATAAGTAGGCCTGGGCGGTAAATTCCGTTCCGCTCGCGGAATTTGCGAAATTTGCGTAATTTCGCGTTCCGCGGAGAACGCGAAATTGCTCAAAAGTCTGCTTTCCGCGATTTCGCGAAATTTTTGCTTGTTCGCGTTCTAAAAATGCGTGTTTGCGAGATATTTCTCCCCGAGCACGCAAACAGCAATTGTGAACAGGAAAAAAGCATCACGAACAAGCAATTCCGCGTGTTTGCGAAATTTCTGCGTGTTCGCGGAGATTTTTGACCGTTTCGCGGAGATTTGCGTAACACAATTCCGCAAATTCCGCCCACCCCTAATAATAAGAAAGATGGAAAAGACGAAAAGACACTAATTATACACATCTCAACAGTGGAATTGACCCTCAACCAAGAAAGAATACTTAATTTGGGACTACTGTTTTTACCACTAGCAGCTCCCAACTTCACGAAGGCTAGGATTGAAATATATAACTAAAGAAGGAAATTAACTTCGCAAATATTACCAAATGAATCCGAAAAGACCCCCACTACAACTAATAAAACACATGAGATCTTGAGATTCAAAATTGGTGATACCCCAGGAATATTGGAAATTCATGGTTTAGGGGAAGATGCTGCACAAGTCTCAAGTAAGAATATAAGTCAACCTCCTGAAGAGGTCTCTTATAGTAAAACACCAGTGAAGGGGGAAGTGAAATCAGACAACTATCAATATCTAACTGAAATTGTCCAACATAATAGAAGTAAATCCATATTGAATACCACAGTTAAAAAATATATATATTTTAATTGATATTTACACTCAACTGAAAGCTTTAGTTCAACAATATCTAGCCAATGTGAGTAGAAGCAGTAGCGGTCTTCATGAAAGCAAAAGTACTGTTATAAATAAATAAATAGTTAGGTGCAGTTTTTCTTAAATACAGGCAGCAAAATTTTACATAAAGAATAAAATGCTGAGTGGTAGTAGATAATCACAGATTATCTTATCGCTAAATTTCATCTACATTTTTCATTACTGAATAAAAAATTCACAAGGACAAAATGCTATGTAATCATAGCCTCAGGCTAATGTCAAACTACAAGCTGAGCTTACGGCTAAGAGTATGCTGTCCTCTAGCAAATTGTTCCAATGCAAACTTTGTGGGTAAGCTTAGTATTTTTAGCTGTTTTGCCTTATTATGTCTAATGCAGGTCCTGTGTCCACTCTAGGTTCGGCTAGCCGGGTTGTTACTGGGGACCATATCTTCTCCCCCATTCTTTTCTTCTTATTACCTTTGAGTTTATACAAGCTGATCTTCATATTATAGATACCCAAAACCTGTTCCTCCACATTGTGAAAGTCGGGGAACAGGTTTCAACCAGTATGTGGCTCTGGATATTCGTGCTACCGCTAGAGCTACAAAAACTAAATACGTTTCTTCCTAGCATGAAATGTTCGATCCTATACTCTCAATGGATCCCAGGAGCATTGTGGCTGACGTAAGATTAATAGGGCTTTTTATAATATGTTTTGGGAGAGCCTTTATCCATTCAATAAAAGGTGATAACTTGTAACATGAGAAAATATATGTACAATCTCTGCTTGATCGGCTACACACCATTTACATTTTCAATCAAATTCGGGGTCCCCATTTAGATATTTTTGCAGGGATATATTACAGGTTAAAAACAGTCTTGAAAAACTGACTCTTAAGATTCGCAGTTAATAACACTTTCTCACACATTTCTAAAGACTCCTGAAGACTTAATGTTAGTCTGCCATGCCTTTCACTCTAATTAAACTCTTGTGCTTCCATATCATCACTTTTTGTCTGCATCACTATTTCATGTATAGCACCTATCCAATATCTTTGCCTGGCTGGCTGTCTCGATAATCAAAATCTTCTCCAATGCTTTAGCTAAATTTTTCTTTCTTGATAGAAAGTCTCTAACCTGTAGAAACTTTTAAAAAATCTCTCTTTGGTAATTCATACTTCTCCTGTAATTCTGCAAAGGACATGAGCTGAGCATCGCTGAATAAATCTCCTACTCAAGAATCTGCTGGTTATGGTCCAATAGTACCTTGAGACGTTTACTTACCTTAGCATCTGCAAAATGTCTTTTTGAGATAAAAGAAATTGTCCAAGGACACTAATTTATTATGTGGGATAGAGTGATAGGTAAACCCGGGGTCAGCGACCAACTGCTGGATAGTTTTAAACACCTTAGGTTTCTCCCCCATACTCCAGTTCCCAAATGTGATTCCTCCCCCTCCAAATGAATATTTAAATCACTAGATAGTACTAGGGTGTGGGGCCACAGGGATATCTCTGTTTTTAGTAGTTTAAAGGTGTCTGCTTAGTCAATATTGGATCCAAAAATTGTGCGTAAAGTAAATCGGGCTGGTCCTACTTTACATTCCAAAATTATCCATTGCCCTAGCTTATCGACTGATCTACGTTCAGTAGTGCAAAGATTGTTACCTAAAACCGCAATTCCTTGTGATGTAGTTCTCTGTTGTATGCAGGCCAGCAAGTTTAGGCCTAGCTTGCCCAATATCAAACACTTTCCCAACGGAATATGTGTTTCTTGAGCACAGGCTATATCTGCCAGCATTACTTTTAAACTTAAATCCGCTCTGTATTGTTTACCACTGCCATTGAGGCTGCAAATATTAATTGTACAAATTCACAATTTATACTCCAATCTTATTTATACTCTGAGTTTTCCTACCTAAACACATCATGCTGCCTTTTATATCCTGTACCACTCTGCATTTCTCTTCCATTGATCCACAGACATTGTTCAATACATATTCATTTCTCTTTCCTGGTTTCTTCCTATTTAGCTTGCCATCAGAATTGCTGCCAGCTTCTTTACAGTCTCTCCTGCATCTCAGTTGTTTACCATCACCCACCTACCGTTTACCCCTTGCCCCCACCCCACCCCACCTTCCCACAGTACCCCTTCCCTCTCCCCCCACACTCCCAGCCCCTTCCCCTCCTATTCCCTGAGGTTGCAGGACCAGTAGGGTCCATTATTGATGGCGTGTGCTCACAAGGCTGAGTCCCCATCTCATCACCCTCACTCAGATTCATACTCACATTCATACTTATTTGCTGTTCTCTATACCCAACCTTCTCTTTATATTGTACTCAAAGTTTCAAGAAATTCCCTTACATGGATTTCTGACATAAAATAATGAAGTTTGTCCTTTACAATCACTTTCAGTTTGGCTGGGTTCAATAGGTAGACCTGTGCACTTTTGGACTGAAACAGTGAGATCATTTGACATAACTGCCACTTCCCCTCAATCGTGACATGGCAGAAGTCAGGTCTAACAAAGAATTCATGTCCCTGAGAACCCTGCTTCCTCTTTGGTCGAGACTAGGTCATAAAGGGCTTCACTTGACAGGAAATTTCCCAGATAGATCAGTATCGCTCTTGGCTTTGAGGCTCGTTGACCCTCCCGAGGTTTCTTAAAGGGAAGTCGGTGCACCCTATGAATTTCCACCCCCCAATCCCAACTAGAGAGTTCAGGGAAGGCTTCTTTCATAATTTCTGTGATAAATTTCCAAGTGTCATCCCCTTCTGCTCCTTCCGGTATAACTAGGACTCTTAGTCGAGTTTCCACTGTACATCCATAGATTGAGATACCATCATTGTGATTATTTCCTTTTGAGCCTGTAGATCATTTTCCATTGATCCAATTTTATTTTTGGCTTCCCCGACAATTTCAGTACATGACTTAGCAATTCTGCGAATAGTATTCTGCATGTTCCTGCATGAAGCTTGAGTCTTCCTGCTCTCTTCTCAAGTCTCATCGCAGTGCAGCATTATCTTCTGGTAGATTGAGTCCATCGATACCGGCTCAGTGGGCTCTCTCGCTGCAGCCCTTGCTTCTGACATCGGCTCCTCCAAGCTAAGCATTCCGCTGTAATCCCACAGGAGCCCTTTTGATTTCGCTCCCTCCTCACCTTGGGGTATTTTATTCTGTTTTACTTTCCTGACCATGCCTCAGCTCCTATACTTGTTTAATCTAATAGGGGAGTTTAATTCTCCTCCCAACTGCTCCTATCACTTAGTATACTATCCAATGAGTGTCTGATTGAGTCTGATTCCTCTTCTCCAGATGAGCCTGAATGATTTGAAAATGAAACAAATCTGTAGCCGAGGCTGCCTCAGGCTGTTCCATCACTGTTGGGTCTTGTGCTTTCCCACCTAAGTCGCAGTTTGCCTTAACCCACTGACTAGCCTTAAAGATGTCAGGTCCTGTGGGGTTCTCATTCTTCTTGGGCATGTGAGGGTTCTGACTAGTGACAACTTTATTGGTCCCAGCATCCGCCCTTCTGTCTGATGCATCCTTCATATAGCGCTCTACTACACCCTCAGTCAATGTTGCAGGCATAGTACTCACTTGTGCGCCGCTCTCCAGGGACCGCATTACTTAGGGTGACCCAGGGGCGCAATGGTCATTTGCGCCCACTTTGCTCGCACTTTGGTATTATAGAAGGGGGCGCAGAGGCTTGTGCGCACTTCAAACGCCATCACTACCTTCGGAGGGTGTTCCTTCATTTGCATAGGGATGTGCCCTATGCAATTGAGGGACTTCCTTTGACTCTGCACTCACACCATATTACAGACGCGGGTGCAGAGTCAGAGAAGCCCTCAGGAGGCACACTGACAGTGCTCATTTAAAAGGTAGCACACTGTCAGTGCACCCCCTGAGAGCAGCCCTCTACAGGGGGTAAATGAGGTCCAATGGACCCCCAAGGCATAGCCTTGCAGGCGGGTGCACCTGCCTGCAAGGGGATCTCTATTACCCTGTAAAAGTGCAGGTGGGTGCTGCCTAGACTGTGAAAACACGGAGCAGCTGCTCCGTGTTTTGACATGAATGCGCTTCCCCCAGGGCAGCCTATTCACCATAATGGGGCACATTGGCATTGTTTGCGCCCTGCGCACCTTTTCAAAGATGCGCTGGACACAAACAATGCTAATACGTAATACGGCCCCAGGGGTTCTTCAGAGGTCCTGGGTTGGAGGTTTTCTGGTTCTCCCACACTTGTTGGTGTCTTCTTTAGGTATTTTTCCATTGCTTTTGTGGGCTTGGGATTGACAGAATTTTGTTTTCCTGTGATCGGGTTTTCGGGAGACTCTCCCAAGTCATTACTTATTTTCCTTATATTGCTTTGCCTCTGTGCTCCTGTCTCCACTCTTGCGGTAGATCCCCTACATTTTTCCCAGACTTCTGCGGCTTCTCTGCTTTCCTGAGTCTAGCCAGCTGTCCCATCTTTAACACAGCCCAGTGCACTGCTCCAAGAGCAGCGAAGCAGTGCATTCTACCAGCGTTACACACTTTGCCGCTTGCTGTTTTTTAATTGTTGAGCCACAGGAAAACAGCAGGAGAGAGCAAAGCAGGCAGCCTCCAGACATGCTGCATGGCTAATCCAAGGCAGTCAGCAATGAGGATCCTGGAGGAGCGCTGATTGGCAGCACTCACTTGGCCGCCATCTCACCTGGGGTACACCGCCAACAGTGAATACCACAGTTTTGAATGAGAGTGGGTTAATTACTGATGCACAAGTGCAGAGCAGATGTAAGCCAAAAACTAAATTCTGTCATCAATTGTCACCGGGCAATAAGATTCATTTACTATACGAACTGGTGGTGGACGATTAAATGAGTTAAGAAAGAAGTGGCAGAATAACAAAACTACATGAAAATTGACAACACAAGTTTGGAATGATGTCTCAGCTATAAAAAATGCCTCACCAATTATTAAACCATCAGAAAAGGGGGGAAACATTGTGCTAATGGACCGTGATAAATATTTAACAAAAGCAAAACATCAACTGAGTGATGTAACCCATTTCAAATGTTTCCCCCAAATACCAATGAACTCAATGGAAAAAGAATATCAGCAAAAAATCAAATTTGTGGCATGAGAAGGATCTTTTAGACTGGGATGAATACCAGTATCTTTGCATGGAACTTGCAAAGACAGGCACCATATATTTCTTCCCTAAAGCCCACAAAAATCTCAAGGTACAACTGAGCAGACCAATTGTTAGCTTGATTGGTTCTCTGTTGGAGAACAGCTCTAGATACTTAGTTCTATTGCTATAACCGCATGTCACCAGCTTGCTACCCTACTTAAGGGATTATACTGATTTTCGGAAAAATCGGGATCGGATACCATGGAAACCTGAATACGTTATGACCACAATTGATGTGGTGTCACTGTACACCTCAGTAGGTCATAAAGATGGAGTACATTTGTGTGAATACGTTCTGAGAAGTAGCTCAGTTGAACATCTAGAACATACAGAGATGATGGTTGACATGCTGCGGTTCTGTCTCACCCATAATGGGCTCATATTTAATAACAGATTCTACTGACAACAACAGGGCACAGTAATGGGTACATCCTTCGCCCCACCCACGCAACCTTGTTTATGGGGTGGTGGGCTAATGAGGTAGCCTGGGTCAAGTAGAATGATCAACACAAGAAGAATGTGGCATTATAAACATGTTTTATTAAAGGCTTATTCATTCTATGGGAAGGAGAGGGATTACAACTGTGCAGTTTAATAAAGAAACTGAAATCAAACAAATTGAATATCCAATTTACTGTTATGATCAGTAAAACACACTGTGTTTTTTTAGATATAGACCTGGATGCCCAGAATGATAGGCTGGCAACTGTAATACATAGAAAGGCCACAGCCACAAATTCAGTTCTGCGTGCAAATAGTGGTTATCTGGATGTATTGAAGTGGAGCATCCCATATGTCCAAATGTTGAATGCAAGGAGAATTTGCTCAACAGAAAATGAATTTGAAAAGGAAGTGACTAGAATGATGAAATTATTTGCTCATTGGGGATATCTATCTAATGTTCTGAGAGATGCCTGGGAGAGAGCTACTAAAACCTCAAAGGATCACTCACTATAGCAACAAGCTAAAAAAACACAAACAAAGTTGGGGAGTGAAAGAGGCTCTTTGTCGAATATGATTGAGCTCAACCCAGCATCAAAAAGATCTTACAAAGAAATTGGCCAATAATTGAGAAGTATGATCACCTAAAGGAGGTCATTGGTGCTAGCCTTCGAATAACATCAAGAAAAACAAAATCATTGGGTCATATCCTAACATGAAGCTTTTATGAACTAGGGAAAGAGAGGAATTGGTTATCAAACAACATGAATGGTTTTATTAAATGCAATTCCTTTAATGCTTGCCATATGGGCTGAACCTGTGATCATACCTGACATTTGATTGCCATAATGTCTTGTTTCAGGACTGGATAACACGGAATACAGATCATGTTGGGTACGTACGAAAGAGTGACTACAACAAGCTTTACGTGGGCAGTACGATCAATAGATTGAGGATCAGGAATTTGCAACACATGCAAGCAATACCAAATGGGGACAAGAGTTATCCCATGGCCTATCAATTTGAAAAACTTCATGATCGATCTTTGTCAGGCCTTAAATAGTATGGGACAACATATGTGAAAATAAGCCCATGAGGAGGTGACAGAGAGAAGGAATTAAGTAGAGGTGAATCCAAACTAATTGTGACTGTGGTCACCAAGACCCTTTGGGGCATAATACTGATGTGAAACTCCATGTGCATTGTAATTTTGAATGGACGATAAGTCGTGGACTTTTGATATATGATTCAATATGTCCCCCGAGATTTCCTTCTACCTCTCTGTTTTATCTCCTTGTTTTGCCCTAACTATGCAGCACAATGGAAACTTTCCTGATCATTATAAATCTAAAGAAACATGATACACTTCCTGTAGAGGTTAGAAGTCCAACTTTTAACGAAGCACCTAGCCACTACCTTCATCTACTATTAATTTGAGCACACAATACTTCATTAACATTTACATCAACACGCTTTTTATTCTCTTCCAAATTCTTCTGTTCTCTGTAGTTAGATTTTCTCACATTTTGATAGTAATTTTGATATTTGACACTTAGTATACTATTTTATGGTATGTAGGCACCTATCCTGTATAACATTGCGCCATATTATCAATCATTGTTCAGCCCATGTAGTAGTTGAATAATGAACATCCACTTGACTAAGCCCTGTTTGTGTGAATTGTTTGCACAGATAGTTAACCCTGTCAGTGCCGACGACGAAATGATTCCGTCCAAGCCGTGACGCTCGTGTGCTGAGGACAGAACCGTTCCGTCTTGGCAACCACCCAAGAGGCAAGTGCTGGCCCTCACCCTGTGGGTCGCCTCATTTCACCCTGATGCAGGGATGGCAGTGAAAAAGCTTCCACTGCCACCCCCAACCACCACCCCCAGCATCTGAGGATGTCAGTGCTCATGGCGAGCTGACATCATTAGAAGCTGCCCGTAACACGCTGGAAACCATTTGCTTCCAGCTCATTTAGAAGAAAGAGGTAAGTTTCTGGGAGGGGGATGGGTTTTGGTAGTGCACAGAGGCATCAGGGGAAAGGAAAGAGTTTTTCCTTTCCCTTGATGTCTCTTTGCAGTGCATTCCTACTGCATGATTGCAGGTGGGGGTCAGGATTGTGTAGCAAGAATGCCCACTAAGCCACCAGTGATCTTTCTATTTCTTCTTGCTGTTTTGGGGGAGTGGCCCCTTTGGCAAGAGTCACTCCCCTTTCGGGGGTAATTGTTTTGGCCATTTCTGCCCTCTTGGGGACAGATTGGCTATATTTTTTATGCTAAACTGCTGCCAGGGGCAGAAAACATGAGTCCACCAGGGATTTCTTTTGCATGAAAATTATTGTTTTAGAGAGCGGACCCTTGGGCAAGGGTCGCTTCTCATGAGGAGCTATATATTTTGGTGAGCAGATTAGCCATATTTTTAGGCTGATCTGGCCCCAAGGGGGCAGAAGCCACTAGCCACCAGGAAATTAATGATTCAACCATCTTAGGGAGCGGCCCATTGGGCAAGGGTCACTCCCCTTTCTAAGGGGCAAAAATTCTGGCCCTTTTTGCTCCCCTTGGGGAATGATCGGCCATATTTTTAGGGTGATCTGCCACCAAAGGAGGCAGAAGCCACTAGCCACCAGGGAATAATTGATTTGGCCATGTTGGGGGATGGCCCCTTTGGTGAGTGTCACTCCCCTTTATTAGGGGGCACATATTTTGGCTGTTTCTACTCCCCTTGAAGGCATATCAGTCATATTTTAGGTCATTCTGCCCCCAAGAGGAGCAGGCACCAGTAGCCACCAGGGATTTATTTATTTGGGAATGTTGCGGAGTGTCCCCATGGAAACGGTTCACTCCCCTTTATTGGGGTATGTATTTGGGGCATTTCTTCAGCATAAGGGGGCAGATCAGCCATATTTTGAGGGGGGAAGAAAACCACTAGACACCACAGAAAATGTCTGTATGTGTGTGAACTGGAGTTCGGCTGATGGTCTGCATGTTCTTGGTGTGCTTTGGTTAGCAATTGTCTGGTGGTGTGTGTGTGGACTGGCTGCTTGGCTGGTGGTGTGTGTGGACTGGTGCTTGGCTGGCGGTGTGTGAGGACAGGCTCTTGGCTGGCGGTATAAATGAAGTCAGGCTTGATGGCAGTATGTGTGAACTGGTGTTTGGCTGGCGGTGTGCGTGAAGTAGCACTTGGCTGGAAGGGTGCATGGACTGGTGCTTGGATGGTGGTGTGTTTGAAGTGGCGCTTGGCTGGTGGTGTGCGTAGACTGGCATTAGGCTGACTATGTGTATGACTAGCATTTCAATGGTGATGGGCACACTTCATGATGATTTATAATGTTAACTGTTTTATTTCTTGTCATCATTTGCGATCATAAGATTTTATTTCTCCTATTTGCTCTAGTGCAAAGCTTTTGTTTCCCTTTGGTGAGAATCGTGCTTGTGGTTTCGGACCTGGTAGATCTGCGGTTTGTGTAGTTGCAAATGTTTGGTAACAAAAGGTTTTTGTACTGTTTACTCAAAATGAGTATCATTGCCATGAATGGGTCTGTTTTTTGGAAATCCTGTAATAATAGAAGCATAGCTCCTGTTTAATTGTGTGTGAAATTATTCTTGTATGTGTGCATTGTGTTGTCTTCTGTGTAATTTTATTTTTGTTTTTTATTTCTAGTGGGATATCGTTGGTGCTTGCTGTGTCTGTGCAGAGTTGGTACTGGTGAGTCTAGCTGTCTCTGGCAAGTGAGTGGTTTGTATTACAGTACATTGGTCTTTGTGTGCTTTGTATTGATTGACTTTACCTTGCAATTGCTATATGCCAGTAGTTTTACTTTTTGTTTGATAAAGCCACACTTTGCTTATTACTTATTTTACACAGTGGTGGGTATTGTTGATATGTTTGTCAAGTTACTTTTCTCAGTAAGGATTACAGTTAGCCACAGGATGACCTCTCAGCAGGTCATTGGTATTCTTTTCAAGACTTCCTCTGACTGTGATTATCAGACTGACTCTGCATTTGAGGCAGAGGAGGAAGTTCTGGATTATGGCAGTATCTTTTCTGTCCGAGAGGTATCATCTAATGATGAAGTCAATATCAGTGTGGAGAAAGTGCCTCTTTCAGAGGAGGACACTGATGTGCTGATATTGCAGCAAAAGGCATCTATATTGCAGTCAGGGGATGAAAGGCTTCCCATTGGAAGAGCTGAACTCTGGGTTTCCCCAAACATGGTTCAGCCAGCGTTGCCTGTCTTTAGTGGTGTCGCAGAGTGAAGAGTAAATGCTGAAAACCTTTTGCCTATAAATATCTTTCATTTGTTTATGGACGATGTATTTTTTGAGGGACAACAGTGCCAGACTTAAGCCCGACTCTAGAGCTAACTGATGGACTCCCACAAATCTGGATGAATTAAAAAAGTTCTTGGGTTTAACTTTTTGATGGGCTTGATAAGGAAGCTGCAACTGGCTTAATATTGGTCTACTTGTCCTTTGATAGCAAAGGCTATATTTCCTGCAACTACGAGTCACAATCGTTATTTGCTTCTTCTTCGGATGCTGCATTTTGTTGATAATATTTTAGCATTGCACAAGATCACCCTGATTGTGACCATCTTTTTAAGATGTGACCTGTCCATGATCACTTTGTAGATCGATTTTCAGAGATTTATGCTCCAGAGAAAGAAATAGTTGTGGATGAGTCTTTGGTCCTTTTCAAGCGGTGATTGTTATTTAGGCAGTACATTCCGAGCAAGAGGGGATGTTATAGAATTAAGATGTATATGCTGCCTGAGAGTAGTACTGGATATGTCTATAATTTCAGGATGTACACCAGTAGGTATCCAATTTTCAACCCCCTGGTTGTCCGTCCACTTTTGGAGGAAGTGAGAAAATTGTTCATGAAATTGTTCAAAGTGGACACTGTTGCTTGTGGCACATGCCACTCAAAGGGTACCCAAAAGAGATTGTTTATAAAAAAAAAAACCCGAGAAGGGACAAAACAGTGCCTTTCTTAGCAATTAACTTCTATCTGTGAAATTTTCTGACTTTAGAGATTTGTACATGCTGACTACCATCCATGATGAAAGTACTTCACCTGTGATTATTTGGGGGCAGGTTGAGTAAGTGAGCGAACCTGTCTGACATCATTTATTTCCTAACAGCCATGCGAATAACTGCTCCATTTGATATGATATACACAAAGTCTGTATGGAAAAATCTATTTTTTAGCCTATAACATGTCTAAGAGCTGAAAACAAAGCTGAGATAAAAAAACTTTATTCCCTTTTTAATATATAACGGCAGTATAAATGCTAGTTCCTAGCTGGTGATGCTTAATTCAGACAGTGTAGCAAAGATGATGCATCAAACAAATGGCACAGAAGATACGGATATCCTAGGTGCCAAGGCAGGAATGTCTGCTAACTCTGGAGGAATGCATTGTTTATAGCGCATAGCAACGGTTATACACATTTGAAATAAGAGATCCAGAGTAAAACAAGGCTACTGACTGTGCACAAAATATTAACGGCAAATATACACTTACAAAGTGAAAGTTCTCACCATGAGCACATTTCTATTAAATGTTGCATACTCACCTCTCCGACAGTACCCCGGGTTTTCTTCTGGCTGCTACCAGAGGTAACCGACAAGAGGGAGCGCGACCTTTTTACGTAGAATGATGCTATAATTACATCCAGCTGTACTAAATTATTCCTTGTTTTTGATGCGCCTGAAATGCGTCATCAGGCTTACGAACTACAAAACAGCTCAGGAATCATGGGAGCTGTAGTTTGCTCGAATCAGTAATCAAGTGATACTACTAAGTACCCGTGGTATCACGAGAAATGTAGTCTTTCACTAATCGATCCACTTTACGTTTCCTTCTGAATTAATTATCACAAGCTAAGAACTAGCATTTATACTGCTGTTATATATTAAAAAGGGTATACAGTTTTTTTTTCTGCTCTTAGACATGAGTTATAGACAAAAAAATTGATTTTTCCATACAGGCTTTGTGTACATCATACCAAATGGAGCAGTTATTCACATGGCTGTTAGGAAATAAATGATGTCAGACAGGATAAATGTCAAACTGTTAAATTATAGTTTGGCCTTGTGTTTTAACATGGTTTCGCCAAGGCTATAGAGTTGAAGTTGTCACAAAATGTTTAGAATGCTGCTTTGTGGTACATTTCTTATAACTATAATCTTTTTAATAAAGCGGTGCCTCACGTCCTGAGCTGTTGCCAGGTGAGGTATCCACCCATGAAATAGCGGGTAAGAAATATTTTTTCATTTATTTTTCAGTGCTAATGGCACTTGTTATAATCTTGGAATAATATCAAGTAAACTGTTCCATGATTTAGAGCACTAAGTATTTCTTGTTTCTTCTTCTTTTTTGCCATGGATGAGTTTTATCGCCATGTTTTTTCTTTCACAGGTGATGACAACAAATCCTGTAGACCTTACCAAAACATAGGATATTGCAGGTGTTTGTATGTTGTATCGTCTCAATTATATTATTATTTTTCACATTATATTTGCAGTAGCAATTGTTATCTAGGTCCTGAAGAATGCCGCGATCAAAGACTGATCATCATGGCTGAAACATGTAGACCCTCTGTATAGACCTACGCGCTCGATAATTTGTTCAGACCGCGCTTGCACTGTCTTTTAATATTGACACCATGAGATAACTAATAAAACGTCCTCTTTCTCCTGGTAGCCAATTTTAACTTCACATTTTTACATTTATTTTTGCACTGCAATTTACTTCACATCCATACGGATTTTAGGAGATCCAATACTCTGATCTACCAAAACATTCCTGAGCTCCTCCCTCACAGTGAGGGGGTTGTAGCCCGTAGTTGCCCTAGGATTTGCAAGCAAGTGGAGATCCCAGATGATGAAGCATGCCACCTCGGTGGGTGATGGGATTCCGTCTTCTTAAATAGGAGGACTCCTTTCTCAGTTCAGTAGGAGCTATTTGCTTGTATATTCAGTGCTGTAGACCTCCTTTTGGAGAGTCAGTTAGACCCGCAAACTTTGTTGTTTGATACATCTGAAATATCCACCATCAGCCTTGGCTTTCACTATATTACCTCCTTTGTCAGTGGCAACAAATTCAATCGTAAGACCTCTGGATTTAAGCCATTCATAGACCTTGGTAATAAACTCTTCCATGATATTAGTAGCTGTATGCAATATATCCATGGCGACCATCACAACTGTTGTCTGCTGCCGAATGTCCTAAAAAGCAATTTATATCAAGAGTGCTCCCTGGACTATGGTAAAGCCAATCCTTGTTTTTAGGAATCAGAATGAGACCCGATGATGAAGCATGCCACTACTGGAGAGGTTGAGGGTGAGGGTCTAAAAAACATGTTGGTTTGTTTTCATTGCATAGGGTGACACTCACTGGTTTTCAAAACATACATGCTTTCTAGATCGCGTGGGATAACTTTAGGAGATTGTGGATCCTATGGCACTGGCAAGCATACACACTGGCAAAAACAAAGAAAAAAAATACATCAAATTCTAGCTGGTGCCCATTAGGACCCATGGGGACTGCATGGGAGGCAGACAAAATAACATAAATAAATATATTCAATAATTACTGGTGAGTGATCCACCAGGCCCTAGAGCCTATGGGGACACTATGGAAAGTAGCGGTAGGCAGGCAAAAAGAAAATACATTAAATAATTGCTGGCACGTGGCCCACAAGGCTTAGGGCCCATAGGGACTCTATGCGAGGTGTCGGGAGTGAAATAATAAAGAAACTGGTTAAAGAAACAACAACACACTATACTACTATAATTCATTTGCACAAATAAATACATCAGGTAAAAAGAAAAAAATGAACAAAAATGGTCCTAGGAAATGGCATTTAAAAGTGGAATAAAGGAATTAAAGCACATGCTGGCAGCTCAAAATGGTGGAAGCTAGATTAGCCAACACATGGCCACTGAAGAAAAGGCATGGAGGTCAAAGACAAAATGGCCTCCAAACACACACATACTAACAGTGATGTCATTTGAGATGTAATCAGTGATGTCACTAACCATGTCATGAATGATGCAATATTTGACGTCATCAGCAGTGCATTGTGGGGGCGCGAGTTATAGTTAACTCTACTAACTATAATGTTCAAATGTCTCTGGTTTTGTACGAGTGAAACTAACTATAACGTCCCTGAAACCTATGGTTTTTTTGTGAATTTCAAAGGATTTTTAAATGCTAATTTCTAATTATAATGTTCATTAAACCTATAGTTTTTTCAGTGATTTTAAATTATCATTCCATTCTCAACTTGGTGAAAACAGCCAATATTTCCAGTTTTCCAGCAATAGCTTCTGCCAAAATAAATCGCCACAAATGAGAGCAACAACTAACGCTAATAATATGTAGAGTAGGCGTTCCTGTGCAAAAATAACATGAAAACACCACTTCCCGATATTTTCAATGAGCAGCCAAATCTGCAGTGCGATCCAAAAACAGGCGATAAGCTGCGTTAGCAGTAGGAATGTAACATCTGCCTTTTACTTGTGTAAAGTAGGATGACTTCCTACAGTGTGAAAGGGAGCCCAACCCAGAATCACATCTGAAGATCAACACATGTCATAGAGCTACTGATCATGCACCTCCGACACCCAAGAAGGCCACAAAACCCACTGCCACCACCCTCAGGACCTCCCCCCGGACCACCCCCCTACTGGCACCGAGGCAGCGCAAAAAAGGACAGCGGACCTTCCAACAATGGCATAGCCCCTCAGCCACACAATATCTGAATGTTGCAAGATGTGGCAACTAAACATGTGTGAAGGACGCAAGTCACCCACCAATAATAATGTACACAATACCAAGTGTAGCGGTGATGTGCTGGACAGACCTCACTATGCAGAGAACAAACCTCTCCATGTATACATATACTGCTGGTGCTTGTAGTGTTGTGGACAGTGGATGCAACCATGTTACCTCAGGCAGTGGGGAACATCTCGGTCATGTACCTGTGTCGTCGTCCCCTGTAAGCGGAAGCGCAGTGGGCTGGTCCAAAGTACACCACTCCAGCGTAGAAGTGTGAATAAATAGGCCGGGGCTCTGGGCGTGGTTCACTTGTGTGAAGGCCAACGCGTCTGCCAGAGCGGCGGCCGTCACCCTGCCACGTGGCTGTCGCCATGACTGCAGGCCTCCTCAACACAGGCCCCCTGCGAACACAGCGGCACAGCACCGCAGAGTTATGTCTGTACAGACTGCTGCCTTTGATCTACACTGCGGACAGTAGGGCTCACAATTCAGATGGAGTCGCGATTGCAGATGACGCAGTCCAGTAGGCAAGACACATTGCTCCCATTGTGGCCCGCCCGGACCACGCATCATCGTAGGCTGCGTACACGCTGAGCGCCAGAGGTACCACTAACTCTGTGCACCACAAGTCAACGCCACGTGGCCTTATTAAGGCAGAATTTATTAGACAAAAGACATTGCTACCAGTGTGGTCCACCCGGACCATGCATCATTGCAGGCTGCGCACACACTGAGTGCTTCAGGTGCCACTAACTCAGAGCACCAAACGTCACCACCACGTGGCCTTACTGAGGCAGAATTCATTAGACAAAACACATTGCTACCAGTGCGGCACGCCCAGACCACGCATCATCGCAGGCTCCGCACACACTGAATGCTTCTGATGCCACTAACTGTGCAGCTCAAGTCAACGCCACATGGCTGTCTGTCCTTGCTGTCCGCTTTATCCGGCCTACATTATGGTTAGCAGGGCTCACAATTCAAATTCAGTCTTGATTCATTAATTTCAGAGTCCAGTGGGCACCCAACTATAACGTCCCTGAAATCTACATATTTCGACAATGTAGTCCATACATATTTCATCTTTTGTTCCATACGCCCACACTGTGGTCAGCAGAGCTCACAATTTACATTGAGACATGATTTATTAATTGCAGACAGAATTGTACTCTATGTCCTCGGATTTTGTCAAGAGGAAGTGACAAAAAGCATTCCTCGATGTCTGTGCTGACTACTGCCTTCGATCTATATTGTGGACAGCAGGGCTCACAATTCAGATCGAATTGTGATTGCAGATGACGCAGTCCAGTAGGCAACAGACATTGCTACCAGTGCGGCCCTTTCGGACCACGCATCTTCGCTAGCTGTGCGCACAAAGAATGCTTCTGATGCTCCTACCTCAGTCCACCACAACTTCTAATGGACCCTTTATGATAGAATCTTTTGTGTATGATTTCAGATCTGCTGCCACTACCTCAGAGTACCACAAGTCATGGACCCTTTATGATTGAATCTCTGTGTATGATCAAATGATTACTATTGTACTTGTTGCCAGCACCAACCATTCCCTGAGGGTTAGCTTACACTCACCCCACCTGCATCCAGCACAGACGTCACTGGACATGTGACCCTGGTAATAAAAAGGGGCCGAGCGCACGTGCCCGTACCCAATTCCACTATCTAGCTAACTGTGTCCGTGTGTTCATTATGTATACATGATGCTACCCCTGGGCCCTACCACATTACATTCTGCTGTGGACAGCGCTCGCAACCACGTTACCTCTGGCAGTGGGAAAAACTTTGGTTATTTAACTTTGTCTCGGTCATTGTATAAGTACATAGGTAGAGACTGGATCATTAGAGTACTGCAAAGAGAGTGTATAGTGAATTTATAAGTGCTTCGGAAGTGGCGGAGTGATTGGGTAACTACATATGTTGGCGGAACCTAAACCCCGAGCACAAGCTTGGCTCTAATTGGCTGCCCTCCATGTGCCAAAAATGGAAATTTGGGCTTTGCATGGCCCTGTATTGCTACAGCTGCAACAATCCACTGAATGTGCAATAAACATTCATATCCACACAGATATGTCATGTGCACGATCTTTCATGTGTGGAATTATGGATGAATGTAGGGTCAGTGATTCCCCCTACCTTCCATGTTGGCCATGTTTTGGGACTTGGGTCACAGGGTAACACTTTGGCGCTTGCGGCCCGGGTGGGTGCAGCACTACAACAGGGACACCCACATCAGTTGATTCCTCATACAGCCCAGGACGGAACCATGCCCAGAGCTCCAGAGTCATTGTTCACAGCCTCACGCAGGACTGGCATATGCCAGGCCAGACCACTCCACTTACGCGTACAAGGAGAGACAACAACGCTACATGGTAAGACACAAAGGAGGGTTTATAGTAATGCGGTATGCGATGGCGCATGCTCCTGTGTACGTACGTGTGAAGCAAAAGTTGTAAACGGTGCCACAGGTGGGGGAGAACCCTGAATGCCCAACAAGACAAAAGTCTATGATTAAATGAAAAAGATGGCCTGTGCACACATAATCCATGTCTACAGCATAAATGCAGCAAGTCTATAGTATAGACATACAAGATCGCAACAACAACAGTAGTCTAATGAGGTGTTTTTTCTTGATTTAATGTAGATCAGATGCCCAGCCAACACGTGTTTCATCAGGGTATGAACCCACGACCTCTTCAGGGCTATTGGACTGACGGACTGAGAGGAGTAATCTCTCTGCCGGTTGTACTTCCGTCCCGGCTGCACAGGTGAGCATCTATAGAAGATGGACGTCAATTCAGGAAGTGGTGAGTACCACACAGGGGTGCACTTGGTAGGCGTTTATTGATCGCAGGTCTAGTGACTCCACAGTGTACTCGCTCTACTCGGCTCACGCGCCTACCAAGTGCGCTCCTGTGTGGTACTCACCACTTCTTGAATTGTTTCAGATTACTGAACTTGAGGGCTACACTATGTCCTGGCACGTGGTTGGAGACACACCGGTGGAAGAAAGGTGAGCTGTGAGGATTTTCTCCACAGTGTCAACACTCCCTCTCCCTCTCCGTCTCTTCCTTTCTGTCACTCACACTCTTTCTCTCTCTCTCTCTTCCTTTCTCTCTTTCACACTCTTTCTCTCTTTCTCTGTCTCTTCCTCTTTCTCTCTCTCTTCCTCTCTGTCTCACTCTTTCTCTCTCTCTCTTCCTCTCTCTCACACTTTCTCTCTTTCTCTTCCTCTCTCTCACACTGTTTCTCTCTTTCTCTCTCTCTTCCTTGTATCTCACTCTTTCTCTCTTCCTCTCACTCTCACTCTTTCTCTCTTTGTCTTCCTCTCTCACTCTTTCTTTCTTTCTCTCTCTCTTCCTGTCTCTCACTCTTTCTCTCTCTCTCCTTTGATCAACGCATGACGACAATCTTATCTTTCTTTTTGTCTTGCCGGCTGTGATTCACAAATTGTCGAGGGATGATACGCCATGCCTGTACCTACTTTTATTTTGTTCTTTTGTTTAAATAAAATGTTTTATATGTAAATCCATAGATGACTGAGATTCTTATTTGTCCAACCTCGCATGCATCTTCTTTATTATAATTGTGCAACATCAGCCAATTTGTTATGTTCCAGATTTCCTAAGGTTGCTGTCACATTTGTTTGTGGGGGGTGGGGGTGAGGGGGTTAGCAGACAAGGGGCTGATGGCGAGGGGTGTCGTAGAAGTGTTGGGTGTCCAAGCTGCATGATCATTGGCTCCATTGCATCATTCAGGTTTGGCTCTGGGCTGGGCTCCCTTTCATGTTGCAGGTTGTAATCCGACTGTACACTAGCTCAGAGCAGATGTAAACTTCCCGCTACTAACCCACCTTATCACCTGTTTTGTACTCTGCTGGTGGTTGTGAAACTTGCGAAGTGATGTGTTCACTGCTTTTTGCATTGGAACGCCTACTCTACATCTCATTAGCAATATTTGCTGGGGTCATCCGTGACAATGCTTTTTGAGGCTAGTATCGCTAGTAAACTGGTGATATGGGCTGTTTGCTCCAGCTTGTGAATGGTACATTAAATTTATCACCATTTTGGTTGCGATAAAGTGCCGTTAACTCGGCGATGTGTCCTGCAGAATATACCCCTCGGTGTTTGAAAGACTTAAGAAGTACTCGAGTGCCGCGCTGAGAGCCGCACACGCACCCATCGCTTTCAAATGGGGGGCCATGCTGAGAGTCGCAAATCCTTTTTTTTTCTTCTCTTTAAACGTCCACTTTCATTAATTTACATTTGCCTTGGGGACCCCAACCCCGAAGTATGCCGACATGTTCATTATTTAAAAAAAAAAAAAAAAAAGAGAAGAGGATCGAGTTGGCCCCCCTCCCGTGGCCAATTTCGGCCCCGAGGACCCCATCCCCTGGGGCCTGGCCTCACCGTTGGGGACTGTGGGGGGGAGCTCCAATGCCCCCATGGTCTCGCCGGCTCCCCGCGTGCTGCCGGAGCCGACATTGCTTGCCACACGGGGAACTGCTGACATGCCGCTCCCCATGTGGAAAAGTAATCAGCTTTGGATTTTGGAAGCGAGGGCAGGTGTCCCTGCTCTCGCTTCCAAAAACCAAAGCAAGTTTGCTATGACAGGGTGGGAGCTGCGCGGCTCCCGCCTTGTCATAGCAAACAGCAGTATCCCAGGGGTGGGCACCCCGGGACACTGCAGGAGCCGGCCCATTGGAATGGCAGTCCCCAGGTCCATCACGAGCTCCAGGAGCAGGGCAGGGTGCCCCCCCTCCCAACATGAGTGAAACCCCGGGGAGGTGATGGACACCAGGTTTGCGAGGGCCCCAGCGGGCACCCGCTATTATTTTTTAAGAAATGCCCCCAGGACCTAGCCCACCCGGGGGCCTCATTAAAATAAAATGCGGGAACACGCGCTTCATTGTTTTTAAATAATTTTGGCGGAATGCTCTTGTTGGCCTTGGGGTCCTTCTGGGACCCCCTGAGCAGGCATAGGGGGTCAGGGTGTTGCTACCCTGCCCACTTCTCTTGTTTTATATCTTTGTATCTCTGTTTTCTGGTGACTCGCTTCTACCGAGTCACAAGATGGCTGCCAACACTTCCTGGTTTGGAGTGTTGACAGCTAATTAGAATGAAGCTCGTGGCAGCCAATTAGAATGAAGCTTGTGGTCGGGAGGGGTCGCGACTCCACCTCGTCCCTAGATATCGAAACTTTTATTGTTTTAATTTCTCAGCAACTACTGAACGGATTTACACCATTTAAAAAAAGGTCGTTTTCTGAACCAAGCACTACCTTTTCGCCAAATTTGGGGTAATTCCGTTCAGCAGTTTCGGCTGTAGCCTTGCCCAAAGTTTCCTAAGGGAAATTGATTTTTTGACTCTTATTTTTTTAATTTCTCAAAAATTACTGAACGAATTTACACCATGTTAAAAAATAGGTCACTTTCTGAACCAAGCTCTACCTTTTTGCCAAATTTGGGGTAATTCCGTTCAGCAGTTCGGGCTGTAGCCCGTCTCAAAATTTCCTATGGAAATTAACATGGAGAAAATGCGTTTTGGGACCCCTTTTTTCTCAGCCCTCGCTTGACGAATCACCTCCAAACTTTCAGGATGGGAGCTGACCTGGAAAGACTTTTTTGGGGGAGAATTGCGCGAAGATTCGTCAAACGACGCTAAAGTTATAAGCAAATCAAAAAATGCTTTTCCTATAGAAACTAGGTTCGAACTATAACTACCTACTGGTGACCGCCAGTAGGTAATATATATATAGATATATATTTATGTCTATCTATCTATCTATCTATCTATCTATCTATCTATCTATCTATCTATCTATCTATCTATCTATCTATCTATCTATCTATCTATCTATCTATCTATACATTTATTTATATATATGTATATATATATATATATATATTCCAAAACCCAGGTTTCTCTCTTCCTAGGAACCTTTTACAATAGAGCGCACTCAAAGCCATCAGCGTTAAGTAAGCAATTTTCCATTTATTTTCGTCTCCACTGCTTACAAGTAGACAAACGCGTTTCAGCGTAACCGCCTTCGTCAGTGTCTATTCAATAGTTACATAATGAGTTTTTTTTAAATAAAGTTTTCATGCCATTCATGGAAATGGAAAATAACGTTTTTAAATAAACATAGAAGAAGGTACAGTGATGCAGACACCGGTAACATTACTGCAGCGGCCATCTTTGAACGATCAATACATTACATTCATGTTATGAGTTCATTACTTGGATCCACATATATATATCACTTATTTGTATTTCATGTGATTACTGTTCATCAATTATGAATTTCTATTCTAGCCCTCCATTGCCACTAGAACAATTAAAATAATATTTTGACTTTTCGGCCGCATTTTATGAAAGTCTCCGAAGGGGAGCAACATTCAGGTGATGTCGACACTGGTGAAAGGAGCCAACCAGCTACGGTTTTTCAGGAGTACGAACTTATGAGGGATTTGAGACAGAGACCGGCCCAACGAACACATCCACCAGAGATACGAGGAGGAAGAGGAGGAAGACGAGGAGGGGCAACTATTGAATAGACACTGACGAAGGCGGTTACGCTGAAACGCGTTTGTCTACTTGTAAGCAGTGGAGACGAAAATAAATGGAAAATTGCTTACTTAACGCTGATGGCTTTGAGTGCGCTCTATTGTAAAAGGTTCCTAGGAAGAGAGAAACCTGGGTTTTGGAATTGATTTGCGCGTCCTCCAAGCGCTGAGCAGCACCCGTGACGCTGAGGTGCAACGGCTGGTGGACTTGTGTTGGCGATATATATATATATATATATATAAAAACGAAGAGTTGCCCCAAATGAGGAAGTCACACGCAGACAAGCTAGATCCTTATATTTGCAGAATGCAAGAGCATATCACCTGGCGCTCCAAACACAAGTCACACAGCCAGACGCGTTTCGGGCATTCTCCAGCCCTTGTTCACTGGCAGTAGGGAGCAGCAACGAAGCGGAACCACATGCACACATTTAAATATCCCGCCCATGTGGGCGTGTGCGCTGAGAATGCTGGTCACTGTAGTTTCGCCATAATCATCCCAAGTGGGTGTTGCCGCGCTACCAAAATGTCAATGTCTTACCCCAGCGGGCATGTCTAGGGCACCCAGGATTCATGACAGCCCAAATTGCTTCAAGCAGCCCACTTGGGTAAATATTGCAAACATTTGGGGGCGAGGCATGCAACCCACTGGGGGTAACATTGATTAACATTGAATTTGCACCACAACTACCAGCATGCTTAGCGCAGACGCCCACTGGGGCGGGATATTTAAATGCGCAGGTGGTGCGTGTACTGCCTTTCCTCTGCCTGCCAGTGAACAAGAGCGGTGTGACGCTCGAAACGCGTTTGGCTCGAGACTTTTGCTATGGAGCAGATGGTTTGTTTGTCCTGCATTCCGCAAATAAAGGTTTCAACTTGCCGTGGTGCGGCTTCATCTTTGGAGGCAACTCTTTTTTCTTAATGTTATGCGGCGTGCCCCGCCGCGAGGGAGCCCCACTGCTATCATAGCGGGCCTTCAACGACAAGAATCAAAGACGTTGTGGGGACGGCGAGTCCGCTTTGTGGATGGTGTATTGGCAGGATGACAGCCCAAATTGCTTCAAGCAGCCCACTTGGGTAAATATTGCAAACATTTGGGGGCGAGGCATGCAACCCACTGGGGGTAACATTGATTAACATTGAATTTGCACCACAACTACCAGCATGCTTAGCGCAGACGCCCACTGGGGCGGGATATTTAAATG
Organism: Triturus cristatus; assembly: GCF_964204655.1. NCBI lineage: Eukaryota > Metazoa > Chordata > Amphibia > Caudata > Salamandridae > Triturus > Triturus cristatus. The sequence goes on along the minus strand of NC_140585.1, from coordinate 1,294,545,931 downwards.
CGCAGGTGGTGCGTGTACTGCCTTTCCCCTGCCTGCCAGTGAACAAGAGCGGTGTGACGCTCGAAACGCGTTTGGCTCGAGACTTTGGCTATGGAGCAGATGGTTTGTTTGTCCTGCATTCCGCAAATAAAGGTTTCAACTTGCCGTGGTGCGGCTTCATCTTTGGAGGCAACTCTTTTTTCTTAATGTTATGCGGCGTGCCCCGCCGCGAGGGAGCCCCACTGCTATCATAGCGGGCCTTCAACGACAAGAATCAAAGACGTTGTGGGGACGGCGAGTCCGCTTTGTGGATGGTGTATTGGCAGGATGACAGCCCAAATTGCTTCAAGCAGCCCACTTGGGTAAATATTGCAAACATTTGGGGGCGAGGCATGCAACCCACTGGGGGTAACATTGATTAACATTGAATTTGCACCACAACTACCAGCATGCTTAGCGCAGACGCCCACTGGTGCGGGATATTTAAATGCGCAGGTGGTGCGTGTACTGCCTTTCCCCTGCCTGCCAGTGAACAAGAGCGGTGTGACGCTCGAAACGCGTTTGGCTCGAGACTTTTGCTATGGAGCAGATGGTTTGTTTGTCCTGCATTCCGCAAATAAAGGTTTCAACTTGCCGTGGTGCGGCTTCATCTTTGGAGGCAACTCTTTTTTCTTAATGTTATGCGGCATGCCCCGCCGCGAGGGAGCCCCACTGCTATCATAGCGGGCCTTCAACGACAAGAATCAAAGACGTTGTGGGGACGGCGAGTCCGCTTTGTGGATGGTGTATTGGCAGGATGACAGCCCAAATTGCTTCAAGCAGCCCACTTGGGTAAATATTGCAAACATTTGGGGGCGAGGCATGCAACCCACTGGGGGTAACATTGATTAACATTGAATTTGCACCACAACTACCAGCATGCTTAGCGCAGACGCCCACTGGGGCGGGATATTTAAATGCGCAGGTGGTGCGTGTACTGCCTTTCCCCTGCCTGCCAGTGAACAAGAGCGGTGTGACGCTCGAAACGCGTTTGGCTCGAGACTTTTGCTATGGAGCAGATGGTTTGTTTGTCCTGCATTCTGCAAATAAAGGTTTCAACTTGCCGTGGTGTGGCTTCATCTTTGGAGGCAACTCTTTTTTCTTAATGTTATGCGGCGTGCCCCGCCGCGAGGGAGCCCCACTGCTATCATAGCGGGCCTTCAACGACAAGAATCAAAGACGTTGTGGGGACGGCGAGTCCGCTTTGTGGATGGTGTATTGGCAGGATGACAGCCCAAATTGCTTCAAGCAGCCCACTTGGGTAAATATTGCAAACATTTGGGGGCGAGGCATGCAACCCACTGGGGGTAACATTGATTAACATTGAATTTGCACCACAACTACCAGCATGCTTAGCGCAGACGCCCACTGGGGCGGGATATTTAAATGCGCAGGTGGTGCGTGTACTGCCTTTCCCCTGCCTGCCAGTGAACAAGAGCGGTGTGACGCTCGAAACGCGTTTGGCTCGAGACTTTTGCTATGGAGCAGATGGTTTGTTTGTCCTGCATTCCGCAAATAAAGGTTTCAACTTGCCGTGGTGCGGCTTCATCTTTGGAGGCAACTCTTTTTTCTTAATATATATATATATATATATATATATATATATATATTACCTACTGGCGGTCGCCAGTAGGTAGTTATAGTTAGGACCTATTTTCCATAGGAAATCAGCAACATTCTATTCCCAATAAGTCTGGGGCCGGTTGATGAATCCTCGCAAAATTTTCCAAACTTTTGGCCAGCTCCGCTCTGCTCCTAAGAAAAAAGGGCTGAGAAAAAAGGGTGGTCCCAAAATGCGTTTTCCCCATGCAATTTCCCATAGGATCTGTTGTCGCAGCTACAGCCCGAACCGCTGAATGGAATGACACCAAATTTGGCAAAGAGGTAGTCCTCAGTTTGGACTCGTGCCTTTTGCATATATGGTGTGAATTCGTTCAGTAATTCCTCAGAAAATTAGAGTTAAAAGTACATAAATATCTATGGCCGCGGAGGATCCGCGCACCCTACACGCACCGTAAGCGCACCCTCCCCGAACCGAGCGCGCACCCTCCCGATCACGTGCTGAATGCTAATTGGCTGTCGAGTGTCTCTCTACATTCGAAACCAGGAACTGTTGGCGGCCATTTTCTGCCTCAGTAGAAGCGAGGCTGAAGAAGCTAGGGGAATAAGTGTGTAAACCTATAAAGGGGGCAGAGTGGAAATACTCTGACCCTCTAGAGGTGCTTAGGGGGTCCCAGAAGGACCCCCTGGGGCCCCCTTTTTTTTTTTAAAAAAAAAAGGCGAAATGCGCGCACGGTGCGCGCATCCTATCGCGTTGGGTGCACGGATTCTCGCACGTTGGGTGCGCGGATCCACAGCAATGCTTTTTGAAAAAAGACAAGAAATCATTGGTTGTATGGCTACTTTCTACACTGAAAGGTAGGGTGTATATTTCTGTTTTTTAAAGGTATGATTCTTATTGGTTAACAAAAACAGATTGTAAGGAACATTATATATGATAAGCTGATATGTTGAAGAGTCAAGCACACTTCCTGCCTTGTTTAGTAACATTGTGTGCTGAACTTGTGACCTGTGAGCTCAGTGCAGTATTCCATGAGCTGTTTCTATGGTAACAGGCAGAAGGCAGATTGGGGGAAGGGTTGAAATGTATTTCAGTTGGAAAGGGTTGAAATGTTAAACCAATAGAAATGTGTGTTTGCTTTTGAGTTTATGTGTGAAGGATTGTGATTTGATGTCTACATGTATATGTGTGGAAACTTTTCCATTCTTTGTTTTTGCTGAGAGGTGCACAGTGCAGAGATTCTGTAAAAGAAAATATGGTGAGTGACTGATATACTTCTTAATCTACAAAAGATCTTGAAAGATGAGTTATTTAATTGTGAGGGGATGTATGTAGACTATTTTGATTTTAATCAGACTAATGTATTTCTCCTGCTAAACTGTAGGGAGTACTTTTTTTCTCTACAATCTTATTGACAATGTGTGTGCATGTCGAAACCATTTTGTGATAAGCATTTGTGTTTTTCATGTGTTTGCAGACAGATAAGTGTGTTGTTTTTATATTTTGGTAGAATTAGAAACCAGTCATTGTTTATGAATTTGTGAAATGAGTTATGTTATGTTTCTATACTAAAATGTAGTACTACTTCTAGATGAAGAAATGTGTTTTGGTATAGTGCAAGGCATAGTGTTGTTTGTCTAGAATCAAACAGTGAGTCTGTGTGCATTTGGGAACCACTGAGAGAGAAGCATTTGGTAACATCGTGTATTTGCTGACAGATAACTGTTTTAACTTGTCATGTTGTGAAGTTTTAGTAGCATTAGAAGACAGTTATGGCTTATGATTTGATTAAATGAGTCAGGCTTTGACAGAAAAGTGCAGTCCGGAAATATGTAGATTGTGTAGAGTTCCGTTACCAGTTGCACTGTAGGGAATGAGTTTTGGTAAACTCCTAGGGATAGTGGTGCTTGTTTAGAATCACACTGTGAGTCTATGTGCATTTGGGTAAGGATTGTGAGAGAAGCGTTTGATAACATTGTGTATTTGCTGACAGATAACTGTTTTAAAACTGGTCATGTTGTCAAGTTTTAGTAGCATTAGAAGACAGTTATGGCTTATGCTTTCATTAAATGAGTCAGGCATTGACAGTAAAGTGCAGTTGTGAAATTTGTAGATTGTGTGCAGTTCCCTTACCACTTCCACTGTAGTGAATGAGTTTTGGTAAACTCCTAGGGATAGTGGTGCTTGTCTAGAATCACACTGTGAGTCTGTGTGCATTTGGGAACCACTGTGAGAGAAGCGTTTGGTAACATTGTGTATTTGCTGACAGATAACTGTTTTAAAACATGTCATGTTGTCAAGTTTTAGTAGCATTAGAAGCCAGTCTTTGCTTATGCGTTGATTAAATGAGTCAGGCATTGACACTAAAGTGCAGTCGTGAAATATGTAGATTGTGTGCAGTTCCCTTACCACTTCCACTGTAGTGAATGAGTTTTGGTAAACTGCTAGGGATATTGGTGCTTGTCTAGAATCACACTGTGAGTCTGTGTGCATTTGGGAACCACTGTGAGAGAAGCGTTTGGTAACATCGTGTATTTGCTGACAGATAACTGTTTTAAAACATGTCATGTTGTCAAGTTTTAGTAGCATTAGAAGACAGTTATGGCTTATGCTTTCATTAATTAAGTCAGGCATTTACAGGAAATTGCAGTCGTGAAATATGTAGATTGTGTGCAGTACCATTAACTGTTCCAGACTAGTGAATGAGTTTTGGTAAACTCCTAGGATAGTGTTGCTTGTCTAAAATCACACTGTGAGTCTGTGTGCATTTGGGTAAGGATTGTGAGAGAAGCATTTGGTAACATTGTGTATTTGCTGACAGATAACTGTTTTAAAACCGGTCATTTTGTCCAGTTTTAGTAGCATTAGAAGCCAGTCTTTGCTTATGCTTTGATTAAATGAGTCAGGCTTTGACATAAAAGTGCAGTCCTGAAATATGAAGATTGTGTGCAGTTCCCTTACCACTTCCATAGTAGTGAATGATTTTTGGTAAACTCCTAGGTATAGTGGTTGTTGTCTAGAATCACACTGTGAGTCTGTGTGCATTTGGGAAGCACTGTGAGAGAAGGATTTGGTAACATCGTGTATTTTTTAGCAGATAAGTCTTTTAAAACCTGTCATGTTTTCAAGTTTTAGTAGCATTAGAAGGTAGTCTTTGCTTATGCATTGGTAAAATGAGTCAGGGTTTGACACTAAGGTGCAGTACCATGTACTATTCTGTTCACTGTGGCAGAACTGAAAATTTAAAAGTTTTACCTAAGTACTGTCCTAGAAGTAGTGTGATTGTTTAGTCAGTTTCTAAGTACCAAATAGATTGCTTCAAATGTCTATGCAGTATGCATTTAGTGTTCTAACATACTATATACTTGTCTTTTACACCTTCAATTCCCTAGTCAGTATCCATACACTTCCAGGAAACACACTGTCACTTCCTTTGCAGTCCTCTAGAGACCCATTCAACAGCATGTACTAATCCATTCACTGTGCCAAAACCCAAACACTTATAAATTCACAAAGACACTCTCTTTCCAGTACTCTAATGATTCAGTCACTGCCTAAGTATTCAGGCACTGAGCCAGGTCTTAGCACATGGACTTCTTCAAACCCATATCCACTATGCATGCAGTCCTCTAACCACCTACACACTTGTCTTTCACACCTTCAATTCCCCAGTCACTATCCATTCACTTCCAGCAAACACCCTGTCACTCCCGTTGCACTCCTCTAGTGACCCCTTCAGCATCATGTACTAATCCATTCACTGCGCCAAAACCCAACCACTTATAAATTCACCCAGGCACACTCCTTGCAGTACTCTAATCATTCAGTCAGTACCCAAGTACTGATCCAGTGACCCAGGCCTTAGTATATGGACTGCTTCAAACCCCTATCCACTATGCATGCAGTCGTCTAACCACCTACACACTTGCCTTTCACACCTTCAATTCCCCAATCAGTATCCATACACTTCCAGGAAACACCCTGTCACTCCCTTTACAGTCCTCTAGTGACCCATTCAGCACCATGTACTAATCCGTTCACTGTGCTAAAACCCAAACACTTATAAATTCACCAATATACTATCTTTGCAGTACTCTAATCATTCACTCAGTGCCTAAGTATTCATGCACTGAGCCAGGCCTTAGCACATGGACTGCTTCAAACCCCTATGCACTATGCATGCAGTCTTCTAACCACCTAGACACTTGTCTTTCACACTTTCAATTACCTAGTCAGTATCCATACAGTCCAGCACTTGTCACTGCCTTTGCACTCCTCTAGTGACCCATTCAGTACCAAGTACTAATCCATTCCCTGTGCGAAAAGCCTAGCACTTATAAATTCTCCTAGGCACTCTCCTTGCTGTACTCTAATCATTCAGTCAGTACCCAAGTAGTCATGCAGTGAGCCAGGCCTTAGCACATGGACTGCTTTAAATGCCTATGCAGTATGGATGCAGTCGTCTAATCACCTACACAGTTGTGTTTCACACCTTCAATTCCCTAGTTAGTATTCATACTCTTCTAGCAAACACCCTGTCACTCACTCAGTGTGTCTCCTTATAGTACTGTAATCATTTAGTCAGTTAGCATGCAGAGTTTTTGTGAGGTAGGCTTTAGGGCATGAACTGCTTCAAAGTAGTATGCACAATACATGTAGTGTTTTAACCATCGTCACACTTGTGGTTCAGGGACATAGTTTCTTAGTCAGTATTTATATAAAATGTGTTTGTACAGTAATGGAATAGTATAATTTTGAAAGTTATTAATATACATTGATTTGTGATTATTTTTAAAGATACAGAATAGGAGTGTTTCTCATCTGTTTGCACTCTTCTCATGCAAGATTGTTCGGATGAAGGGTCCTTAGGTGTTTCATCATACTTGCCGTGCCGCATGAGTATTTTTTGTTAGGATCCCCTCGTAACAGAACTCTTTTGAAAATCTTGTGCATGATCAAGGTGGCATTGGTCTTTGTTTGCCCCTTGGGAAAAGTAAAAAATTTCCTCACCACTGAAGAAAAACATTGTGGGCGTGGCTCCTTCTGCAAAAATGTTTCCTCAGATTCGGTAAATATTTTAAAGCGGCAACATTTACAGGTTTTGTAAGTTAAACTTATAAAATGTTGTTAGCTGTATGCATTTTATATATCTGTGATTTGTTTCTTGTGGTATTTTGTTGAGAATACCATGTTGTTTTTTGTTTAACAATCTTTCTGATTTTCCAGGTCTGTCGTCGACATCCATGGTGTCTACAGGAGTGTTCCGCCTTGTTGTTTTGTATTATTGTTTTAAAATTTTGTTTATTAATTTATCGTTCATATATATGTTAATAAAAAAATAAAGTTTGAAAATAGTTTATCGTTTACTTATTTATGATTATAAAAAATAAAGTGTGAAAAAAAATAATAATAACGTTTTTGGTTGTTCTCTTAACTGCTGTGTGACTCTTTCTTTTTCTTATTACTGTTATTTGATGGAGTCCACCATGGTGTTAAATTTTGGGGCTCATATCTCTGGAATACTGGTGATATCTGCAGTTTGCACCAACTTCTGAATAGTGTGTTAGATTTATCTCAACTTTACTTCCGTTAAAGTGCTGATAATGAAATGGAGACTAGCCGTTCTCGTGCAAAAAGACACGAGGTGCACCTTTCCAATTTATTCTAAATACTAAAATCCTGTATTGAATTGCACTGAGGTATTGGCTGTACTTACAGTGTACACACAAAATCTATTAATAAATCTCATTGTATTTATATTGATTGGGAATAGTGCGTCAGGTGCTGGATCTTGACGAGATACACTGCTCAGTTCATATATTGTTCTGCACACGAAACAAATCACATCACAACTTTCACACCAATTGCAATGTGAAACAAATTCCGGCGATAAGACACGTTAGAACCAGGGATTTTACACCTGTTTTCTGCTGGTGTTAAGCAGGACAACTACCTGCACCATGAAAGGGAACACAGCCAAGAGCCACACCAGAACACCCACAGGTGCCATAGAGCCAATGAGCACGATACAGGGATACCCATGAGGGCCAGAAGACTCATCTCAACAACTCCAGGACCGCCAATGCCCCTCAAACCCACATCTTAGTAAGTGTGTCCCTGTGGTCATTCTCTTCGCATGATAGGCATGAGCCCTGCAACATCACAGTGAGCTGTCACCTCAGCGTTGGCAGTGAGCCTGGACGTGTAGCTACGCACGCATTCTCCTGCATGCACAACTGGCGTGTGTTGGTCTGGGGTTCACAGGTCAGTGCAGGGGTGTGCCTATCCGGCAAGGGGAACGGGGTGTCTCAGACATGTCCGTGTACAGGAAGTGTGGTAAGTATGTCTCTGTGTTCTGGTGTGGCCTGCTACAAGAGCCGCAGCAGTCGATGTTGTAAAGTGGCATACACCACCTCCAAACGGCACTGTGATGGTGTAGTTGGAATGTAGCAGGACATGCGCAAATAGGCATTACAATGGTGTGCTGTACAAGTGCATGAGATACAACAGTGCACCGCACAAATGTGTGGGGGGCTCATGGGAGGGAGGAGCAGCCATTTGGCAATATAACACACAGTGAACTCGACCATGTGCCACATGCTGGGCATCTCATCCATAATGACCACGGTCGCAGACATCCCACAACACCAACTACTGACCTTTCTACACATCCTGTATGAATGCAGCGTGGTTTTCACTTCTATGCTCATTTAGTGGTGTGATGTTGGTGGGTTGTGTGACTTGTGCTCCTTGTTGGTGTGTTTCATTTTGGCCATTGTTAGTCTATATGTGTGTTGTACTTAATTGTGCATGTGTGCCATTCTGCCCATCTCCCCCTCCCCCACTCCCTGCTTCTTCCTCTTCCTAGTGCTGTTGTGTCTATAATTTTGTTGCTGCACACATAAATACATGTAAAGAATAAATTAGAATAGTTCTTTGATTCTTTTAGGTTTCAAAACTTCTCTATTGGTTTCTTTTTAATTTTCCATATGAACCATTTTTCAACAACACATAGAAGTCAGAAGTGCAACGTATTCTATCAACACACTTTCTAGAACATTCTACAACACGTGCAGGTTAAAAGTTCATCAATTTTTTAAAACTTAACGATATTTTTTTGCAACATTTTCTTGAACATTTAACGACACGTGCAGGTTAAAAGTTCACGATTGTTTTAAGTTCCAACAGTGCCTTCCAAATGCAAGTAGCAGGTGTTGTTGAGCTGAGCAAATTTTATCCTATGATATGTACTCCACGTTGAAACTGCTTTTTCTTAACCAATCACAAAGATGCTTTTCCACAAAACTAATGTGCACCCTACTTTTAAAAAAGAATGCTTTTCATGATATCTTTAGAAATAAGTTATAGATAGGAATTAGCATTTAAAAAACCTTTGAAATTCACTGAAAAAGCCATAGGTTTCAGGCACGTTATAGCTAGGAATTAGCATTTAAAAAACCTTAGAAATTCACTGAAAAAACCATAGGTTTCAGGGGCGTTATAGTTAGCTGGACATTTCCCTCGTACAAAACCCTAGAAATTCCCCTGTTATAGTTAGTTCAGCTAACTATAACCCGCGCCCCCGCAATGCACTGCTGATGACGTCACATATTACATCACTCATGACATGGTCAGTGACATCACTGATGACATCACTGATGACATCTCAAATGACATCACTGATGACATCACTGATGTGATGACATCGCTGTAGAGCTTCTTCGGAGGTTACGGTGAAAGGATGATTACTAAAGGTGAAATAAATACTACATCTCCCACAATGCCTGGAATTATTGTGATTGGTAGCCCCATGCAGGGGCGTGTTTAAATTGGCTAATATGGGAGAGTTAGTACACCGCTGCACGGTCCTTTCACCGTAACCTCCGAAGAAGCTCTACAGCGAAACGCGTCAGGCGACGTGAAGGGCTGCTTGTAACCAACCCACTTGGAGAATATTGTCCATACCCTGTATTTAGGCTGGTAACCTACGCCGTTCCTCGAGTGCTGCTCGCAAAGGATACCATTGTGACTCAATATAATGGCGGCAGTCCTGCCGCCGAGCTGGCACCACCCCATATCCACAGGGGGCCGTGAAGTCGGATGCACCGGCAGAACGGAGGAGCGACGAGGGATTTAGGACAATTTTCCTGAGTGGGGGTCCAATGAGGACTTCATCTTAGCAGCAAATGTGCAACAATGATTACTAAAGGTGAAATAAATACTACATCTCCCACAATGCCTGGAATTATTGTGATTGGTAGCCCCATGCAGGGGCGTGTTTAAATTGGCTAATATGGGAGAGTTAGTACACCGCTGCACGGTCCTTTCACCGTAACCTCCGAAGAAGCTCTACAGCGAAACGCGTCAGGCGACGTGAAGGGCTGCTTGTAACCAACCCACTTGGAGAATATTGTCAATACCCTGTATTTAGGCTGGTAACCTACGCCGTTCCTCGAGTGCTGCTCGCAAAGGATACCATTGTGACTCAATATAATGGCGGCAGTCCTGCCGCCGAGCTGGCACCACCCCATATCCACAGGGGGCCGTGAAGTCGGATGCACCGGCAGAACGGAGGAGCGACGAGGGATTTAGGACAATTTTCCTGAGCGGGGGTCCAATGAGGACTTCATCTTAGCAGCAAATGTGCAACAATGATTACTAAAGGTGAAATAAATACTACATCTCCCACAATGCCTGGAATTATTGTGATTGGTAGCCCCATGCAGGGGCGTGTTTAAATTGGCTAATATGGGAGAGTTAGTACACCGCTGCACGGTCCTTTCACCGTAACCTCCGAAGAAGCTCTACAGCGAAATGCGTCAGGCGACGTGAAGGGCTGCTTGTAACCAACCCACTTGGAGAATATTGTCCATACCCTGTATTTAGGCTGGTAACCTACGCCGTTCCTCGAGTGCTGCTCGCAAAGGATACCATTGTGACTCAATATATATATATATATATAACCTACTTGCTGTCGCCAGTAGGTAGTTATAGTTAGGACCTATTTTCCATAGGAAAACCGTAACATTCTATTCCCAACAAGTCTGGCGCTGGTTGACGAATCTTCGTGAAATTTTCCAAACTTTTGGCCAGCTCCGGTCCGGTCGTATCCTGAAAGTCTCGGGGTGATTCGTCAAGCGGGGGCCAAGAAAAAAGGGGGTCCCAAAACGCATTTTCTCCATGCATTTTCCCATAGGACCTTTAGCCGCAGCTACAGCCCGAACTGCTGAACGGAATTACACCAAATTTGGCAAAGAGGTAGTCCTCAGTTCAGACTTGTGCCTTTTGCTTAAATTGTGTTAATCTGTTGAGTAGTTCCTGAGAAAATTACAGTTAAAAGTACATATATCTATGGCCTCAGAGGATCTGCGCACCCTATGTGCACCCTGAGCGCACCCTCTGCGCACCATGCGCGCACCCTCCCAATCACGCACTGAATGCTAATTGGCTGTCAAGTGGTTGTCAACATTCAAAACCAGGAACTGTTGGCGGACATTTTGTGCCTCGGTAGAAGCGAGGCTGGAGAAGTAAGGGGAATAACTGTGTAAAACATATAAAGGGGGCAGGGTAGAAATACTCTGAGCCTCTAGACCTACTTAGCGGGTCCCAGAAGGACTCCCAGGACCACTTTTTTTTGGTTGAAAAAACGGCAAAATGTGCGCAGGGTGCGCGGATCCGACCGTACAAAAAAAAAAAAGAAACGCGGACTTCCGCGCTTCTTTAATAATTAGCCCCCGGGGGGGCCAAATCCCGGGGGCAAAAAATGTAAAATTTAATAGGGGGCCCCCCAGCCCCAGGGACCGCTACCCCCCGGGGCTACAAAATAAATGGGTGGGGGGGCTGAACGGCCCCCCAAGCCCCGAGGACCACCACTCCTCGGGGCTTTATTTATTGAGGGAGGGGGGCTGCATGGCCCCCTCCTGGAGCCCTTGAGAGCCCTGGGGACCGCCACCCCCAGGGCTGGCTCCTGTAATGTCCTGGGGTGTCCACCCCCAGGACACTGTTGTTTGCTATGAGAGGGCGGGAATCTCCCGCCCTCCCATAGCAAACTTCATTTGGATTTTGAAAGAGAGAGCAAGGAAACCTGCTCTCTCTTTCAAAATCCAAACCATATTGCTTTTCCACACGGGGAGCTGCATGTCAGCAGCTCCCCATGTGGAAAAGCAATGCCGGCTCCCAAAGGACGTGGGGATCCCGCTGGGACCGTGGGGGCGTTGGGGCTCCCCGCACAGTCCCCAGCTTTTTTTATAAGCCCCAGGGGATGGGGTCCCTGGGGATAATAAAAATTATTGATAGAAGCTATTTATTTTGTTTACGGTAAAATTAGGAGTCGCGCATTCTATCGCGTTGGGTGCACGATTTCTTTCGCGTTGGGTGCGCGATTCCTAACGCGTTGGGTGCGCGACTCCAAGCAAAAAAAAAATGAAATTATTTTGAGATAAACGTCAAGCTTATGTGTTTTGTTCTTGAGTGGCTCTGAAAAGAGTCGTTGTGTTCATTGAGAGCTTTTGGTACTTATAAGTAAGTACCTATACAGAGTCTAAAGTTGTTGAGGAAGACTATTTTACCCCGATCAGTAAAGTGTACACCATCTCTCCTATAGATGTCTTGCATATGAAATCGCAGATTGTTATTGTAAATGGACCCCATTCTATAGTCTCGGAGAAAAGCAGAAACAGATTTATTCACATGTTTCCTAGCTTTCTCAATCTGTGGACAAAAATGATTGGAACAGTTAAATTTCTGCCTTTGGCATATGTTAGAATAGACAAAGGCAGTTTGGGGGAAAAGTTAAATCAATTCTGCAAAGGTGTCCTTGATAAACATTTCCAGACCTACCCCAGTCAAAGTGCATAGATCATTGCCACCACAGTGCACAATTATGAGGTCAGGGTGTTGGAGATGCAAAAAGGATTTTACCAATGGCATCAATTGGTGTCACTTTAACCCTCTCTGTCTTTGTGAATGCCTTTGTTTTCTGCATACCTTTGGCTCCAGAAAATATAGCTGTGTCCCACAATCCACACTCTAAGCATCTTGAAGGGAGGTATGGATGCACTCAGATGGTCTATGTAAATGAAATGGCAGTTTGAAAAGTAAGATTTTTCTAAAGAGGTGGATAAGATGCCGTTTTGAAAAAAGAAAAGAAATGATTGGTTGTTTCACAACATTCTACACTGAAAACTAGGGTGCATGTTTCTGTTTTTTAAACGCATGATTCTTATTGGTTAATGAAAACTGATTGAAAGGAACATTATATATGATAAGCTGATATGTTGAAAAGTCAAGCACACTTGCTGTTTTGATTAGCAACATTGTGTGCTGAACGTGTGACCTGTGTGCTCAGTTAAGTGTTCCATGAACTGTTTCTATGGTAACAGGCAGAAGGCAGATTGGGGGTAAGGTTCAAATTTATGTCATTTGGAAAGGGTTGAAATATTTAACCAATAGAAATGTGTGTTGGATTTGAATTAATGTGGGAAGGAATGTGATTTGGTGTTTACATGTATATGTGTGGAAAATGAGAGGGAAAGTTTGCCATTCTTTGGTTTTGCTGACAGGTGCACAGTGCAGAGATTCTGCAGAAAATCTGGTGTGTGACTGACATACTTCTTAATCTACAAAACAACTTGAAAGGTGAGTTTCTTAATTTTGAGGGGGTGTATGTGGTCCATTTTGATTTTAATCACACTAATGTATTTCTCATGCTAAAGTGCAGGGAGTACTTTTTTGTGTGTAGAATCTTACTGTCAGTGTGTGTGCATTTAGAAACCATCCTGGGATAAGCATTTGTGTTTTTCATGTGTTTACAGACAGATAACTGTGCTGTTTTCATGTTTTGGTAGAATTAGAAACCAGTCATTGTTTATGTATTTGCAAAATGAGTCAAATTTCGACACTAAAATGCAATACTCCTAGATTATGAAATGTGTTTTAGTAAAATGCAAGGGATAATGTTGTTTGTCTAGAATCACACAGTGAGTCTGTGTGCATTTAGGAATCATTTTGAGAGAAACATTTTGGTACTAATGTGTAGTAGAAAGTTTTCTGCAATGTGTGCAGTCACCTTACATCTTGTAGAGTAGTAAATGTATTTTTGTAAATTGCAAGGGATAGTGTTAGTTGCTTAGAATCACACAGTGAGTCTGTGTGCATTTAGGAATCATTCTGATAGAAGCACTGTATACAAATGTGTAGTAGAAATTGTTGTGGAACGTGTGCAGTCACCTTATGTCTTGGACACTACTAAATGTGTTTTGGTAAAATGGAAGGGATAGTGTTGCTTGTCTAGAATCACACTGTGAGTCTGTGTGCATTTGCGCAACCGTTGTGAGAGAAGCATTTGGTACATCAGGTATTTGCTAAAAGATAACTGTTTTAAATTCGGTTATGTTGTCAAGTTGTAATAGTATTAGAAGCCAGTCATTGCTTATGCATTCACATAATGAGTCAGGCTTTCATAGTAGTGTGCACTATTGAAACATGTAGAATATCTGCAGTCACTTCAGCCCGTCCACACTAGTGAATGTGTTTTGGTGAAATAGAAGAAATAGTGTTGTTTGTCTAGAATCACACTGTGAGTCTGTGTGCATTTGGGAACTAATGTGAGAAAAGCATTTGGGTGTTTCATGTTTTTGCAGACACATAAGTGCTTAAAAACCTATCCTGTTCTTACATTTTGGTAGAAATAGAAACCATGTATTGTTTATGTGTTTGTAAAATGAGTCAGGTTTATACACTAATGAGCAGTAGTAAAATTTGTGGAATGTGTGCAGTCATATTACCTCTTCTAGAATGGTAAATGTGTTTTTGTAAAATCCAAGGGATATTGTTTGTTTTCTAGAATCACATTGTGATTCTGTGTGCATTTAGAAACTGCACTAAGAGAAGGATTTGGGTATTTTATGTGTTTGCAGACACATAACTGGTTAAAAACCTATCCTGTTCTCATACTTTGGTAGAATAAGAAACCAGTCATTGGTTAGGCATTTGTAAAAGAGTCAGGGTTCTACAATTATGTGCAGTAGTACAATATGTGTATTGTGTGTACTCTGTTTACCAATTCCGGACAAGAAAATGTGATTTGGTAATATGCATGGGATAGTGTTTGTTTTCTAGAATCACATTGAGTGTCTGTATGCATTTAGGAACCATTTAGAGAGAAGGTTTTGGGTACTTTATGTCTTTGCATACACATAAGTGCTTAAAAAACTCTAATCATTTAGTCAGTACCCAAGAACTCATACACTGAGCCAGGCCTTAGCCCATGGACTGTTTTAAACGTCTATCCACTATGCATGCAGGCATCTAACAACCTACACACTTGTCTTTCACACCTTCAATACCCCAGTCAGTATTCATACAGTTCCTGCAAACACCCTGTCACTCCCCTTACACTATTCCACTGATTTATTCAGCACCATGTACTAATCCATTTACTGTGCCAAAAAACAAACACTTTTAAATTCACCCAGGTACTCTCCTTGTAGAAATCATTCAGTCAGTACCCAAGTACTAATGGAGTGAGGAAGGCCTTAGCACATGGATTGATTCAAACGCTTATCCACGATGCATGGAGGCATCTAACCACCTGCACAATTGTCTTTCAGTACTTCAATTGACTAGTCAGTATCTATATAGTTCAATAAACACCCTGTCACTCACCTTGCACACCTCCAGTGACTCATCCTGCACCATGTACTAAACTATTCACTGCGCCAAAACTGAAAAACTTAAAAGTTTCACCCAGGCATACTACAAGCAGTAGTCTAATGATTCTGTCAGTACCCAGGTACTCATGCAGTGAACCATGCATTAGCACATGGACTGCTTCAAACGTCTATCCACTATGCATGCAGGCTTCTAAGCACCTACACACTTGTCTTTCACACCTTCAATACCCCAGTCAGTATTCATACAGTTCCAACAAACACCCTGTCACTCCCCTTACACTCCTCCAGTGATTTATTCAGCACCATGTAGTAATCCATTTACTCCGCCAAAAAAACAAACACTTATAAATTCACCCAGGAACTCTCCTTGCAATACTCTAATAATTCAGTCAGTACCCTTGTACTAATGAAGTGAGGCAGGCCTTAGCACATGGATTAATTCAAACGCCTATCCACTATGCATGCAGGCCTCTAACCACCTACACACTTGTCTTTCACACCTTCAATACCCCAGTCAGTATTCATACAGTTCCTTCAAACACCCTGTCACTCCCCTTACACTTCTCCAGTGACCCATTCAACATCATGGACTAATCCATTGACTGCACCAAAACCCAACCACTTATCAATTCAGCGAGACACTCTCCTTGTAGTACTCTAATGATTCAGTCAGTACCCAGGTACTTATGTAGTGAACCAAGCCTTAGCACATGGAGTACTTCAAACGTCTATCCACTATGCATGCAGGCCTCTAACCACCCACACAATTGGATTTCACACCTTCAATTGCCCAGTCAGTATCTATAAACTCCAATAAACACCCTGTCACTCCACTTGCACACCTCCAGTGACTCATCCGGCACTATGTACTAATCTATTCACTGCACCAAAACCCATAAACTTAAAAATATTCACCCAGGCACTCTCCTTGCAGTACTCTAATGATTCAGTCAGTACCCAGGTAGTCATGCAGTGACCCAGGCCTTAGCCCATGGACTGTTTCAAACGTCTATCCACTATACATGTAGGCCTCTAACCACCTACACACTTGTCTTTCACACCTTCAATGCCCCAGACAGTATTTATACAGTTCATGCAAACACCCTGTCACTCCCCGTACACTCCTTCAGTGACTCATTCAGCACCATGTAGTAATCCATTTACTGCGCCAAAATCAAAACACTTATAAATTCACCGAGGCACTCTCCTTCCAATACTCTAAGCATTCAGATAGTATGCAAGTACTAATGGAGGGAGGCAGGCCTTAGCACCTGGATTGATTCAAACACCTATCCACTATGCATGCAGGCCTCTAACCACCTACACACTTGTCTTTCACACCTTCAATACCCCAGTTAGTATTCATACAGTTCCTGCAAACACCTTGTCACTCCCCTTACACTTCTCCAGTGACCCATTCAGCACTGTTTACTAATCCATTCACTGCGCCAAAACCCAACCAGTAATAAATGTACCCAGGCACTCTCCTTGAAGTACTCTAATGATTGAGTCAGTACTGAGGTACTTATGTTGTGAACCCAGCTTTAGTACATGCACTGCTTCAAACATCTATGCACTATGTATGCAGGCCTCTAACCACCTACACACTTGTCTTTCACACCTTTAATACCCCAGTCAGTATTCATACAGTTCCCGCAAACACCCTGTCAGTCCCCTTACACTCCTCCAGTGACCCATTCAACATCATGTACTAATCCTTTGAGTGCACCAAAACCCAACCACTTATAAATTCAGCGAGATACTCTCCTTGTAGTACTCTAATGATTCAGTCAGTACCCAGGTACTTATGTAGTGAACCCGGCCTTAGCACATGGAGTATTTCAAACGTCTATCCACTATGCATGCAGGCCTCTAACCAGCTACACAATTGTCTTTCACACCTTCAATTGACCAGTCAGTATCTATAAACTCCAATAAACACCCTGTTACTCCACTTGCACACCTCCAGTCACTCATCCGGCACCATGTACTAATCTATTCACTGCGCAAAACCCCAAACCCTTAAAAGATTCATTCTGGCACTCTCCTTGCATTACTCTAATGTTTCAGTCAGTAGCCAGGTACTCATGCAGTGAACCATGTCTTTTCACAAGGACTGCTTGAAATAACTATCCACTATGCATGTAGTGGTCTAACCAGTTTCACACTTGTGCTTCAGGCCTACATTTCCACAGTCACTATGCATACACTCCGGCAAACACACTGTGACTGCTGTTGCTAACCCATAGTTAGTCTTTCAATACCATGTAGTAATCTATTCAGTAAAGTAAAACTCAAACAACTGTGAATTCACCCAGTGTCTCTCCTTATAGTACTGTAATCATTCAGTCAATAAGCATGTACTCTTTCAGTGAGGCAGGCTTTAGGGCATGAACTGCTTCAAAGTAGTATGCACTATGCATGTAGTGGTCTAACCACCGTCACATTTGTGCTTCAGGCCTATAATTTCTTAGTCAGTATTTATATAAAATGTGTTTGTATAGTAATAGAAAAGTATAATTTATAAAGATATTAATATACATTTATTTGTGATTAATTTTTACAGAAACTGTTTATTACCATTAACATAGAGAAATCATGCCGGACAAAGTAAGAAAAAGAAAAGAACAGAAAAAGGACAGTTACTTGAAGAAAAATCAACCACAAGTATTGAATGAACAACATAATGTGGCTAAAAAGAAAAAATCTTCTGGTAAGATCACAAAGCAATTTATTAAATTATTTTATAGGACCAGACAGAATGTACAGAATGTTGAAACCTCTGAGAATGCTTCAACTAGAAAAAATATTAAAAATAATAGGAAAGACAAAAAAGCAAATGGACAGTCAAAGGAGACGAAGTATGGAAAAAGAAGACACAATCAGTATAAAGAAATACGCAAAAAATTATTTTACAAGAGAGTAGTACATAATTTGCAGAAAGATGTGAAGAAATATAAAAAGAGAGCTCTATTTTATAAAAAGAAGAAGCATATTGAAACCATTGTTGAAAAGGCTTTTGAAGTAAAAAGGAAACTGTTCATTTTAGTATTAAACAGAATTCGATCACTAGATAAACCAATCCAGTTAATGAAGGCCAAAAGTAAGAGGAAAAGAGTAATTAACAGAACAAATGTTTGTGATGTTTTTTTGGGTGAATGGAAACACAGTTCAAGTTTAGAGCCTTTCCTTAATGAAGAGAGTTATTTACAGAGCAATAATTTATTGCATGCAGTTGACACCAGTGGTCGAGGTTATGAGGTTAGAAATGGTTGTCCAATTGACAAAGAGAAAATGGTTCAAAGAAATGCAGAAGAAGTGATAGTTGATGAAGTTATAGGGAGACGTCCTAAAGACCCTGTGTACACTTGGGATTGCAGTAGTATTTGTAGTGTACAACAAGAATCTATTGATAAATTATGTAGTTTCGTACGAGCATATAGTAAAAAAAGTGTTAAACAAAAGATTAAGGTGTTGCAAGGACTAGACCCTTGCAGAGTGAGAAAAAATACTGGCTTGCAAGGTCATTCTCTGGCTTGTCTTTCTAGGAAAGTTTGTCAAAGTGTTTTTCACCATTTCAGGATGCTGGCAGTACATCATACTCAAATGCGGAAGTTAGTGAGAAGATTGTATTATGCAAAAAGTCCAGCACTAAAGTTAAATGAGTTGAACAGTGCGCTTTTGTGTGGGTCAGTATCAGATGTGAAGATGGTTTGTGATGATATTGAGTTTTGTTACTTTGGTCCTCAGCAAGAGAGTGCAGAAACTGACACATTAATAGAACAAAATGTTGAAGACAAAGTAGAACCCATGATTACAAAAAATTTTGAAGATCAAATTACAAAGTTTAAGGTGATTTCAGGTGAAAGACCGATTGTTTCTTGTATTTAAAAATCAGACTAGGAGTGTCAATCTGTATTTAAAAAGTGAAACAAGAAAATAATGATAAGTGGAAGGAATTTGCAACTTATTTGTTGATAGAGGATTGGTTTGATTTGGGTTCTGAGCAGCATATTTGCAAATATTATTACAACAAATTAGATGAGAATAAAATGCCTGCTAGAGCTGTTCATAATAATCTAGAGTTGGTTGCTATTCCTCCAGAGCTGATAGATTTAAATACCTATGAGTCTATTCTCATTCAATGTGTGCACCCGTATCAGGCTATTGTTCGTATGGAGCCTAAAACAGGTAAATTGCCTCCATCAGACTCACAAAGAGGATTGAAAGGAAGAGTTGTGTATTTACCATTAGATATAAAGAAAAACATTGAAACTATTGGTGTAGACCGTGCAGAAAATGAACCACTAGTCATTCTAGTTAATGGTGTTCCTACTAAGAATAAGAAAATCTAGCAAGAGTTAGTGGATGTTAGAAAAGTGCAAATGGCAACATTGTATCTGATACAAAATAATGAGTACTATAGAAATGTGTTTGTAGGAGAAGAAAAAATAGATTTAGCAGAAGATACTGAAACATTAAGTGGACAAATTGAAAAAGTGAACATGTCCAGATGTGAAGAAATCTATAAACATTACAGTGTACATCCACTTCATTCCAAAGAAGAGATGGGGAATACGATTGAGTTGTTCCAAATGAAAAAAGCAAAAGTAAGTCCCATGAGTGTATGGGAAGAGAGCTTGGAAGCTCGTTGGTTCCCACAGTTGTTTCCAACAGGAAAAGGTGGACGATATGATGAACGTCCTGTGCAGATTCCTGCATCTGAATATCAGACAACAAGATTATATGCAGAAGATCCAAGACTTCGACAATGTATCCCTTATATGTTTCATCTTCTGTTTGAAAGTGACTTGTCTGGACTTTCATATGCAGTAAATCACATTTTAAAAACTGGAATGCATCTGCAAAATGTAACTGCAAAGGATTTTATGGATAAAGTGCATCAGAGAAATGATCATTTAGAATCTCAGTTGATTAATCTGATGGCATGTCAGCGTGGGACTAATGAATATTGGTACCGTCGTCATGGAGAACTGAAATGTATGCTACGGAACTTAGGAACTCCTACATGGTTCGTTACACTAAGCTGTGCTGAGTATGCTTGGGATGATTTTCTTGAATTTCTTTGAGAGGCAAATTCCAATATAAAAAATATTGAATACAAGACACCTGGAGAATTGTGCTCTTTGGATCCTGTTAATGTATGCAGATATTTCAATCATAGATTTGAAGCTATGATGTCTTTCATCTGCACTAAAAAGAATCCTCCTCTTGGAGAAGTTGTGGATTTCTTTTGGAGAAAGGAGCATCAAGCAAGAGTTGTTCCTCATACACATATGTTGTTATGGCTCAAGGATGCCCCCAAATTTGGAACAGATACAGATGATACTGTTTTGTCTTTCATTGAAGAATATGCCACATGTGCTGTACCCAATAGCAGAGAAGATAAAAACTTAAAACAACAAGTCTTACGATTCCAAAGCCATAAATGTGGAAAATACTGTCGACAAAAGTACAAGTCTAAGGATAAGTTCTATACCAAATGCCGTTTTACATTTCCACGTCCTGTATTATCCAAAGGAAGAGTGAACAGTTTTATGTCAGCTATGCGATATACCATCACAAGAAAGTCTCCGAAAAATACCTACAACTTAAGAAGAAGCGAAGAGTCAAAATACATAAATTACTACAATCCAGTTATTTTATCCATGTGGAACGCAAACATGGATATTCAGTATGTTGCGGACAATTCCATTGCTGTTGCTCGATATGTAACGTCCTACATTACTAAATCAGAAAAGACGGAATTGAAAGAAAAGTGGGAAGAGATTTCTCACGAGAAGACTCTAAGTAAGAAATTGTACAGTTTCAGTTTGAAGATGTTATCGCATCGTGAAATTGGAGCATATGAATGCTCAGATCGGTTATCATCTGCAAGTCTATACTCCAAAAGTAGAAGAATCATTTGGGTGAGTCTAGGTCTTGCAGGAATGCGAAATCGGGTACTGAAATCTGTTCAAAAAATTGAATTAGCAGAAAAAGAACCAGAAAGTACAGATATTTTGAAAACGAATATGTTGGACACATATTACCCAAACAGAAGTCATCATCTTGAGAACATGTATCTCTATGAAGTGCTGCAAAACTACACTTTTAAACGGAATACTACAGAGAACATCAATGATGGAAAATATGGAGTGATTGGTTCCAAAGGATGTTTGGTGAAACAAAGGAAAGGAAATTTAATTAATCACAGGAAACTGAGATGCGACACTGCTGCTAAAAGGGAATTTTACTATTTAGCTCTTTTGCAAATGTTCAAACCGTGGCGTTCAGAAGATAATGTTGTCATTGCAAGCAAAAAGAAAAAGGACACTGTTGAAGAGATTGTTGGTTATCAGTTTGAAAATAGTTCAGGTGTCAACTGCTATGCTAATGTAGTGGTCAATGTTGTTTTTTATCTTGAAGGTTTGCAACAACAAATTATGCAGAATCGGAAAAAAGAGTTTGCTCCTTGTTGCATTCTGTTTATGAAAAATTGAGAACTGATACAAGTAAAATACAAACTGTTTCAGATGTTTGTAATCTTTTGGATGTATGTTCTGGTTCTACACAATTTACGCAAGATATCCAACAAGATGCACAGGAATTTTTAATGTAGATGCTTACCGTTTTTGAAAATGAAGATGTAGAAATAGAAAATATTTTTGGCCTTTGTTTCAAATGGGAACATCATTGTGAAAATTGTATGTATACATCTAGCACTAATGTAGACACTGAAAGATTTCTATATTTAACATTACCGGACTGTAAATCAGTGTCTTTCAATAAATTAGTTAAAGCTGCAAATCAAAACATGGAGTGTAGCCAATGTAAATCAGAAATGTCATCAACATTATTTTTACAAAAATATGGATAATATATAATTTTAATGATGCAACGTTGTACAGCTGATGGAAGAAAATTGGTCACTTTAATAAAGCATTTTGTAGCAACACAACTATCAATATCAGGAAGGACTTTTGTAGCAATTGCAATAATTTCCCAAGATAGTCCTTCCACAACATCTGCACATTACACTGCCTATCTAAAATGTGACAAAGGCTGGACACTTTATAATGATGCTCAGTTGGTTTTCAAATGTTTGCCTAGTGAATTACCAAATTCCTACCTAATATTTTTAAAGCCAAAGTTTTAGGAAGATAATTTAGTCTCTGAGGAATTTATTATTATAATTTATTAGGATAACCATTGGACAATTTACATAAAAAACAGTGCAAAAATACCATTTGGCCTCAAGGAAAGGTATATGTTTGAATTTGGACTTTTTTTTACTCATTGACTCGGTGAATATTTTAAAGCGACAACATTTACAGTTTTTATAAATTGAAGTTATAACATTTTGTTAGCAGTAAGCATTTTATATATGTGTGATTTGTATTTTCTGGTATTTTACTGAGAATAGATTGTCGTTTTTTTTTTAAACAATCTTTTTGATTGGTTTTTTTTGCCCGCTGTTATGCGATGAGTACAATTGAAACCACTAGTTCTAGTGAAATTCAATATATTCTGAGAACAGCAAAAAAGGCAAACAAATTACTTTGTTTAAATTATGCTGTGTTGTTAAAAATGTATTATTACATGTTATAACTATTTTTTCTTTTCTTTCACAGATCCTAATTCTACAATAAGCAATTTACCACAATTTACATTACAAAAAACAACTGAAAAAAATGTGTACCATTTTTTATTTCTTATACTGTGAAGGTAAGTTTAACTAAGTTTTAATATGCACAATAGGCAGATCTGCAAGAAGCTACAAAGTTTTAATACATTTTTCAAAACACCCTGTTTATACCTATGTAGTTTTGGAATGTCCCTATCATAGGATATCATGTGACCTGCAAAAAAACATATTTGAGTGGTTCATAATATTTCCCAATGTAACTATTGAAGGACTGCAATCATTTCAATCATTCTTCTTTGAGCAACTTTGCAGACAAAACTCTGTGCTTACCACCTATCATTCACAAGCAATTTTCCAAACAGAAATATGTCACTTTTTGTAACATAGTTATAGCGCAAGACACTCTTTCATATTTACAAAGAGAGGAAAAGGCACTCTGTGTACCTTTTCTTCTCCATGTAAATACGACCTCATCATACACACTACTTTGCGTTGAAAGGGCGTTCTATAAGTGTCGCTGCGCGTGATTGCACAGAATACTCATAGAACAAGACACATCTCCAGATTTATCAAAAATAATAAATCTGGACATGTGTGTGAATGCTGCACCAATCTCCAATTGGTGTAACAAAGCACAACAAGGAGAATTGTTTTCATTTCTCCTCATTTTTTAACCTTCAATACATGCTAAAATGATCAGCATACATTGAAGGAGAAAAATGCCTTTACTGATTGTTTTTGTGCAGGAAGGTGTGTCTTCCTGCACAAAAATAAACTCCACATGACACAGATATCCTTGCACCATGGTGCAAGGGGCCTGTGTCACCACATGGCTGCAGTTTAAGCAGCCGTGCAGAGAGAAGCATAGACTTGCAACATATTTATGTACGTATGTTGCATCCCTGTGCTTCGGAAGTACCACAGCACACTGCAGTTAAAGAGGTTACTGTGTGATGCTGCAGCACTTCCTCATAGTTCTGCACTTATACATTCACCATACACTACTAATGCATTTGTTCAGTCAATTATGCACTACACATACATTCATCTACACTTTCACACACTAACATACAAATATAGCTCTTTTTTTAAACCAGGAAAGTTAGTTCTTTTCTTCTTTTTTATTTTATATTATTTTGTTTTTGGTTTTCTGAACAATTTTTAATTGTTTTGGGTTTTTCTGGAAAAAAAGGAAAAAACAGAAGAAAACAATGAACTTTAGGGGAAAAAAAACCTAACAATGATGGTTTTCTTGCTTCCTGCAAATTGTCAATAGATTACTCTCCGTAGCAAAGGACTGCTTTGCACTTCAAGCAGAGGACTTTCAGTGTGGCAAACTGCGGACGGATGTCCAGGTGTTGGTCCGATGGATCCATGTGCGAAGTACTTGGCTGTGATGCCTGTAAAGGTCCAGGAAGAACTTGCATTCTTCGGCACTCTTCACATGCCAGGTTTACTGGATGCATGGTTTTCAGGTGTTTTTTCATGCTGGCTGTACCACATGAGTACTTTTTTGCTGGATCGCCACGGGAGAGCACTCTTTGACATATCTTGCATGTCACTTTGGTGGCATTGGTTTTGGATTGCCCCTCTGGAAAAGTAAAACATTTCCAGACCACAGATGAATACCTTTCTGGGCGTGGTGGTTCATCTAGAAATTCATCTTCAGAAGAATGTGCAGATGCTGGAGGTGCCTGCTGCCCTGAAGCCATTGTTTGCCAAAAAAGTTTTAACTAAGTGTAAACTTAGCCCAAAAAAGTTCTTCTCAGCAGAGAGATGCTCCTCCATAGAAGGTCTAAGAAGAATGATTGAAATGGGTGGGGTCTTTCAATAGTTAGAATAGGAAGTCTAATGAACCAATCAAATCTATTTTTTTCAGGTCACATGGGATCCGCGCACCCTGCGCATAGGCTGCACGCACCGAGCGCGAATTCGCGAAATTGCATTTAAAAATTATATAGGATGATTAAAAGTAAAAATATATTAATTTTATGAGTAACTTAGATTATGTCTTCCCTTAATATTTGCATGAAATACATATATATATATATATGTTTTTTGACATTTAAAATATTTAGCGGGATTCGAGCACCCACCGCGTCAACCACGTACATGACGTTTCGCGGAAGTGCGTGAGCATCGCGTAACGTATTTCGTATGTGTCGCGTATGCGCTTGGAGTCGCGTACCGGTCGCATAGCAATCGTGCACAAAAATACGTACCAAACGCACACCGTATGCGGATCCTACACTACAATCGTAAAATGGCGACTATGTTCCACGCAGGGATCGAGAAAGGTAAGCATTGGGTGCGCAACTTCCAAAACAATTGAAAAAAAAATAATAAAGTATTAAAAATATAGTTTAAAAAATATTTTTTTTAAAATAAAAAATTACAATTTTTTAAAAAAAAATTCATTAAAAACATGTAATATTTATTAATTTTTTAAAAAGTATGTAAAAAAACTTTTAAAAATGGTGAAAAACAGTATACAAATCATAAATGAATTGATACACTGAAAAATAAAGATTTAAAAATCCTATGAAATTCATTAAAAATCATAGGATAGAGATAAGTTATAGATAGGAATTAGCATTTAAAAAACCTTTGAAATTCACTTAAAAAACCATAGGTTTCAGGTATGTTATAGTTAGGAATTATCATTTAAAAAACATTTGAAATTCACAAAAAAAACATAGGTTTCAGGCATGTTATAGTTAGGAATTAGCATTTAAAAAACCTCTGGACCGGAGCTGGCCAAAAGTTTGGAAACTTTCACGAAGATTCGTCAACTGGCGCCAGACTTTTTTGGAATAGAATGTTGCGGTTTTCCTATGGAAAATAGGTCCTAACTATAACTACCTACTGGTGACCGCAAGTAGGTTATATATATATATATATATATATATTCACGGAAAAAACCATAGGTTTCAGGGGTGTTATAGTTAGCTGGACTTTTCACTTGTACAAAACCATTGAAATTCCCCCGTTATAGTTAGTTCAGCTAACTATAACTCGCGCGCCCGCAATGCACTGCTGATGACGTCACATATTACATCACTCATGACATGGTCAGTGACATCACTCATGACATCACTGATGACATCTCAAATGACATCACTGATGACATCACTGATGACATCATCCAGTGAATGTGTGTTATTCTGAAAATTAAATATGTTTTATATATGTATATCTCAAGGTCGATGGAAGAATAAATGGGTATATAAGTGTCTAAATGGATGATTTGTTTTTGAAAAATTGATTGTGTAACTGACTGATTAAGTGTATCATAGTGAATACATGGCTTAGTGAGTAATGTTTAAATATGTAAATATCTGTATCAGTCTCTCACTTTGTGTATAAGTGGCTGCATGGGTTGGTGAGTAGCTACATGGGTGTCTATATAGGTTATTAGTTGGTTTTTTGAGTATCAGTCTGAGTGTCTGCATGGTTCGGTGGGGGTATTACGTAGTGCATAGGTGCATGAATGAGTGACTCACTGTTTGTATGTGTTGAACACAGTATGTGTGCAGGACTGTATGGGTGGATGAGTGTGTGTATGGGTGTGTTAGTGAGTGAATGACTGTCTCAGTAGTGTCTTTATGAGTAACTACATATGTTTTAAACTAGTATATGTGACTATTGGTGTATATATGTGAGTATATGTGAGAGTGAGAGATTGAAAGAGTTCCTGTATGAATAAGTATGTGTTTCTATAAGTGATTGTTTAAAAGACTAAGTATGTGTAAGTTTCCGTAGAAGTAAGTGTGGCGGTGTGTGTATAACTGTATATGCAAGTAAATGTATGTTTGATTCTTTATTAGCATGAGTGACTATGTGTGTGAGTAACTATGGATGAGTGGCATTGTGTAACAGGATGTATAGGTGTATGAGTACATATGATGAGTGAGTACATGTATGAGTGACTGTATTGGACTGTTGGTGAATGAGTGGATGTGTATGTGGATCTTAGAATTACTGAAGAGGTTGTTGTAACTGGTATTGGTATGTCCATTGTTTTGAAAATTTTAGTCTCTATTTTTGAATGTGTGTATCAAAGGTTATATTAGGGTGAGAGGAGGTCTGCCACTCTATCACAAGGATGATGTCATCAGTGATGTCATCAGTGATGTCATTTGAGATGTCATCAGTGATGTCATGAGTGATGTCACTGACCATGTCATGAGTGATGTAATATGTGACGTCATCAGCAGTGCATTGCGGGCGCGCGAGTTATAGTTAGCTGAACTAACTATAACGGGGGAATTTCAATGGTTTTGTACAAGTGAAAAGTCCAGCTAACTATAACACCCCTGAAACCTATGGTTTTTTCAGTGAATTTCTGAGGTTTTTTAAATGCTAATTCCTAACTATAACGTGCCTGAAACCTATGGTTTTTTCTGTGAATTTCAAAGGTTTTTTAAATGCTAATTTCTAACTATGCCTACAGAGATAGGACATGTGAAGAAAGAAGAAAAAATGCACAGAAAGAAACAAAAGAAGTGCAGAAAGAAGCAACAGAAGTCCTCAAATACGAAGATAAGTGCAGGAAGAAGGATAACGTGCAGAAAGAACAAAAAGAAGAGCAGAAAGAAGCCTTGTTGCAAAATCATCCTGTACCCTCAACTTTTTCAGACGGATACTGGTGGTAACTGAGTCTGACTAACCAGTCCTAGAGCCAGTGCTATGTTAAAAGACACTTAGAATACAGTGAAAACACCTACATACACTAGGGAACATTATGCGTTGGGGTCCCCCTGTGATTAGCCTTACCTCCTCTATAAGCCCCTAGTATATAATAGGGCATGGGGATTAAAACTACCTCTTAAAACAGGCCACAGGGCGTTTTTGCACACGTTAACTCAGGCCCCGTCCCCTCCTTTCACCATTGTGTAAACACGCCCTGTGTCCGTTTTTAGTTGGGAGATTAAGTTCATTTGAGTCCTGAGGGTCCCTAGGGTCCAACTAGCCCACTAGGTACCTCCAGTAAGTGCCACAGAGCTGCGTTGCAGAGAGGTGTAAAAAGTGGCACGGACTGGACCACCTCTCTGCAATGCAGCTCAGTGGCGCTTACTGGAAGCACTTGGTGGGCTAGTTAGCCCCCAGGGGCCCTCAGTATTGAAGGGAAATTATATCCCCAATTTAAAACGTGCCATGGTGCGTGTTTGCACACGTCACCTCAGGCCCCGTCCCCTCCCTTCACCACTGTGTAAACGCGCCCTGTGGCTGTTCTAAGTTGAGAGATTAAGTCCCCTTGAATCCTAAGGGTCCCTAGGGTCACACTAGACCACTAGGTACCTCCAGTAAGCGCCACAGAGCTGCGTTGCAGAGAGGTGTAAAAAGGGGCTTGGCCTCAGAACACCTGTCTGCAGCGCAGCTCCCTGGCGCATACTGGAGATGCCTGTTGGGGGCGCGTTTGCAGAGTGCTGCATGGAGGGGGCATGGCCTCCGGCACGATGCCAGTCTTTTATTTATTTTATTTTTTTAAGAAGGGGGGCTGTGTGGTTCCCCTTCTTATTCTAATTTATTGGCCCTGATGACCCCATCCCCCAGGGCCTGTCTCCTAATTATATTTTTTTGACCCCAATCCCCAGGGCCGGCCACTGTTTTTTATTATTTTTAAAAAATATATATTTATAGACACACCTAGGACATGCTGGACAAACCGTACGTACCTATCACCATGACGATTTGCGTGATATTCATTAAAAGGCGACTATGCATGCAATTAATCCACGTGGAATGTATTTACACCACTAGTGAAGCTCTGACATGTCTGATGCTCTACCGTGCCTAATCCCGGTAGACACCCTTGTCGTTTATTTATACAAACATGGGTAGCTATTGACGGGCACATTTAATACACATGCACACCAAGCCATTCAAAGGGGATTCGACAAAAATTCAACCAAAACTATGCAAGAAACCCCCCTCACAGTTAATAAAACACACATCCACTGCCGGATGTGTAATACTTTTTATTTTACTCTCTGGAAAGGGGACGAACATCACTTGCGAGTCACAGCGCGCTCCTGACAGAGCCCAATGCTGTGTTACACCCACCATTGCCTGCCGAGTGCCACACACCTCTGTATTGTATTCCACTAGCTAGTGCATATGCTATGACACTCTCTAGCCCATGTGCACTGTAACACCACCCCGTGAAAATGTCATGCCACACTTGTCTTCGCACGGGTTATATTGCCCCATCTAATGTGCCTTCCTCGATGCCTATGTTATAACGCACAGTGCTATGCCATACATAATACAATTTGGGATCCATATCTTTGTCACAGTGCATATGCAACGTTACACTCCCCAGCACATATTTTATATTACAACTTTAGAGACTAGTTAGGTTACACAACACTGCCCTGTGCATATTACACTCCAAGGCGCATATCGCATAGCACACGCTAGTGCCTGTGCTATCTCGCGCTCTCCAATGAATCTGTCATTGCGCACAATGTATTGCATATTATATTTCACGCCTGGTTCATCTTATATCACACTTTTTGGTGCATAGTTTATACCATACACTATATCTAGTTTTCATTTTCAATCGTGCTCTCAGGACTATGTTCTATATAACACTGTGTTCACCTACCCCTTTCACGGGCATTACATTTTGCGATAGGGGGTGGCGGGTCAGGGGGTGTTTTTGCCAAGTGAGCCCGGAGTCACAGTCACTAACGTCTTCTTCTTCCTGAATAAAAGTGAGATTATGCTGCATACTTGTTCATATTTTAAGTAGTTTGCACAGACAAAATGTTTTAAAAACAATAAAGTTTCTAATACCCGCCTTCTCTGAACAGTTAGCTTGCTGCCCCATCCCCCTCCTCCCTATCCTCTGTTGTGTGAATCCATGGACTAGCCTCCTCCCTCCTGCCATGCATGGTCTGATGTGCTGCCACTGCCCTCAATTTAGTATGATGTACCAGTCCACTCCTCCTGCCCTCCATTGCCCAATTCTATGCCCCATCATTGACCTCCTGCTTAAACTCTGTGCTTAGCTTGCTGCCCCTATTCTCCTTCCCCCTGCCCTCCGATGTCTTTGTGCATGCCCCTGCTCCATCCTTTTTGCCCACCATGTCCCATGGACCTGCCACTCCTATCTACTCTGAGTGTTCTGTTGAGCTGCCACTCCCCTCCCACCTGCCTAGCAATGTCAGATGACTGTAACCTGTCCCTGCCACCTCCACCCTGCCTGTCCACATGCCATGCCTCTATCCTCTTCCTCCTGTCCTACATGGTCCATTGTACTGCCACACCCTTCTGCCCTCCCTGGTCTGTTGTGCTGCAACTGCTCCTCCTGCCTGCCCCGTGTGGTCTGTTGTGAGGCCCCTTCCCCTGAACTTTCTTGTCTGTGCACAGGTCCTGACCCTCCCTTCTATCCTCCATCGTCCTTTGTGCATGCCCCTGCTCCCTCCTTCTTGCCCATCATAGCCATTGTGCTGCCACTAACCCTCCCACTTGCCATGCATGGTCTTCTGTGCTGCCATGGCCCCTCCTACCTTCCCTGTGTGGTCAGTTAGCTGCCCCTGACCCCCTCCCACCTTCCCTCCATGGTCTGTGTGTATGCCATCACAGTCTCACTGTTGCTCTTCATGTTGTGTCTTGCTTCTAGTGCCCATCCTGCCTGACCTCCATGGCCATCTTGCTGCTCCTGCCCTGCCCCCTTGCCCCCAGCCCTCTGTTTACATGTGCAGACCCCTACTCCCTCCCTCCTGGCTTGTCTGTTCCATTGTAATGCCCCTGATCCGTCCCTCCTGCCCTTTATGGTCTGTTATGCTGCAGCCTTCTCTCCTGTCTGTCCATTATGGTCAGCTAGCTACCATTGCCTCTTGCCCCTCTGTTCTCTGTTGTCCATGTGCATGGTCCTGTCCCCTCCCTCTTGCTTTCTATGGATTGTTGTGCTGCACTCCCGTCCTGCATGCCCTGTGTGGTGTATTGTGCTGCTGCAAACCCTGATGCCTGCCCTGCAGGGTCAGTTTGGTGCACCTCTCCATGTCTCTCCTGTCCTCTGTTATCCAAGTCCATGTCCCTATCCCATTTCCTTCCATGATCCAATGTACCATACTTGCGAACATTTTGAACTTGGTAAGAGGGAGATTTTGAAAAAAAACTGGGGTATTGATTTTCCCCTTTGAGTTACATTGAAAAAGAGGATATTGTAGACAGGAGACAGATCAAATAAAGCCCATTTGAGCTTAAAAACATTGGACATTTCCTGGCTGAATCGGGTCTGTTGGCATGTATGGTTGTACTACCATTGCCTCTTCCTTCTGCCCACAATGGTCTATTACATTGCCACAGCCTTGAAGGAGGGTAGATTTTGTATCACAGGGGACCCCTGGCCCGTTCTGTCCACACCTGAAGTATGAGACCCTTGTCCTTGCCCTGCCAGCCGCATTTGTAGGCCGTATTAAATTGACCAGCGGGTCCTGTGTTGCTATATAATTATCCTGAGACATCCTTACTACTCAGCCAGCATAAAACCCCTGTGTAGGCCCTTCTGTTCAATATGTAGGCCTCTTTGTTAAATTGACCATAGCTCTGCAATTTTAGTGTATAGCAGTCTGAAGGCAGGTCTGCGAGGCCTTCTGCTCCAAACTAGTAGCCCCCACCCTACCCGAGTGCTCCGTGCTCGGTATCAAAGTTCAACATCCCCCTGAAGCTGTCGACATACAGTAGGCTGCATCCTGGACTGGTACTTGCTTCCTGGGCAGGTTTCCCGCTTTTAAGGAAGTGGCAACCGCAGAGCGTCAAGTTAGGAGAACTGAGGAGATTTTATACATGAATATATTGAATTCCTGTACAATACCCATTATTTTCTGCTTGCTCTATGGAACTTACGATAAGCGATTGGCCTGAGAGACTGACCTTTTCACCCAGTCCATTGTCAGCATTAAGTGGGTAAATGACGAAATGTCTGGTAAAATCTGCAGACGAAGCTTTTGGGTAGCATACGTAGGTAGATGTAGCGTGCAAAGGAGCCCACAAAATGATAGAAAAAGGGAGCACCCACAGATATCGACGGACAACCTCGCCGTCTGTATGTAGGTTAACAGGCTGTGCAGGTTTTCCCCAAGAACTGGGAGCTCTTGTCTTCCTTTGCTTAAAATGTCTTGCTCGGCTTTGCTTGAAGTATCTTATTCTATTTTACCTATATGAAATGTCATGTTATGTTTAACCATTGTTCTCTTTACTTTTGCATTTAAAAGATGTTGTATTGTAATTGCAGGAATGCTTGCTCTAAGAGTAAATGTGAGTGTCCCTAGGTAACATTTTCCTTGGTGTAACTTGTTTCTCATGATGCATTTATAGATGTGTTTTCTCTCTCTCTCTGTCAGTCCATTAATTGAGATACAGAGAATATCATGACAGCTGTATGATTATCTGGATTCTGTATTTTGTACTTTAGGTCTCTATTCTGCGGTTTCTTTGAAGTTGCATCTTCTCATTAAACTGCCATTGTATTCTGCCTCCAATTCCATGTCTCATATGTCTGTTTTCTTCATTTTTGGAGCAAGCGTTCCTAGGCACCCCGGCTCAAATTAAGGTGCCCCTTTTGTCCCTGACTCACTCTCCTGCTCAGTTCTGTGGTGGCTCCCGGGGCTCTGGGGACCGCCCCTAGCTTCCTTGACCCGTAATAGATCTTCCCTCCAACAGCCTCTCTTGCAAGTCCTGTATTGTTGGTTTGTTGCCCCTGCCCCCCTTTCCACTGCCCTCCATAGTCTGTTGTGCTTCCACGGCCCTTCCTGCCTGCTCAGTGTGGTTAAATTGTTGCCTTTGCACCCTCCTACCTGCCTTCAATTTTCAGAGTCCGTGCCCCTGGCCTCTGCCTCTCAACAGTATCCTAATGAACAACTAGATTGCTAACATTCTATATTTATTACAAAAGTGTGGAGCGCCTGACATCATCTTGATGTAATCAAAACTGTAATACCTAGAGCATTCCTTTAGAAATTACATATATGAGAGGGTCTTATTGGCATCAAAATTATGGTTAGTGCTCTAAAAGACTAAAATAAGGACATATTTTCTGAGTTTTCAAATAGCGACAAAGCACTTTTAAATTATTTGTTATCTTTATGTTTTTTTATCTAGTTGACAACTTGATTAAATGTTGCACTTAGGGGAGAGGATGTGGTGTTACTTCCAGAACTGCAGACTTTGCAACTGGGGAACCAGGTTGAAGTTTCTGCTTCAGCTCGACATTCTGTGATTCTGGTCAAATCACTTAGTCTCCCCATGTCTACAACCAAAATGAATTTGTTCTTGTGTGATGTAACCAATGCTCATGTAAAGCACTCCAATACCTGACAAGTCTGCACTATATAACACTGCAAAAACACAAAATAATAAGTGTTTTGCACACTTCTGTCATTGGGCTATATTTGGGCTATATCTGGGTGATTTTGGGCTACATTTGGGCTCTTTTGTCTCCGGTGGCCATCTTGGGAGATTTATTTGTTATGAAGTTTCCTAATTTCCTCATGTACTGCAGTCTCCTCAGTCAGAAATGCTTTCAGTTTTTTACTTTGATTCCATCATGAAGGTATTCAGATATGTCACACATTTGCCATGAATTCTGAATGTTAGCACTCTAGTTGCTCATTAGATCACTGTAGTAAAACTACTGCTCACCATGGAAGTCTGCTCCTGGTATTAAAAGTGCATGTTTCAATCTGCATGTCAGAATTTTTTAATGAAATAGAAGAGGATTTGAGAAGTCACTCAAAATGTGCCCTCATTTTCTTTCTTCAGCATTAATCATAATTTCTATGGCAAAATGAACCCCCTCATTGTGTTCCTTTTTAAATTAAATGTTTTAAGTGTTACCAGTTTATTCCAATCAAGATGGCTTCAGGTGTGCCATACTTTTGTCATAATGAAGACAGTAAGTGCTCTAGTTGTTTTTAAGAACATTCTTGGACATTCTGTCATTGGGCTATACTTGGGCTACATCTGGGTGATATTTGGGCTACATTTGGTCTCTTTTGTCTCTGGTGGCCATCTTGGGAGACTTATTTGTTATGAAGTTTCCTAATTTCCTCATTTACTGCAGTCTCCTCAGTAGGAAATACTTTCAGTTTTTTACTTTGATTCCATCAAGAAGGCATTCAAATGTGTCACACATTTGCCATAAAATCCGAATGTTAGCACTCTATTTGCTCATTAGATCACTGTAGTAAAGCTACTGCTCACCAGGGAAAACTGCTGCTGGTATTGAAAGTGCATGTTTCAGTCTGCATGCCAGGATTTGAGAAGTCACTCAAAATGTGCCCTAATTTTTCTTTATGCAGCACTAATCATACTTTTTATGGAAAAATGAACCACCTCATTTTGTTCCTTTTTAAATTAAATGTTTTAAGAGTTACCACTTTAATCCAAGCAAGATGGCTTCAGGTGTGCCATACATTTATCATAAGTAGGACGGTTAGCGCTCTAGTAGTTCTTTGGAACACTCTGGAAAGCTGCAGTAGAACACAAAGGAATCAACTGACAGTCTCTGCCCTTGTTGGATGTACATGTTTTACTGAGAATGTCAGACTTCATTCTCACATGACTGAGAAAGATAATGTGAATTTACAGAAAATAAGCTCTCAGTTTAGCTTATAGATCACCTTCCAAACCTCTGTGGTAAAAGCATGAGAAAATATTTTTCTCTCAATCATGATATCCCAGCAGAAGGCTTTTTCACATGGTGAAATCACCTTAGAACATACCACAATTCCTAAAATGAGTATGGTACCATCAACAAATGATTTATAATGTAACTAAAGTCTTAAAATCTTCTATTAACTGCAATGCTTTTTAATGAGGTGCTATCATGTATATTGGTCCCAAGATGGCTGCCAACACTTCTTGGATGAAGTGCTGACAGCCAATCAGATCTCAGGATGAGATGTGTGGTTAGGCTCCGCCCACATATATATATTGATTTAAATGCTATTTTCTCAGGAACTACTGAACAGATTTACACCAGACCTACAAAAGGCACTTCCTTGACCTGAGGACTACCTCTCTGCCAAATTTCAAGTAACTCTGTTCAGCCGTTCGGGCTGTAGCTGTGTCTAAAGGTCCTATGGAAAAATGCATGGGAAAAACGCGTTTTGGGACCCCCCTTTTTTCTCAGCCCCCGATTGACGAATCCCCCCGAGACTTTCAGGGTAGGAGCGGAGCGTAGCGCCCCACCTATTTTGAAAATTTCGTGAGGATTCATCGACCGGCGCCAACGTTATTCCAAATAGAATGTTGCGGATTTCCTATGGAAACAGGGTCCTAACTATAACTATCTACTGGCGACCGCCAGTAGATAATGTATATATATATATATATATATTCACAGAAAAAAACATAGGTTTCAGGGGCGTTATAGTTAGCTGGACATTTCCCGTATACAAAACCATTGAAATTCCCCCGTTATAGTTAGTTCAGCTAACTATAACTCGCGCCCCCGCAATGCACTGCTGATGACGTCACATATAACATCACTCATGACTTGGTCAGTTACATCACTGATGACATCACTGATGACATCTCAAATGACATCACTGATGATATCACTGATGACGTCATCCATGTGATAATTTGATGCATCTTCTCACAACCTAATATAACCTTTGATACACCCACTCTAAATTACATACTGCCATTCTCAAAACCATTGACACTCCAACACCAATAAGTACATACCCACTCACTGATTCTTAGGTCTACACAGCCATCCACTCACTCACTCACCCGTACAGTCACTCATACTTATGGTCACTCAGTACAGGACTATCATATGCACTCATAGACACACACACCACCACTCATCCATAGAGGTACTCACACACCTACTCATTCATGCAAATAATTAATCACACTGCCATTTAATCACCTATACAGTTATACACACACTAGCTCAATTACTCATACAAATACTAGCACATTCTTAAGCTATTATACAATCAATGATACAAGCACACACTCATCCATACAGCCACTCTCACAATCACACACTCTCACTTATAGCCATTTCTGTACTCCAACACACATATATACTGCTGTTCACATATGTACTAATTCACACATGTACTAATGAAATATAGATTCACTCACTAACACAACCATACACACACTCACCCACCCATACAGTCCATCACAGATCTAGTCTTGAAACCATACACCCAGTGACTCACCCACTCACATATCTATGCACAGAGTCACACACACCCCACCCACACAAATACTCAGGCACCCATACAGATACTCAGACAACCAATCTATAACCCAAATAGACAATCATGTAGCAATTTGCAAACTCATACAGCCACTTACACACCAGCAGACAGACGGATACAGACATTCACACAGTTTACTCACTAACCCATGCATTCAGTAAGATATGTTTAATCACTCACTTATAGAGTCAGTCACGCACCTACAAAATCATCCATTTACACACTTATACACCCACTCATTCTTCAATATGCCTTTCCCTATATATAATAAACATATTTAAACTTTATAGAAACACACAGACACTGGATGATGTCATCAGTGATGTCATCAGTGATGTCATTTGAGATGTTATCAGTGATGTCATCAGTGATGTCACTGACAATGTCATGAGTGATGTAATATGTGAAGTCATCAGCGTTGCATTGCGGGGGCACGAGTTATAGTTAGCTAAACTAACTATAACAGGGGAATTTCAATGGTTTTGTACGAGGGAAAGGTCCAGCTAATTATAACGCCCCTGAAACCTATGTTTTTTTCAGTGAATTTCTAAGGTTTTTTAAATGCTAATTCCTAACTATAACGTGCCTGAAACCTATGTTTTTTTCAGTGAATATATATATATATATATATATATATATATATATATATATTTTCACTTCAAAGCCACTTACTGTTGAACATTTATATGCCGGTAAAAAAGGGAGTGGTGATGGACGCCATAAGTTGGCAGGGTATGCTCAGACGTGAGTCCCTTGCTCACTTTGCCACTGGATTCAAGCAAGCCTGGCTGAAGACGGTTGAAATGCCAGAAACCGGTCCTAGGAAGCTTGTTTCCGGTCCAGGGAAGGCATGGCTTGGCAGTTCAGGCTGGACTGTTCCCAAGAGGCACAGGGTCAGACTGATTTGCATATGGCCATGTCTGAACTGGGGTGGCAGAGTGGGCTAAAGAACGGTGATGGATCAAACCCAGATCTGTTGACTGGGTGTGAGTGTTTGATTGGCTCTGATGCTCCGTCCATCACCACCCCCTTTTGCACCGCTTTGTTCGCCATAAGTTGGCAGGGTATGCTCAGACGTGAGTCCCTTGCTCACTTTGCCAATGGATTCAAGCAAGCCTGGCTGAAGACGGCTGAAATGCCAGAAACCGGTACTAGGAAGCTTGTTTCTGTTCCAGGGAAGGCGTGGCTTGTGAGTTCGGGCTGGACTGTTCCCATGAGGCAAAGGGTCAGACTGATTTGCATATGGTCATGTCTGAACTGGGGTGGCAGAGTGGGCTAAAGAACGGTGATGGATCAAACCCAGATCTGTTGACTGGGTGTGAGTGTTTGATTGGCTCTGATGCTCCGTCCATCACCACCCCCCTTTTGTACTGCTTTGTTCGCCATAAGTTGGCAGGGTATGCTCAGACATGAGTCCTTTGCTCACTTTGCCACTGGATTCAAGCAAGCCTGGCTGAAGACGGCTGAAATGCCAGAGACCGGTCCTAGGAAGCTTGTTTCCGGCCTAGGGAAGGCATGGCGTGACAGTACGGGCTGGACTGTTCCCATGAGGCACAGGGTCAGACTGATTTGCATATGGCCATGTCTGAACTGGGGTGGCAGAGTGGGCTAAAGAACGGTGATGGATCAAACCCAGATCTGTTGACTGGGTGTGAGTGTTTGATTGGCTCTGATGCTCCGTCCATCACCCCCCCCTTTTGTACCGCTTTGTTCGCCATAAGTTGGCAGGGTATGCTCAGACGTGAGTCCCTTGCTCACTTTGCCACTGGATTCAAGCAAGCCTGGCTGAAGACGGCTGAAATGCCAGAAACCGGTACTAGGAAGCTTGTTTCTGTTCCAGGGAAGGCGTGGCTTGGCAGTTCGGGCTGGACTGTTCCCATGAAGCACAGGGTCAGACTGATTTTCATATGGCCATGTCTGAACTGGGGTGGCAGAGTGGGCTAAAGAACGGTGATGGATCAAACCCAGATCTGTTGACTGGGTGTGAGTGTTTGATTGGCTCTGATGCTCCGTCCATCACCACCCCCATTTGTACTGCGGAACATTTATATTCGTCAGTAAGTGGTTTGTAGTGAATGTTGATGTAACTGCCAGAACCGCCGCCGCGTACCCAGCAAGGAGTGGTTCATTGACACTCAGTCGGCAATCACTAGCATTGCAGGAACATGGTTACAAAACTGTTTCTCTGTGGACTTACCCCTGAGCACAGCGGGGAAATGCAGGGCGGGGAACTATCCAGAATTCAGCCCCGAGGAGTAAGCTGCATCATGGCACAGTTTTAAAGTTTGCATGTTAGTTAATGACTATCCATGATGACATGGCGGACATCTAAAATTGATTAACTGTTTTTATTTGAGACTGTCATCACTTACCTGCTTTCCGCAACCATAGGAGGTACAAATGGCTTGGGGCAACATAATTGTGTGCATACAAGGCATTTTGAATTACTGGATGCGGAGTCCGAGGAGTGCGTTGTAAATCCCTGGTGAAGTACTTGGTGAGGAATATATATATATATATATATATATATATATATTACCTACTGGCGGTCGCCAGTAGGTAGTTATAGTTAGGACCCCTTTTCCATAGGAAATCCGCAACATTCTATTTTGAATAACTTTGGCGCCGGTCGATGAATCCTCGCAAATTTCTCAAAATAGGTGGGGCGCTACGCTCCGCTCCTACCCTGAAAGTCTCGGGGGGATACGTCAAGCGGGGGCTGAGATAAAAGGGGGGTCCCAAAACGCGTTTTTCCCATGCATTTTTCCATAGGACCTTTAGAACGAGCTACAGCCCGAACGGCTGAACAGAATTACTAGAAATTTGGCAGAGAGGTAGTCCCTATGTCAAGGAAGTGCCTTTTGTAGGTTTGGTGTAAATCTGTTCAGTAGATTCTGAGAAAATAGCCTTTAAATCAATATATATATCTGAGCCCGCTTACGGTACGCTTACCGTACGCTTACGGTAAGCTTACGGTACGCGTACGGTGGCGTGCGCGAGCGCGATTCTGATTGGCTGTTAGATCTTAGTAAACATTCGAATCGGCCGAAACCAGGAAGCGGCGGCCGCCATTTTGTGTGTTTCACTCAGAAAAAAAAGAGTGAAAACAAGAAAAGGGGGCAATGAGGAGAGTTACAGACTCCCTTACATTTGTGAGGGGGTCAAAGAAGGACTGTAAAGTACAAAGAAAACATTTATTGATTTTTAAAAAAATCACGGGGTACGCGTACGGTAAGCTTACGGTAAGCGTACGGTAGAAAAAAAAATAAAAAAATAAATGAAATTCAGATTTAAGTGTTTAGATATTAGGGGGCTCTAAAAAGAGCCGTTGTGTTTATGAAATGATTTTTTAGTGGTACCTACAAGTAAGTACCGATGCAGAGTCTAAGGTTCAAGAGGAAGACTCTGTTCCCTTTATCATTGAAGTGCACACCATCTCCTCTATAAATGTCTTGCATGTCAAAACGCAAGTTGTTGTGGTAAATGGCACCCATACCATAGTCACGGAGGAAAGCAGAAACAGATTTGTTGACGTGCTTTCTTGCTTTGTCAATCTGCGGACAGAAATGATTGGACCAGTTCCATTTTTGCCTTTGGCATATGTTGGAAAACACAAAGGCAGTTTTAGGGAAAAGTGAAAACAGTTGTGCAAAGGTGTCCTTCATAAGCATTTCCAGACCTACCCCAGTCAAAGTGCCTAGGTCATTGCCACCACAGTGCACTATTATGAGGTCAGGGTGTTGGATTTGCATGAAGGATTTCACCAATGGCATCAATTGGTGCCACTTTAACCCTCTCTGACCAATCCATTTAATGTCTACATTTGGCAAAGCAAGGTCTCTCACCATATCTGTTTTCTCTGCAAACTTTTCACTCCAGAAGACATAGCTGTGCCCTACAATCCACACTGTGAACATCTTCAAAGGAGAACTGGATGCACTCAGGAGGTGTCTTTCAGTAGAATGGCAATATGAAAAGAAAGACAGTTTGGAAATGGAGGCATACATATTTTTTTCAAAACAAAAAGAACTGATTGGCTGTTTCATACCATTCTAGAATAAAAACTAGGCTGTATGTGTAAACTAATAGAAGCATGTTTTGTATTGGTACAAAAAAATGTGTTACCAAAGAACAGTACTATGGATTTGCTGTTAGGTTTGAAAAGTCAAGCACTCTTGCTCTGTGGAATTGAAACATTGTGTGGCGAACTTCTGACCTAACTCCACACAGCAGTGTTCCATGAGCTGTTGCTATGGTAGCAGGCAGAAGTCAAGTTGGGGGAAGGGTACTAGGCAGAAGTCAAGTTGGGGGCAGGGTACTTTTGGAAAAGGGTTGGTTTTCAACCAATAGAAATGTGTGATTACATTTGAAAAAAAGGGGGAAGCACTGAGATTTGAAACTTACATGTATATGTGTTGAAAAATAGAGGGAAAGTTTGCCATTATCTGGTTCTGCTGAGAGGAGAGAGGTGAACACAACAGAGATCCTGGCTCTGATAATCTGCTGTTTGAGTGTCACATTTCTTTCACAACTAACTAATTTTAAAGGTGAGTTTAGAGTTTGAGAGGGGATGTATGTGGTAACTTAAGAAATGAATAATAGAAATGGAAATTCTTTTTGTTGTAGTTGCGTTTATCATTTTCTGTTTTGGGAGAAATTTAAATGTGAGGAACATGTAAAATAATATGGAGTATGTTTTCACAATAAATTAAGGTGTACTGGAAAAAAAAAGAATAGTTTAAGGGTTTGAGGTTGGACTAAGTAATGCAAATACATTCAGCATCACTAAGGCTGGTTGCCCTTGCTGGAGTGTAGGCAGCCACCCAGGTTACACATGGAGGTGGTCTGAAAAAGAAGTTTGGACATGTGCATTTAAGAAAATCGAAAAAAGTGGTTTCATAATGTGTCAGTCTGTAAAAGTGATTTTCACTTGCCCAAAAAAAAAAGAGCAGTAAGTGTGCTTTCAAATTGGCAAAGAAATTTCGTTTTGGGACTAATGTGAAAACATGACTCTGTGTGCAGAGAGGAATTATAGGCAGAGATTTATTGCGTATTGCTCTGGTGATTTCACAGTTGCATTAGATGGAAAGGGGGAGCGATTTTTGGGGGGAAGAAGCAGACTCTTAGCACACACCCATGTGCTTGCCATGTATAATCATGCACAGTATTTACAAGCGAGTGGGGTTTTCAGGTTTCAGTCTGTAATGCAAATACATTCAGCATCACTAAGGCTGGTTGCCCTTGCTGGAGTGTAGGCAGCCACCCAGGTTACACATGGAGGTGGTCTGAAAAAGAAGTTTGGACATGTGCATTTAAGAAAATCGAAAAAAGTGGTTTCATAATGTGCCAGTCTGTAAAAGTGATTTTCACTTGCCCAAAAAAAAAAGAGCAGTAAGTGTGCTTTCAAATTGGCAAAGAAATTTCGTTTTGGGACTAATGTGAAAACATGACTCTGTGTGCAGAGAGGAATTATAGGCAGAGATTTATTGCGTATTGCTCTGGTGATTTCACAGTTGCATTAGATGGAAAGGGGGAGCGATTTTTGGGGGGAAGAAGCAGACTCTTAGCACACACCCATGTGCTTGCCATGTATAATCATGCACAGTATTTACAAGCGAGTGGGGTTTTCAGGTTTCAGTCTGTAATGCAAATACATTCAGCATCACTAAGGCTGGTTGCCCTTGCTGGAGTGTAGGCAGCCACCCAGGTTACACATGGAGGTGGTCTGAAAAAGAAGTTTGGACATGTGCATTTAAGAAAATCGAAAAAAGTGGTTTCATAATGTGTCAGTCTGTAAAAGTGATTTTCACTTGCCCCAAAAAAAAAGAGCAGTAAGTGTGCTTTCAAATTGGCAAAGAAATTTCGTTTTGGGACTAATGTGAAAACATGACTCTGTGTGCAGAGAGGAATTATAGGCAGAGATTTATTGCGTATTGCTCTGGTGATTTCACAGTTGCATTAGATGGAAAGGGGGAGCGATTTTTGGGGGGAAGAAGCAGACTATTAGCACACACCCATGTGCTTGCCATGTATAATCATGCACAGTATTTACAAGCGAGT
This sequence comes from Triturus cristatus, assembly GCF_964204655.1. NCBI lineage: Eukaryota > Metazoa > Chordata > Amphibia > Caudata > Salamandridae > Triturus > Triturus cristatus. The sequence continues at coordinate 1,294,503,733 of NC_140585.1, read as the reverse complement.
GGGGTTTTCAGGTTTCAGTCTGTAATGCAAATACATTCAGCATCACTAAGGCTGGTTGCCCTTGCTGGAGTGTAGGCAGCCACCCAGGTTACACATGGAGGTGGTCTGAAAAAGAAGTTTGGACATGTGCATTTAAGAAAATCGAAAAAAGTGGTTTCATAATGTGTCAGTCTGTAAAAGTGATTTTCACTTGCCCCAAAAAAAAAAAAAAGTAAGTGTGCTTTCAAATTGGCAAAGAAATTTCGTTTTGGGACTAATGTGAAAACATGACTCTGTGTGCAGAGAGGAATTATAGGCAGAGATTTATTGCGTATTGCTCTGGTGATTTCACAGTTGCATTAGATGGAAAGGGGGAGCGATTTTTTGGGGGAAGAAGCAGACTCTTAGCACACACCCATGTGCTTGCCATGTATAATCATGCACAGTATTTACAAGCGAGTGGGGTTTTCAGGTTTCAGTCTGTAATGCAAATACATTCAGCATCACTAAGGCTGGTTGCCCTTGCTGGAGTGTAGGCAGCCACCCAGGTTACACATGGAGGTGGTCTGAAAAAGAAGTTTGGACATGTGCATTTAAGAAAATCAAAAAAAGTGGTTTCATAATGTGTCAGTCTGTAAAAGTGATTTTCACTTGCCCCAAAAAAAAAGAGCAGTAAGTGTGCTTTCAAATTGGCAAAGAAATTTCGTTTTGGGACTAATGTGAAAACATGACTCTGTGTGCAGAGAGGAATTATAGGCAGAGATTTATTGCGTATTGCTCTGGTGATTTCACAGTTGCATTAGATGGAAAAGGGGAGCGATTTTTGGGGGGAAGAAGCAGACTCTTAGCACACACCCATGTGCTTGCCATGTATAATCATGCACAGTATTTACAAGCGAGTGGGGTTTTCAGGTTTCAGTCTGTAATGCAAATACATTCAGCATCACTAAGGCTGGTTGCCCTTGCTGGAGTGTAGCAGTCTGGACATGGGCTTTTTAAAAAATCTGAAAAGTGGTTTCATAATGTGACAGTTTGTAAAAGTGATTTTCACTTGCCCAAAAAAAAGAGCAGTTAGTGTGCATTCAAATTGGCAAAGAAATTTCGTTTTGTGACTATTGTGAAAAGAAATGTAGTAATATATTTAAATAAAATAAAGGAATTTTTTTTTAGTTTTTTTCAGGTATTGCTGAAGAGCAGTGAACAAAATTTAAGATGCCTACAAAATCCAGAGTTCAAAAAACGCTAAAAAAAAAACTATATTTGAAGACAACTAGAGGATCAAAGTTAGTAGAAGATGCTGATGTTGGAAGGAAGAAAAAATTTTCTGGTAAGCTAAAAAAAGATTTTCTAAGGAATATATTCAAAAAAAGGAAAAATGTACAAAATGTCTGTACAGGAAAGAATGATTTCAAACAAAAAGGACAAGAAAAAATTGAGAATTTAGTTAATGCAAATATACCTTCTGCAACTAAAAAGTTAAACTTAAACAGAAAAACAGCGTTTAAAGAGATACGTAGAAAAATGTTTCAGAGAAGAGTTATGTCCAATTTGATAAAGGATGTGAAGAAATATAAGCAAAAGGCTAAGTTTTATAAGAGAAAAAAAGAAATTGAAGCCGTTGCAGCAAAGGCATTAGAATTAAAAAGGAAACTATTCATATTAATTTTGAATAGGATGCGTACATTAGACAAAATGGTTAATGTACTGAAATCACATAGCAAAAGGAAAAGAGTAGTGAACAGAACAAACTTTTGTAAAGTGTTTTTAGGAAAGTGGATGCATAGTTCAAGTAGTGAACCTTTTTTTAATGAAGAGAGCTATTTTCAAAGTAATAGTTTGCTGCATGCAGTTGACACCAGAGGTCGTTCATACGAAGTAAAAAATGGTTGCATAATGGAGAAGGAGATAATGGTTCCAAGAGATGAGGTACAAGTGATGGCAGATGAGGCAATGGGGAGACGTCCTAAAGCCCCAGTGTACACTTGGAATTGTAGTAGTATTTGCACTGTGCGTCAGGAATCTATTGACAAATTTCGAGAGTTTCTAAGAGAATATAGTAAAAAAAGTGTAAAACAGAAGATTAAGGTGCGTCAAAGTCTGGATCCATGCAGAGTGAGAGAGAATACTGGTTTGCAGGGTCATTCTCTGGCTTGTCTATCTAGAAAAGTGTGCAATAGTGTTTTCCATCATTTTAGGATGCTGGCTGTTCATCATACTGAAATGAGAAAGTTTGTGAGACGGTTGTATTTTGCCAAAAGTCCAGCAATAAAGTTAAATGAATTGAATAGGGCTCTGTTCCGAGGAACGGTATCAGATGTAGAGAAGGTTGTTGATGAAATTCAGTTTTGTTACTTTGGTCCTGAACAAAACAGTGCAGAGAAGGACACAGTAAATGAGGAAGAAGTGGAAGAGAATGTAGAACCCTCTGTAAGTAACACATTTAATGATCACATAACAAAATTTGCAATAGTTTCTAATGAAAGACCAAATTTTACTTGTATTTGTTGCCGCAGAACTCATTATAGAAAACAAACTAGGAATGTTGATCTCTACAGAAAGAGTGAAAATGAAGATAATTATAAGTGGAAGGATTTTGCCACATATATATTTCTAGAAAATTGTTTTGAATTGGGTGAAGATCAGCGTATTTGTAAATACTGTTACAACAAGTTAGAGGAAAATAGAATGCCGACCAGAGCTGTACATAATAATTTAGAATTGGATGCTATTCCTGCTGAACTTTCTGAATTAAATACATATGAGTCTATACTCATTCAATGTGTTCATCCGTTCCAGACCATAGTACGTATGGAGCCCAAAACTGGTAAATTACCTCCTTCAGATTTACTGAGAGGTTTAAAAGGTAGAGTGGTGTATTTGCCCTTGGATTTGAAAAAAAATATGGAAACTATTGATGCGGATACTTTGGAAACTGAACCATTAATTATTCTGGTTAATGGTGTACCTACAAAGAATAAGAAGATTTGGCAGGAGCTGGTAGATGTGCGGAAAGTACAAAGAGCAAATTTGTATTTGAAAAAAAATAACAAACGGTATGAATCAATTTATATAGAAGAAGAAGAAGAAGAAGATTTACAAGAAGACACAGAAACACCAACTGGACAAATTGAAAAAGTGGACAAGTCAAAGGAAGAAGAAATTTATGAACATTTTAGCATACATCCTCTTCATTCGAAAGAAGTTATGGGAGACAATATTAATCTCTTTCAGATGAAGAAAGCAAAAGGAACTCCCGTGAGTGTATGGGAGGAGAGCTTGGAAGCTCGATGTTTTCCCCAGCTGTTTCCTAAAGGAAAAGGAGGACGATACGATGAACGTCCAGAACAGATTCCAGCTTCTGAGTATCGGACTACAAGACTATATGCTGAAGATCCCATATTTCGACAAAGTATTCCTTATTTGTTCCATCTTTTATTTGAAAGCGACTTGTCTGCACTGTCTTATGCAGTAAATCACATTTTAAAAAGTGGAGTACATTTACAAAATGTGTCTGCTAAGGATTTTATGGAGAAAGTGCAGCACCGAGATGATCATTTGGAAACACAACTGATCAATCTGATGGCTTGTCAGCGTGGGACAAATGAATATTGGTACAGACGCCATGGTGAACTAAAATGCATGTTACGGAATTTAGGAACACCAACATAGTTCCTTACCCTAAGCTGTGCCGAGTACGCTTGGGATGATTTACTGGATTTTCTACGAGAGGCCAATTCAAACATTAAAAACATCGAATACAAGACAGCAGGAGAACTGTGCTCATTGGATCCGGTTAATGTTTGCAGATATTTCAATCATAGATTTGAGGCTATGATGTCCTTCATCTGCAATAAAAAAAATCCACCCCTTGGAGAAGTAGTGGATTTCTTTTGGAGAAAAGAGTACCAGGCAAGAGGTGCTCCTCATATTCATATGCTGTTGTGGATCAAGGATGCCCCAAAGTTTGGAACAGATACTGATGAAGCAGTGTTATCTTACATTGAAGAATATGCAACATGTGCTATACCAAAAAGCACAGAAGAGAACAAGTTAAAGGAGCAAGTTTTACGTTTCCAAAGTCATCGGTGTGGAAAATACTGTCGACGGAAATACAAGAGCAAAGAAAAATACTACACTAAATGTCGATTTGGATTTCCTAGACCTGTTCTTTCAAATGGAAGAGTAAACAGTTTTATGTCAGCTGTGAGACATACTATCACAAGAAAATCACCTAAGAATACCTACAACCTTAAAAGAAAAGAAGAATCAAAAAATATAAATGACTACAACCCAGTCATTTTATCCATGTGGAACGCTAACATGGATATACAGTATGTAGCTGACAATTCCATTGCTGTTGCACGATATGTAACGTCTTACATTACGAAATCAGAAAAAACAGAATTGAAGGAAATGTGGGAAGAGATTTCTCACGAGAAGACTGTCAGTAAGAAGCTGTACAGTTTCAGTTTGAAGATGTTATCGCATCGAGAAATTGGATCCTACGAATGTTCAGATAGGTTATCTTCTGCAAGTCTCTACTCGAAGTCAAGAAGAATAATTTGGGCAAGTTTAGGCCTTGCAGCAATGAGAAATCGGGTACTGAAATCTGTAGGAGAAATTGAATATTTGGCCGAGAATGACCCAGAAAGTACAGATATTTTGAAATCAAACATGTTGGACACATATTATCCCAAGAGAAGTCATCATCTGGAGAACATGTGTCTCTATGAAGTGCTGCAGAACTACATTTATTCACGGAAAGCTGCAGAAGACATCAACAATGGAAAATATAAAGTCGTTGGTGAAGAAGGATGTTTGGTGAAGCAAACAAAAGGAAGTTTGATAAATCACCGGAAGCTGAGTTGCGACACTACTGACAAGAAGGAATTTTACTACTTGGCTCTTTTACAGTTGTTTAAACCATGGCGTACAGAGGATGAACTACTGGGAGAATTCCAGAGCTATGAAGATTCTTTTAATGCTTGCAAAGACAGCATACAATGCAGTACATTCTCAACTTATCTGCAAATGTTAAATGAAGAAATTGAACAGGAAACTACAATTGCAGCAGAAATAGCTAGAGATAGTTCTCAGGACAGCCAAAGTTCAGGAACACTCAGTCAAGATCCCCTAGGTCAACCAATCGTTGAAAATGAAGCATCAATAGCCATGAATGAAGTGGAAACGGCTATGAATCAAGCTCAAGAAGAATTTATAGACTTAGAAAATTTGGAAAGACAACTGAATCAAGAGCAGCAACAAATTTATGAAGAGATCAAAAACAAAATTGATCACGGATTTCTACATGAAAAAAAAGAGTGCTCATGCACATCATTTCATCCAATCAGGATGTATGTAAGCGGACAAGCTGGAACTGGAAAAAGTTTCCTAATAAAAGTCATCAGAAGCTACCTAAAGCAAAAAACGGATTCTACTTTGTCTTGTGTGGTTACTGCTCCAACTGGGTTAGCAGCATAGAACATAAAAGGAATCACTTTACATCGTTTGCTAATGTTACCAGTGGAGCATGAGAACAAAATACAATTCAACAAGCTAACTGGAGAAGCATCCTTGGAAGTTTCAAGAGTATTGAAGAAGATGCAAGTTCTCATTATTGATGAGGTGAGCATGGTATCAAACTTAATGCTTGCCTTTGTGCATTTAAGAATGCAGCAAATTTTGAAGACAGACTATGACATGTTATTTGGTGGAAAACACATCATAGTTTTTGGAGATCTTTTGCAACTTACTCCAGTTAAAGGACAACCAGTGTTTAATACTGTCACACATGAAGACACGAAGAAGTCATTGGGAAGCATCGGAAATACAAATATTTGGTCCTTCTTTGAGTACAAGGAACTTACTACTAATATGAGGCAAGCAAACGATGAAGAATATGGAAGTATTCTGAAAGATATCAGGATTGGACTACTCACAGAAGTTGGCAAAAAAGCATTACAGAGTCGGCTGCTACATAATTTATTTCCAAAGGAAGAAATAGTTGCAGAGAAGATATACAAGAACATTGCAGAAAACAAAAGTGTCATCTGCTTAATGCCAACTCTACGTGAATGCTCAATATTCAATGAGGAGCTTTTGAAATTGGAAAAGGAAGAGATCAGGAAATTGGAAGCAGTGGACAAAATTGAGGATGGAAGAATTACTGTCACAGTAACAGGCAAAATGAAAAATAAATTGGACTCACTAGAGAAGAACATCTCCAAAACAGCTGGATTAGAAAAAAATCTATATGTTTGCATGAACTGTAGAGTATTTTTAAGAAGAAATTTGGATGTTGAAAAAGGTTTAGTTAATGGAGCGATGGGAAGAGTTGTGGGTTTTATTAATTATCAGAAAAAAGAAGGAGTTGAATGTTTAAAAATAAAATTTGATCAGTTAGAAGAAGTTAAAGATATTTGTCGTTGTACAGTTCGTTTCATGCTTGTGAAAGACTTATATGTACGTAGGAAGCAGTTTCCGTTTTCTCTAGCATATACTGTAACTATTCACAAGTCTCAAGGATTGACTGTAGATTGTGCATTTATAAACATTGGTTCAACTGTGTTCAAAGAGGGTATGGCATATGTTGCTTTGTCACGAGTGAAAACATTATCAGGTTTATTCATGATAGACTTTGATGACTCAAAAGTTAGTGCTGATACAAACTGTGTAAAGGAGTATAATAGATTAAGAAGAAGCTATGCTCCTCATTTAGGTCAGTATCCTGTGTTAGAGAAACGTGTAGTTTCTTGTAAAAGAAAAAATGAGAATATCTGTAATGAAGATGTAGAGAAGAGGAAAAAAAAGAGGAGTGATGTAATTGTAAGCAAAAAGAAAAAGGAAAATGAAGAACAGGTTGTAGGATGTCATTTTGAAAATAGCTCTGGTGTCAACTGCTACGCAAATGTAGTGCTGAATGTTGCATTTTATCTGTAAAGTTTGCAAGAGCAGATAATAGTAAATCAGGGAAAAAGATTCTGTTCAGAGCTGACTCTCCTTTTTCAAAAGCTGAGTAAAGATAAAACTCAAATAGAAAGTGCTACTGAAATTAGAAAACTTTTAGATGTATGTTCAGGACGAACACAGTTTTCTCAAAATGTACAGCAAGACGCACAGGAATTCTTGTTGTATTTTCTACAGGTAGTGGAAGAAGAAGGAGTTCCCATTGAAATTTTTTTTGGTCTCTCTTATAAATGGGAACATAGTTGTGAAAATTGTTATAATATATGTGGCTCTAATGTTGATAATGAAAGGTTTATTTATTTGACATTGCCAGAGAGTAAAACAGTTACTTTTGCAAAATTAGTTAAAGATGCTAATCATAGCATGAAATGTGGTGAGTGTAAATCTGACATGTTTTCAACATTAATTTTAAAGGAATACGGACAGTATGTAATTTTAATGATGCAACGATGTAGAGCTGATGGTTCAAAATTGGATACTTTAATAAAGAAGTTTACAGGACAGCAATTATCAATTTCAGGAAAAACTTTTGTAACTGTTGCAATAATTTTCCATGATGGACCTACTGTTACTTCTGGACATTACACGGTTTATCTTAAATGTGAAAAAGGCTGGACACTGTGTAATGATTCCCAATTGATTTTCAAGCAACGTTTGCCTTTTGATTTAGCAAATTCCTATCTAATCTTCCTGAAACCTAAATTTTAGACAGATTTGGCAAGATCTCGACAAAATAATTTTACCATTTTACTGGATTACCATTGCAATTTTATAGAAAAAAGATTTTTTAAATTATCATTTGGCCTAATGGAAAGATAACCAATTGTAATGTGGACTTTTTTAATTTTAAATGAAACTTTGAAAAACCAATAATTTAGAGATAATCGGTAACATCTGCACAATTTAAATTTTGGAATGTTATTGGACTGCCATTGGAAATTTTTTCAAAAAAGATTTTAAAAATTACTATTTGGCCATGCGGAAAAGTAACCAATTCTATTGTGGACTTAATAAATTATTCAAAAAATTTTCGTGAACCAAAATGTTACAGAGAATCGGTGAGATCTGGACAAATTAAACTTTAGAATTTTATTGGATTACCGTTTGAAATTTATTCCAAAAAAAAATTTAAAATTACTATTTGGCCTAAAGGAAATGGAATCAGATGTATTTTGGAGTTATTTGAGATATAATATTGTGATTATACTTCTGAAACAAACATATCAGACGGTATTTTAAAGAAATAACTATTGGTATTAGATGATATTTTTTTAGAATATTATGCATTTCTATAATGTTAAGTTTAAGTAAAAAGAGATTCTGGGCTTTTTTATTACAATCTTTGTGATTGTTATTTTTTTTTGCCCGCTGTAAAATGATGAATGCAATTGCTTTCACAATTTATAGTGAAATGCAATATATTCTGAAAACAGCAAAAATAAGGCAAAAATATTTTTGGGAAAAAAATGTAAATATGTATACTGTATTATAAATTGTTTTAAAAATATTAATACTTTTTTCTTTTTTTTCAGATTGATATAGAAAATTTTCGAAAACTAGAACCATTTTTAAAACTATTTTTAAAAAAAACAAATGAATAAATATTTTTTTGAGTGAGTATGGTAAGTCAATAATAATAATTGTAGTCTCTCAAGGACCTTGTAATGTGATAATTGATTTTTAGTGTTTTTTTTAAAAAATAAAAAAAAAGTACGCGCACCGTACGCGTACGGTAAAAAAAAAAAAAAAGTTTTTAAAAACATATGTAAAAAAAAGATGAAAGATAAGGTTGGCTCTTAAAAGAACCGTTGTGTTCATGCAGGGACAGAGGAAAGAAAGCATGGAAAAATTAGTCTCTGTGACAAGTGTGCTGATCTATTTTGTTGTTCACTAGGGAAACACTGGTCTCCCTATGACAAATTAGATCATGACAAGAGGCACATCGAATATCAACCCTCCGAAATCGAGGGTTAATTTCCAGAGTGCCAGCAGAAGGAGATGCTCCCCCCACAGATGAAGGGCTCACCTGACCTGCAGAAGAAGGAGTCAGCCCTGCAGATGATGGTCCAGGCTGAGCTGCTGTGGATGTACTTGCTAGTCTTTCTGAAGAGTTACCTCCAAAAAGATGACCATGTGTCCTTCTGTGTACATCCTGGAGGTGTCTCTTCATGGTGTGATTCCCAAAGGAATACTTCCTGTCAGGATTACCTCTAGAAAGTACACGCTGACACAGCCTGCAAGTTACTAAGGGTGCATTCACCTTTTGCTGGCCTTCAGGAAAAGTAAAATAATCCCATACATAAGAGGGCTTTTGTTTCCTCGATCTCTGCCTCAAGACAGTGCTGCTAGTGCTAGCCTCACTCTCAGAAGAGCTCTGCTGTTCTGCCATCGTATCCCAAAAACAAACCAGCTCCTTCTCCCAAGGGATCACAAGCAGAAATGAGGGGAATGGGTGTGGTGTAGGAGAGTTCTAGAACTGAAAGTAGTTTCAACCAATCAAAAGTTGTGTTTCATGATCACATGACCTACCGTACGCTTACGGTACGCTTACGGTACGCTTACGGCAAAAGTGCGCATGCGCGTAAAAAAGACACGCGCTTGCGCGCATGCGCATAACAGTCACTACCCGACACTTCCGCGTAACGTGCGCGTGTAGCGTACACGCGTACGCGTCCCACGCGGAGTACGCGCGGCTACGCAAATTGCGTAACTATACGCAAAAAGCGTAGATAAATTACGGGCGTTGCGTAAACCGTACGCTTACCGTGAGCTTACGGTACGCGTACTAAAAAAAAATGAAAAAATAGAAAAAAAGTACTGCTAATAAATTTTACATGTTTATTTTAAAAAATATATTAAAAAAACAAATTAAAGAATTTTAAAAATTTAATCATAGTCTTTATAAAAGGTAAGAAAATTAAAATAAAAATATGTTAGAAAAAATAGAAGAAAAAAAAAAAAATAGCATTTAAAAAACCTTGCAAATTCACTGAAAAAACCATGGGTTTCACAGACGTTATAGTTAGGACTTAGCATTTAAAAAACCTTAGAAATTCAGTGAAAAAACCATAGGTTTCACACACGTTATAGTTAGGAATTAGCATTTAAAAAACCTTAGAAAGTCAGTGAAAAAAACCATAGGTTTCACACATGTTATAGTTAACTGGACATTTTACTCGTAAAAAACCATTGAAATTGCCCCGTTATAGTTAGTTCAGCTAACTATAACTCGCGCGCCCGCAATGCACTGCTGATGACGTCACATATTACATCACTCATGACATGGTCAGTGACATCACTCATGACATCACTGATGACATCTCAAATGACATCACTGATGACATCACTGAATAAATAAATATATATATATATTTATTTATTTATTTATTTTTCCCCAACAAATGCCACGAACACTGCAAACTACTTAATTGGCGGGTACCTCCTCCGTGATCGTGGATGTCACGTAATATTCACACCAACAAAATGCCCCCACCAAGGAGACAATGGAGCACTCACGGTTCCGTTTCATATTTTACTTTATTTCCGCCAAACGCGTTTCGGCGATTTCCGCCTTTCTCAATGCCTGTATTGCTGTAATTACATTAGACTCACATTTAAACATCTCTGTCCGTTTCCCATTGGACAGTCAGGATGCCGTGGTGGAAAGCCGACTACGGGATACATTCCTCACTGTCCGTGCCTGTATCCGCCATCTTTAAACTGTCCCTTTTAGTTGTGGGTACATTTTCTGCCATCTTTGTGCATATTGAAATAAATAATGCTTCTTCGTAGAAACATTAAATGCAGGCAAAAAATATTTTTAGTATTAAGTTGAGTTCCATCACGCAATGTGGGCTCGAACCCTCGCCCTGCCATAATCCGACCTCCAGCCATGTTGCGTTTGCTGGAGTAGGAACATTGTCCACATTTCCATCACTTTGTACTGCCGACCTTGTGTCAACAAGCGTTTAGCTGGAAAGGTCAGCGGCGGTTCAGCAGTCAAAAATATTTTTCCAGCAAATACCACGAACACTGCGAACTACTTAAGATTACGGACAAAATCTAAACTACTCATAAAAGTAATATATTTTTACTTGTAATCCTATATTCCTTTTAAATTCAATTTTGCGGATGCGCGCTGGGTGCGTGCTGCCTATGCGCACGGTGTGCGGATCCCATGTGACCTGAAAAAAAGAGATTTGATTGGTTCATTACACTTCCTGTTCTAACTATTGAAAGACCCCACCCCTTTCTATCATTCTTCTTAGACCTTCTTTGGAGGAGCATCTCTCTGCTGAGAAAAACTTTTTGTTGGCTAAGTTTTCACTTAGTTCAAACTTTTTTGCAAATCAATGGATTCAGGGCAGGAGGGATCTCCAGCATCTCAACATTCTTCTGGAGATGAATTTCTGGTAGAAGCACCACGCCCGGAAAGATATTCATCTATCGTCTGGACATTTTTTACTTTTCCAGAGGGGAAATCGAAGACCAATGCCACCGAAGTGACATGCAAGATATGTCAAAGAGTGCTCTCCCGTGGCGATCCAGCAAAGAAGTACTCATGTGGTACAGCGAGCATGAAAAAACATCTCAAAACCATGCATCCAATAAACCTGGCACGTGAAGAGTGCCGAAGAATGAGAGTTCTTCCTGGACCTTCACAGACATCAGAGCCAAGTACTTCTCGCGTGCATTAATCAGACCAACACCTGGCCATCTGTCCTCAGTTTGCAACACTGAAAGTACTCTGCTTGAAGTGTAATGCAGTGCTATGCTACGGAGAGCAATCTATTGACTTAATTTGCAGGATGCAAGAAAGCCATCATTGTTAGTTTTTTTTTGTTTTTTTTCCCCTGAAGTTCATTGTTTTGTTCATCCAGTTCTGTTTTTTCCTTTTTTTCTAGAAAAACCCCCAAAAAATTAAAAAAATTCAGAAAACCCCAAAAAAATATATAAAAGAAAAAAGAAGAAAAAAAACTAGTTCTTATAAGAATTAACTTTCCATTTCCTGGTTTGTTGGTGTGTGAAAGTTTAGATGAATGTATGTGTAGTATGTAATTGACTGAATGAATGCATTAATAGCATATGGTGAATGTATAAGTGCAGAACTATGAGGAAGTGCTGCAGCATCACACAGTAACCTCTTTAACTGCAGTGTGCTGTAGTACTTCTGAAGCACAGGGATGCAACATATGTACATAAGTATGTTGCAAATCTATGCTTCTCTCTGCACGGCTGCTTAAATTGCAGCCATGTGGTGACACAGGCACCCTTGCACCTTAGTGCAAGGATATCTGTGTCGTGTGCTGTTTGTTTTTGTGCAGAAAGACACACCATCCTGCACAAAAACAATCAGAAAACGCATTTTTCTCCTTCAATGTATGCTGAACATTTTAACATGCATTGAAGATTTAAAAATGAGGAGAGAAGAAAACAATTATCCTTGTTATGCTTTCGTGCACCAATTAGAGAATGGTGCAGCATTCACACACATATCGAGATTTATGATTTCTGATAAATCTGGAGATGTGTCTTGTTCTATGAGTATTCAGTGCAATCATGCACAACAACACTTATAGAACAATCTTTCAACGCAAAGTGGTGTGTATGATGAGGTTGTATTTACATGGAGTAGAAAAAGTACACAGAGCGCCTTTTCCTCTCTTTGTAAATATGAAAAAGTGTCTTGTGCAATTACTATGTTACAAAAAGTGACATATTTCTGTTTTAAAATTGCTTCCAAATGATAGAAGGTAAGCACAGAGTTTGGTCTGCAAAAATTCTCAAACAAAAATTGCGGTCCTTCAATAGGTACAATGGGAAATATTATGAACCACTCAAATCCGTTTTTTTGGAGGTCACATAATATGCGATAACAGAGAGATTTCAAAACTACAAAGGTATAAACGGAGTGTTTTTAAATCTTTGTAGGTTCTTGCAGATCCGCTCATTCTGCATATTAACACTTAGTTAAACTTACCTTCACAGTAATAGAAATTAAAAATGGTATACATTTTTTTCAGATTTGTTTTGCACTGTACATTGATGTAAACTGCTTATTTTAGAATTAGGATCTGTAAAGAAAAGAAAAAATAGTTATAACATGTAATAATACATTTTTTACAACACAGCATAATTTCAACAAAGTAATTTGTTTGCCTTTTTTGCTGTTCTCAGAATATATTGAATTTCACTAGAAATAGTGATTTCAATCGTACTCATCACTTAACAGCGGGCAAAAAAAAAACAATCAAAAAGATTGTTTAAAAAAACCCAACATGCTATTCTCAGTAAAATACCACAAGATACACATCACACATATATGAAATGCTTATGGCTAACAACATTTTATAAGTTTAACTTATAAAAACTGTAAATGTTGTCGCTTAAAAATATTCACTAAGTCAATGAGCACAAAAAAGTCCATAATTCAAACATATACCTTTCCTCGAGGCCAAATGTTATTTTTGCACTCCTTTTTATGTAAATTGTCCAATGGTAGTCCTATTAAATTTTAATAATAAATTCCTCAGAGAATGAATTATCTTCCTAAAACTTTGACTTTAAAAATATTAGGTAGGAATTAGGTAATTCCCTAGGAAAACGTTGTTTGAAAACCAACTGGGAATCATTACAAAGTGTCCAGCCTTTGTCACATTTTAGATAGGTAGTGTAATGTCCAGCGGTGGTGGAAGGACCATCATGGAAAATTATTGCAATTGCTACAAAAGTCCTTCCTGATATTGATAGTTGTGTTGCTACAATCTGCTTTATTAAAGTATCCAATTTTCTTCCATCAGCTCTACAACGTTGCATAATTAAAATAATGTATTGTCCATATTTTGTTAAAAATAATGTGGATAACATTTCTGATTTGCATTGGCTACACTCCATGTTTTGATTTGCACCTTTAACTAATTTATTGAAACACACTGATTTACAGTCTGGTAATGTTAAATACAGAAATCTTTCAGTGTCTACATTAGTGGTACATGTATACATGCAATTTTCACAATGATGTTCCCATTTGTAAGAGAGGCCAAAAATATTTTCTATTTCTGCACCTTCATTTTCAAAAATGGTAAGCATATACATAAAAAATTCCTGTTATGTGCTGCCAACCCAGTTGGAGCAGTGACAACACAAGACAAATGCGACTCAGTTGTTTTCTGCAGATAACTTGTAATTACTTCAATTAAGAAACTTTTTCATGTTCCAGCTTGACCACTCACATACATTCGGATAGGTTGAAATGATGTACATGAGAACCCTTTCTTTTCATGAAGTAATCCATGGTCATGCTGCTCTTTCACTTGTTGATATATTTGTTTCTGTTTAACATTTAGTTGTTCTTACGAGTTTCTTAACTGTATTACATCTTCTTGAGCTTGATACATTGCTGTTTCCACCTAATTCATGGCAGTTGCTGCTTCATTTTCAACAATTGGTTGTCCAAGTGGATCTTGACTTAGTGCAAAAGAACTTTGACTGTCTTGAGAACTGTCTCTAGCAATCTCAGCTGCAATTGTAGCTTCTTGATCAGTTTCATCATTCAACATTTTCACATAATTTGCAAACGCTCTGCATTGTATGCTATCTTTACAAGCATTAAATGAATCTTCATAGCTCTGAAAATCTCCAAGTAATTCCAGTTCTGAACACCATGGTTTGAACATTGGCAATAGGGCTAAATACTACAATTCCCTTTTGTCAGCAGTGTCGCAACTCAGTTTCCTATAATTAATTAATTTCCTTTCCTTTGTTTCACCAGACATCCTTCGGAACCAATCACTGCATATTTTCCATCATTGATATTCTCTGTAGTATTCCATTTAAAAGTGTAGTTTTGCAGCACTTCATAGAGACACATGTTCTCAAGATGATGACTTCTGTTTGGGTATTATGTGTCCAACATATTCGTTTTCAAAATATCTGTAATTTCTGGTTCTTTTTCTGCTAAATATTCAATTACTTGAACAGATTTCAGTACCCGATTTCGCATTCCTGCAAGACCTAGGCTCACCCAAATGATTCTTCTACTTTTGGAATATAGACTTGCAGATGATAACCGATCTGAACATTCATATGCTCCAATTGCACGATGCAATAACATCTTCAAGCTGAAACTGTATAATTTCTTACTTAGAGTCTTCTCGTGAGAAATCTCTTCCCACATTTCTTTCAATTCAGTCTTTTCTGATGTAGTAAAGTAGGATGTTACATATCGAGCAACAGCAATGGAATTGTCCGAAACATACTGAATATCCATGTTAGCGTTCCACATGGATAAAATAACTGGATTGTAGTCATTTATGTATTTTGATTCTTCGCTTCTTCTGAAGTTGTAGGTATTTTTTGGAGACTTTCTTGTGATGGTATGTCGCATAGCTGACATAAAACTGTTCACTCTTCCTTTGGATAATACAGGACATGGAAATCCAAAACGACATTTGGTATAGAACTTATCCTTTGACTTGTACTTTCGACGGCAGTATTTTCCACATCGATGGCTTTGGAATCGTAAGACTTGTTGTTTTAAGTTTTTATGTTCTCTGCTATTCGGTACAGCACATGTGGCATAATCTTCAATGAAAGACAAAACAGTTTAATCTGAATCTGTTCCAAATTTGGGGGCATCCTTGATCCATAACAACATATGTATATGAGGAGCACCTCTTGCTTGATACTTCTTTCTCCAAAAGAAATACACAACTTCTCCAAGAGGAGGATTCTTTTTATTGCAGATGAAAGACATCATAGCTTCAAACTATGATTGAAATATCTGCATACATTAACAGGATCCAAAGAGCACAATTCTCCAGGTGTCTTGTATTCAATATTTTTTATATTGGAATTTGCCTCTCGAAGAAGTTCAAGTAAATCATCCCAAGCATACTCAGCAGAGCTTAGTGTAGCAAACCATGTAGGAGTTCCCAAGTTCCGTAGCATACATTTCAGTTCTCCATGACGACGGGACCAATATTCATTAGTCCCACGCTGACATGCCATCAGATTAATCAACTGAGATTCTAAATGATCATCTCTCTGATGCACTTTATCCATAAAATCCTTTGCAGTTACATTTTGAAGATGCATTCCAGTTTTTAAAATGTGATTCACTACATATGAAAGTGCAGACAAGTCACTTTCAAACAGAAGATGAAACATGTAAGGGATACATTGTCGAAATCTTGAATCTTCTGCATATAATCTTGTTGTCCGATATTCAGATGCTGGAATCTGCACAGGACGTTCATCATATCGTCCACCTTTTCCTGTTGGAAACAACTGCGGGAAACAACGAGCTTCCAAGCTCTCTTCCCATACACTCATGGGACTTCCTGTTGCTTTTTTTATTTGGAACATCTCAATCGTATTTCCCATCACCTCTTTGGAATGAAGTGGATGTACACTGTAATGTTCATAGATTTCTTCACGTCTGGACATGTCCACTTTTTCTATTTGTCCACTTAATGTTTCAGTATCTTCTGCTAAATCTATTTCTTCTTCTCCTACAAACACATTCCTATAGTACTCATTATTTTTCAACAGATACAATGATGCCTTTTGCACTTTTCTAACATCCACTAACTCTTGCCAAATTTTCTTATTCTTAGTAGGAACACCATTAACTAGAATGACTAGTGGCTCATTTTCTGCATGGTCTACACCAATAGTTTCAATATTTTTCCTTAAATCTAACGGTAAATACACAACTCTTCCTTTCAATCCTCTTTGCAACTCTGATGGAGGTAATTTACCTGTTTTAGGCTCCATACGAACAATAGCCTGAAACGGGTGAACACATTGAATGAGAATAGACTAATACGTATTTAAATCTATCAGCACTGGAGAAATAGCAACCAACTCTAGATTATTTTGAACAGCTCTAGCAGGCATTTTATTCTCATCTAATTTGTTATAACAATATTTGCAAATACCCTGCTCAGATCCCAAATCAAAACAATCCTCTACCAACAAATAAATTGCAAATTCCATCCACTTATCATTATCTTCTATTTCACTTTTTAAATACAAATTGACACCCCTAGTCTGATTTTTATAGTGACTTCACCGACAACAAATACAAGAAACATTTGGTCTTTCACCTGAAATTACCTTAAACTTTGTGATTTCATCCTCAAAATGTTTTGTAATTACGGGTTCAACATTGTCTTCAACATTTTGTTCTACTAATGTGTCAGTTTCTGCACTCTCTTGCTGAGGATCAAAGTAACAAAACTCAATATCATCACAAACCTTCTTCACATCTGATACTGAGCCACGCAAAAGAGCACTGTTCAACTCATTTAACTTTAGTGCTGGACTTTTCGCATAATACAATCTTCTCACTAACTTCCGCATTTGAGTATGATGTACTGCCAGCATCCTGAAATGGTGAAAAACACTTTGACAAACTTTCCTAGAAAGACAAGCCAGAGAATGACCTTGCAAACCAGTATTTCTTCTCACTCTGCAAGGGTCTAGTCCTTGCAACACCTTAATCTTTTGTTTAACACTTTTTTTACTATATGCTCGTAAAAAACTACATAGTTTATCAATAGATTCCTGTCGTACACTACAAATACGACTGCAATCCCAAGTGTACACAGGGTGTTTAGGACGTCTCCCTAGAACTTCATCAGCTATCCCTTCTTCTGCATGTCTTTCAACCATTTTCTCTTTCTCAATTGGACAACCATCTCTAACCTCATAACCTCTTCCACTGGTGTCAACTGCATACAGTAATTTTTTGCTCTGTAAATAACTCTCTTCATTAAAGAAAGGCTCTGAACTGGAACTGTGTTTCCATTCTCCCAAAAAAACATCACCAATTTTTTTTCTATTAATTACTTTTGTCCTCCTACTTTTGCCCTTCATTAAATGGATTGGTTTATCTAGTGATCGAAATCTGTTTAATACTAAAATGAATAGTTTCCTTTTTACTTCAAAAGCCTTTTCAACAATGTTTTCAATATGCTTCTTCTTTTTATAAAATAGAGCTCTCTTTTTATATTTCTTCACATCTTTCAGCAAATTATGTAATACTCTCTTGTAAAATATTTTTTTGCGTAATTCCTTATACTGATTTTGCCTTCTTTTACCATACTTTGTCTCCTTTGACTGAACTTTTGATTTTTGCTTTTCCGCTTATTTTTACATTTGTTTCTAGTTGAAGCATTCTCAGTGGTTTCAGCATTATATACATTCTGTTTGCTCCTACAAACATTTTTAATAAATTGCTTTGTGATCTTACCAGTAGATTTTTTCTTTTTAGCCACATTATCTTGTACATTCAATACTTGTGGTTGATTTTTCTTCAAGTAATTCTTCTGTCTCTGTTATTTTCTTTTTCTTTTTTTTTCTGGCATGATTTCTCTATTTTAACGTTGAAAAACAGTATCTGTAAAAAAGAATCACAAACAAAAGTATATTAATAACTTTCAAATCTATACTATTCTATTACTGTAGAAACACATTTTATATAAAAACTGACTAAGAAACTATAGCCCTGAAGCACAAGTGTAACGATGGTTAAAACACTACATGCATAGTGCATACTACTTTGAAGCAGTTAATGCCCTAAAGCCTACCTCACTAAAAGACTACATGCTAACTGACTGAATGATTACAGTACTAAAAGGAGACACACTGAGTGAGTGACAGAGTGTTTGCGGGAACTGTATAAATACTGTCTGGGATATTGAAGGTGTGAAAGACAAGTGTGTAGGTGGCTAGAGACCTACATGCATACTTGATAGACGTTTGAAACAGTCCATAGAGTAACACTTGGATCACTGCAAAACTACCTGGAAGTGTATGAATACTGACTGGGGAATTGAAGGTTTGAAAGACAAGTGTGTAGGTGGTTAGAGGACTGCATACATAGTGGATAGGTGTTTGAAGAAGTCCATGTGCTAAGGCCTGGCTCACTGCATGAGTACTTGGGTACAGACTGAATGATTAGAGTACGGCAAGGAGAGTGCCTGGGTGAATTTATAAGTGTTTGGGTTTTGGCACAGTGAATGGATTAGTCCATGGTGCTGAATGGGTCACTAGAGGACTGCAAGGGGAGTGACAGGGTGTTTGCTAGAAGTGTATGAATACTGACTGGGGAATTGAAGGTGTGAAAGACAAGTGTGTAGGTGGTTGGAGGACTGCATGCATACTGGATAGGCATTTGAAGCAATTCATGTACTAAGGCCTGGCTCATTGCATGAGCACTTGGGTACTGACTGAATGATTAGAGTACTGCAAGAAGAGAGCCTGGGTGAATTTATAAGTGGTTGGCTTTTGGCGCAGTGAATGGATTAGTACATGGTGCTGAATGGGTCACTGGAAAAGTATAAGGAGAGTGACAGAGTGTTTGCGGGCACTGTATGAATACTGTCTGGGATATTGAAGGTGTGAAAGACAAGTATGTAGGTGGCTAGAGACCTACATTCTTAGTGGATAGACGTTTGAAACAGTCGATAGAGTAACACTTGGATCACTGCAAAACTGCCTGAGTACTGAATGAATCATTAGAGTACTACAAAAAGAGTGTCTGGGTGAATCTTTTTAAGATTTTGGATTCTAGTGCAGTGAATAGATTAGTACTTACTGCCAAATTAGTCAGTGGAGGTGTGCAATTAAAGTGACAGAGTGTTTATTGGTGTTTATAGATACTGACAGAGAAATTGTAGGTCTGAAAGGCAATTGTGTTGGTAGTTAGAGGCCTCCATGCATAGTGGAAACACGTTTGACTCAATCCATGTGCTAAGGACTGCCTCACTCCATTAGTACTTAGGTACTGACTGAATGATTAGACTATTGCAAGAAGCTTACCTGGGTGAATTTATAAGTGTTTCCGTTTTAGCGCAGTGAATGCATTACTACATGGTGCTGAATAAGTCACTAGAGCAGTGAAAGGGGAGTGACAGGATGTTTGCTGGAAGTACATGGATACTGACTGGGGAAATGAAGCTGTTAAAGACAAGTGTTTAGTATGTGAGAAGACTGCATGCATACTGCATAGACATTTGAAGCAGTCTATGTGGTAATGCATGGTTCACTACATGAGTACCTGGGAACTGACTCAATCATTAGACTACTGCTAAAAGAGTGCCTGGGTAAAACTTTTACGTTTTTCAGTTTTGGCGCAGTGAAGAGATTAGTACATGGTACTGGATCAGTCAATGGATGAGTGCAAGATGAGTGGCAGGATGTTTATTGAAGTATATAGATACTGACTAGTTAATTAAAGAAGTGAAAGACAAGTGTGTAGGTGACTAGAGGCCTGTATGCATACTGGATAGGGGTTTGAAGCAATCCATGTTGTAAGGCCTGGCTCGCTGCATAATTACTTGGATACTGTCTGAATGATTAGAGTACTGCAAACAGAGTGCCTGGGTGAATTTATACGTTTTGGGGTTTTGGCGCAGTGAATGGATTAGTACATGGTGCTGAATGGGTCACTAGAGGAGTACATGGGGAGTATCAGGGTGTTTGCTGGAAGTGTATGGATACTGACTGTGGAATTAAAGGTGTGAAAGAGAACTGTGTAGATGGTTAGAGGACTGCATGCATAGTGGATAAGCATTTGAATCAATGCATGTGCTAAGGCCTGCCTCACTCCGTTACTACTTGGATATTAACTGAATGTTTACAGTATTGCAGACAGTTCCTGGGTGAATACATAAGCAATGATTGCCTTCTAATTCTACCAAAACTTGAGAACAGGAAAGTTTTTAAGCAGTTATACATATTCAAAGATATGAAGTACCCAAATGCTTCTCTCACAGTGGTTCCCAAATGCACACAGACTCACAGTGTAATTCTAGACAAGCAACACTATCCCTAGGAGTTTAACAAAACTCATTCACAACTGTGGAAGGGGTAAGGGGACTGCACACAATCTACATATTTAAATACTGCACTTTAGTGTCAAAGCCTAACTCATTTTATCAATGCATAACCAAAGACTGGCTTTAATGCTACTAAAACTTGACAACATGACAGGTTTTAAAACAGTTGTCTGTCAGTAAATACACGATGTTACCAAATGCTTCTCTCACAATCCTTACCCAAATGCACACAGACTCAAAGTGTGATTTTAGGCAAGCAACCCTATCCTAGGAGTTTACCAAAACTCATTCACTACTGTGGAAGGGGTAAGGGGACTGCACACAATCTACATATTTCAGGACTGCACTTTAGTGTCAAAGCCTGACTCATTTAATCAAAGCATAAGCAAAGACTGGCTTCTAATGCTACTAAAACTTGACAATATGGCAGGTTTTAAAACAGTTGTCTGTCAGCAAATACATAATTTTACCAAATGCTTCTCTCACAATGCTTACCCAAATACACACAGACTCACAGTGTGATTGTTGACAGACAACTATCCCTTGTACATAATATATTTACTAGTCTACAAGATCTAAGGTGACTGCACACATTGCACAAAATCTACTAATACAGATTAGTACCAAAATGTTTCTCTCAAAATGATTCCTAAATGCACACAGACTCACTGTGTGATCCTAGACAAACTACACTATCCCTTGCACTATACTGAAACACATTTCTTAATCTACGAATACTACATTTTAGAGTAGAAACATGACTCATTTTGCAAATTCATTAACAATTATTGATTTCTTATTGTACCAAAATATAAAAACAGCACAGTTGTCTGTCTGCAAACACATGAAAAACACAAATGCTTATCACAGAATGATTTCTACATGCACACACACTGTCAATAAGATTGTTGACAAAAAAAGTACTCCCTGTACTTTAGCAGGAGAAATACATTAGTCTGATTAAAATAAAAATAGACCACATACATCCCCTCACAATTAAATAACTCACCTTTCAAGTTGTTTTGTAGATTAAGAAGTATATCAGTCACACACCAGATTTTCTTATACAGAATCTCTGCACTGTGCACCTGTCTGCAAAACCAAAGAATGGCAACGTTTCCCTCTCATTTTCCACACCTATACATGTAAACATCAAATCACATTCCTTCCCACATACATTCAAAAGCAAACACACATTTCTATTGGTTAAACATTTCAACCCTTTCCAAATGACATAAATTTGAACCCTACCCCCAATCTGCCTTCTGCCTGTTACCATAGAAACAGGTCATGGAACACTGAACTGAGCAAACAGGTCACAAGTTCAGCACACAATATTGCTAATCAAAACAGCAAGTGTGCTTGACTTTTCAACTTATCAGCTTATCATATATAATGTTCCTTTCAATCCCTTTTTGTTAACCAATAAGAATCATGCGTTTAAAAAACAGAAACATGCACCCTACCTTTCAGTGTAGAAGGTTGTCAAGCAACCAATGATTTCTTGTCTTTTTTCAAAACTGCATCTTAGCCACCATTTTAGAAAAATCTTACATTTCAAACTGCCATTTCATTTACAGAGACCATCTGAGTGCATCTAGACCTCTCTTCAAGATGCTTAGAGTGTGGATTGTGGGACACAGCTATATTTTCTGGAGCCAAAGGTATGCAGAAAACAAAGGCATTCACAAAGACCTAGGTTTGCCAAATGTAGACATTAAATGGATTGGACAGAGAGGGTTAAAATGGCACCAATTGATGCCATTGGTAAAATCCTTTATGCATATCCAACACCCTGACCTCATAATAGTGCACTGTGGTGGCAATGACCTAGGCACTTTGACTGGGGTAGGTCTGGAAATGCTTATGAAGGACACCTTTGCAGAACTGATTTCACTTTTTCCCAAAACTGCCTTTGTGTATTCTAACATATGCCAAAGGCAGAAATGGAACTGGTCCAATCATTTTTGTCCACAAATTGAGAAAGCTAGGAAACCTGTGAATAAATCTGTTTCTGCTTTTCTCCGAGACTATAGAATGGGTTCCATTTACAATAACAATCTGCGCTTTCATATGCAAGAGATGTATAGGAGTGATGGAGTACTCTTTACTGATGAAGGAAACAGAGTTTTCCTCAACAACTTTAGACTCTGTATAGGTACTTACTTATAAGTACCAAAAACTCTCAATGAACACAACGTCTCTTTTTAGAGCCACTCAAGAACAAAACACTTAAGCTTGATGTTTATCTCCCAAAAATTTCATTTTTTTTTCCTTGGATCCGCGCACCCAACGCGAGAGAAACCGCGCATCCAACGCGATAGGATGTGCGACTCCTAATTTTACAGTAAAAAAAAATAGCCCCTATCACTAATTTTTATTATCCCTGGGGACCCCATCCCCCGGGGCTTATAAAAAAATGTTGGAGACCGTGGAGGGAGCCCCAACACCCCACGGTCCCAGCCGGCTCTCCGCATCCTTCGGGAGCCGGCATTGCTTTTCCACATGGGGAGCTGCTGACATGCAGCTCCCCGTGTGGAAAAGCAATATCGTTTGGATTTTGAAAGAGAGAGCAGGTTTCCCTGCTCTCTCTTTCAAAATCCTAACGAAGTTTGCTATGGGAGGGCGGGAGACGCCCGTCCTCTCATAGCAAACAACAGTGTCCTGGGGGTGGGCACCCCAGGACAATGTAGGAGCCGGCCCTGGGGGTTGGCGGTCCCCAGGGCTCTCGAGGGCTCCAGGAGGGGGGCCACGCAGCCCCCTCCCCCTAATAACTTATAACAATTTGCCCCCGGCAATTGGCCCACCCGGGGGCTAATTATTAACGAAGCGCGGAAGCCCGGACTACCTCTTTGCCAAATTTGGTGTAATTTCGTTCAGCAGTTCGGGCTGTAGCTGCTTCAACAGGTCCTATGGGAAAATGCATGGGGAAAACGCATTTTGGGACCCACCCTTTTTTATCGGCCCCTGCTTGACGAATCACCACAAAAACTTTCAGGATAGGAGCGGACCGGAGCTGGCCAAAAGTTTGGAAAATTTCACAAAAATTCGTCAACCGGCACCAGACTTATTGGGAATAGAATGTTGCGGATTTCCTATGGAAAATAGGTCCTAACTATTACCTACTGGCGGTCGCCAGTAGGTAGTGTAGTAGAGTAGTAGAGAGTGAGTAGTAGAGAGCAGTAGAGAGTGAGTAGTAGAGAGTGAGTAGTAGAGAGAGAGTAGTAGAGAGTAGTAGAGAGTCAGTAGTAGAGAGTGAGTAGTAGAGAGAGTAGTAGACAGTAGTCAGTCAGTGTCAGTCATTGTCAGTCAGTGCCAGCCAGTCAGTCAGTGTCAGTCAATCAGTGTCAGTCAATCAGTGTCAGTCAGTCACTGTCAGTCAATCAGTGTCAGTCAGTGTCACTCAGTGTCAGTCAGTGTCAGTCAGTCAGTCAGTGTCAGTCAGTCAGTGTCAGTCAATCAGTGTCAGTCAGTGTCAGTGTCAGTCAATCTGTGTCAGTGAGTGTCAATCAGTCAGTGTCAGTCAGTCAGTGTCAGCTAGAGCAGCTCTGCTGACCTGGTTCTCTGGCTCTAAAGCAGCTCTGCTGACCTGGTTCTCTTTCTCTAAAGCAGCTCTGCTGACCTGGTTTCTCTGGCTCTACAGCAGGTCTGCTGACCTGGTTCTCTGGCTCTAGAGCAGCTCTGCTGACCTAGTTCTTATGCTACGGAGCAGCTCTGCTGATCTAGTTCTCTGGCTCTACAACAGATCTGCTGACCTGGTTCTCTGGCTCTAAAGCAGCTCCGCTGACTCAGTTCTATGGCTCTGAAGCAGTTCTGCTGACATGGTTCTCTGGCTCTAGAGCAGCTCTGCTGACCTGGTTCTCTCCCTCTAAAGCAGCTCTACTGACCTGGTTTCTCTGGCTCTGCAGCAGCTCTGCAGACCTGGTTCTCTGGCTCTAGAGCAGCTCTGTTGACCTGGCTCTTAGGCTCTAGAGCAGCTCTACTGACCTGGTTCTCTGGCTCTAAAGCAGCTCTGCTGACCTGGTTCTACGGCTCTAAAGCAGCTCTGCTAATTTGGTTCTCTGGCTCTAGAGTAGCTCTGCTGACCTGGTTCTCTGGCTCTAAAGCAGCTCTGCTAACCTGGTTCTCTGGCTCTAAAGCAGCTCTGCTGGCCTGGTTCTCTGGCTCTAAAGCAGCTCTGCTGACCTGGTTCTCTCCCTCTAAAGCAACTCAGCTGACCTGGTTTCTCTGGCTCTGCAGCAGCTCTGCTGACCTGGTTCTCTGGGCTCTAGAGCAGCTCTGCTGACCGAGTTCTCTGGCTCTACAGTAGCTCTGCTGACCTGTTTTTCTGCATTCAGGATGCACCCGACTTCGCGAAAATATATTTAAAAATAATATAAGTTTATTATAAGTACAAATATATTATTTTGATGAATATCTTACATAATCTCTTGCCTTAATATGTATATTAAAGACACATTCATATCATTTTGGAACATAATTGTTTTTTGCGGGAGTCGCGCACCCAGCGCGCCCCAGCACGTATATGATGTCACACGGGACCCGCAGCCGCGCAAACATCTCGTACCGTAATGCGCATGTGTCACGAATGCGCGGGAGCAGGAGTCGCAGACTGATCGCATACCAATCGCGCATATCACGTGATATTAAATGTATATGATGTAACTGAAAAACACGCAGCCGTTGCACACCATACGTGGATCCTTCATGACTTTTCTAAAATGGCGGCTAGAATGTGCGCACCCACCGTGATGTGTACACTTTGAGTGCGCGACTCCGAAAAAAACTGGAATTTTTTTTTAAAAGAAAATAATATAAATATATTTTTTTTAAAAATGAAAACAAGAAAATTAATCAATATTTCAGTTTTAATTAAAAAAATGTTTTTTTGCAATTTTCAGAAAAATATATAATGTTATTTAATGAATAAAATATTTATAAATAAACTGTTAAAAAACTGTAGAAAATGAGTACAAAAAAATAGATATAACTACTATCACACTTAAAAGTTAGCATTTAAAAAACCTTTGAAATTCACTGAAAAAAAACATAGGTTTCCGAGACGTTATAGTTAGAAATTAGCATTTAAAAAACCTTAGAAATTCACAGAAAAAAACATAGGTTTTAGGGGTGTTATAGTTAGCTGCCCATTTCACTCATACAAAACGATAGAAATTCCTCCGTTATAGTTAGTTCTGCTAACTATAACTCACGCGCCCGCAATGCACTGCTGATGATGTCACATATTGCATCATTCATGACATGGTCAGTGACATCACTGATGACATCTCAAATGACATCACTGATGACATCATCCACTTGACAATCTGATACACCTCATCATACACTAGTATAACCTTTCATCACTCACTGTAAAATACAGAGTACTATATTTGAAACCATTGACACACCAATACCAGTTACTACATACCCACTCACTGATTCCTAAGTCTACACACACAACTACCCATTCAACAACAGAATCATCTATACATGCAGTCATTAATTAATAGAACACTATCAAATGCACTTATACACATATATAGACATTGACACATCAGCAGTCATCTTAGTCGGTTATGCAGTCATCCTACTCACTCATGAAGAAAATGTATCGCACTTAAATTTACTCACTTACACAATTATCCAACAACACCTCATTTATTCAAACACATAGTAACTCATCGTTAATATGTTAAAAAAGCACCATTACAATTATACACTCATTCATATTGTTACTCTCACAATCACTGACTCTTACACATACGTATTTATATACACCAACTCTCACATACAATGCCTTTTATTTTTTTACTTTGTTGAAGATGTACAACTAAAACATATATTCGCTCACCAACACACAAATAAATACACTCAGTCACCCAAACAACTGTTTCCACATACACTCTTAAACCCATACACCTAGTCAATCAACCATTCACACATCTATGCATAGAGTTACACACACCCCATCCAACCACACACAAACTCAGTGTCCCATACAAATACTCACCCAACTAATCAATAACTAATATACACACTCATGTAGTTAGTGACCAACTGATGCAGCATGTTATACAACAACAGAGACAGTGCTGCACACATTCACATAGTTTAGTTACTAATCCATGTATTAAGTGAGACACTTTTAATTACTCACTTAAAAAGACAGTCAGACAGCTACTAAATCCTCCATCCAGACAGTTATATATCCACTCAATCTTCAATACAGATTGATATATATATAATACATATTTAAATTTCAAACCAAACCACATTCAGTAGATGATGTCATCAGTGAAGTCATCAGTGATGTAATTTGAGATGTCATCAGTGATGTCACTGACCATGTCATGAATGATGCAATATGTGACATCATCAGCAGTGCATTGCAGGCGCGTGAGTTATAGTTATCAGAACTAACTATAACGGAGGAATTTCTATGGTTTTGCATGAGTGAAATGGGCAGCTAACTATAACACCCCTGAAACCTATGTTTTTTTCTGTGAATATATATATATATATGTATATATATCCACTGAAAAAACCATGGGTTTCACACACGTTATAGTTAGCTGCACATTTCAGGTAACTATAACTTGCGCGCCCACAATAAACTGCTGATGACGTCACATATTACATCACTTATGACATGGTCAGTGACATCACTCATGACATCAATGATGACATCTGAAATGACACATTGTGCATTGCGGTCGCGCAAGTTATAGTTACCTGATCTAACTATAACGTGGAATTTCATTGGTTTTTTATGAGTGAAATGTACAGCTGACTATAACTTGTGTGAAACCTATGGTTTTTTAAGTGAATTTGCAAGGTTTTTTAAATGCTAATTCCTAACTATAACGTGTGTGAAACCTATGGTTTTTTCAGTGAATTTGTACGGTTTTTTAAATGCTAAGTTATGTATTTATTTTTCATTTTCGCGCACCTAGCGCCCACGGTGCGCATTTCGTACCGTGCACGCCTCGCCATTATTTACAAAATATCAATTGTTTTTTTCTCCCTTGGGGTCCTTAGATTTATATATTAAATGTGATTTTTTTAAAAAATTATTAAATTTATTTTTCATACTTTTTGGTCCTTTGTGAACACCCTGACGAACGCTAGGGGGTCTGCAACTCTCTTCGTTGCCCCCTTTTCATGTTATCAACCTTTGTTTTTCAGTGCGAGAGACAGAAAATGGCGGCCGATACTTTCTGATTTCGACCGATTCGAATGTTTACAGTCATGTAACCACCAATCAGAATTGAGCTCGCGCACGGCACCGTACGCGTACGGTAAGATTACCGTAAGCGCACGGAGCGCGCTTACAGATATATATATTGATTTAAATGCTATTTTCTCAGGACCTACTGAACAGATTTACACCAGACCTGCAAAAGGCACATCCCTGACCTGAGGACTACCTCTCTGCCCAATTTCAAGTAATTCTGTTCAGCCATTCGGGCTGTAGCTCGGACTAAAGGTCCTATGGGAAAATGCATGGGGAAAACGCGTTTTGGGACCCCCCTTTTTTCTCAGCCCCCGCTTGACGAATCCCCCCGAGACTTTCAGGGTAGGAGCGGAGCGTAGCGCCCCATTAGTTTTGAAAAAATTCGCGAGGATTCGTCAACCGGCGCCAAAGTTATTCCAAATAGAATGTTGCGGATTTCCTATGGAAACACGGTCCTAACTATAACTATCTACTGGCGACCGCCAGTAGATAATATATATATATATATATATATATATATATATATATCACTGAAAAAACCAGAGGTTTCACACACGTTATAGTTAGGAATTAGCATTTAAAAAACCTTGCAAATTCACTGAAAAAACCAGAGGTTTCACACACGTTATAGTTAGCTGGACATTTTACTCGTAAAAAACCAATGAAATTCCCCCGCTATAGTTAGTTCAGCTAACTATAACTCGCGCGCCCGCAATCCACTGCTGATGACGTCACATATTACATCACTCATGACATGGTCAGTGACATCACTGATGACATCACTGATGACATCTCAAATGACATCACTGATGACATCACTGATGACATCATCCTTGTGATAGAGTAGCACATCTTCTCACACTCTAATATAACCTTTGATACACCGACTAAAAATTTAAGAGTTTTATTCTCAAAACCATACATACTGCAATACCAATAACTACATACCCAATTATTAACTCTTAGGTCTACATACACCTCCACACACTCACCTGTACAGTCACTCATACTTACAGTCACTCCATACAAAAGTGTCATATGAATTTATACACACACCTATATAGACACTCACACACTACCAATCATCCATAGAGGTACTCTCACACTTACTCAATCATGCAAATAATCACACTCCCATTTACTCACCTAGGCAGTGAAACACACTCAAGTTCACTTACTCATAAAAATAGTATCACATTCTTACGCTCTTAGAGATTCATTGACACAAGCATACACTCATCCATACAGTCACTCTCACAATCACACACTCTCACATCTACCCACTTATATACTCTTACACGCATATATACTGCCTTTCACCTATGTAGTTAGTCACACATGTACCACTGAGATATACATTCAATCCCTAACAAACCCATACATACACTCATCCAACCATACAGTCCCTCACAGATGCACTCTTAAAACCATGCACCCATAGAATCACCCACTCACATATCTATGCACAGAGTAACACACACCCTACCCACACAAACACTCATGAACCCATACAGATACTCACACAAGCAATCAATAACTCATATAGACACTCATATAGCTGTTCTCAAAACCATGCAGCCGCTTATACACCAACATACAGACACATACATACATTTACACAGTTTACTCACTAGTCTGCAGTAAGATACATTTAATGACTAACTTAAAGAATCATGTTATGCACCACAGAAAATCATCCATTTACACACTTGTACACCCACTCATTCTTAAACAGGCCTTTCCCTATATATATTAAACATATTGATATTTTTCAAAAACACATACTCACTAGATGATGTCATCCGTGATGTCATCAGTGATGTCATTTGAGATGTCATCAGTGATGTCATCAATGATGTCACTGACCATGTCATGAGTGATGTAATATGTGACGTCATCAGCAGTGGATTGTGGGCGCGCAAGTTATAGTTAGCTGAACTAACTATAACGGGGGAATTTCATTGGTTTTTTACGAGTAAAATGTCCAGCTAACTATAACGTGTGTGAAACCTCTGTTTTTTTCAGTGAATTTGCAAGGTTTTTTAAATGCTAATTCCTAACTATAACGTGTGTGAAACCTCTGGTTTTTTCAGTGAATTTCAAAGGTTTTTTAAATGCTAATTTTTTGTATTTTTTAATTATATTTTTTAAATATTTCTTTTTCAAAAACTTCCCTATGTATACATTTATATATTATCTGTATCCTTTAATTTGGTGTGGCTCATTTTTTTTAAAGTTTTAATTAAGATAAAGTTGAACAGCATAGTTAATATCCTCTATTAAGTTATGTCCACTTTTTTTTTTATATAAATTCTTGGGGTGCGCGCTCAGAGCACGCACCTAGTACGTTTGCGTACATTTTTCATGAATTCCGGTGTACGTTATTTACGTACGCATACATACGTTTTACTGCGGGCTCGGAGCGCGCACCTGGTACGCATGCGTACGTACGCATGCTTACGTGCATCGTACGTACTCCACGCGGTACACTTCCGTATATGCGTAGAGTACGCGCGCTGACGTTTACGCATACGCGCGTGCTGCGTATGCGCGTTACGTACGCGCATAGTACGTGCATGCGTAATTATACTGTGCGCGCAGGGAGCTTGCTCGGTGCGCGCACCTCGGGGTATGTGATGAATAAAACAACACTTCTAATTGGTTTTCATTACTTTCAGTTTCAGATTGTTTCAACACCACACCCAATCCCCTCATGGCAAGTCATGTGATCAAGAAACATCACTTTTCATTGGTTCAAAGTACTTTCAGTTCCAGATTCTTCCAAAACCACACCTACTCCCCTCATTATTAGTTCTGATTCCCTTGGAGAAGGAGCTACTCTGTTTTTGTGAGACAATGGCAGAGCACCAGCCACCTTCTGAGAGTGAGCAGGACACTCTTGAGAGACAGAGGCAGAGGAAGCAGAAAGACTCCTTTATATGGCAGTTTTTCACTTTTCCAGAGGGACAAAAGAAGGTGAATGCACCAAAGGTCACCTGTAAACTGTGTCAGTGCGTCTTGTCACGTGGGAATCCTAACAAGAAGTATTCATACTATGACGAGGCACGTTGAGGCAATGCATCCAGTGGCTTTTCGTCGAGCTTCTGGAGCAAACCCTCCACCTGCTCAGCCGACGACATCTGCAGCAGCTCAGCCGAGCACATCTTCGGCAGCTCAGGCAAGCACTTCTTCTGCAGTGGTGCCTTCACCTTCTCCCACACCTCTGGATATTCGTCCTTGTTTTGGGAGGATGAGTACACACTGCATGGATTGTGGTCTTCTTATTTCTTTGGGTGAGAGCAGTATTGATCTCATTCAAAGAAAATTTGAGGAGCATTCTTGCGAGAGGCCATAATTTTCTTATTTTTTTTTTCGTTTTTCTCTTCCTCTGTCCCTACATTAACTCAAGGGCTCTTTTTACAGACATGTGTGTAAGAGTACATGTGTGGTAAGGGTTAATTGGAGTTTTCAACATGTAGGAACCACCTCAGCCATTGCAAGAACTGATGAAAAATCTACCATGCTATTTTCAAATGTGTTTGCATTTGCCTCACATTTTTGAGATACTGATTTCTGCTGAGTGCTAACCAACACATTGGAAGAAAACAAGCTGAGCCTTTCCTGAATGTGCAAGTTTTACAGAACAACAGCAACACAAATTAAAACGCTAACAACAATTCCTGTATGCACACAGACTCATGGTCTCATTCTAGGCAGAAAGCAATATTTCCTTTGGCAATTTGAAAGCACATTTACTACTGGGGTAGAGCAAGTGATAATTACTGTGACAGACTGACACATGTTACTTCCAGTTTAGACAGGCAGAAAAGAGCACATGTCCTAACAGCTCCTTGAGACCATGACCATGTGTTAGAGGGTGACTGATTAGACTAGAGCAAAGGAAATGAGCCTTGGTGATTTATAATCTGTTTGCATTACACACTGCTATCTGAAACAGCACACAGAGCTGACTAATACACCTGGGAGTGAAGCAGAAGCTGCTGCGTGTGTGCAAAGAGTGTGTTTCTAGAGACTGTGTATTGTCAGCTGCAAGAGACATCTGCATGGAGACTCCCACAACTGCATGAAGAGTACAGACATGTGTGTAAGAGTACATGTGTGGTAAGGGTTAATTGGAGTTTTCAACATGTAGGAATCACCTCAGCCAACGCAAGAACTGATGAAAAATCTACCATGCTATTTTCAAATGTGTTTGCATTTGCCTCACATTTTTGAGATACTGATTTCTGCTGATTGCTAACCAACACATTGGAAGAAAACAAGCTGAGCCTTTCCTGAATGTGCAAGTATTACAGAACAACAGCAACACAAATTAAAACGCAAACAACAATTCCTGTATACACACAGACTCATGGTCTCATTCTAGGCAGAAAGCAATATTTCCTTTGGCAATTTGAAAGCACATTTACTACTGGGGTAGAGCAAGTGATAATTACTGTAACAGACTGACACATGTTCATTTTGGTTTAGACAGGCAGAAAGGAGCACATGTCCTAACAGCTCCTTGAGACCATGACCATGTGTTAGAGGGTGACTGATTAGACTAGAGCAAAGGAAATGAGCCTTGGTGATTTAGAATCTGTTTGCGTTACACACTGCTATCTGAAACAGCACACAGAGCTGACTAATACACATGGGAGTGTAGCAGAAGCTGCTGAGTGTGTGCAAAGAGTGTGTTTCTGGAGACTGTGTATTGTCAGCTGCAAGAGACATCTGCATGGAGACTCCCACAACTGCATGAAGAGTACAGACATGTGTGTAAGAGTACATGTGTGGTAAGGGTTAATTGGAGTTTTCAACATGTAGGAACCACCTCAGCCATTGCAAGAACTGATGAAAAATCTACCATGCTATTTTCAAATGTGTTTGCATTTGCCTCACATTTTTGAGATACTGATTTCTGCTGAGTGCTAACCAACACATTGGAAGAAAACAAGCTGAGCCTTTCCTGAATGTGCAAGTTTTACAGAACAACAGCAACACAAATTAAAACGCTAACAACAATTCCTGTATGCACACAGACTCATGGTCTCATTCTAGGCAGAAAGCAATATTTCCTTTGGCAATTTGAAAGCACATTTACTACTGGGGTAGAGCAAGTGATAATTACTGTGACAGACTGACACATGTTCCTTCTAGTTTAGACAAACAGAAAGGAGCACATGTCCTAACAGCTCCTTGAGACCATGACCATGTGTTTGAGGGTGACTGATTAGACTAGAGTGTTACAAAAAACAAGCTGCCCCTTTCCTGCGAGTGCAAGGGTAATAGAGCAAGACCAACCGGAATGAAATCTCTCTTTACATTTCCTATGTGCTCACTGTCTCATGGTATGATTCTAGGTAGAAAACAGTATTCCTGAGTGATACCAGTGCACATTAACTTATAATGAAGACATACTCCATAATATATAACATGTTCAAGCCACTTAAATATCTTCCTTAACATAAAATGTAAAACACAACTTTTAAAGTGGTAGGAAAATGTACCATACTATTTTCAAATGTGTTTGCATTTGCCTCTCACTGATCAGTAAATGATTTCTGCTGAATGCTAACCATCACACTTTAACATAACAAACGACCCCTTTTCTGCTAGTGCAAGGCTAACAGAACAAAAGCAACACAAATTAAATCTCTGTCAACAAATCCTGTGTGCAGACAGACTCATGATGTAATTCTAGTCACAAAACAATATTCCTCACTAATACCACTACACCTTAAATTACAGTGAAGACATACTCCATAATATCTTACAAGTTCAAGATAGTTAAATATCTTCTAAACCACAAAATGTAAAACACAACTTTAAAACAAGAATGACAATTCTATTATTTTTTTTCAAAATACACCACATACTTCCCCTCTCAAACTCATAACTCACCTTTAAAATTAATTAGTTGAGAAAGAAATGTGGCACTCAAACAGCAGATTATCAGAGCCAGAATCTCAGAGCTGTAGACCTCTCTCCTCTCTCCACAACCAGTAAATGGCAATTTTTCCCTCTCTTTTTTCCCACATATACATGTTAATGTAAAATCACAGTCCTTCCCACATTTTTTCAAATGGAATCACACATTTCTATTGGTTGCAACTTTCAACCCCTTTGCAAATCATCCCTTCCCCCAACATGACTTCTGCCTGCTACCATAGCAACAGCTCATGGAACACAGGTGTGAGCAGAGAGGTCAGAAGTTCAGCAGACATTGTTTCAAATCAAAAGAGCAAGAGTGCTTGACTTTTCAAACCTAACAGCAAATCCATAGTAATGTTCAGTGGGAACACATTTTTCTGTACCAATCCAAAACATGCTTTTAAAAATTTAAACATACAGCCTAGTTTTAACTGTAAAATGGTTTAAATCAGCCAATGAGTTCTTTTTATCAAAAAAAGTATGTATGCCTCCCTTTTTCAACTGTGTTTCTTTTCATATTGCCATTCTACTGAAAGACACCTTCTGAGTGCATCCAGATCTCCTTGAAAGATGTTCACAGTGTGGATTGTAGGTCATAGCTATGTCTTCTGGAGTGAAAAATTTGCAGAAAAAAGAGGTATGGTGAGAGACCTTGCTTTGCCAAATGTAGACATTAAATGGATTGGTCAGAGAGGGTTAAAGTGGCACCAATTAATGCCTTTGGTGAAAACCTTTCTACATCTCCCACAGCCTAACCTTATTATTGTGCACTGTGGTGGAAATTACCTAGGCACTTTAACTGGGGTAGGTCTGGAAATGCATATTAAGGACACCTTTGTGCAATTGATGTCGCTTTTTCCTCAATCTGCCTTTGTATATTGTAACATATGCCAAAGGCAAAATTGGAACTGGTCCAACCAATTTTGTCCACAGATTGACAAAGCAAGAAAGCACGTCAATAAGTCTGTTTCTGCTTTCCTCAGAGACTATGGTATGGGTTCTATATACCACAACAACTTGCGTTACAACATGCAAGACATTTATAGAGGAGACAGTGTACATTTCAATGATGAAGGGAACAGAGTCTTCCTCTTGAACTTTAGACTCTGCATAGGTACTTACTTGTAGGTACCGAAAAACACTCAATGAACACAAGGGCTCTTTTTAGAGCCACCTAATATCTAAACACTTAAATGTGATTCTTATTTCTATTTTTTTTTAATGTTTTTTTTCGGGTGCGCGCTGGGTCGTGATGTTTTAAAGGTTTTTTTGGGTACGCGTAAAGTGCGCGCACTTCGTGATGTTTTTTCAAAAATTTTAATCTTTTTTTTTGCCCTTCGTGGTCCTACTGTGCCCCCCTGACAATGGCTAGGGGGTCTAGAACTCCCTACCCTGCCCCCTTTTCACGGTCTCCACCTTTCCTTTTTAGTGTGACAGACAAAATGGCGGCCGACACTTCCTGATTTTGACTGATTCGAATGTTTACTAACATGTAACAACCAATCAGAATTACGCTCGCGCACGGCATGGTGCGCGCACAGGGCTTGCTCAGTGCGCGCACGCTGCGCGCGTATAGATATTGATATGCTTTAAATGCTATTTTCTCAGGATATACTGAACAGATTTACACCAGACCTGCAAAAGGCACTTCCTTGGCCTTATGGCTACCTCTCTGCCAAATTTCAAGTAATTCTGTTCAGCCGTTCAGGCTGTAGCTGTGTCTAAAGGTCCTATGGAAAAATGCATGGGGAAAACGAGTTTTGGGACCCCCCTTTTTTCTCGACACCCGCTTGACGAATCACCCCGAGACTTTCAGGGTAGGAGCTGAACGGAGCGCCCCATTAGTTTTGAAAATTTCGTCAGGATTCGTCAACCGGCGCCAAAGTTATTCAAAATAGAATTTTGAGATTTCCTATGGAAACATGGTCCTAACTATAACTATCTACTGGCGACCGCCAGTAGATAATATATATATATATATATATATATATATATATATATATATATATATATATATATATATATATATCCACCAAAAGGCCATTGAAGAAGAAGGCATGGATGAGAAGAACAAAAAAGACACCAAATGCACACGTATTAACCGTCTTCACAAAAAGGTGGTTGCCGCATGGCCAGCAAATAGAGTGGCGACACATGGCAACCTATGTCAAACACACATTAACAGCAACAGGCAAATACAAACAAAAACTATAATAACCTAATTTTTACATTTAATCCACAGCCATCCACAACCCTTAAACTTTTTTCGAAAGCATATAGTACAGCAGCAGTGAGAATGTGAACATAACATACACAATGGTGGTAAAAGAATGCATGGAGGAAAACGAGAGAATAGCCACCAAACACACACACTAGCCAGCTCCACAAAATGGTGGTGGTCGCATGGCCAGTAAATAGTTGTACATGAAACATAGCATACACAAAATGGTGAAAGCTAACTTATCAAATAATGACCACTGAATAAGAAGGCATGGAAGACAAAGATAAAATGGCCACCATGACCACACAAACACACACTGGCCACACAAAATGGCCAGCACCTCATTGAAAGCAAAGAAGGGCCACAGAGAACAACAAAACGCATGCCAGCCTATGGTAAACAAACACTGGCTATACAATATAGCCATCGCCACATGGCCAGCAGAAAAAGGGCATGGAGCAAATAAGAACACATGGCAGCCTATGACAAAACATACAGACTGGCAACACAAATGGCCATCAATGCATGGCAAGCAAAGAAAGGACATGGAGAACAAAGGATACAGTTGCCCTGTCCAGCCTGGTGCAACACCCCCTTCAGAAAAAACATCTAGTAGCATTGCAAATGATTGCAAAGATATTGTTAGCAACAGGCACATGGAGAGAAAAAAATAAAACAACCTACTTTTTGCATTGAATCCACAGCCATTCACACCACCTAAATGCTTTTCAAAAGCATATAGCAGCACAGCAGCGAGAATGTGAAATATAACATACATCAAAATACACCTAAGGTCTAGTGAAGGGCACACTAGGCTGCAAATAGTAAAACACCATCACTGTAAAATGATTAACAAATCAGTATAAAATTAAAAGAAAACCCTTGCAAAACAAATGGAGGAAATTTATATTTAATGTAGCCTTACGCCTCCACCATTAACAAAAGTTAATCCTATCCCACATTGCCCCTTTACCTCAGCCCAAACTCCAGGCCACCCACCAACCAGGTTACAAAACCTCCCCAAAAAGCTATAAAAAATACTGGTGCATGCCCTTTACAACACAAACCTTTTTTCGAAGTGCTGCATTGAACTTACTTGATTCCTTCCAAAAAGTTAATATTCCAGTGGTACGCATATAGCTCGGACTGCAGACAAAAGAGTCTAATACTTTCCTTGCAAAATCCAAATCAAAAGTGACCTAGGGCTGGACACAGCAGAAGGAGGAGTCTTCAGGGCAGGAAGAGGAAGTTGTCACTGCCAATACAGTAGTCTCCTAGTCTCTATAGCACTTCCTTCAAGTTTTTTTTTAAGTGCATTTTGCGCTGAATAAATACCCAAATGGTTCGTTGGAGTACGATTTCAACTCAAAAATAAATTTAGAGTAGATTTTCCATCCTCTCGAGTAGAAAATCTTCTCAAAATGGTGACTGCTCTTGCTTAAGTACTGTTGCTAGCATTCTCGAATGACTGCTGAATGTTCACTTTCACCAAAGAACGTGAGTGTTCGCAATATTACATTTTTTCAGTGCATCTCATGGTCCGATTTTCCCCAAACAGCAGTATTGTTTATGAGACATTGCATCATGGCATCACAATCAGTAATTTTGCATCACAAGAGTGATGCAGAATTACCAAATTACACCAGATACACCAGAGTAAGGGAAATGATGCCCAAGCCTACTTGACACCACTTAACTTGGTTTCAGACCTGACCACAGCATGGAAACTGCCCTCATTGCTGGACAGAGGAGACACATCAGCCCTCAAACTCCTGAGCCTCTCTGTTGCATCTTACATAGTACACATCCAAAGCCTACACAATCTCGTAATCTATGTACATGCCCTCCATAGGATCTGTTCCTTTCTGACTGGAAGGATCCAGTCACTCAGACTGGCACCGTATATCTCGACGCTAGCAACCTCATCTACAGAGTTTTGCAAGAATACTCCCTGACCCTGCCCTCTTCAACACATAC
Source organism: Triturus cristatus (assembly GCF_964204655.1). Classification (NCBI taxonomy): domain Eukaryota; kingdom Metazoa; phylum Chordata; class Amphibia; order Caudata; family Salamandridae; genus Triturus; species Triturus cristatus. The sequence continues at coordinate 1,294,465,572 of NC_140585.1, read as the reverse complement.
ATGATCCCTCTATCCAGCATCATCTATTCTTACAGTAGCAATGTCTTTTCCTATGCCATGACATGCAACTCATTCTGTCCCTCATGGACAAGATGCCCAGTTCACATATCAAGTTCAATGCCTGCATGACTGAAATCGCCTACTGAATGAAGATCAACTGTCTTAAAAGTGAACACTTACAAAACCGAAATCGTGATCTTCGGAAAGAGCACATCACTGTGGGACACCACCTGGTGGCCAACAGCGCACTGCCCATGCCAAGAACCTTGGTATCACCATCAATAGCAAACTCGACATGACCACCCAAATAAATGCTTCCACTGTTACCTCTGGTAATACCTGCACCATATGTGCCCTTCAGCATTCTGTCTTGTTTAATCATTTTTTTGTTCCCCAAGCTCTTAGTGCCCTTTTTCTCAAATTAAGGCATCTGTGAGGGTCCAGAGTCCCACTTACTTAAATTGACCTCAATTTGGGCCATAAACCCTACTTTTTGTATTGGATCATGCCCTTGAATTGTTCCCAGCCCTCCCTAAACTTTCCAAACGAGTTTTAAACTCTTGCTTGAAATTGCACAAAATTTCGAGCAGATCACATGATGGTGGTGATTTGGAGGCCACAGGTATAAGTATCACGCCCCTCCATGAGTCCCCGCTTTGCTTCCTGGAACAGTAGGAGAAAGGACGCTCCTTTCTCTCTACTTCAACTTACCTGCCAAATTCCTGGATTCTCGCCTTACTACAGCGATCTTTGACCTCAGCTTCACTGGAACCTCTTCAAGAGCACTACACTTTTGTTGTGTTGTAGAGAACATCAAACTACAAGCCAGGTTAATGAACTAACATAGGTGTCCGCGATGGATCAAAGTAACATTCAAGATGACATGTACTTCAACCAGGACTAACATTGTTACTACAGGAAGAACTTCAAGAAAAAAACTAGTGTGTTTATTTACAAGGGATAGCACTGTGTCCATCCCAGCATGATATCAGAGTTATAACGTGCCTTTCAGCAACTTTTATCAAGGACTAAAGTACTTGAGTCTTGACTGCTAGTTTTGAGCTGTCATTGAAATAGCTCTCAAAAGTCAAGGAATTTCCTAAAAAGATTAAGAATCCTTTAGTAAAGCATTGTTTGTTCTGATCGTAAGACCTTACTATTAATCGGGTAGGACATATGATTGTTTCAAATTGTATTTAGCATGATAGGCCACTTAATTCAATACTGATACTTTTGTTATATTTCTGTGAGCAGGATATCTCTGCAAAGAGCTATAGAGGTGATTGTGTAATATTCCCGAGCTCCTCAGAAACGTAGGTGAAATATCCAGGTGAGGTTGAGTGGAGCTTCTTTCTCTTTCATCCCCAACCCCTTTTACCTTCGAGCACATCTGCCAGTGTCCACACAGACAGCTGCACACTGAGAGCTGTTCAGAGGAGAGTGGGTGGAATATTCTTACTGTTTTATAGGTGAGTGGTAAGCATAACACTCACCACCTCATGCGTTCATCCTCTAAAGATGCTGAGCAAGACTTGCAAATGGCTCCCAATCAGCACCCGGGACACCGGCATGTACGCCCTATTCAGAAGAAAGCTTGACAATGCAAACACCCTCTATGCTAGGATCAGCAAAACACTCACCAGAAGGCTGTAGACCATTCAGAATGTGTTGTTCAACACTGCTCTCGAGCTCCCACGCAGAATTCACATTATACCCCACAGGAAGGAGCTCGGCTAGCTCCTCATTAACAAACAAGCACAATTCAAACTCCTCAGCCACACTTTCACAACATTACCTAACACTGGCCAAGCATACCTCAAAAATCACAATGCTTCGCTTGTTCAGACTCTTAATACCACAAATCCCATGCATACGGCAAACTAGATCTGGCCATCGAGCATTCTCCTATATTGGTCCTAATGCATGGAATGACCTGTTGCTACACATAAGAGCCTCCTCCTCACTTCTTGAATTCCACAAGAAGCTGAAGATCTGGCCTTTCAAGTAGTATTACTAGGCCCTAGGTGTGCATCTGATCAGTGCAAAGATACCGTGCCAGATGTTGGTGCGCTCTGCAAATCATAACGTACCATACCATACCATAACATAACTGAACATACAGCCCAGGTAAAGCAGGACACGGTTGATGATTGCTTGGAGATTCTGTCACAAATGTTGATGTTGAAACATGCAACAAAGATCTAGTACTGTTCCTTTAGAGTTGATTGGATTTTAAAGCACTGGGATAATCTATATGTCATGGGTGTAGTTCTGGCACCTTTAGTTGAAGGGTGTGATGGTATCCATAATTGGGTTGAGTTAGCCTTTGAAGACCAGTAGAGAAAATATAAAATTGTAAGCTACCCTAGAGCTGGTACAGAAAGGATATGAAATAAAATGGGGAAAGTGATGTGAAATAGAATTATTGTACAGGTAGGAGGTGATTTGGTCTATAATGGTATTTTGGATGCTAAGTTCCCCTATTCTCTGTTGGAGGTGGGGTGTTGGACTATATCAATGATAGCAGGAAAGGGCAACAACTCCACAGTTGTTGTCAGGTCATCCCAGATGGAGTTCCGGGAAGATTTAGCATCTATGCAGGGACAGAACCTAGTTTGATAGTCAGTGACATTTCCATGAAGTTAGAAATTGAGTGAAGGCTGATATTTCAATAAGTTTTCATAAAAAACCCGCTCTTCTGTAGTTCAGGCGTCGCAGCACAGCTGGGTTGCACTCTGCAGCCCAGCTGGGAACCCTATGATGAAGCATGCCACCAACTAGGTTGGTGGGTGAGGGTTCTTTTAAAAAACCAAATGGTTTCTTAACATTCCTGTGAATAACAGTGTTTCATTCTTCTTCTTTGGATCCCCTACTGGGTTTGTCCACTTTGTTGTATATTGATCATTTTCAGGGAGGCGGACGTTCCCCACATTTCTTAATCTCTCTTTATTGCCATATATAACCTAGATGTTCATGGCAGAAAGATATATGAACATCTTCTTGAATACATGGCGAATGAAGGAAAAGTTATTAAAGCATTAATAGATGGGTACCAGGAGACCTATCAAAAAAAGGAGGAAAACATCGGTGAAAAAATCAATGTCGTTACTGAGAGGCATGCATTTTTTTAGTAGAGCTCAAGGAAAGAACAGAAAGGTAACAAGAAACAATCGTATGCTGAAAAAATTGTCCAGAATAGATGAACATTGGGGCACTGTGCCATTGCTTGACAACAGACCCCGTGCACCAACAATGTCCGGATTCAAAAAAAGTTCTCAGTCTGGAGCCGAAATTTGAAGGATGCTGTAGACTTTGCAGAGAGTATTTAACGTAGGGTGGACTGAATCAAGGGAATGAAGATGACAAGATAGAACACACAAAATAGTAAACGTCTGAAGAATGGTGAAGATGTGTACAAGCATAAAGAGTTGCAATCTTCCATGCTGTGAAAACCATAAACTTAAATATTTTAGATGTGGGAATAACAGCCAATTTGTGAATAATCCCAATTTCCCAGTGCCTAGCATATCATGTAGAAAACATAATAAAAGAGGACACAATGCCCGAATTAGCAATGACTAAGAAATGAAAAAAATACTTATCAGGCTGAGAGAAGACCTGAATATCCTAACTATGTCATTAATCATGAGGACAAAATGGCTTCTGTCTTTGTGGCTTCGTTTTCAACCAACTACCCTGATTCACCATAATTTATTTCAGGAAACATTTGAGGGGGAAGAGTTATGTTCTTGAGCCTCCAGACATTAAAAAGCAGGGTTAAAATATTACCATATTCCTTTGGAGAGCATGTTCAGGGTGGGTATTTCAGGGTGAGCTCCAGGGTGGTGTATGGACCGGGATAGCCATAATAAAGATAAGATTGAGAATTTGGTCCCAAAGAACTTTCATTTAGATAAAGTAAATGGTTAAATGAATTCTGAAGTAGGGACGGTAAATTTGTAGAGAGTAAGTATTGTGAAGTCTTTACTGAAACAGCCCAATCCATACAAACAATAAGGCAGAGTCTAAAGTCTCTGACTGGATTATTTATCCCTGCACCTATTGGGATTATTGAGAGTCCTCCAAGATCCACATACTTCTTCTGTTTTGTGTGCATTTTTTGTTTCAGGGACACTTCTTAAATATCGGAGAACCAATGGGGAAGAAACCTAGGTTTGTTTCTCTTACTTTCAGGCCCCTTTGAGGTGGCTATTTTCTAATATTATTGGTGGCTATGCATTGCCTCTTTTACCTTATGTGCAAATTAATCGAGACTGTGATTTGCTGCTTCAAATCTGCACACCATTTCTAGGAATCTGCAATCGTACTGTGTGGCTATTAGTTTTTCGCTGTTTGATGCAAACAGTTCAGTTACTTGCTTGAGATACACCTTTGTACAGTGCATGTGGTTACCACATAGTTTATGAAATGAGCAGCATGTCACTGTGAAAGTGTTGGTCTGCAAAGGAAACACCCACTCAGTACAAAGCATTTCCTGCTTGCTCATTCGCATGTCCTCCTTTCAAAGTATGATGCTTTCTTTACTGACATAGAGTACTTAATTTGCACCAGTGGGCAAGTTTTTTTAGAAACCAAGACTTATTTGTCATCATCGTCGTAGCAAGACATGAGATACAAATGCAAAAAGAGGAGAAAGATGGGAACACAGTGACAAAGAGCGAAAGCAGAAAAGGCCTCGCTAGCGAGATAAAGTGACTGCATTTGGGAGGTGGAAGAAAAAGGCATGAGGTTGAATTAAAACTAGCCAGCTTTAGTAGTGAACAACCCTTGTATTTCACAGCACTGGCAGTGAGTTGTTACGTAAATCTTTGAGCCCCTGCATACATTTTTCTACATTCAAGCAATGTCTACTATGCTCTTCTTGAACTTTCAGTAGTAATATCAGGGCTCAATTTGAGCCAGTAGTTGCAGGTGAGGTATGCCAGCACTCTTTTTTTTGGTGTCCAGCACTTCTTCATCAGACTTTCAGATAGCACAATAAAGAGAAAACAAAAAGTGGGGGAAGGAAAAGAAAGTCAGGAAAAACAGTGAGAAAGGGAGAAATCGAGGAGGAAATAGAAACTGCAAGGGTGAGATAAAGGGGCAGTGTGAGAAGGTTGTTCTGACCATATAATCCACCAGGATGTTTTGCTTTTTGATTAACCCTGGGCGTAGGACTACACTACGCTCACGTAGTTTGCGTAGTTTGCACAACTACGCGCTACCAAATCGCACATAGAAGAGTGCAAAAACACGTAGCGGGCATTTTTTGCTTGCTCGCGGTCCTCAACGTCAAGTTGGTGACCGCGAGCGAGCAAAATAACATCCCAGCGATACTTTTTCCTCATTCGCGATCAGCAACATCAAGTTGCCGATCGCGAGCATGGAAAGTAAACCTCCCGGCGAGATTCTCAACGCGGGGAGGTCAGGTTTCTCATTGCGAGTGGTCTCATCTGCTCGCGACCGCTCGCGATGAGAAACTACCAGCCCGCGTTGAGAAAGCTGCTGCTCGAGTACAAATCTACTCGAGCGGCAGAAAATGACCGCTTGCACTGTGCAAGATGTGGTTTGCAATGATTGCACAGTGCAGACATGCATCCGGCACTGTGCAATCAGTGCAAATAGCATTTTGCACAGTGCACTACGCAGTTTGCGTAGCTACGCGTAGCTCGCGTAGTGCGAAGTGCAGTTCCCGTAGCTTCGCATAGCGCTACTACGCAAACTACGCCCAGGGTTACACATGGTCTTTGACCTTTTACTGTGGGAGAGCCTCATAACCTGTGACTCGCCCACAGTGAACTCATGGTAAAATGAACTACACTTTTCTTGCTGACAGTGTCCGCCTAGGACCACTGTGACGCAGCCAGGGTAAGGGGCACAGAGCTGGTTACACGTGGATATGTGGGCACATGCATGTGCACATGTGTGCACATGTGCACGTGAATAGGACACTCCTATTGTGCACAACCCAGGAACAGTGCATAGGTAGCCTGGCGCAGAAGGGAATATGCATGGTTGGGAATTAACATGGAATAGGGCGTATAATGTGGGTGTACACATGTAGGGAAAGTCAGTGCGCTTTACTGTCTTGACTGTAGGAACACTCCATTTTACTTCTATGGAAAAGGCTGCCCTAGGACACAAATCCAGTTCCCTTTGGTTTACAGACTCCAGAACCGCACCAATGTACACTGTAACCTGTGTGAAAAGAATAATTCTGTAAAAACCTAAAGCATCTTTGTTCAGCTTATAGGTCATCCAGGAAAGTCAAACGTCTTAGGCCTTCCGGATCCCTGCTGGGCAGGGTTAATTACTTTTCTCTCCAGCAGCAAGAACAAAGGCCTCCCCCCACAAAGGGAGCAATTAACCTTGATTAGGTCACCTCCTGAAGAGGAAGTGGTGGGCGCAACTGCTCCGCATAAATCAGCCAGCTGTCATCCTGTACCAGGAAGAGGGTCGGCCAAAGCCCACTGAGCACAGGGAGGGAGCCCATACTCTGGAGCCAAAGCAGCAGGAGGGCTCCTTTGAAGTTTTACTGAGGCAGGCCCTGGCAGTGATGTCAGTGAGGGGTGGAGCTGTAACCCCCTGAACAAATGTGGCAAGTGATTTGTGGATGACACCATCTTCTAGCATCCTAGAAAGCTGCCCAGGAAGGTTAAAATAGGGGCAGAGAGGTGATGCTGCACCGCAAGATAGGCCAGAGGCACATCCATTATGGCACCTCCCGCCCCCCACTTAAAACATTTTATACAGGTGTGAGAGCTCTCTTGGATGTGATTTTCTGCTAAACACTGGGACTGGAGGATGACGTCATGGACAATTGGAAGGAAGTGCCTCCTGACTGTTGCAGACATCCACAACAGCTTCGACACCCAGACACCGATGACAGACGCCATCGCCCCCGACTCTACACCCACCAAGCACATCGACCCTCTACTCTCCTGACACAACGTCAACAATGAAGACACCATAGAAATCATGAACACCATCCACTCCAGCTCACCTTCCGACCCCTGCCCCCACCACATCTTCAACAAGGCAAACCCCATCATCGCACCCCAACTCAGAAAGATCATCAACAGCTCCTTCGAGACCGCCACCTTCCCAGAAAGCTAGAAACACGCCGAGATTAACGCCTTTCTAAAGAAACCCAAGGTGGACCCAAAGGACCTTAAGAACTTCCGACCCATCTCCGTGCTCCTGTTCCCGGCGAAAGTCATTGAGAAGACCGCCAACAGACAACTGACCCTCTTCCTGGAGGAGAACAATGTCCTGGACTCCTCCCAATCCGGCTTCCTCAGCAACCACAGCACCGAAATCGCCCTCATTGCTGCCACTGGCGACATCAGGACCATACTGGACAATGGCGAAACTGCGGCCCTCATCCTCCTGGACCTATCGGCCGCCTTCAACACCCTCTGCCACCACACCCTGCGCACACGCTTCCATGACGCAGGGATCCGAGACAAAGCACTGGACTGGATCACCTCCTTCCTCACTGGCAGAACGCAGAGAGTCCGCCTCCCCCCCTTCAGGTCTGAAGCCACCACAATCACCTGCGGCGTACCCCAAGGATCATCCCTCAGCCCGACCCTTTTTAACATCTACATGGCACCTCTCGCCAACATCGTCCAAGCACACCACCTCAATATCGTCTCATATGCTGACGACACCCAGCTGATACTCTCCCTCAGCAAGGACCCGGCCACCGCCAAATTCAACCTCCATGAGGGAATGAAGGCCGTCGCAGAGTGGATGAAGCCTAGCTGGCTGAAACTGAACTCGGACAAGACGGAGGTCCTCATCCTGGGCTCCACCCCCTCCACTTGGGACGACTCCTGGTGGTCGACCACGCCGGGTGCTGCCCCGACACTCACCAACCATGCACGCAACCTGGGAGTCATTCTGGACTCAACGTTCTCAATGACCCAGCAAGTCAGCGCGGTTTCCTCCTCCTGCTTCGACACACTCTGCATGCTCCACAAGATCTACAGATGGATCCCCACCGAAACCAGAAGAACGGTCACCCAAGCACTTGTCAGCAGCAGGCTGAACTACGGCAATGCCCTCTACGCAGGAACAGCGGCCACACTCCAGAAGAGACTCCAACGCATACAAAACACCTCTGCATGCCTTATCCTTGGACTCCCTCGCCACATCCACATCACCACCCACCTGAGAGATCTGCACTGGCTCTTGGTCAACAAGAGGATCACCTTCAAGCTCCTCACCCACGCTCAAAAAGCACTCCACAACACCGGACCAGCATACCTCAACGAACGACTGTCCTTCTACATTCTGAACCGCCAACTTCGCTCCACCGACCTTGCACTCGCCACCGTCCCACGCATCCGCTGAACAACCACCGGCGGAAGATCTGACTCCCACCTCGCCGCCAAGACATGGAACACCCTCCCCGTCCACCTGCATCAGACCCAGGACCTGCTGACCTTCAGGAGACGTCTCAAGACCTAGCTGTTTGACCTGTAGCTGCCCCCCCCCCCCTCCCCTCAGCACCTTGAGACCCTCACGGGTGAGTAGCACGCTCTACAAATGTTTGATTGATTGATTGATTTAGACTAAGGACTCTGACTCTTATTGACCCCAGAACCAGTGGGCACACCTCCAGGACCACAGACGCTGGTCCCCTTAAGCCCCCTGAAAACCAGCTGGGGGAAAGACTGGGCTTCTGCTCAGGAAGGAGAGAAGTTCTGAGAAAGAGCCAGGAAAAAGGCTGGGGCAGGGAGCTAGGGCAACCATCTCCATACGCAGTTTGTCACCCTCTGAGGTTAGGAGGCCAAAACAAAGTGCTCCAGATGACTAGGGCTTGCCAGTAGGTGCAAAATGAGCTAGATACCGTCCAAATTGGCCCAACCAGGCCAAAGATATCCTTGTTTAAAATGTTGGTAACCTTTGGCCGCTCCAGCGACGGAGCTCCCCCACCATTTTTTCAACTCAACTCAGGGGTGGTCAGAAGAAGGGGGTGAAGCCTTTTGAGCTATTTATAATTATATTATTTGCAAATTCAGCTATACAGAGACAATAAACCCAATCTGAGTCACATTTCATTAATTGACATTTCAAATACTGATCCATGCATTGATTTATCCACTTAGTCTGCCCATCTGTCTGAAGGTGGTGACTAAAGGACAAGTGAGCTTCCATCCCCAGCACACTGCAAAAAGCTCTCCAGAACTTTGAAATAAATTGAGGGCCGCTATCGGAAATAAGTATTGATGCAATTCCATGTAGATGAACAAGCGATTGAAAAAATACTACTGCACATTCCTTAGAAATATGCTGACCATTTACAGGAATAAAGTGAGCCATCTTGGTAAGTGATCAACAGTTACCAACAGGGTGGTAAAACCTTTTTCAGTCTTAGGTAATTTGAACACAAAATCCAGCAAAACTGTGTGCCACGGTGCTGGCAGAGTAGGTATGGGCATTAAGACCCAAGCTGGGACCAAATGGGATATTTTGCCTTGCACACATGTAGCATAATTCTGCATGTTAGACCTGGCACCTTGGCGTGAGTTTCCCTTCCACTTTTTGCTGATGTGCCTCATGTGCTTTGTTGGTGTTAGCTGCTCAGGGCACTGTGCCACTGCTAATCAGTGCCACAGTGCAAGTGCTCCCTTTTGAAAACTGTATACATTGATTGGTGTCCATGTTTGGCTTATTTGGTTTACTATAAGCCCCTAGTAAAGTGCACCAGGAGTGCCAGGGCTTGTAAATACAAATGCTGCTGGTGGGCTTGCAGCACTGGTTGTGCCACCCACAGAAGCGGTCTAGTAAAATGTGTCTAGGGTCTGCCATTGCAGAACCTGCGTGCAGTCTGGGACTGTCATGCTGACTGCGCAAGTGCACCTACTTGCCAGTCCCTAAACCTTCCCTTAACTACATATTAGTCACCCCTCTGGTAGGCCCAAGGGCAGGGTGCATTGTAGGCATAAGGTAGGACATGCCCTGATGTGTGTGGCATGTCCTAATAGTAAATTACAGCCATTTTCGTTTTTCACTATTGAAGGCTACCTGCTCTCCATAGGCCAGAATGGGCTGCTGGAATTACTACACGCTGTAATCCCAGCAGACTCAGAGAAAGTATGGTAGAAAGTCAAATTTAGCATGCCTGAACTCAGAATAATAAAATACTTCTTTTAGTAAAGTTTATTTTAATATCCTGTGTTTGTAAATACTACTTTTAGAAAGTTAGTATTTACTTGCTTAGCAGTCCGCCTCTGCTGTGTGTGTGTGTGCTGCCTAGTTTCAGTGAGGGGCAGGGCTGGGGAATTCCAGGAGACAGGCTGGCTGCCAGGTGGTGGGTAGAGAGATTACACCAGGATGGGTGGGAGGAGTACACCTTGACTCTGAATAGACCTGTGCTCTGCCATCACAATGCTGGCTCCGCCCCCTGTGGAGCGGCTGATGTCTCTGCCCTCTGCGCTGAAAGGAAAGAGCAGAGTCACCACAACAAAGTGCTCTAGAACCGGACTGAGCCAGGCAAAGGCCCCCTGGCGACAAAGAACAAAAGAAACTTGCTATAAAAGAAGGAGCCCTGCTCCTAAGAAATCAGATCCTGTTTGCGCCAAGAAGAAACTCTGCCTGAAGAGAAGGACCTGGGAAAGCTGCATGGAGGAGTACTGTCTCTAAGCCTGAGAGACTGGCCTGTGGTGGGTGCCTTGCTGCTGGAAGGAGAGGAAAAGACTAAAGAAAAGACTTTTATTCAACTTGTGCTTTACAAACAATCTCCAAGGGCTTGCGTGTGAACTTGCCCCCTGAACTGCGCCCCAGGAACAGTGGGCGCTACCTTTCCCTGGAAGAAGAGGAAGCTGCTGTGGGTGACCCTGCAACGCTGACCCCAGAGAACCTGTGTGTAGGGGTGGGCGGAATTTGCGGAATTAACCTCCGCAAATTATCGCGAGATTGCAGAAAATCTCCGCAAACACGCCGGAAATATCGCGAAGATGCGGAAGTTTTTTGCCGCCTGTTCGCGGTATTTTTTGCGTGTTCGCGGGTCGCCAACTTACCCATGCGGTCGCTCATGGGCGCGGCCATCTTGTTTTCACTTGTCCCGCCCTCTGGCGTTGTTTACTTCCTGTTCCGGGTCGCGCAATGCATGTTCGCGGTCGATATTTCCTGTTCGCGATCGCTTTTACTTGATCGCGTTGCTTTTTGCTTGCTCAGGGAGAAAATATCGCGCGAACTTGCGCACGTGGTCGCAACGGGCGCGGCCATCTTGTTTTCCACTCTATTGCATGGTTCTGGGGCCTGATTTTCAATCCTCCCTAAATCTTTTCAATCCTTTGTTTATAGCCACTTTTTTCGGATCTTTATTACTTATTATTTCTCTAACTATTTTCCTGCCTCTATATTTTTGGTTTTTGTGTACCTTTTTTTTTGTTTTTTAGCTACTTTTTCTCTTTGTATTGCCTGCTATTTATTTCCTTTACTCCTTTATTTATTTTACCTTTTCTTTCCCGCCCCGTCCCCAGAACCATGTCCAAGGGCAGGGCTGTTCGCCGGCGCAGCCAGAGCCGCGACCGCCTTCCTTGCGGAAGGCGGCGCCCACAAGGGGTGCATGCACGGGCCTTATTTGGGGAGGCGGAGTTGGCTGCACTAATTTTCTTTGTGCAGCGCCACCTCCCCTCAACCCTGGCAGCAGGTGGCAGGCCTGGGTCCGGGTACGGCCTCCGGGAGCGTCGGCAGCGGTGGGGGAAGGTGCGCCGGGCAGTGTCTCGCATCTCTGGGGTCCGGCGCACCCAGGCACAGCTGACGCACCGGTGGTCCGACATCCTGGACCGTGAGCAGGACCTGCTGGACCTGCTAGGAGTGGAGGTCCCGGGGCTTGGTGAGTACCTATTTAATTATTACAACTTTGTGTCTGTTCTTCTGCTCTATGTTATATATTGCGAATATCTTTTTTTCCTTCCAACCAGATAGAATGTTGCTGCTTGCAATACATTCCAGGTTAATAATGTTTAAAAGTCTTCTGTGATTATGACACAGGTGCTCTTCTGCGCTACTACTAATCTTACTTGTTTGCAGCTTTGCGTTTGCGCTTGCTTAGCGTGATTCTTTACGAGTTTATTTTAGAGAAATTAAGTTACGTAATGCTACAGTGACTCATGTCCACTCCTTACTTTGTCCTGTCACTAATAGATAGGGGCGGATTGATACATAGGTTTAGGTACTTTGTATGAGCTTCTAATTGGTTAGTGGTATGCGTGATGCCCCCTCACTCAGTTATGTGACGTGCTGCTAGTACGCCAGTCTTTAGAACCTTTCTAGTTTGTTCAATGAGTGGAGGTAGGCTTTGCAGTTACTTAGCAGTAGCAGATGAGCATCAATCAAACCAAAATTGTGTATATACAAAAAATGTAGTCATGTTAATGTGTCCTCCATGATTGGATCATACACATTGTTGAGGAATACAGTCGAAATGCATACTTAATGTACAATTGGCATGCCTGGAATAGGTGGGCTAGGTTGGGTGGTAGGTTGTACTAATACTTAGGCTTACTTGTAACTTAGTTTTCTGGAATCAGAATGGAAGAATGGATTACTGTTGATAAATAGTAACTTAAGTAGTCGAACTGCGAATCCCCCGATATTACATGTTGACCAGATGAGATCGGTCAATGTAGTTATTGCAATTGTTTACATAAGTGTTTTTTGACCGTTGTTGAAAAAAATTGTATTTGCTTAAGTTGACACCATCCATCAATGTTTGTCTTTCTTATATCTTTCCTGTTCATCAGCACCCAGGGGCAGACGGGCAGGGACTGGGCAGTCGGCGGGACAGGAACACCACGAGGAGGACACCGCTGAGGGCTCCTCTGCTGGCCCCAGTAAGTCTTCTTGTTTTTAATAATATTTCTTATTCCATAACTTTTACTGCCCCATTTCTCCCGAACTATAGTGTGTTTCCAAATGCTATTTTTTACCACCAATTATCCTTCGATCTGTACGGTTTCAAAAAGCTTATCCCTGCCTCCGCTATGATGATGACTGAGTACTACTACATACTATCAGTCTGTCTGTCTGTACTGTAGTAGCTAGTCTTGCCCAGTGCCACTCTTTGTGAAAGGTTGTAATATAAAACTCATATTCACCAGTAGCTCGTACAATCCGTTGGGTCGTTGTCTTGTACTACTTTTTACTCTTGTTGATGTTTAGGCTTTGAAAATTCACAGCAACAGCCCTACCAGATTTCTTAATATTTTGATATGATACCCTATAGGACATACAACTGTTGTAGGGATCTTGCACATACATTTGCACCAGAAAATAGGATGTTGGTGATGGTAGGTTGGACCTTCCTTGCACACCTCAATCAGAAATTCCGCACCCACCACAATTCCACTGCTTGACTATAGTACTGTCTTGTCATACCTATTAGGTCTCGGAACCCTCCCCCCAAGACAACCAACAAGTAGACAACCCAGAACATTAACACACCCAACCTCTGTCGTGGAAGCAATTCACATGCACACCCTTACTTTAATTTGCTCAATCGTGTAAGTTAGTCCACTCCACACCAAATACCACAAAGTCTATGTAAGTTTAAAATTTTTATTTCAATTTGAGAAGGTCTGTACACTGTTATCTTAGCAGCACCAACCGGCAAATCAATAACATTAAAACAAAATACATTGTTACACTAATACAGTTGGGAATTAAATCATGATAACTGAAGTGGTGGAAGGCAGCACCACCATCCCATAGCAATTTAGTTTATATACATTTATAAATGAAGATGTGAGTGAAGGGACCCCTCACCTCAGAAGAACCTAGTACTGGTAGTTGGTGCATCGTTCAGAAGCTCTGGTTCGTAGAAGCGAATCTTGCGTCTGTAATGCGAAAAAAGGAAATGGTGTGCGTTAGTATATTGCAACTTGCAAGCATTTCTCAGCCGTGCCAAAAAGTGTAGCATCTATGGATAAGCAATATGGACTAACAGTAACAGTAGTACACCAGTTCTTCCTAAAAAAGTGGCTTGTTAATGTTTGTTGACCGCCTGTACGCAGCGCGTAGACTAGACAGTAGCAGTGTGAGGCAGGTCATGTGGGCTCAAAGGTGTCTTAAGAAGCTGCAAGGTAAAGGTAACGTCACATGTGCATGGCTAGGGCTAATCAAGCAAATGCTACAATGATCATATAACTTAGTGTCTACTCTACTACTACCTGATTTGTACTAGTGATTTATGTTAGTATTAACTCATTTTTCAACCTTGCTACTGATCAATAGGGGGGAGGTGTATATGTTGCCTAATAAATGTGTAATGTTTTCTAGGCGCACTACCGACCACCATTGCTGGGGCCAGCGAAGGCGACGCAGAGGGCGAGGATGCGGCAGTTGCAGATAGCAACGGAGGGGGAGTGGCAGCACCAGTGGCAGGCGGTGGTAAGTTAGATTCATAATCTTTAACTATTGTTGAACTTGACAGCACACTCACTGCAAAGGTGTACTGTATGTATATGTATACTGTAAAGTTGTGAATTAGGGCCCCATTAGGATGGTGGGCGTATTGCCCCCGCCGGGCTGGCTGGAATTCACTGCCGTCACAGCAGGGGCAAACCTCCCGCCATCCCTGTAGAAAATATTCAGACATGTCTAGGCGGAAAAGGGTTCAATATGGCGGTGGTGTCTCTCTCACCACACCGGCAGCCATATAATCTGCATTTTGGAATGCCTTTGCGTGGCGGCATTACCGTCCGCCACGGAAAGGCATGCACACATTGCAGAGTATGCTTGGGGGCCCCCATGGAGGGTACCTACCGATGCTATGGTACCCCCCGACTTTCAAAGCAAAACGTGACAGGCTCCGTGCGAGGCCCGTCATGTTGTGCTTGGAAAAGCAGCACAACATTTTAGCATTGCTTTCAGCGTCACTGTGCCGGGCGCATCATCCTAATTAATTGTCCCCACGGGACCCCCACCCTTTTTAGCAGTCGGATGGCGGGCGGACAAAGTCCGCCCGCTATCCGATGTCGTAAGTAAGTATGAGTTCTTGGGGACGTTTGAAGAGTGAACTAGAAGACTAGAATTCCCTTTAATTGGTATAGGACTAGGAGCCAGAGTATTGAGTAACCAATGGCCTCATCTATCTGATTTCAACTCCGCTTTGAAAGTTTTATGGAGAAGAGCACCTGGTGCACTGTTCAACTAAAAAGTGTAAGACAGGTGGAAGGAAGAAGGACGGGCGACATTTAAAATGTTATGTACTACTGTGCTTTATTTTATAGTGCTACTCTACCATGCCACTATGTGTATAAATAATTACCTTGTCCTACTGTTTTATTAAGACTATATTTTACAATTGTCTTGTTTTTTTCTTTTTGATACACAGCTACTCCGAAAATCAACCGGAAGGAGTTGGCCGCCAAGGCACGGCGCCGGAAGCTGGAGGCAATCCAGCAGGAATACCGGCGGCTGGTGGTCCTAGCCGAGGAGGAGGAGGAGAGTGCAGCAGCAATTGAAGCCTCCTCCAGTGCCCCGGGCCCCAACCACCGCCCTCCAGCGGTACGGCGCCACCGTCTGGCGGCTGCCCGCCGCCACCGTGCCATCTCCGGTGCCCCCCCCCACTGTGGTTGCAACTGCCGCGGCCTTAGACGCCGCGTCGCCCATTTAGAGGACCAGATTCGTGTCCTCCTCCAGTCCCGCCCCACCAGTTAGTCCCTGTCACTGCCCCTTTTTTAATTCCTGTTTGTTTCCTCACTCGTTTGGGCGTTCTCTATTTCTATGGACAGTCGTTGGGGTTAGGGAGGGGGGTGGGTCAGCTTTTGTGGGTTTAGTTTATTTGTTAGGGTCAATTAAATATATTTTTCTATGTTACATGCAATGTTGTTAATGTTTTGTAGGTGGGGTAACTGTTTTACATCACACTGTTTCTTTGCTGGTGCATGGCCGCCCATAGCGTGTGTTTGATTTCAATAATTTGCTGACTGTATAAGACACAAACAGATAGATGCGACACACCTCACTCATTGACTGGTCCTACTATGCATTCTTTGGAGTGGTGTTTGAAACTGACATCATTGACAACATGTCCATTATTGATTCTGCCTCCCCCAAACTTCTCTCTTACCGGTGCTTGATGTTTATGTCCAACTGTGGCACAGCACTGGCTGCATGGTGAAGATGGTTTCCTTTTTCATACATGCCATGATTGGGGTGGTGGTGGTAGTATAGTAGTAGTATACACTGGCAGGGTAGCAGCATTTCCAAAAAAAGAAAAGGAGATAGTCAATCGCCTTTGAGAGACTGTTAGAGGAGTAGTTGAATGAAGTACATCACAGAATTTACCGAGCAACAATTATATGCTCAAATATTTGACAAAAAAAATGAATGCTGGATATTATGAGGATAGCCTACTAGACAGAGTTACAAACTATAGTTTTGTCGACTTGGCTATGCCTACAGTCTAACAGTTAGTGCTGTATATGAGGAATGACAACAAACAAATCAAATCAATGCCGGCAATTCATGCTGAGGTATATGTTCCTTTGTTAAATAAAATAACCTGTGAAATATCCTACTCATGGGTGGGCAAACAGAAGAAGATCATCGCTCTGCATTGAAATTGAAGTAGTGTTGCTTTCACCACATCCGCCCCAGCAAGTGTGTGATTAAGTATTGGTGTACATTTAATTTAGTTACACCTCGACAATAAGTCACACAGCCCGGGGGAAGAGGGTTAGGGTCCGTTGATTGGATGGGAAGGGGGATTTTGGGAAAGGTTTGACATAGAAAAACAGTATGCATACATAGACAAACAAACGACAATCATTGAAGACTACCATACCATATCCATTCCATATGTTAAGGTATAAAAAAGGAAATGCATGCATGATGAGACCCGGATTACATACACTTCTATTTCTTGTTCTGTTCCGGCCTTAAAACTTTAACAGATAGCAAATAGAAATTTTAAATATTGGTAGTGAAGAATCGTAAACACAGAGCAAACGTAATGATGATTGATAATAACAACTCCAAGAACACACTGTTGTAAAGAATGTATACAAGATATTAATCAAATTATTTAAAAGAAGTGAAAAGTGGATACTGTTACTGTGTTATCCTGGTCAAAAATGTGGACTGGTTTTTTGCATCTCGGCATTCCTCTTGCTCCTCTCGTCCATCAATCTTGGGTGTGTCGCCTCACCACTCGCCACTGCCCGGCTGGAATAAAAAGGTGATTGATTGGTAAGGTAATTAATATGCATTGTAATGTTTTACAAAGTTTTGGACAAGGCCCGGCCTGTAATTTTAGATTGAAAACCAAAGGGGATATTCAGAAAGAAAGTGAAAACAAATGCACAAGTGATGGTGTAGTGCAACAAGAACACTTTCCGAGGTGGCATGTATGCATATGCATCATCTCTACTGTAGTCTGTTTCCAGCATAGACCTTCAACAGTAACAGGAGAGATCAGGCCCACAGTGCTTACCATTAGCACATCCTACGTTAACACTTTAGAGTCCTTTTTTTTTTTCTCTCAAAGAGTTGGACAAACGCAAAGCACATTATCCATTCCAGACATAGCATTTTACAGTTAAAGTTAGTAAAATCAATGCACTGCAGTCATCCCACCGCTACACTCTATTCAACTTCTACACAGACATTTGGGTGTGCTGTGGTTGTGGTTCACGTGTTTACCTTTAGGCTTTTCCGTTTTATGCCACTCATGAAACATCCTCCTGACTTCATCATCAGCTCTGATACTTCTACTGACTGAAGATCGGCCTGCAGTACAAGTGTAATTTTTAGAACACAACAAGAGTAGAAATATAAATATTACTGACTTGAGTCATTCTTTATTGTGTACAGAAAGATAGATTAACACTAGTACACTTTGACATCATTCACTTTGTGCACAACAAACAACGCAAACACAAAGATCAATAGCTCAGAGTCAGGTGTCCAATGCATGCCATTAATTATCATCATTTATTACCTGTTACTTCTCATCTTAAGTTAACGGGCCGTCTCTTTCGCCATCATCATGACGGACGGTGCTGTTTAAGTCACAGTCATTTGCATTGCGCAGCAGATTGAGTGAGTCCCCTTCCTGTATTGAATTAAAAGCAATGTATCACCAAGATGCAGGAGAAGTACACATTTCTTGTTTGCCAGAAGAGGAAAATTAGTAATTACTAGTGTGTTCTGTAGAAAGTTGATTAGTGGCAGTGCACAATTACATCAATTCATGCGAAACACACCACAAAATCTACATCATTCAGTCTGCTATTCTGCGGCCAATGCATGGCATCAATCATTACCTGTTGCATCTCATCTCGTTAACGCTGCAGGCCGTCTCTTTCGCCATCATCATGATGGACGGTGCTGTTAAGTCACAGTCATTTGCATTGCGCAGATTGAGTGAGTGCCCTTCCTGTATTGAATTAAAAGCAATGTATCACCAAGATGCAGGAGAGAAGTACACATTTCTTGTTTGCCAGAAGAGGAAAATTAGTAATTACTAGTGTGTTCTGTAGAAAGTTGATTAGTGGCAGTGCACAATTACATCAATTCATTCATGCGCAACACACACAACAAAATCTACATCACTCAGTCTGCTTTTCTGCGGACAATGCATGGCATCAATCATTACCTGTTGCATCTTATTTTCAGTTAATGGCCAGTCTCTCTCGGCTCTGAAGGAGGATAGCTATAGAAGTCATCAGATTCATGGTCCACTTGTTTTGGAAGGACGAGGAAAGTTTGAATTTGTTGTTACCATCATCCAATCATCATTCATGAGGGAAATGGAATTGACCAGGAGATGCAGTATGATCGAGCGGAGGAGCTGGATTCTGAGGACTGTAGTGTCAAATGGCAGACACCTGAAACTTGTATCTTAAATTAGAAGATTAGAAGACGGTGATAATGCATTGGTTGCGATTCACAAGTTTATAACCGGAACAACAGACACAAACAAAGGGGGAAAAAAGGGAGGAAGACAGTAAGTGCGAGCCTAATTGTCAGGGAAGTATAGCTCGTCCTCAAACTCTGGGGGATCGTCCAGTAGTAGGTAATCATCTGACACAATACTTCCGTCACCTGAGCCGCTGTCCTCATCTTCCTCTGTTGATTCATGCATTGTGTAATTCGGTGGTATGAAGTGCTGATTCATTTTGATCATTGTTAACCTCTCCACGTTTTTGGGAGATAGACTGGTCCTTCTCAAGGTTACAATGGAACCAGCAGCACTGAAAACACGTTCGGAAGAGACACTTGCGACAGGGCAAGCCAGATAGCTTATTGCCAGCCTGCTGAGCTGTGGCCATTCAGACCTTTTCCTATACCAATACTGCACTGGGTTTTGATCAACGTACACCTCTGTTGGGTCGTCCAGATAGGCCTGGACCATCCGCTCAATGTTCAGGGTTGCTGCTGGTAAGCTTTTGTGCTGTTTTTTCTGTGCATCAGCACTGTGCTTACGGCCCATCTTTACATACCAATCTGATAATGATTGTACTCGGCTGAATGATCCAGTTATTGTTTTTGTAGTCGATGGTGATGGTGAGTGTTGCGATTGTGAGCCAACCGCACTGCCCTCAGCCGACGAAGTTGCACTTGATTCTGCATGGCCTGCTTCAGTATCAGTACTTGTTGTGGGTTGATGTGGCGGGCTTTTAATTAGCAGCCCTTCGTTTTCAAACTTGATGGCTGCTTCAGCTATACAACTTTTGTAGCGGGCAACATCAGTGTCGGAAAAAGAAAGGAATAGTCCTAATTTTGCACGTGGATCCAGAATTGTGGCACAAATGTAATGGTCTTGTGACAAAATTTTATTTTGTATCCTTACATTTTCTGATAAGCGCCTGGATAAGCTCTCCACCAAGTCATGGGCTTGCCTTCTGTCCTCTACACCTTTGTAGGATTCAGACACATTATTCAGCTCATGCTCTAGCATTTGCAACAATGGGATCGCTTGGCCCATTGTACAGTCCTCCTTGCTGACTTCACGTGTGAAGACCTCAAAAGGAGACAGCATCTCAGTCAGGCATTGAATTAGGGTCCATTGCTCCCTCTGAAGGGTCATGCCTTTAACACTAGCATCACTGCTTCTGTACCAGACATAATCATTGAGTGACCTGTGCTGTTCGTACAGACGATCAAGCATGTAATACGTTGAGTTCCAACGTGTTGCCACCTCCTGGATGAGTGCCTTGACTGGCACCCTACGCTCACGTTGGAGGATCCTCAGCTGCTTCCGAGCTTTAAAAGAATGGCTGAAATGAGTGCATATTCTTCGGCAGATGGACAGTAAATTGCTTACTATGGGTTCTTTTTTCAGAAAGTCTTGCACTATAATGTTTATGCAGTGTGCCAAACACGGAACCCTGAAATAGGAACCAAGTTCCATGGCCTTAAGTACATTACTGCCATTGTCTGTGGCAACAAAACCAATACCAAGCCCTCTGGGCTGCAGCCATTCCAAAACCTTGGTGCGAAACTCTTCTAAAATGTTTTCAGCCGTATGAGATTTCTCCATGGCGAACATGGCTACAGTTGCATGTTTCCGAGTACCTTCAAAAATCGCAGCTGTGTCAACAACACCTCGTGCAGATAGTTGATCTTTAACCCCCACAAAAGAGATCCAGTGTGCAGTGATACACATGTAATCTGTGGCTTGGCAACTGGTCCACATGTCTGTTGTCAGGTGGATATTGTGCACAGCACTCTTCTGCAAAGCTTGTCCAACCAATTCCAGCACATCATGATGTAGTGCCGGAACAGCAATTCTTGCGAAATAGGACCGGCTTGGAACTTTCCATTTCGGGCAGATGGCAGACACAAATTCAAGGAAACCCACCCCTTCCACAAATGAAAAAGGAAGAAGGTCCAGCGCTAACATTTTAGCCAGCTTCGCATTGTACAATCGTGCCGTTGGGTGGTTGCGTTGGAACTGCCCCTCCAACCTAAACATGCTGTCAATGGTAGGCTGGCTTACTTTCCTTAGTGGTGCCATTAACCCACTAAGGCTCAACGACACAGATTGTCTCATTGAGGTACTCGCCGCCGGTCGCCTTGGTGTCTCACCCACACTCTGAGTATGGCTCTTACTGCGGTGCCACTCTGATGTTACTGAGGAGGATGTGGGCGTTACCACTGCAGTGACTGCACTACTGGAGACAGGGCTAGAAATGCCTCCCTGTTCTTCACCTGCCACCACAATAATATCGCTCCCTGATTCCTGACCAACTTCAAAGGGTTTAGTTTTCCTACTTTCTTTTAACTTAAGTAGGTGATCCTCCCACACAATAGTGTGGTGTATTCTGAGATGACTTGCTTGTCCTCCGGTACCATAGTTTGTACCAAGCTTACCACGCCGAACACCTTGCCGACAAATTGCGCATATAGCAATGTTCTCCTCCTTGGCGCTAACAGAAAAGAAGTCCCAAACTGGGGAGGAGAACTTTCTGGCACTGCTGGATGTGCCACTTTCAACACCAGATGAACTTGAGGGGGTCCTTGAAAATATGTGACCCTGTCCACTTACACTGTGACTTTTACTACCACTTCCTACTGAGGTGGTTGAGCTGGATGTAGGTCCCTGCCGGGCCTTGGAAAATATGGCAGCTGGAGGTAGTGGTGGTGTAACCTGTGTTGGTGAGATCCGTGCTGCATCCCACTCAGTAGCAGCCTTTCTGGATAGGGTTAGAATGTCGGTCTCCAATCCCTTTGGGGCGGGAGTAATGTGCGTGATGACTGGCTCGTCTTCATCAACATCATCACCCCCCTCTTCTACATCTACCTCCATAACTCTAAGTTTTTCTGGGACCTTCCTTTTCAGAAGCAATGTCTTGTGGCGTACTTCACTCTCAGACCGAGCTGGTGGGACCCAAGTGTCATCACGATCATCAGAAGCGGGGCTTGAAGAAGAAGATGATGGACTAAGCCTCCTTTTCCTTGCTGGTGGTCTGGAAGACAATAGATGTTCTGAAACAGTGGTTTGACTTCGCTCCGCTTTGTCTGCAGGAAGCTCGATTTCCTGAAATGCCCCTACGTCAGGAGCAACAACTACTATGGTGGGCTGTTGTGGCGGCTGCTGCTGTTCTGGTTGCGGCGGCTGCTGCTGCTGTTCTGGTTGCGGCGGCTGCTGCTGCTGGTCTGGTTGCGGCGGCTGCTGCTGTTCTGGTTGCGCCGGCTGCTGCTGCTGTTCTGGTTGCGCCGGCTGATGCTGCTGTTCTGGTTGCGCCGGCTGCTGCTGCTGTTCTGGTTGCGCCGGCTGCTGCTGCTGTTCTGGTTGCGCCGGCTGCTGCTGCTGTTCTGGTTGCGCCGGCTGCTGCTGCTGTTCTGGTTGCGCCGGCTGCTGCTGCTGTTCTTGTTGCGGCGGCTGCACACTGATCTGCTGAGTTTGCGCCTGCGTTGAACTTGATTGTGTACTACTTTGCGGTAATGACATTTCTTCAACATCGCTGCCCGTTAGTAGACTGGCTACCTCTGCGACAGTAAAGCCCTTGGGCCTAGGTTGGTGGGGTTGCTGGACCGCTGTGCTGCTCCCAGCTTGGTTCCCGGACAACGCTTTGGTGCCAAAAAAAACCTTGGCCGGCACACCACCAGTCGTGGTTAATGGCACTTCCTTTTTCTGTTCCTTCTTCTCACCAGCAACTTTCTTGGTACTGGACCTGGTACCTTTCTTTGGGGCCATCTTATTCCGACGTCAGGCAGGAGGCAGATGCACAACAAGTTCTGGTCACACGTGGGCGTGATGCGCAGCAGGACTTCTGTCTGGCTGGCAGTACAACGGGTAGCCAGGTGATGCCGATGACACCTCCTACTCTGTCTTTTGTGCACCTAAAAGCAAAGAAGACAGGAGAAGAACATCAGTGAAATGTTGCATTTGTTTTTGTGGTTCAGTTACTTAGTACTGTACTAGTGCAAACAAAAGATAGTCTAGCCATTTATGAATTTTTTTTAACTAGAGCTATGTTATACTACTAGTACTGTGTACAGCCACACTACACTCTCAGGAAGGTGATGTCTAAAAATTCAACAGATCACATAGAAAACACTTGATCAATAAAGCTGTGGCTACCTGCTCTGGTAGCAGTGGATGAAAGCAGGCCTGCTGGCAGACAAGGCCAGGCAAGCTTGCAGGCCTAGGCCTCAAAATGGCCACCAGCCACATGGAGAGCCCCAACAACAACAGCAAGGCCACCCCAAAATACACACTTCCCCAACTCAATCCAATGCCATCCATGCCCAAAATGATGTCTAAAATCAACAGAACACACAGAAAACAGTAGATTACTAAAGCTGTGGCTACCTGCTCTGGTAGCAGTGGATGAAAGCAGGCCTGCTGGCAGACAAGGCCAGGCAAGCTTGCAGGCCTAGGCCTCAAAATGGCCACCAGCCACATGGCGAGCCCCAACAACATCAGCAAGGCCACCCCAAAATACACACTTCCCCAACTCAATCCAATGCCATCCATGCCCAAAATGATGTCTAAAATCAACAGAACACACAGAAAACAGTAGATTACTAAAGCTGTGGCTACCTGCTCTGGTAGCAGTGGATGAAAGCAGGCCTGCTGGCAGACAAGGCCAGGCAAGCTTGCAGGCCTAGGCCTCAAAATGGCCACCAGCCACATGGAGAGCCCCAACAACATCAGCAAGGCCACCCCAAAATACACACTTCCCCAACTCAATCCAATGGCATCCATGCCCAAAATGATGTCTAAAATCAACAGAACACACAGAAAACAGTAGATTACTAAAGCTGTGGCTACCTGCTCTGGTAGCAGTGGATGAAAGCAGGCCTGCTGGCAGACAAGGCCAGGCAAGCTTGCAGGCCTAGGCCTCAAAATGGCCACCAGCCACATGGCGAGCCCCAACAACATCAGCAAGGCCACCCCAAAATACACACTTCCCCAACTCAATCCAATGCCATCCATGCCCAAAATGATGTCTAAAATCAACAGAACACACAGAAAACAGTAGATTACTAAAGCTGTGGCTACCTGCTCTGGTAGCAGTGGATGAAAGCAGGCCTGCTGGCAGACAAGGCCAGGCAAGCTTGCAGGCCTAGGCCTCAAAATGGCCACCAGCCACATGGAGAGCCCCAACAACATCAGCAAGGCCACCCCAAAATACACACTTCCCCAACTCAATCCAATGGCATCCATGCCCAAAATGATGTCTAAAATCAACAGAACACACAGAAAACAGTAGATTACTAAAGCTGTGGCTACCTGCTCTGGTAGCAGTGGATGAAAGCAGGCCTGCTGGCAGACAAGGCCAGGCAAGCTTGCAGGCCTAGGCCTCAAAATGGCCACCAGCCACATGGCGAGCCCCAACAACATCAGCAAGGCCACCCCAAAATACACACTTCCCCAACTCAATCCAATGCCATCCATGCCCAAAATGATGTCTAAAATCAACAGAACACACAGAAAACAGTAGATTACTAAAGCTGTGGCTACCTGCTCTGGTAGCAGTGGATGAAAGCAGGCCTGCTGGCAGACAAGGCCAGGCAAGCTTGCAGGCCTAAGCCTCAAAATGGCCACCAGCCACATGGCGAGCCCCAACAACATCAGCAAGGCCACCCCAAAATACACACTTCCCCAACTCAATCCAATGGCATCCATGCCCAAAATGATGTCTAAAATCAACAGAACACACAGAAAACAGTAGATTACTAAAGCTGTGGCTACCTGCTCTGGTAGCAGTGGATGAAAGCAGGCCTGCTGGCAGACAAGGCCAGGCAAGCTTGCAGGCCTAGGCCTCAAAATGGCCACCAGCCACATGGAGAGCCCCAACAACATCAGCAAGGCCACCCCAAAATACACACTTCCCCAACTCAATCCAATGCCATCCATGCCCAAAATGATGTCTAAAATCAACAGAACACACAGAAAACAGTAGATTACTAAAGCTGTGGCTACCTGCTCTGGTAGCAGTGGATGAAAGCAGGCCTGCTGGCAGACAAGGCCAGGCAAGCTTGCAGGCCTAGGCCTCAAAATGGCCACCAGCCACATGGCGAGCCCCAACAACATCAGCAAGGCCACCCCAAAATACACACTTCCCCAACTCAATCCAATGCCATCCATGCCCAAAATGATGTCTAAAATCAACAGAACACACAGAAAACAGTAGATTACTAAAGCTGTGGCTACCTGCTCTGGTAGCAGTGGATGAAAGCAGGCCTGCTGGCAGACAAGGCCAGGCAAGCTTGCAGGCCTAGGCCTCAAAATGGCCACCAGCCACATGGAGAGCCCCAACAACATCAGCAAGGCCACCCCAAAATACACACTTCCCCAACTCAATCCAATGGCATCCATGCCCAAAATGATGTCTAAAATCAACAGAACACACAGAAAACAGTAGATTACTAAAGCTGTGGCTACCTGCTCTGGTAGCAGTGGATGAAAGCAGGCCTGCTGGCAGACAAGGCCAGGCAAGCTTGCAGGCCTAGGCCTCAAAATGGCCACCAGCCACATGGCGAGCCCCAACAACATCAGCAAGGCCACCCCAAAATACACACTTCCCCAACTCAATCCAATGCCATCCATGCCCAAAATGATGTCTAAAATCAACAGAACACACAGAAAACAGTAGATTACTAAAGCTGTGGCTACCTGCTCTGGTAGCAGTGGATGAAAGCAGGCCTGCTGGCAGACAAGGCCAGGCAAGCTTGCAGGCCTAGGCCTCAAAATGGCCACCAGCCACATGGCGAGCCCCAACAACATCAGCAAGGCCACCCCAAAATACACACTTCCCCAACTCAATCCAATGCCATCCATGCCCAAAATGATGTCTAAAATCAACAGAACACACAGAAAACAGTAGATTACTAAAGCTGTGGCTACCTGCTCTGGTAGCAGTGGATGAAAGCAGGCCTGCTGGCAGACAAGGCCAGGCAAGCTTGCAGGCCTAGGCCTCAAAATGGCCACCAGCCACATGTCCAGGCCCAACAACATCAGCAAGGCCACCCCAAAAAACACACTTCCCCAACTCAATCCAATGCCATCCATGCCCTAAATGTGATTGAAAATGAAATATATTCAAAAAACAAAAGGAACAGTTGCTTCATCATGCACACACACACCCATGAGGCCATGCCCATGGCTAGCTCGGGCCTACTACTACATCCCACAAAATTAAAATAAATTAAAAAAAAAAAAAAGGAATGATGATAATTAATTATCAAAAATAAATTGTAGTTACACAACAACTGCAATGCCCACAATCAAACACAACAACCACTTACTTGTAAAATATCCTATTCCAAAAATCCTGAAATCCAATTGCAATGATGCAGCAGACAAAAAGAGAGATCTTTCCAGCTCCAAATCCAAAGGCAGAATGAGCAGGAGATGGACAAAGCACTGGGAGGAGCCTGCTGGACAGGAACAGGAAGTTGGAGAATCTGTGTCACTTCCTCCCTCTCTCCACTTTGTAAAAAAAAAATGACTCCTGGAGTCCTTGCACAAAAAAGGAAAGCCAAATGTGAATGTAAGGAGTTCTTTTCATCCAAAATCAGTATTTGCAGATGGTTTCATGCTGCTAGAGCCGATATTCCTCTCCAAATTGTAAATTTTACATTGTTGAGTTCTCCAGCTTCACATTACTTCCGCCGGCGTGTCGAAAACGATATGATCGCGTTCTCTTCTTTGTCCCTGTCGCGTTGGATATGACGTGTTCGCGGTCTCTTTCTCCTGTTCGCGTTCGATTTCATGTGCCCGCGTCCTCATTCTCTGGCTCGCGATGTAGAATGACATGTTCGAGATCTCAATCTTCTCATACTCGCGCGGTGCATGATCGCGAGAAGAAATACCTGATCGCGCGACAAATGACGTGATCGCGTGAAAAATGACTTGAATGCGGCCGCGAACTCTCGCGAGACAGCGCAAAATGGCTACCAAAATCCAACATCTCGTGGAGAACGCGACCGGGTCAAGAAAACTTGTCGGAGAACGCAGGGATTCAGGTAAGGCGATCGCGCGCGCGCGAGAATGTATTGTTTTACAGCGCGAGCAAGAAAAAAATTATCGCTAAGCTGCGGAATGCGGAAATTTTGACATTTTCGCGCTTTCCGCGGAACGCGAGAATGCCAAAATATCGCAACTTCCGCGAACGGAACGGAATTTTGGCCCAGGCCTACCTGTGTGCCCCCATCTCGCTGAGCACCGCGACCTCTGGCTGTCCGGGCTGCTGTGAGCACCGTGAAGACCAGCCCGCCTGGCCTGACCAAAGCAAACAACTGCCCCCTCGAGCCGTAGCTCGCAACGTGAAGGGAGACGACCTGCGTCCAAGCGCCGAGTCTCTGCGACCCTGAGCCGCTGAGACCACTGTAAGGACCCAAGGGGCACTGTTCGCCGAACCTGGTGTCTGCCGACAGCGGGACGCGCTCAGAATCACCCCCGAGCTGCCCCTCCTCCTTCCGACCTCCGTGGTATGCTGAGATGTCCCCGAGCGCCCCCCGAAGCATCGTCGTCCACGGAAGAGCTGGGACTGCAACGTGACGCGGGACGCCCTGTGCGGGACTGCTGATGCCGCCACGAACTCCCTAAAAAGATCCCAGGTACTGTGAGCTGAAAGCGCCCTCGTACGAACCGTACTTGCGTTTGTACGGTCCGTACCAGCGCTGGCGTCGCGCTACGCTATTCACGCGTGAAGTGTGAGCTTTGGTACGGGTCGCACCAGCTGTACGGAGCATTCCAGCGAAGGTACGGTCCGTACTGTTGGAAATATATATACGTTGCTCACGCGGGAAGCGTGAGGTTTGGCAAGAGGCGTACCGGACTTGTACGACCCATACCTACGAGGGTACGGTCCGTACGGCTCAAGTCCTCGTACGCGTGCTCCCGCGAGAAGCGTGAGAAATGGCACGACGCGTCCAAATAGCGGTACGAAGTGTACGGAAGGCGCTAGGAAGCGCACAGACCACAAAGGAGCATATTTTGAACCAAGAATTGCCATTTTAAGAACTGTGGACTGCTGAAAAGTCATTACAAGTAACTGGAACCCCATTTGAAGTGAAGAACTGTATTTTTAAAGCCTGCTTGAAGAAACCTTTTATATAAAGAGTTTATTTTTACAAAAATACAGTCTTGTGTCCCTGTGGTGGGTTGGTGGTTGTTGTGTGGGACATCTTGAATGCTTATCCTAATGCCCTCTGGAATCTAGCCGGACTGCGCGCGCCACGTTACCTAGAGGGTGAGCAGGGGTTATTTTCCCAGAGTAATCCTTCGCCCTGACTTAGAGGAAAGGGTCCCTGCTTGTCGCAAGTGCATACCTGCGCCAACCAGAGACCCCGGATTCTAACACTGCACACACCTCTTTGCATCTGTGGGGATGGTAGGCCACCAAAAATATTGTTTAACCATTTCCAGAGTTTTATTTGTTTCTGGGTGCCATGTCAATGACTGTGTATGACACAGTCATAGACAGCGCTACTTGCATAAGAAAGTCTGTGTCTGAAATTAGTGCTCCTTGTAAACATTGTGAGGGGATGATATATGGGGTTTCATCAGACTGTTCTATTTAATCATGAGCAAAATGAGACAATGCATCTGCTTTACCGTGGCATCTAGTTGGCTGTATTTAAATTACAAATTTGCAATTGTTAAAAAATTGTGTCCACCGTAACTGATGGGTAGATAGTGCCCAGGCAGACTTCAAGAACTTTAGGTTCCTATGATCAGTTAGTATTGTTAATTTATGTTAAGTTGGCAAAGCCTAGAAAACTTTGGACTTCCTTTACACTGTGAGAAGTCTGTTCTACTATTGGTGTGACTTTCTGGGGGTCCATTTCTATTCCCTGGGATGTTTTAGCCCAAGTTTTAGCTTAATGAATAGGTGTTTTTCTCTCCTATTCAGCTAAACAAAATTTTGTTCAAATGGGAAATTTCCTTGAAAAAACAAAGGCAAGAGGCATTTTACAAAACATGAATAGTCGGTTTAATTAAACACTTTGGCAGGGACCACAGTTACAGAAGCGGGTTTGAGAACTGTCTCAAAGTACAACTGATTTGAGCACCAGTATATACAATTTTTGGAGCATCATAAAACAATTCTTAGATCCTTTTTAGGAAGAGGAGTGGCGGCCTAATCATAGAGTCATAAATTACTCCCACCAGGAAACAAATGCAGGTGGGTCTCGATCTTGCGTGGACACAATTAGGGCCAGTGGGTAATGTGTCCAGATGTCTGGCATGGGGAGAACGTAATCACTGCATGTTCTGTGTGTGCTGTTTGCTGATTGGCTGAGTGTAACTAGCTTCATGTGGCATCTAACTTTATGATGTCTTGGGAACACGCGCCCCTCTTGCCATGTGGTTTTATTGGGACCAATCTCCCCAGACCGTTGTGGTTTCACTGCCTATCTGTGGGATTAATCTGGGTTTTTTCTGTTGGCGCGTTTGTTCTGTTGGTTATGTGTCACCCCACCTTGACCTGTCAATCAGTTGCCTCAGGCCTAGGTTGCTGGGCCTACCTGACCAAGTATTTCTGACTCGGGGTTTATGGAGAGGTCATATCAGGTGATTTCGACAACAGTGATTCAATTTCGTTTTTATGCACACATATATCATTGTGTACATCAACAGCAATATTAACATGGACATTGGTGGATCTGTTGGACCTGTCAATGGTTTGGCAGTCCCTACAGTAAATTAAATATTGTTGCAAGAGCAGTTGTGAAATCAACCACTGTTTGACACACTCTCAATAGGAGGGCTGAACTCGTCCTGTTGTAACAGGCAACGGCTGATATGCATTTCGCGGTTGATGTTGTGCTCTACCTTGCTCTCTTGCGTAAGCAATGGACAGGTAACAGGGTTAATCCCTAAACAGATTTTCATCAAAATTATATATTCTTATATAGAGAGAATCCATAAAACACATTATATAGAAAAATGCAAAATTTGAGAATAAAAACAGGTTAAAACATTATTACGGTTAAAAACAGTACATGGCAGTCAGTACATACAAAGTGTCAATGCTACAAGAATACATTACCACACAAGAAAACAGAACACAAGCAGGATGGCATTCAGGTTAAATATGAGTAAAGAAGAATAAGAACTTGGATCTAAAGTATTATTGAAAATGCACCAATAATAGACACGCAAGAATCAATATTTCAATACTGTGCACCACAAATATGGCAAAATCAGGCAACATACAAAAATGAAGTAATTGCAACCACAGTCACCTCACTAGCATCGGAACACAATCCAGACACATATTGTCAGAAGCCCAAAAGTTTGCACATAGATTTTAGCCATTACTTACGTGGTTTGGCATAAGTGGGGCAAAAGAAAAGCAAAGTGGTGGAGGGTTTCTTCTGCAAGGTTACATGAGGGGCACTTACTTGAGCTACAATACATCCAGTCCCACTTCACACAAAAAATGTTCACTGGGAGAATCCTGTACCTCCATTTTAAATAGAGTTGTAATACGGTAGGGTTAGTGTCAATATAAAGTTCATAAGCAGGCTTAATCTTTATATCCAAAAACAAATTAGTCATCCTCACTGCTTTGATGCTTTTCAGTTCCCTGAGCCAAAAATGCTCTTTTAAACGATTTTAAATCAAGTGATGGGAAACAGACTTATCTGTGCCCAGTGAATCCCAAAGAGAGGGCATATCTATTTCATAAAGCATGGACTTTATATAAGCAAGCCAGTTGATCTTCTCATACCCTGGAGAAATTCAAAGTGCCTTGATCGAAAATCTATTGGGTTCCAGTTCCTCTGTAGACCAAAGTCTATGCCAATACATGACGGGTCTAGCCATGCTATCTTAATAGGGTAAAAACCCATGTCTAGGAGCTGGGGGAGACGAGAGGGTCACTCTGTTGAAGGTGAAGGACACTCCTCACAAATCTGTTTTCTATTTTATAAAGTTAATCAGACCTAGCATATCCCAAGACTTGTGCCCCATACAAGGCTGAGCTTTTCTCCTTAAGATTATAAATATCCACCACTGTGGCAAGAGAGCATGCAGGGGCCTTCTTGCGCAGTTTAGACAAGACCCCAGCTTCTTCTTGGAGTTTCATTGCACTTTTTTGTATGTCTGTGGACAAGCTAATTTTATGAGTTAAACATGTCCCCCAAGTACACAAACTCCTGCACTTGTTCAAGTGAAACACCCTGCACTATGATCTTAGCCCTGGCTGACTTAAAAGTGTTGAGCACCATGAATCTGGTTTTATTGATATTGATTGCAAGTCCATGTGTGCTGTAAAAATGTAGAAAATGATCTACCACTGCCTGCTGACCACACAGGGTTTTGGATATTAGTAGTGCATTATCTTACCTTAAATAACTTTATTTCGGTCAAAGACCATAAAAGCACAGAATAAAAATACTACAATATACAATTTCAGTACCAACAAGCAAGGACTGCCGCCAGTTACATAAAAAATAGTGCAAATTTTGATTGACCAGAAACATAATCATTAATTAATTGTAAAAATTAATTACGAAAGATTTACACAAATATGAATGCTATCAAAATGTATTTGTTATATACATAGATGATAAGACGCCAAGGACCACATAAATCTAAGAATACTGCAAGATGGACTATGCAGAGAGTCCATCATTTATAGCACCTGCCCTTGCTATATCTATGATGTGAAAAGAGCCTCATTTAGCTAATTCATCTCATGTCAAAGAGACATATTCTATTCAACATGTAGATCTTGAGAACAGAAAATGTCTCAAAATTTAAAAAATGTCATAAAATAAGATAAAAACACTCAAAGAGTTAAAACCTAAATCAAAAATTAGAAATTTGCGCAGTATACACAGAAATTCACATGTCACTTTACGAGGCCCCTGCGTAAATACCACATCGAATTAAAAAAATGGGAGACAGCAAAAACTATTGGGGGATGGGTATCATGTTTTAGTATCCTAAAGGCCTCTAAATGTAGCCTGAACCCAAGATTCCGACATATTGGTATTATCCAGCATTTGCGTGGGGAGGTGTATGCCGGGCAAAAAAATAATACATGTGTTTCAGACTCTTCCCTATGGGTACATGCAGGACAGGTCCTCTTATTCTCTAGTGCCCATTTGTTAGTAAGGGCATTTAGAGGGAGATTCCCCACTCTAAATTGCATATAGAGTTTCCTGGCCTGCAAGGGATAAATCAAGTCCAGGAACTCTTCTTTCCTATATTCGCCCTTAACTAGCAAAAACTCGGCAGTCATCGAGCCCCCGTGGCACTTCCCTGGATGGCCAGCAAGTTAAGCTGTCTATAGAGGTGCACTAGGTCTTATCTAGATGTGTGATACAAAACAGCAAAGAGAAGATCAGGGCACTAGAAAACCTGCACCAATCAAGCTAATACAATACTGTAAATAAACAAAAATATAGTGCAAGGAGCCAGGGACGTGACCTTCATGCGTCCCTAATATTTGGTGTCACCCATAAAATGCAAAAGACAGAAATAGTTCAGCACACAACTCAAATTCATGTATTATAGACAGAAATATTTGTCAAAGTCAATAAACAAACAAGTATGTGATATATCCCCAAAGATTCACGGTAAACTTCAGTATCTGGATGATGAATTTTTCTTTATTTTGTTGTTCAAATTATTCCGATTTGAAAGTACAGCATACAATTCATAGCCGACGTGGCGCGTTTCGTCCCTACGGGACTTCTTCAAGGCTATAGAGATACATATACAGGACATACATAATTATATACAATTAAAAATACATAAAAAGAAGAGACACAATTATCACTTAAAGATCTAAAGTACTTTCTTAATACATTTGTATGTACAGTCAAAACCGAGAATCCATGCGGAGTTAGGGATATATTCAAGAACAGAAAAGAAATATGAAAAATAAAATTTAAGGAGGATCTAACAGAGTTTCCCTGATCGTTTTTAACATTTATAGACAAATTGTATTTATGTCCAGTTTTTTCTAACTATTGTATATATGTATTTCAGTTTTGTTCAAGTTATTCAGTCAGTGTTACAAACAATTTATATACAATAGTTCTACAGGCAAAGTGTGCCACAATCAACATTAATCAATCGTATCCAGCATGCGAAAGAGTCATTAATTGCCTAAAATTGCACATACCTCACAAATAATGCTTATAAAATCCAACGCGAGTTAAAGTTTTCCCTTTTTCTTTCTGTAATTGTATGTTCAAAGGTCTAAAGTCTATAATGAGGAGCAAAGATTTATGTCAATTTGTAATTCTAATAAAGATCGATCCATTCAAAGTGTACAAAATTATCTTATCTCGTCTGAAAAAACGAAATTTATGTTGTACATAAACAGTTGATGTGTGGTTGTGCTCATGCCAGAGCAAAAAGCAACTGAATCATATTCTTACTTTATTATTAAATCATTTAGACAAGTTAACTAGTAAGTTTGATAGACATGTAATTTAATCAATTGGAACCATTGTATCAGGGCATTAGCTTAAACAAATAGGGTGCATGAAACATACCTCCATATTGACAAAAGCCTCTATATTTGTGTGATGTAGAGGTAGAAGATTCAAGGTACGATAGCCTTGATCCTACAAGAAAACAAGGAGTTCAAGCAAATTATATTTATAATTTTTGAAGTTATTAATATTTTTAGCTTTTAATTTCACTTCTCTATATGGTAATAGAGACAAAGTTGTTCTAAAAGATATAACATGTAAAGTTATCAACATAAAAGCGATTGATTAAGGCCTACAATGCCAAAGGTCATATTCAAGTTAAACATGGCGGTATGGACATCTATTGGGCTGGAAAATGATCACCAGACCATAGAAATTCCTGTTATACAGTGCATGCTATTCCAATAGAACTTCAGATATGTGCCCCAATTTGCATCGTTCATGTTTGAAGTTAACTAAATATACAAGAACTATCAAACGATGTGCTTCAATTTCAAAACTTATTGGAAGCGGTTTTCGAATTCAGTTAAGCTTGTGCTTAATAAAGATCAGAATTGTGTTCATCACGGAATGCAAGTTTGTGTACTATCCTACTATGCGCACAGAAATGTACATAAAGTTAGCACAGCGCTATTAGTGGAAACGCGCTGAAAATGATAATACGCTCATCACGGGGCTCAACATACACGATGCATATCATTCTAGTAAGAGCAAAATTGTAAGCTTGAGTGAACACCCTACTATTGGTGGGGACACTCCGTATCCAACCTAAGGTCAAAGGTATAACTAATCGGACAACAATGGTCTTTATGAGATTCCAAATTGCTCATAGGACTCCTAAGTGGGAGAGTAAGCAAAACCGCGCTCGTATGTAAACATCAGCGCCATATTTGCAAGTTAACTAGGCACCATCAAGTAGCTCTCTAATTGAAAGAAACAGCAGTACCATAATTTCGATATTAAAGAAAGTCCCTCAGTGAATGTAAAGAGTAAATAAGTAAAAGTCTAATGTTCACGATTTTAAAAAACTTACGTGAGATATGGTCAAACGCCAAAGGGTCCGCGCTCAGCGTGTGCGAAAAAGTAGAGAAAGACCGATTGGCGCTATACCTCTATATATATGAGGAATTTAACTATCTGCACCTGTGTGGTGTGAGGCAAAATTGGGAGCCCAAACGGAAACCGTGTAATGTTGTAGAACACCTACACAAAATTGTCCGCCATCTTAGAATGGTATGACGATCCTAGCGAGAGATATGTTATAATATTAAAGGATATCTTAAATACAATGATATATATTTAAGACAATGAAAAGGAGAGTAGTATAGACTAATATTCCAAAAATGACTAGAACTCGACATGAAACTTAAGCATTAGCCAATTCAACATTTATTGAACGCGGTAACGGAAAAAGTATCCGCCATTTTGCAATGGTTATGTGCAAACGAAAAAGCGAAAAAAGGAAAAGAAAAGCAGTATCAAGCCTAAATTGTGAATTAAAAGTGAGGTCTAAACTTACGGCAATTAACTTATATTCCGCAAATGACAAGAACTCGGTATGAAATTTAAGCATTAGCCAATTTCAACATTTATTGAACGCGGTAACGAAAAAAGTATCCGCCATTTTGCAATGGTTATGTGCAAACGAAAGAGCGAAAAAAGGAAGAGAAAAGCAGTATCAAGCCTAAATTGTAAATTAAAAGTGAGGTCTGAACGTACGGCAATTAACATATTACAGGCAAAATAGGTGTTGATAAAGTGTAGCACATGTATGTATAACTAGTGATGTTTAACTTGAATATGGCCTTTGGCATTGTAGGCCTTAATCAATCGCTTTTATGTTGATAACTTTACATGTTATATCTTTTAGAACAACTTTGTCTCTATTACCATATAGAGAAGTGAAATTAAAAACTAAAAATAATAATAACTTCAAAAATTGTAATTATAATTTGCTTGAACTCCTTGTTTTCTTGTAGGATCAAGGCTATCGTACCTTGAATCTTCTACCTCTACACCACACAAATATAGAGGCTTTTGTCAATATGGAGGTATGTTTCATGCACCCTATTTGTTTAAGCTAACGCTCTGATACAATGGTTCCAATTGATTAAATTACATGTCTATCAAACTGACTAGTTAACTTGTCTAAATGATTTAATAATAAAGTAAGAATATGATTCAGTTGCTTTTTGCTCTGGCATGAGCACAACCACACATCAACTGTTTATGTACAACATAAATTTCGTTTTTTCAGACGAGATAAGATAATTTTGTACACTTTGAATGGATCGATCTTTATTAGAATTACAAATTGACATAAATCTTTGCTCCTCATTATAGACTTTAGACCTTTGAACATACAATTACAGAAAGAAAAAGGGAAAACTTTAACTCGCGTTGGATTTTATAAGCATTATTTGTGAGGTATGTGCAATTTTAGGCAATTATTGACTCTTTCGCATGCTGGATACTATTGATTAATGTTGATTGGGGCACACTTTGCCTGTAGAACTATTGTATATAAATTGTTTGTAACACTGACTGAATAACTTGAACAAAACTGAAATACATATATACAATAGTTAGAAAAAACTGGACATAAATACAATTTGTCTATAAATGTTAAAAACGATCAGGGAAACTCTGTTAGTTCCGCCTTAAATTGTATTTTTCATATTTCTTTTCTGTTCTTGAATATATCCCTAAGTCCGCATAGATTCTCGGATTTGACTGTACATACAAATGTATTGAGAAAGTACTTTAGATCTTTAAGTGATAATTGTGTCTCTTCTTTTTATGTATTTTTAATTGTATATAATAATGTATGTCCTGTATATGTATCTTTGTAGCCTTGAAGAAGTCCCGTAGGGACGAAACGCGCCGGGTCGGCTATGAATTGTATGCTGTACTTTTAAATCGGAATAATTTGAACAACAAAATAAAGAAAAATTAATCATCCAGATACTGAAGTTTACCGTGAATCTTTGGGGATATATCACATACTTGTTTGTTTATTGACTTTGACAAATATTTCTGTCTATAATACATGAATTTGAGTTGTGTGCTGAGCTATTTCTGTCTTTTAGGTCTTATCTAGATATTGATCTGCATGATATCTCTGGGGTTAGCCAGAGATCAAGCCTACCTAGCCTAGCCAAGAGATCCTTAATATACAACAACCACGGGATCTTTTTTGTGGTTTTAATAGTTGTAAGGATCTCCCTCAGCTCATCTCTGTAGGCGGAAAGTTCTGGGGTCACCCACACCCTGCGCCAAAATGTAATGGGCCTCAGGGCAAATTCTTCATTTATAGGCAGCATTATCTACAAAAAGCAGCGTAACGATTTTCTGGGGGCCCAACTTAGGTGCATCGTTGCCAGGGAAATTGAGTTCCTTAACTAAGTCATTAATATAGAGAGTGAACAATGTAGGGGCCAGCACGCAACACTGAGAAACACCAGAGTGTTAAAAGGGTCAATAAGCTCACCATTATTGCCATATCTAACCCTGGCCTTGTTATGCACATGTAGCCTGATTAAAAAAGAGAAAAGGTTGTCGAGTATGCCCATCGCTTTCAGAACCTCCTACTGCTTACCTCTGGGAATGAAATAAAAGGCTGATCTTAGGTCGAAAAAAAACACATATAAGTGGCCTTTGCCGAGCATTACAGTTTTCCAGTAGAGACAACAAAATTGGACAATTTGGTCTATGGTGCTGACCCTATTTCTAAAGTCTGCCCGAACTTAAAAAGAATAGAGTTGTCCCTGGCCCAGTCCGATAGCTACCCCAGAATGAGATGGGAAAAGAGTTTCTGAGAAGAGTCAATGAGGCTGATGGGACTGTAGTTCCCTGGATCAGCTTTACTGCCTTTTTTGTAAATAGGTAATATCTCTGCTGTTTGCCAAGAACCTGGGATAGGGCTACTTTCCAACATGGAGCAGAAGAGCAGCTGGAAATATGAGGCCCATATCATAGGTTCAGCCCTAAAAAAGTAACCGGGGATAGAATTGGGACCCGGGGCTTACTGTGCGGGAAGAGACAAAATTGTGTCTACAACATTCTTATACTCAAAGGTTAGAGATTTGGTGCTGTCACCAGGACATAGAATAACAATTTCCATTTCTCTATTCTCACAGAAGGACTTGGCTGCATAGATGTTCGACAAATGGTCCACCCAGGTCCGCGGTTGGAGGTTGTAATCAACACTGGAAACAGCATTATAGTTATCATGAGCGACTATCCCCCAGAATGACTTGGTTTACCCTGTCCAAGTGGCTGCAACCAGGTCCTCCCACAGCGCATGTTCCCAATCCTGTTTAGCCCGGATGAGTGCATCCTTACAATCCTTTCTGGCACAAGGGATGAATTGTCTGTTTCTAGTTTCAGACTTTGAATAAGGGTGTGCCTTAGTTTCTTTGCAGTGCATATTAAACCATCCACAAAACATGTATACCCTGGAAGTCCTATGACCAACCTTGCATAGCAGGCCTTTAAGTGACTTAAACAACTTCATGGTGTTTGGTAATAGACACAAAGTCAGGAGTTCTTGATCCATTGCCACCCATTACCTCCACAGAATC
Organism: Triturus cristatus; assembly: GCF_964204655.1. NCBI lineage: Eukaryota > Metazoa > Chordata > Amphibia > Caudata > Salamandridae > Triturus > Triturus cristatus. Next base: position 1,294,427,605 of record NC_140585.1, on the reverse strand, counting down.
AGCAAGCAGGCCGTAGATCTAGGCCAACCAATCAGTGTAATTGCACACCGCCTACAATTTTAAGGCCTGCTTATTATTCAGGAGTAGTGATTCAACCCTAAATTTGGGGCTGCGGCCCTGATTTGATGCGCCTTTCCGGGTCTCTGTATCTTTTAAAGCACTCTAAATGGCAATTTCAGTATTGACACATAGAGCCTGTTTGACCCCGCAAGAATGATAAACAAGGGAGGCATAAACCTTAAAGGTTTATTTTAAGATTATGAATCACACAGGATTTTATTAATATAGTCAAAATCAATAAATCAATTGTTCAAACTCAAAGTTCATTTAAAGTACAGACTCAATCAGAGAACTCAGCAAAGTACTGAAGTATTGAATGGGAGAGCATTCCGGCATGGATTGGCCTCCTAAGGTCGGGAGGAAAAAGGACTCTTAACCCATCAGAAATATGCATACTGTGAGATTGAATAAAAGACCCACTCTGCTACATAAGGGGAAATCAATATCCTTTAATAGGTGATCCTCTTCAGAGACCCCATCCACAACAAAATCCTGGACAAACTGACCCAGAATCCCAATATCTTTACATTTCACATTATCAACAAAACCCTACCTTTGAGAGCATTGCATTACCTCATTGCATAGTTATAGAACACGATTAATGTTCAAAGCAATTCTGGATCGTGCACAAACCGTGGGTTGAAAACATTGAACGTGTTGTTAGGTGCCACAGAGGTATCACTCTCATAACCCAAGGAGTGTGTTCAATCAAAAGGTCCCATGCGTTGGCTGACAACAGACAACGTCCCTCTGGGCGCGCCCTGTATGCTTCGCTGAAAGCGAATGAAACGTTTCTACTGAAGTGTTGAAACAAAACAGAAGATGATGCTTGGTTCCAAACTTTAATTTCAACTCAAAGGTTAATCCGTATAATCAGATACTGGAAATTATTTCACATAAATGACATCGCTGTGTCACACTTCATCTCAAGTGATAGACTTGATCCCAATGCATTTCGGGCCCCTCTGGCCCTTCGTCAGGGGAATCTAAATAACAAAGAAATATATACATGTCACTGAATGGTGTAATGAGGGGTTTCCCATTAAACAAAAGACTGAAGGACATTGCCTAAAAAAGCGAGATTACGCTAAAAAAATCACAGTGTGACGATGCTAACAGAAAGAACATCACCATGAATTGGTTTGCATGGAAACATTATGAGATCATCATGTCATTAAACAACGTGAAACACAGTCAAAAAATGTGCCGAAATGTTCACAGTTCTTAAAGAGAAATGAGCAAATATTGATAACTGATCAATGAAACGTTAAAGAAAAAGTTCCCCCTAAAACGTGCACCGTGGCTTGTAAATAAAAAAGAAAAAGAAGGGAAAAAGTTCCAACCGTACCAAAATTCTATGAAAGACTCCCGTGTGTCGTGTGAAATGTCCCTGTGCTCAGACGTTCCCAGAAAGTCGGTGAGGGTTTGAAAAAAGTGTATTGTGAGACGAAAAACAAAGAGTGCACCAATTCGAAAGAGAACGCGTAGATGAGAAAAACTCATTGGTGAAGCGGGGCTCCATACCTGTTGTGTGCAACGGTGTCAATCGTTCCTGTCTCGGGTCCGTTTGTGTACCTTGGGGCGTGCTCTTAAAAAGGAAATCCGTGAAAAACCGGAAGTGACATAAACGGATGTTACACCGCGAGTGTGTATTAAATGTAATAACCGAAAATGAGCGCCATCTTGCAAGTAGTGAAAGTGAGACGTCATGAATGAAAGAAACCCAGATTAATCAGAACAGATAAGAAAATAAAAGCGAACAAGCGTGAAAAAGTGAGAAATGCAGTGTTGTGAACACACTATGATGCTGAAAACGTTCGTAACAACTGTGCGTATTTTGATGATGTCATAGTTCAAAGATAACAAGCAAATTCCAAGCGGTCATTGAGACCCTTTGGTTTCAAAGATTCCAATTTGTATATCCAATAGTTTTCACGCTGTAACAACAAAGTGTTATTGTCTCTGCCTTCCTTTTTCACCACATGATTCTGCCACAGGATCCAACTGTCGCTTTTCAAACCCTATTACAAGGGATAGTAATCAAGGCTGTGGAAAATGGCACCATTGATGAGAAGACAAAAAAGTTCTTGATTTCTCTGCACCCCAGAACGCCTACACTACACATGCTACCCAAGATTCATAAGGACCTGAAGAACCTGCCCATGCGCCCAATAGTTTCTACGAAAGGCAGTATACATGAGACCATCGGCAAATTTCTAGACATCCATCCTCAGGCATTTGTCCTACAAATGAACACATATGTCAGAGACACCACTGACTTTTTGATTAAAATTAACCAGATCACACTACCCAAGGATGAAGAAGTTTGGCTATGCACGATTGACGTCAAGTCGCTTTACACCTCGATTCCCCACAATTTGGGGATTGAAGCCATTGAAGAAACACTACTCCATTCTGATTTGGATCATGATTTTCAAATTTTTTTGATGGAGCTTCTTTCTTTCACACTTTATCAGAGCTACTTCAAATGGAATGACAATTATTATTTACAGCTAACTGGCACATCGATGGGCAATTGTGCCGCACCGACCTACGCAAACCTCTTCATGCACGCATTTGAAAGTAAATTCATTTTAAGTTTGGACACTTGGCAAAAACATGCACGCCTTTTTTTGCGTTATATTGATGACATTTTTGTATTATGGTTTGGCACATTGAATTCCCTTCAGTCAGCTTTGGACAATTTAAACCAGATCAATGATCGCATTCAGTTCACTTTTAACATTCACGACACATCTATCACATACTTTGATGTTCTGCTGAAAATATGCGACAAACAACTCACCACATCCGTGTTTAGGAAACCCACCGACCGCAACAATCTTTTACACTACACGAGCTTTCACCAACCATCACTGAAAAACCACTTACCATTCTCGCAACTGCTCAGGGTGAAGAGAATAGTGTCTGATCATTTAGAGTTACATGCACAAACACAGGCAATGGTACAACGATTTGTCAACCGTGGCTATCCTCAAACGATTTTACAGAATGCAGTCACCAAAGTGGCCAGTACATCATGTGAGACTTTATTACAATCAACTACACGAAGAGAACAACATCGCATGGTGGTAGTCTCCCGTTTCTCAACCATGAGCCACAAATTTAAACAGTCTATTAAAAGGCACTGGCCAGTTCTGGCCCTCGAAACCGATTTCAATGGCATTTTCAGCGACCCACCAATGTTCGCACACACCAGGAGTAAAAACATACAGGAACTGATTCGACCCAATATTGAGACATCTATCATGGAATTTCGGGGGACAATCCCATGTTTAAACTGCAGCAATTGCAACAACATCATTAAAGGCAACAAAATTACACACCCCATGAGGGGAACCCCGATTAAATTACAAGTGAATGCCACATGTGACACCACCAACGTAATTTACGTACTGAAATGCCTGTGTGGCCTCGTATATGTTGGTAAAACTGAAAGGAAGATAAAGACACGCATACACGAACACAAGAGCAACACACGTACCAGCTATCCCAAATCAACCGTTGCTATGCATTTTCTGGACAATCAGCACAACATTGCACAACTGAAGTTCATGATACTAGAGACTGTGGTGAAAAAGGAAGGCAGAGACAATAACACTTTGTTGTTACAGCGTGAAAACTATTGGATTTACAAATTGGAATCTTTGAAACCAAATGGTCTCAATGACCGCTTAGAATTTGCTTGTTATCTTTGAACTATGACATCATCACAATACGCACAGTTGTTACGAACGTTTTCAGCATCATAGTGTGTTCACAACACTGCATTTCTCACTTTTTCACGCTTGTTCGCTTTTATTTTCTTATCTGTTCTGATTAATCTGGGTTTCTTTCATTCATGACGTCTCACTTTCACTACTTGCAAGATGGCGCTCATTTTCAGTTATTACATTTAATACACACTCGCGGTGTAACACCCGTTTATATCACTTCCGTTTTTTCACGAATTTCCTTTTTAAGAGCACACCCCAAGGTACACAAACGGACCCGAGACAGGAACGATTGACACCGTTGCACACAACAGGTATGGAGCCCCGCTTCACCAATGAGTTTTTCTCATCTACGCGTTCTCTTTCGAATTGGTGCACTCTTTGTTTTTCGTCTCACAATACGCTTTTTTCAAACCCTCACCGACTTTCTGCAAACGTCTGAGCACAGGGACACTTCACACGACACACGGGAGTCTTTCATAGAATTTTGGTACGGTTGGAACTTTTCCCCTTCTTTTTCTTTCTTATTTACAAGCCACGGTGCACGTTTTAGGGTGAACTTTTTCTTTAACGTTTCATTGATCAGTTATCAATATTTGCTCGTTTCTCTTTAAGAACTGTGAACATTTCGGCACATCTTTTTGACTGTGTTTCACGTTGTTTAATGACATGATGATCTCATAATGTTTCCATGCAAACCAATTCATGGTGATGTTCTTTCTGTTAGCATCGTCACACTGTGATTTTTTTAGCGTAATCTCGCTTTTTTAGGCAATGTCCTTCAGTCTTTTGTTTAATGGGAAACCCCTCATTACACCATTCAGTGATATGTATATATTTCTTTGTTATTTAGATTCCCCTGACGAAGGGCCAGAGAGGCCCGAAATGCATTGGGATCAAGTCTATCACTTGAGATGAAGTGTGACACAGCGATGTCATTTATGTGAAATAATTTCCAGTATATGATTATACGGATTGACCTTTGAGTTGAAATTAAAGTTTGGAACCAAGCATCATCTTCTGTTTTGTTTCAACACTTCAGTACAAACGTTTCATTCGCTTTCAGCGAAGCGCGCCCAGAGGGACGTTGTCTGTTGTCAGCCAACGCATGGGACCATAGTTATAGAACACCACATCACCTCCCTCACCCAATATTACAACGAAAAATAGAAATAGAAATGGTAAACGTATTATGTCATAAGCTGAGAACATTACTAAATTAATAAATAGCTGCAACAAAAGAACAAAATATAAAATATGCACATCAAGATACATCAAATCTTGCAACAAATAAGTACTTCTAACACACATTACTAACACATTCCTATAGACAACGAAGCACCCTCTGCACATGTTGTGGTCTTTCAACTCTTTTCTCAGTAGTGCCTCACTGAGACATCGAGAGGTTTCTTCTCTGGGACAATATTTAGCCACCCTGTTTAAATTCCAAATTCTATAATCACATGTTTTCACTGCATTTGTGAAGAACTCAATGACCTTCAAGGGTTGACTAAACTTACAGATTTTGCACTCCTTTCATAGAGAATTAATTGTCACCCAATCGCCGACATGCACCATAATATTCTTAACTCCCTTCCTCTCATCATACCACTTCTTCCTCTTCACTGTTTTCTCTCTTTGCTTTTCCTTCCACCCTTTAGCGTTTCCCACCTGGTCATCAACCACCACCCATCTCTAATATTCCCACACAGATATCATGGCAGTATTTGAAATTCTAACTTCAAACAATTGAAAAGGTGCTACACCAGTCAAAGAGTGTGCAGTGAACCGATACTCTTGCACCTTTTTCCTCATTTCCATTTCCCAATTTGCACCATTCACCAGAGCTTGTCCCAAAGTCTCTTTCAGCAGCTTTATAAATCTTTGTACAACTCCATTGCTTCCCTGGCAATATAGGGCAGACTTATTGTGGTTGATTTCTCTTGCCTTTAAAAACTCCTCACCCACACCAGAAGTTAATTGTTCACCATTGTCGGATTGTAACGTCAAAGTATTTTTTTTTCTCTCACATAACTCTTCCAACAAGTTAATAATTACTCCATATTCTACTGAGTTTACTACCTTTGACTCAGGGCAGTGTGAAAACATATCCACACACACAAGAAAATATCTATCATAAGACTTAATTGTTACTGGACCAAGCATATTCAAGGCAATATATCTCAAGGGACCACTAGCTTGCTTTCTCAGTACCATTGGTTGCATTCTGCACATTAGCCCTTTATCCCTGCATATACATTTCACACAAGTTCTTAACTCTCTCTCAATGAACAAGTCCATTGCAGGCCACCAATAGCCTGCCCTAATACTATCTTTAGATTTAGCAATTGCCATATGATTTGCGTGAGCACTGTGAGCCAATTTCTTTCTAAACTTATTTGGAGGAATTAACTTGCTCCCCCTTATTAGCAAACCATGCACTACAACTAAATCACCTTTCACCTGCCATTCCCTTTCAAATCTTTCCCACGCTCATTTTGCCCACATGACCCTGCAGCATATCATCCTCTTTCAAATCTTCTCTCCACTCTTCTTCTGAGACAATGCCCTCTGTGATCAAGTAAACATTGATTTCTTCTTCATAATCCACACCACCAAATAATTTTCTTTCTTCTGAAACCTCTCTTTCAGTGTCACACATTCTAGGCAGACAGTACGCTAATATGTTGCTGGTCCAAGGTACATAGGGTATGACAAACTCAAATTCTTGTAGAGTAATGACCCATTTGCTTATTCTATGCAACACAAAATCTATTCTCTTCTTTGAAAACACTTGCCTAAGGGGCGTCTGATCAGTTTTACTCTCAAACGTCCATTCCCAAAGAAATTTCTTCAACTTTCACACTGCCCAGAACACTCACAGTGTCTCCTTTTGCACCACTAAATAATTAAGTTCCGCTCCCTTCAAGCCCCTAGATATGAACAAAATTGTCCTTTGCCTTCCATTAGCTGTCTACATAACAACCGCTCCGAAACCCTTTGAGCTTTCATCTGTCATGATGTAAGATTCAAGTCTCGGGTCAAAACTTCCCAAATTTGGAGCTTCTTTCAAACACAACTTCACTAATTCAAACTCATTTTTACACACTTGACTCCAAATAAATTATCTCCCTTTTTTAACAAGCCCCTCATACATCCTGTTTTCTCTGTAAAATGTGGCACAATTTCGTTATAAAAAGTGGCCATACCCAGGAATTTTACAAGTTCTTCCTCATTATGAGGTGCTTGCAGATCACTAATAGCTTCCTCTAATGCAGCTTTAGATTTGATTCCAGACCTAGTTACCAAATGCCCCAAATATTCAATCTTCTGAACATCAAATTTGCATTTCTCAGACCTCAATATTAAAGCAGCTTCTCGTAATCTTAGCAAACCTTCCTTAGTCTATCATTGCACAACAGGACATAACAACTCCATAGCCTCCACTTCTTGTATTATGCCATTTTCAATCAGCTTGTCAAACTCTCTTCTCATACTATTTTCTACCAGTAAAGGGACACTCCTGACTTTAGCTACTTTTGGTGATGCATGAGGTTTGAGCCTTATCAAATGAAAAAATATTTAGTTTCACTATCACCTGACACAGACCTGACAGGTGACATCTTTTTCACAGAAACAGAGAGGTCTTTCTTGAGATCCAAATATGCATACAGGCTGCATTGGTGGAACTAGCTGATCAGTGAATCCCTTTTAACAGATATTTATATTTTCCCTGGGACAATCCTGTCTTTAAATTCAATCATACCTCTAAAGCATCCAAGCTAACCATTGGGTTCTCCCCAATACCCTTTATGTCTGGTTTCAACAGTTTCACTTTCCCTTCTAAGTGCTATTCAAATAAATCTTTGGCATAAGGGGTATTTTAGCTCCAGAATCAAGCAACATTTTCACTGGCTCATCATTGACCATAACCACTTCCATCCAACCTTCCAAGGAAGACTTCTTCACTTGAAGAATGTTGATTTCTTCAACTGCATCGCTAACAGTAAACTCAATTTGGATGTATGACGTTACAACGCACACTTTTACAACGCATGCACTTACAATGCATGTTTTACAACGCATAATCCATTACAACGCACTACACTTACAACGCATGACACTACAACGCATTTTAAAAAAATACCTTTACAACGCATACCATTACAACGCATAATATAACATTGCATTTAAGGTAAGTATTAGATAGTATAGGGGTAAAAATTACTTTTCTAACTCCAGGGGGTGCAACAGTAGGGTAAATGTTGGATAGTATAGGGGTAAAAGTTACTATTCTAACTCCAGGGGGTGCAACTGTAGGGCAAGTGTTGGATAGTATAGGGGTAAAAATTACTATTCTAACTCCAGGGGGTGCAACAGTAGGGTAAGTGTTGGATAGTATAGGGGTAAAAATTACTATTCTAACTCCAGGGGGTGCAACAGTAGGGTAAGTGTTGGATAGTATAGGGGTAAAAATTACTATTCTAACTCCAGGGGGTGCAACAGTAGGGCAAGTGTTGGATAGTATAGGGGTAAAAATTACTATTCTAACTCCAGGGGGTGCAACAGTAGGGCAAGTGTTGGATAGTATAGGGGTAAAAATTACTATTCTAACTCCAGGGGGTGCAACAGTAGGGCAAGTGTTGGATAGTATAGGAGTAAAAATTACTATTCTAACTCCAGGGGGTGCAACAGTAGGGTAAGTGTTGGATAGTATAGGGGTAAAAATGACTATTCTAACTCCAGGGGGTGCAACAGTAGGGTAAGTGTTGGATAGTATAGGGGTAAAAATTACTATTCTAACTCCAGGAGGTGCAACAGTAGGGCAAGTGTTGGATAGTATAGGGGTAAACATTACTATTCTAACTCCAGGGGGTGCAACAGTAGGGCAAGTGTTGGATAGTATAGGGGTAAAAATTACTATTCTAACTCCAGGGGGTGCAACAGTAGGGCAAGTGTTGGATAGTATAGGGGTAAAAATTACTATTCTAACTCCAGGGGGTGCAACAGTAGGGCAAGTGTTGGATAGTATAGGGGTAAAAATTACTATTCTAACTCCAGGGGGTGCAACAGTAGGGTAAGTGTTGGAAAGTGTAGTGTAATATTATGCGTTGTAATGGTAGGCGTTGTAATGGAATGCGTTGTAAAGGTAGTTTTTAAAAATGCGTTGTAGTGTCATGCGTTGTAAGTGTAGTGCGTTGTAATGGATTATGCGTTGTAAAAAATGCGTTGTAAGTGTAGTGCGTTGTAACAGTTGCGTTGTAAAGGTTGTTCCCCCTCAATTTCCCTGACTTTCTTTAAGTCTTTTGACGATTCAAAGCACCTAGAAAAGTGACATTTGCATCTGCAATTTTACATAAGACTTTCCAGCCTGGACACTCTTTGTGGTTTGCTATATGGCCAGGATTGCCACAATTAAAACATTTACCCTGAAAAGGCTTTGCAGTAGGCCTCAAAATATTCTAGGGCCTATTTTTTTTACAGATTTTTTACAGATTTCTCTTCAACAACTCTTATAGTGGCACTCTCACCCTTATCTATTGCTGCATCTTTTTGTATGATATCCACACAGGCTTTAGGGTGTTCATGCATATTAGCCATAATGAAGAACTCTTGCACGAGGAGGATTGTCTTTCTGCCACATACTCTCTCAATCCTTATCCAACACACACCCCAGAATGAACGGATCTCTCAACCGCTTTTCAAGAGAAGCCCCAAAACTATTTGTAGAAGCCAATTTACGCAATTTTGTGATAGACTGTTCTACAATTTCCAGTTGATGTTGCATTCTCCTCCGAAAATGATACCATTCTAGCACAGTGCTCACTTTGGGGGGAAAATACAAATATCATTCTCATTTAAACCTGAGGAATCATTTTCTTACAGGTCAGGAAGAAATACTTCCTGCCCCAAGCAATGCATCAGCAATTGTGACATCCTCTCTGTGCTAAGATAAGTACTACAAACTCTGGCATAATGACTGAACACTTTCCTCCACTTTTGCCATGGAATGGGAGGTTCACCTGGGGATGTTAGGAAAAACTGAGGTACCGTAACATTCTGCATGATGATGAACTGAAACAACAATACCAACAACAAGAAAACACACCGAAGGAAGTTGCAGCAATCAGAAATTTCACTTTCTTTACAGTATCAGTCTCCTTGTCATGACTGTAGAAGTCACCAATAAACAGCTGCTCTTCCTTCATTTCTTTTCACTACCCCCGTTGATTGCTTTGTCAGTGGTGTTTTTACAAATGCTCAGAGCCAATACACCATAAAATAAAATAGAAAAAGGCTGGTGTGCATTACTGTGCGCTGATAAACCACATTTGACCGAGCACCCGAAGCTGAAGCCCTGAGGAGTGAACATGTACCGCTGACATGCTTTGCAGAATTAAAGTTGAGCTTATCACTGCAAAACTCCTGAAGGTGTGCGCATCACAGTGTGCTGATAAACCACATGCGACCCTGTACCTGAAGCTGGAGCATTGAGCGTATTACCACTGACATGCTTTGTCAAATGCAAAGTGAGCTTATGACTACAAAACTCCTGCTGGTGTGCACATCACACCTCCAACAGCCAAAAGGTGAGTGTATCACCTATAATATGCTTTGCCTAACACCACTAATCTCCAAGCAGGGTTGGACAGACCCTCTTGATACCTAAAGCGTTGGGTACAACAAGGATGTTTGAGGAATGTGGGACACTACTTCGCATCAAGCTGGTAACCAGCGTGGGAAGCAAAGCAGGTTGCTAAGCCAAAGGGTAGTAGAGAACCATAGGATGCTTCCTCGTGTCAAGCGGGCAATCAGCGTAGAGAGCAAAGCAGGTTGCTATGGAACATAGGATGTGGACACGCGTGAGCACCTCATGAGAGTTGTGAGCTCTTGCTCTGACATTGCGTTACCAAGTGACATAATCAGTAGCTTGTGCATCTCCCTGCTGGCGCTGCTGCACTCGTGACCTGCAAAGCGGGCCCACTCACTTGGCAACCACATTAGTTAGGGAGATTCCTCTAGTCCTCACGAGACTCGCTGTATGCTTCAGACCCAAATACTGCTCTGGAACTAGTTCAAAACTAGGTAAATCCAATTTAAGAGGTCACACTTCTCTGCCGTAAGGCCAATTAAGATGGTCGTGCTCCTCTGCCATTTCCTGTGCTCCAGACAGAATAATTATGCTGGTGGAAGTCAAATATAATATTGAGGTCTCTGTAATTGAATTTCAAGTAAATCTTCAACAAAGTTGCTGGATAAAAGGCACGTCACTCGTCACCAAATGTGAGATTCAATAACAGAACCACACTGCCGAATATGGTGAAAGTAATCTTCTTTGATCTGTGATCATCTCTGGAGAGCACGTCCACACCAAGATCCTGGAGCAACTGACAAAGAATCCCATTAACTCTACCTTCCGCGTTAGCAACCAACCCTACCTTCCAGACCATTACTTCATTGCACAGTTACAGAACACCACAAATAATTTTACTGGTTGGGGGATCTGAAAAATGGACGTCATACATTCAGTACAGTTGTACACGGTTCCCACAAAACAGACCAATCAGAATTAAACAGAGTGGAATAGTCGCAAGCAAATACATTTAAAAAAATCTCTCATAATTCTGCAACATAGAGCTTCTAATGGATACCACCTGTACCAGAACAAATGTTACTACAGTTTGTGTGATCCTACTAAGACAAGTAGGTGGGATGCTGGAGCAGGGTTTTCTATTGAAAATTTATTGTGATTTAAACTCCAGTTTATGTTATATGTCATGATTAAAATTACTGATTTATAATCATTAATTACTAACTTTGTTAGAGTCTTGACTAATCAACATTATTAATGAGAGAAATTACACGCGGGAATGCATATACGTTGCTTTATTAATACGTGAACTAAATTGGTGAGCAAATTAATAAAATAAGTGTCGCAGAAGTGTTATTTGTTTCGCGTTTGCGCTTTTAAATAACGTGCTCTAATGCTTCTTTGTGTTGCAGACGGCTAGGTAATTACATACACATAAGGGTATTAGTGGGGATTAGCACTGTATAATCATTACGATGTGGTAACGTTGTTTTGTGTTTCTTTTAATTAAGATGGCCCGTTTTGGCCTAATCCAAGATGGCCGCTATTTACAGCCTGCACTCGAGTGACTGAAATTTGACAAGAGGCCTCGCTGAACATGGTTGGAAGTCACCTGACCACAGCCTCTGTCTGAATTCAAGGTTTCCGTGAGGACAGCAGCTCCAGGCTTGCTGCCAATTGCCCTTGGAAAAAGAATAAAAGCCACAATGAAGTGAACACTGATAAAATTGCGGTGGCTTCACTACGGTTCCGAGGAAGAGCATTCATGGATGTATCGTTTGTATCGTTTTCTAGCTTGAGTTTCCTTCTTCCGTGTTTTTATTTTTGTGATTTTTCTGAGCTGAGATTTTCTAAATGTTGCCAGTCAACATCCTTTCCTGCTCGCTCTGCTCAGTGGCTCAACGGACGTTTAGAGTTTGTTTGTTACTTTCAATTCATTATTTCCTCTATAAATAATGTTAGACTAGAGAGGGTCTAGGGCCACTTCTTCTTGAACCTATGCTCATGAGGCTCGAAGCTGATCGAGAGGACGGCAACTCGGGAGACTTTACTGAGAGACCTGTCCTGACCCAAATGACACTTAGCTAGAATAGGTAACTATGAGAATAATGATTTGCTATTGATTGACTTTCATTTGAACTAATTTAGATAAAAGATAACTTTGTTTGAATTCCAGTGTCGGGTGGTTATTTCTTTGTCATTTATTGAGTATTCGGATGTATTTCCTGTGTTTAAAATCATGACTCAAGACATGTCTTTATGGTCACATTGACCTCGCACTGGATGCAGATTTGGTAGGTTTCTCATATATACAGTGTGGATAGAGTAATAGAATGAATGTTAGTGTGATGGGCCCTAGCGTATGATGAGTGTATGTGCGTGCGACTGTGGATTTACTCTGTCCGTGGAAGTAGGGAGAATTTATATGCGCCAATCTGCAGCAGTTTCCTGGTAGCAGTAGGATGGTTTTAGATTATTGTCTTGATCTGATAGATTGCTTGTACATAGGTTTTTGGATTTATTGATTTATTGGTTGATGATGATATATGTACTAATACTATATGTTGAAGTCGTCGTATTGAGTTTTATGTAGTGTGTACGGCTTCTGGAAAGTGGGGAGCTGGTGACGGTTCCGTAGTAGGGCAGAGGGAAGTGTGTGCTGCTCTCGGGAAAGACGGAATTGTTGGAATTACCTGTACGTATGCAGGAAAAATGTGTGACAATTGAAGTTGCGCGTCACATTGTCTGGGTTCGGAATCAGTGACATCGACGTGTGTTACTATTAGGGACATATTTCCAGTATAAAAGGAGTGCGTATGGTAGCGAAGGTTATCTGTAAAACTCTGGTCTTAAGTCCCAGGGATCCGTAAGGTTTGCCGTTAAAGCTTACTGCTGGAGAAGTAATATGTATTCTCTGAGCTTGTCTGAAGGACTGGACAGAGGTAAGTGCTGCTTGGATAACGTGTGTTATAATTCTGTAGTGGGACAGACTGTTCGCTGTTCTCGGGAAAGGCAGGATTCTGTGTGGTTGTGCTACATTTTTCTGGTATGAAAGTGCGTGAATGTATGAGCATTTAGTTGATTGTAAGACTCTTTGGAGCAGTCCTAGAGGAAGCAGTTAATGGATGCATGAGTAGAGGGATGTGCTACTGTGTCAAGGAAAGTAATTATTCCGTGGTAGAGCAGAGGTAAGCGCTGTTCTAGAGAAGAGCGGGATTCTTGTGAGAAAGGATTTTCTTTACTATTCTGTGGTTAGCGAAGCAGACAATGGAGATGTGTATATGTTGTAACTAATAGATTTTTGTAAAATTTGAAACGAAGTCTACTGAGAAGGCTTTGTAAAGGAGGGGTAGACGAGTGACAGGAGACAGAGCAGAAGTGACTGCAGCGACTACTGACGTCATACAGACCGCGCTGTGATTGGGCAGTGGATCAGAACAGTGCTTGCGCTGGGATTGGTGCGTTGGTGTGAGCCGCGCAGGGATTGGAAGGAGTACAGGGTGACGTAGACGCTCCAGGATTGGTGCGTTGGTGTGAGTCACGCTGTTATTGGACAAAAGATCGTACAGTTGCGGAAGGAACTAGAGAATAGTGGTAAACACAAACATGTACTATCAACAGGAGGGAAAGAAAAAGAAATCCTTGTTCGGTAAAATTAAAAGATGGTTTGACAAGGATAAAAACATAATAACTAGAGAAGGTGAATTACTACCTCCGACGAGAACTCCTGCATCCTTCATGGTTGCGAAATATGGGTATCATACCTGTATATGGTTAGATAACTGGGCTAAGTACACTAAGGATGATGGTGTTTTAGCATTTCCGGAACATGGTTCATTTAATCTGGCCGTGTTGAGAAATTTATGGGAAAAGATGATGTGTCTAGATCCTAGACCAAGGCCGACACAGTTCGAGGCGTTGGTGGAATGGGAAGATGAGGTGCATGAGCGAGAAAAGCAGAGGAGTGGAGGCAATTATAGGTATATTTTCGGGAGAAAATATGATCGTGAAACTCATCATGATCGAATGAGGAGATGGCGAGATGCTAGTATGTCAGAAGGATTACATCCTATGAGGACAGTTGACGAGAAGGAAGAGAGAAAGGGTACAGAAAGGGTGCCTGATGCAGAAGTGAGAAGGTATGGGGCTAATGATTATGAGGATGAGGTCTTAGATGACATGATTTATAAGAGACCACCTCCATATAGACCAGAACCAGAAGAGAGAACGCCAGTTGCTACTCCTATCAGAGATACTTTGCGAATTGTTAAAACTGAGGTTGTGACACCAGATCTGAAAAGTGGTAGCTCTTTCACGGAAAGGGAAAGAGAGAGAGAGTGAGAGAGAGAGAATCGAGTCAGTGACGAGAAAACAAGAGAATTAGCCAGAACGACATCAGAGCTGACTGAGAAAATTAGAGAACTGACGAAAAATCTGGAAGCTGTTACAGTGCCTGTAACCATAGGTCCGGTTGTGCCTATTTTTGATAAGCAAAGAATGGGTGAAAATGGTTTGACAGTTCCCTATGTTGGAAATGGTTTGGTTGGTTCTTGCACTTTGGAGGAATCAAGAATGAGGACAGGAGAAAATAATTTGAGACAGCTGAGACATGACACATGTAGTGGAGGATCAGATGTACAGCCTAATTCAGGATTGAATACTGGTTGTTTGGAGGAACGATTTTGGAAACACAGAGGATGTCAGAACAAGTGGGTGCAGTGAAAAAGTCTACAGAAATAACAGCTGAGGATTTGAATGATTGGTTGAAAGTTCTTCAAAAGAAGGGTAAAGATTCGCAGGCAATTGATGTAGTCAGGTTGCGCATAGAATTGGAAGAGCTTATTGCAGGAACAATTCCTACAGAAATATTGAAAAACCATCATGATGGAGAGTTGTTATTTATGTGCAAAAGTATCACCTGGAGGGCTAAGAGTACACATGACAGGTTAAGAGCAATAGCGAGTGAACAAGGAGTTGACATGGATAAGGTAAAAGATTTGCAGAAGCCTTACAGGGTGGATTTCACCGACAAGGACATTGAGAATCTAAATGGTGTTGGTAGAACAGGGCAGATTAAGGAAATGATTGCCTTATTGAGAAAATGGGGTGATGTGGAAAAATGGAAGGATAGATGGTACAAGAAAAGGGAAGATTCAGTGGACAGGACTTACTCAGCTTTTCCTATGAGAGAAAAAGAGAAAACAGTGGATTCTTATTCTATGAGAGAGATTCCTGGAGGAGGATATGTACATGTCCCATGGACTAGACAGGATATTTTGTCATTCCCGAATGATTTCCCTCGACTGAGAGAAAAGCCTGTCGAGTGGTATAGGCAGGTAGATAGGTTTGTGAAATTGTCAAAAGTGCTGTGGGTTGACTTGAATAGTCTGTTTGATATAATTGTTCCAGCAGACTTGTGGGCAGAGTGTAAAATAGTTGTAGATTGGCCTGCTAAGGAGTATTCAATCAAACAAGGGAGCTACAGAGGGAACAAGTGCCAGGACGCCCTCCAATCAACAATAGTTCCAACAAAAAAGTACTGGCACAATGTAGCAAAAAACTTTCTTGTTACTCTGGACTAGGTGGGAGGGAGTGTACGTAATCACAGACCTCCAATGCTCGTTCATAAAATCTAGAGACAACCCATCCAGAATGCTACAAACTTAACAATTAAAATAGACAGAAAAGTGAGAAAAGGAGAGTGTGTGGTCAGTCCAAAAACAATTACACTCTACAGATGTCCTCAAATGGTGACGAGGTGAGAAAATATGTAGAGAAAGAGAGAGAGTGCCTCACGTGCGCACCACCAGAGGAGCTACTGGTTGGTTCTCACCAGCTTGCCCACGTTTCTTTCATCATCGGTCACTCTCTCTCGAGAAAAAGGGGGGTGTACGGTGTCCAATAGAAAACACAAAACACAAGACAGTGTCATGTGAAAAACGCAACAAACAAATAGATTGTGCAGACAACGACAAATATACAAATAGTGAAAGTGTCTAGACTCACAAATGATTGTTTTATTCTGGTTAGGAGTCTAACACTATGTTAAAAACCACAGCATGTTGCATACCTTAACAATGACGGCCAACATGTTTCATTGCCAATAGAGTTTGTGGCAAATTCATCAGGGCAAGAAGGGGTCAAAGAATCACCTTCTCAGGACACACACCCTAAAAAAGACTGGTTTTGGCTATGGGCCCACGTACCAGCCACCAACCAGTTGCAGGGGCGTACTAAATTTTAAAATATCGCCATCCTGCTCAGCAAAGCACGACCAGCGTTGGTGCCTGCACCCTGTCTCTTGTCTAACCAGGCGTCACCTCAGCACTGGAACTGCTAAGGAGTATCCAAGAGATCCGAAAACAGGAGCACCAGATCCAGAGGTGATGAAAAAATATGACCAGGTAATTGTGTTCCTGAAAAATAAGGTACCCCCAAAAGAGACAGACTGGGTTAAGATAGATCGAACACATCAGGAAGCGAAAGAATCAGTTCATGCTTTTTACGAAAGGCTGATATTGGCTTTTAAACAGTTGAGTGGAGATGAACACTTGGGTGACAAGGATTTGAGTCATTTTGTATACAGATTCGTCTATGGCTTGAGACCTGAAATCAGTGAAAGGATTCGTGAGCATACAGTTGATTGGCAGAGTAAAAAGATTGATGAAATCTTGAGACATGCAAAGTACTTCAGTGATGAGATTGAGGCAAAACAGAGAAAGCTGAAAGAAAAAGCAATGTGGGCACAGGTGAAAGTTGCTGAAAGACAAGAAGCACAGTTGGTGGAACAAGCAAATAATCCAGGAAATAGACCCAGATATGCAGGAAAAGGGAAGGGGAATCTAGAAGAAGCAAAGAAAAGGTTCCCTTGTCACAACTGTGGACAATTGGGGCATTGGAGATCCGAGTGTACCAATCCACCATTAGTGAGTAATGAGAATAAACCATTGAATCAACAGGTGCAGAACGAGGGGTGTAATCATCAGCAACAACAGCAGAAGGTTGTCAGACAGCAGAGCCAAGAGCCAAAACCGCCCTTGCCGCAGAATAGAGGGTCCCAAAAGTATAACCAGGACTCAGGATTCTACAATGATGAGCAGGTAAACAAACCGAGACGTACAAACCCGGTACAGCAGTACTGGTTAAAGAATGAGGGGAGTGAGTCTGAAGGGGACTACTGATGGTGCCGAAGAGAGGAGGAAGAGTGCATACTTGGTGCAACTCTAGAAAATGACCAGGCAGGACCATTTGTAGATGGGAAAATAAATGGGGAGAGTGTTACTTTTTTGGTAGACACAGGAGCGACGAGATCAACTGTCAGGTCAGCAGATATAAAAAATCTTCCTCTCTCGGACGAAGCAATCCAAGTGGTTGGTGTAGCTAATACACAGATTAGGACTCGTCTTACTGAATCAGTAAGGGTAAGAATAGGGAAATTTTCAGACATGCACAGGTTTGTAGTCTGTGACACTAGTCCAGTGAACTTGTTAGGTAAGGACTTATTGTGTAAGATGAACTGCACAATTTTTTGTACTCCAGATGGGATAGCTTTTGAGACACCAGATGAGGATGTTTTGTACAGGATGACTCTAGACAATAGAGAGAGTGAGATTGTTGGTACATATGCTGTGTTTAATCCAGATGATTTGCCTCAGGAGTTAAGACACACATTAAAAACAGCAGTTTGGGATTTTACTGGAGAAGATGTGGGATTGATGAATAATGTAGATCCAGTGAAGATTTCAGTGAAAGAGGGGATTGTTTATCCTAATATCCCACAGTACAGATTGACACCAGAAATAATTGAGGGAATAACACCTATAATTGATAAGATGATTCAACAGGGTGTTTTGAGAGAATTACTGAGTAGCCCGTGTAATTCACCGATAATGGGGCTAAAGAAACCTAATGGAAAGTTCAGGATTGTACAAGATTTGAGAAAGGTTAACAAAATTGTGGTGGCATGTTGTCCCATTGTGCCAAATCCATCAGTGATTTTGTATCAGATTCCTCATGATGCTGAATGGTACACGGTAATTGATTTGTGTCATGCTTTCTTTTCAATTCCATTGCATCATGATAGCCAGCCGATTTTTGCATTTCGGTTTGGACAGCGTATTTTAGCATGGTGTCGTATCCCACAGGGGTATACAGAGAGTCCTTCGATATTTAATCAGTTATTGAAAAAATCATTGGAGAGTTTGATCATGCCTGAAAGCTCAGTACTAGTGCAGTACATCGATGACCTACTTGTGGCATCAAACACCCGTGAAGCTTGTGAAGTAGATACCATAGCTTTACTGAATCATCTGGCAGATGGAGGGTTAAAGGTATCTCCAGCCAAATTGCAATTTTGCAAGAAAGAGGTGCATTATCTTGGACACAATATTGAAAAGAGTCTGAGAAAGGTGACTGATGACAGGATCAAAATTATCAGAGGAATGAGAGCCCCAATGACCCAGAGAGAAGTGAGGATGTTTCTGGGGATGGTGGGTTATTGTCGTCAGTGGATAAGTAATTTCTCCCTGATAGCAAAGCCACTGATTAAATTGACCAAAAGTGAGGTGAGAGACCCATTGGAATTGGATGCAGAACAAATGGCAGCATTTGAAGAGTTGAAGAGCAGAATGTGTGAAGCTCCTGCTTTGGGAATGCCAGACTACGAGAAGGAGTTTGAGTTGTACTGCAGTGAGAGAAATGGATGTGCACTTTCAGTGTTAATTCAGAAACATGGACAACTGAGAAGGCCAATTGCGTACTTTTCATCAACCCTTGACCCCGTAGCTGTGGGTTTGCCAGGTTGCCTGAAAGCAGTAGCTGCTACATGCAGAAGTTTGGAACAGAGTGAGGGTATAATAATGGGATATCCTGTACGGGTATTTGTACCTCATGATGTGGCAATTCTTTTGACAAGAAGCAGAACTCAATATATGTCACATAGTCGGCTGACTAAATATGAGAAAATCATTCTGGGAGCATCAAATGTGACTCTTGAGAGATGTGTGAATGTGAATCCAGCAACTCTGTTGCCAGATGCTGAAAATGTGAATGTGGGAGATGATGTTGATCATGATTGTTTGGATGTGCTTGATTACTGCACAAAACCCAGACCAGACATAAGAGATTTGCCATTACCTGAGAGTGATCATGTGCTGTTTGTGGATGGATCATGTCTGAGAACTGATGATGGTGTCCTGAGTGCAGCATATGCGGTGTGCAAGGTTTCAGAAGTTATGGAGGCTTCGTCTTTGAAAGGGGTAAAATCTGCTCAGGTGGCTGAATTGGTGGCATTGACGAAGGCTTGCAAGATTGGGAAAAATCTGAGAGTGACTGTGATGACTGATAGTCATTTTGGATTTGGAGTGGTTCATGATTTTGGCCAGCTTTGGCTTCAGAGAGGTTTCTTGACGTCGAGTGGGACTCCAATAAAGAATGCTGAAGTGATTGGGAAATTGCTTGAGGCGATACAGCTGCCTAAAGAACTAGCAGTTGTAAAATGTGCTGCTCATGGACAAGGAGATGATTTTGTTACTCTTGGTAATCGTTTTGCCAATGGCATAGCACAGTATTGTGCAAAGAACAATAATTTGATTAATAGGGGACGAGAAAAGGAGATGTCTTTTTGTTCTGTGATGTTTACTAATGTCCTGGAAACGTGGGATGAAGTGAAACAGTTGCAGGATGAAGCAGGAGATGAGGGAATGAGAGATTGGATCAAGGCAGGTTGTGTCCCTAGAGAGACAGATCATGTTTGGATCTATAGAGATGGAAGACCAGTCATGCCAAATAGCATGTTATCAACAATGGCAAGAATGTATCATGGCCAGGGACATCTGGGGAGGGACGCAATGATTAGGTCCTTCAAACAAATCTGGTACAATGCAAAGTTTAGGCTGATTGCAGAAAGCATCTGTCAGAGATGTTTGATTTGTCAGCAGTTCAATACTGGAAAGAAGACAGTGGTAAGCCTAGGAACAATAGGCAGAGAAGGAGGTCCTTTTACCAGAATGCAAATAGATTTCATTGAAATGCCCCAAGTGAATAAATTGAGGTATGTTCTAGTGGTGGTCTGTTTGTTCTCAAGATGGGTGGAGGCCTATCCGACTAGGAGAAATGATGGAATAACAGTGACAATTGAGTCAGATAGAGGTGGACACTTCTACAATGAGCTCATGGGTTTAATTTGTGAAGCATTGAGCATACAGCAGAAGCTACATTGTGCATACAGACCAGAGGCTTCTGGTGTTGTTGAACAGATGAATGGCACAATCAAAAACCGAATTGGTAAGATGTGTTTAGCCACTGGAATGAAATGGCCTGATGTCTTGCCTCTAGTGCTTATGACTATTAGGTCTACTCCAGATAGAACTACAGGGCTGAGTCCACATGAAAAATTAATGGGACGTGCGATGAGACATGCATTCGTACCTGTCAACAAATTGATGACAATAACTGATGACATGATTTTGGATTACTGTAAATGCCTGGCTGACACAGTTCATTCTGTGTTTCACCAGGTTGGAAAAGACGCTACCACACTTGAGAAGAAGCAAGCTCATGATCTGAGTCCAGGGGACTGGGTGAGGATTAAAGTACACAGAAGAAGAAATTGCTTGGTTCCAAGGTGGGGAAGGCCAAGACAAGTTATTCTGACTAAGACAACTGCAGTGAAGTGTGCTGGTGTGAAGAACTGGGTTCATGCAAGTCATACTCAGAGTTGCAAATCCAAAAGATGGGACTGGTAAAGAGTATTTTGAAGAGTCCGATTCCAGTGATGATGCAGAAACTGAACCAGTGAGAAGGAAAAAGAATCCTGAAAGGGGGGAAGGAGAAAGAGAGTCAGGTGATTCTTTTTCCTTTCCAAGAGAGGCTTCAAGAGAAACATTGAGAGTCTCAGAGGAGAGATCAGATTCTGTAAGAGTGCCTGAAGTTCCAACGAGCAGTGGAGAAGAAAGAGGAGAAAAGAGCAATTCCACAGAGACTACACCTGAATCAGATGAGGAGGTTGAAAATTCATTTTAGATTACCCCTGAAGAAGCAGGGTCAGTAGAAGATAGAGAGGGACAGATTGCGGAAGACCCCCGAGGAGGTGTAGGGAACATTCCTGATAAGCTAGGTGAAGGGACAAGTAGACAGCAAGAAGATTGCGTGTCGGAGACCCGAGGAGGGATAGAATTAGGGAAATCTCAATCGGTGGTGGAAAAGATTGTGGAGCAAAAGAGAATTGTTCATGGACAAGAGGCAAATGAGACAGAATCAGATGAGAGTGAGAATGAGAAATCAGAGGGTCGAGTTCTGAGAAAGAGAACTTGGATCGGAGAAAGAAATAATAAAGAAGTGAGACCGAAGAGGAGTGTAAGAGGAGATCTTTGGCCTAACAGGATAAAGAGACTGAGGTACAGACTGACACGAGCAAATTCATCGAAAGCTGAACAGGTGAACGAGGTGTCGAGTCAGAATCAAGCAAAAGGTGAAAAACAAAAGGTCTCAAAAGAACCAGAAGAGATCAAGAGAATCAGAAAACCTAACCAGAAGTATAGGTCACCGGAATGGACGTACGTGGCACTGTCTGAAGGTGAAGAGGCAGAGAGTCAAGGAAATCCAGAGGGGGCCGTACGAGAAGTGGTTGAGGAGGAGAAAACTGTTGGAATCCTGAAAGTTATCTTGACTGATATTGGAGAAGAGTCAGATGCTCAGGATGTTGAAGATCTAATAGAATTTGATGTTGCTGAAGAAGAAGTGAAAAGTGATCAAAATCCAAATTGAGTGAACTAAAGGAGTCACTTGGAGAAAAGTGAAAAGAAGAAAGTCTGAAATTAGCTGTTTGAAATAATCTAGTGTTCTAGTGTTTCAGTAGAGGAGTAGAAGAGGCTAAGTCAAAAGACACTGCCAAAGTAGTAAAATGGCTAACACAGAAAATAATCAAAGTAGATGTGCCTTCTTGAAAAGATGGTGTAGAATGTGCTGTTGCTGTACGGGATTATTAATGCTGTTATGGGGTGTATTAGCTTTACTAGTTACTTTTAGGGTTACAATAGACACTTTAGGAGTACATACTGAGAATGTGACTAACATGGAGAGGAATTCACAGAAAGTAGTTCCGACTAGAATTAGTAACATTTACATACATAAAGATAGGTCAATTAATGATTTTTCTAGCAATGTTTTTTCAAAGTTGTTGTACGAATACGTAAAGACAATGGAAGTTAGGGATTGCTATGTTTGTATGCAATTACCTGCATCCGTTTCAGAAGGTGTTACTTATCATCATTTACCAGCTACGTATGGGATTTCATGTAGTGTGTTAAGTAGTGTTTTTTATTTGTTAGGGAAAATAGATTATGAGATGTCTAACAAAGATAACATTTTTGGCCAATTGCCTATGAATAGAAAGCTGAATCCAGCTAAAGAAGCTAACATTTTTGGTGAGATTTTTATTGAGACAGAAGAATTCACATTAGATTACATTTTTAGAAATAATTTAACTTGTAGTTTGAAAGAAGAAGAAAAGGCTTTCCTAGACATGGTAGAGGAAAGGAGAGTGAACATGCATGAAAAGGCAGGGAAATATAAAGTGAGTGAGACAATATGGGATATTGAGATGGGAAGGGAATTGAGGAATGGGGCCAGTCCAACTTTGGCTTTAGATGCACCACAGAAGGGTAAACTATGCATTACCAGAAGGAAATCCCAATATGATAGATATTTTTTTGGGACTAGTGAGTGCCATGATACATACTTTATTGCAACAGGATGGGGTTTCAAGGGAGGAGAAGATCCAGTTTTCCCGGGAGTGTATTATATTTGTGGGAATAAGGCTTATTACAGGTTGCCTGACCATTGGTATGGCACATGTTATGTGGGCCTGGTCTTTCCAAAGATTTTTCATATAGATAAGATAGAAGATGTAGAACACGTTAATCTACTAACACGCTTTAAGAGAGAAACTTGGTCAGAAATTGTGGGTGATATTTTTGGAGCTTTAATTCCAGCAGTGGGAATTTCTTTAAATGCATACGGAATTCGGAAACTGTCAACAGTGGTGGATCGTTTATCGACAAGTACCGCTGGAGGGTTTCTTTTGGTAAATACGGAGATGATTGCCGTACGTGCCATGTCTACGCAAAATCGACTTGCCCTTGATATTCTATTGGCCAAAGAGGGTGGAGTCTGTGGAATGCTGAAAGTTCAACATTGTTGCACTTACATTCCTGACGAAAGTAAAGATCTAAAGGTCTATATTAAAAATAGTACTGATTTGCATGAAGAATTAGTACCACTGGAAGCTGAAAGTATCTGGACTAAAATAGCTAATAAGATAGTTGCTGTTAAGAGTTTTATTGCTAAGATAGGTAGTACCATTATTGGTAAAGTGCTGTTTCCCTTGACATGTGTGATTGTTGCTTTATTGTTGCTTAGATTAGGGTGTTTGTGTTGTAAAAACAGGGGAGGGAAAAAGAGAATAATTAGGCAGAATACTGAGAAGAAACAAAAGAGGTCAAAGAGAGACCCACAAGAGATAGAATTAGAAGAATTGAGGGAGAGTGTTTACTTGGAGTCAAAGAGGGATGATGAAAGAGAGTCTGGTGTGTAGTGTTGTAAAAGACATTTCAATTTCTCCTAAAGATGGGACTAAATTTTTTTTTTGGGTTGGTTTTTGTGGTGATATATATCACCAAAGGGGGGATTGCTGGAGCAGGGTTTTCTATTGAAAATTTATTGTGATTTAAACTCCAGTTTATGTTATATGTCATGATTAAAATTACTGATTTATAATCATTAATTACTAACTTTGTTAGAGTCTTGACTAATCAACATTATTAATGAGAGAAATTACACGCGGGAATGCATATACGTTGCTTTATTAATACGTGAACTAAATTGGTGAGCAAATTAATAAAATAAGTGTCGCAGAAGTGTTATTTGTTTCGCGTTTGCGCTTTTAAATAACGTGCTCTAATGCTTCTTTGTGTTGCAGACGGCTAGGTAATTACATACACATAAGGGTATTAGTGGGGATTAGCACTGTATAATCATTACGATGTGGTAACGTTGTTTTGTGTTTCTTTTAATTAAGATGGCCCGTTTTGGCCTAATCCAAGATGGCCGCTATTTACAGCCTGCACTCGAGTGACTGAAATTTGACAAGAGGCCTCGCTGAACATGGTTGGAAGTCACCTGACCACAGCCTCTGTCTGAATTAAAAGTTTCCGTGAGGACAGCAGCTCCAGGCTTGCTGCCAATTGCCCTTGGAAAAAGAATAAAAGCCACAATGAACACTGATAAAATTGCGGTGGCTTCACTATGGTTCCGAGGAAGAGCATTCATGGATGTATCGTTTGTATCGTTTTCTAGCTTGAGTTTCCTTCTTCCGTGTTTTTATTTTTGTGATTTTTCTGAGCTGAGATTTTCTAAATGTTGCCAGTCAACATCCTTTCCTGCTCGCTCTGCTCAGTGGCTCAACGGACGTTTAGAGTTTGTTTGTTACTTTCAATTCATTATTTCCTCTATAAATAATGTTAGACTAGAGAGGGTCTAGGGCCACTTCTTCTTGAACCTATGCTCATGAGGATCGACGCTGATCGAGAGGACGGCAACTCGGGAGACTTTACTGAGAGACCTGTCCTGACCCAAATGACACTTAGCTAGAATAGGTAACTATGAGAATAATCAGTCAGTCAAAAACTTTATTTCGGCCACAAGGGCCATAAAAGCAAGAATACAATACAACAATTTATATGTCAAAAGCAAAAGCAGATCACATTTTAACCACCAGGACAGAGTAAAATAGTCAGATTAAAATTTTCACATTATTAAGAGTTGGTGGAAAATTTCCTGTGCTGAAACCATACAGCATTAAGAAAACGTGAAACTGCGAACACAATTGGGGGATGGGTGTCGTATTTTAAGACTCGCAGGGCATTAACACAGTCTCTAAAACCAAGGTTCCTACAAATCGATTTTACCCAACGTTTCCTATGGGTAAGGTACGCTGGACAAACAAAGAACATATGAATTTCATCCTCCAGTTTGTAGCCACATGCAGGGCATGAAATACTATTGTTAATGTCCCATCTAGAAGTAAAGGACCTGAGTGGTAGGGTACCCATTCTAAATTGAACATATAATTTCCTGGCTACAGGAGGGAAAATCAGATCCAAAAATAACTCCCTCCCATAGTTCGGTTTAATCTGAAGAAACTGTTCAGTCAGCCTGCCTATATTAGGATCCATGTGCAGGCGTGTTAGATGAAAGTATCTTAGTTCTTCAGCAAGATTGGTTTTAGAAACAGATAGGCAGGAACCTTCTGGGGTATCCCAGAGTTCCTGGCGACCAATCTTGAAACAAGTTTCCCTAACGTGGGTTAACCAAGGAATCTTCATGTGTTTAAGTGTAGGCCAGAGATCCAGAAATTCATCTCTAAAAATTTCCAGGTCTGGATTAGACCATAGTCTCTTCCAATAGTGGACAGGCCGGGCCGCCACCACTTCTTCAATAGGAAGCAGTCCCAGATCTAGTCTAATTGGGACCAGCGGGGTGCTAGGGGGTAAACTTAGTAGTTTCCTGATAAAGGAGTTTTCGACCCTCGTTAGACTATCTATTTTGGAATGGCCCCATAGTTCTGCTCCATAGGTAGAGGCAGGTCGGGCTTGGGTTTTAAAGATTTCTACCACTGGAGCCGCTGGTTTAAAAACCGTGCCACTAAACAATCTAGCCATACCTCCTGTGGTTTGGGTCAACTTAAGTGTAGAATTGATCACCTGGCCTCCCCAGCCAAGATCTTCTTGGAGTGTAATCCCCAAGTAAGTGAACGTTTTCACCCTTTCAAGGGGGATACCATTCAGAACTGGGCTGGGGCGAGTACTTTTAGGAGGGTTGAGAATCATAAATTTCGTTTTGGATAGGTTGATCTCAAGGCCCCTGTCACCACAGAAGTCAACAAAGCCATCTAAAATTCGCTGGATTCCCATGGGAGTGCGTGACAACAGCAGGGTGTCGTCAGCGAACATTAGGGCAGGAACCTTGCCCGAAGCAAGCCTAGGAACATCAATATCTTTGAGGGCTAAAAGGTGTTTTATGAGTCCATTGATGTATAGGCAAAACAACGTAGGAGCTAACACGCATCCTTGTCGAACTCCTCGGCTAACAGGGAAGCGGTCGGAGAGTTCGCCATACTTCCCACATCTAACCTGGGCGAAATTGGCCTTGTGTAAGTTCTTCAAAACATCCAAGAGATAGGGGGGAATGTTGAGCATTTGCAGAACGGCCCAGAGCTTTTCTCTCGGAACCAGATCAAATGCTGACCTTAGATCAACAAAAATGAGGTAGAGGCTGCCACCCTCTACTCTCACAGTCTTCCAGAATATAACCTGGAGACGAAATATCTGGTCGAGGGTTGAAGTACCCTTCCTAAAGCCGGCCTGCAAAGTGCTTAAAACGTTATTTTCTTCTTCCCAGGCCTGCAATCTATTCAAAATTATGCGCCCGAATAGTTTTTGGGTCGTATCAATTAGACTTATCGGGCGATAATTTGAGGGCTGTAGAGGACAGCCTTTTTTGTGAATAGGCACTATCTCCGCGCCACGCCAGGTTACTGGTGGCTCTGCACCATACAAGATGGAGTTAAAAAGGACACATAAGTAAGGAGCCCACACCGTAGGTTCAGACCTAAAGAGATCGCCTGGGATTTTGTCCAGGCCCGGCGCTTTGTTAGGTATGAGCATAGAGATGGCATTTTCAACCTCCTTAATTTTAATTTGTGGGATAACTGCAGCACGACAAGCTGCATTAGGTGAAGAGTCAACTGGGGAAAGTAAATTAAGATCCCCTATAGAGTATAGGCCACCGAAGTGCCCTTCCCACACTGCAGGGGCAATATTAGAACCAGTGATGGCGTCAGAATCTTTCTTTCCATTGCTAACAATGGCCCAGAAAGTCTTAAAATCCTTATTCTGTAAAGATACTCTTAGCTCCTCCCACATATCGTCTTCCCAAGACTTCCTTGCCCTGTTGGTCTGTTGTTTATAAAGGGCACGGAGTGATTTAGTTCTAAGTTTATCCTTTGCTTTTATTGCCACAATCAACTCAGTTTTTAGTTTCCTACATTCACCTGTAAACCAAGATTGCTTGTTGGGCACAGGTGCCTTAGGAACCTCTGAACGAGAAAAAACGTCCCGAATTTTCATTGATAACTGAGTGTGGATAATAACGGGGCTGGATAAACTTTCCGCGGAAGAGCAGTCTAGCACAACGCCGGCCATTTCATTAAGGCAGGGAAGTGCCAATCTGTAAGTTTCTGCCAGTTTCTCAGGACGCATGAGGATGCTAGACCATTTGACTCTTCGTTTATTATTATGAAGAGTTAAAGATTGCAAAGGAGGGAACACCCCACTGGCATACGTTGAAAATCCCCAATGATCTGATTTTAATTTCAGGGTAAGGGCATTGTGGTCGCTATCATCACGAACAACCACTCTAAAATCTAGGACCTTATTCCATGATTTTGTATCGATCAGGATATAATCCAAGATCGACAAATGCCCAGCTCTGTTAAAAGTAGTATGTCCAGGCTGGTCGGATTTAAATCGGCCACTTCTTCTTGAACCTATGCTCATGAGGATCGACGCTGATCGAGAGGACGGCAACTCGGGAGACTTTACTGAGAGACCTGTCCTGACCCAAATGACACTTAGCTAGAATAGGTAACTATGAGAATAATGATTTGCTATTGATTGACTTTCATTTGAACTAATTTAGATAAAAGATAACTTTGTTTGAATTCCAGTGTCGGGTGGTTATTTCTTTGTCATTTATTGAGTATTCGGATGTATTTCCTGTGTTTAAAATCATGACTCAAGACATGTCTTTATGGTCACATTGACCTCGCACTGGATGCAGATTTGGTAGGTTTCTCATATATACAGTGTGGATAGAGTAATAGAATGAATGTTAGTGTGATGGGCCCTAGCGTATGATGAGTGTATGTGCGTGCGACTGTGGATTTACTCTGTCCGTGGAAGTAGGGAGAATTTATATGCGCCGATCTGCAGCAGGGACATTGGGCACCTACAATCCTATTGAAATGACATTTTAATATCCTTGTGAGACAAGAAAACACGAGTTTGTCCACAGGATACAGAGCATTGGCAGCAAACGTCACAAACAAAATAAACTATGAGGCCCACAATTTATGTTTGATAGAATTCGCCGTTCGTTTGCGGAATGAGTTTTTTTTTTTACACACAAGTCTAACCCTGGTCTCTGTCCGATGTGTTGTAGTGGGTTAAAAAGCAATAGACTGCGGGATTGGGAACGTTTGGGGCCTTGGCAAACATTTCTTCCATCACCTTTGTGTTTTCTTCAAATTCTCCGAGAATGCCCGACTTTAAATCAATTGTACGAGGCACTTGTCTCCCGAAAATTCCAAATTAACCAACATTGCTGCTGAGGGCTTCTGGTCCACACTTTAGCAGCAACACGCAAAATAAATAGAACGACAATGACTCCTAATGACGTACACGTGTGACAGCGACAATAGGTGACGCAATGAACAGTCTCGAAAAGAAAAACATGACTTTTGAATAAGTGATTGTGTCACAGATATGAAGCCAAAATACAAAGAGGCTGCTATAGGCCCAGGGTGCCCGCTTGCATCACAAACTCTGACCACAAACGTCTCGGTGGAAAAAGCTGTGTTTATCTCGAGTACCATCAACAGTCAGTTTGCAAATGAGCAACCGTACTTCCCTAAATACGCAGTCCCCTGGGGTGACGAGCGCCGTCGCACGAGATAATGCTCAGCTCTGATGAGTAGCGGAACCGACGTCCATGTGGTTTCTGTGTGCGTGAGAAGGAAGCGCTTCTTCACACCCCTTCCCCTCAACCTGCTCTATGTAAAGCCGCCTGTAGTCCTCCGCCAGGAAGCACCTCCGTGGGTGAAGTGGAAGCAGCTTCGGTCGGCACAGCTCTGCTGGAGGCCCTCAAAAGAAGACTGTGGATAATGTCTCGTAGCTGAAGATCCGGGTGGCCTACGAGGGGGGCATGTCAGGATGTTTAAACATAAACGCACAGACGGGACGCAAAAGAGTCAGAAACACGGGTGAGTAATGATCGATGGCCGGGTATCAGCTGTGCAAGTCAACAAGGATCACACCTTCCGCTCGCTTTATGACCTACGCCGACGTTGATCGGCCTTACTCTATGCTCAGTGGTGTAACAAAGTATACTGGGGGAGAGGAGTTGGCCTAACGGCTAGGGCGCTCGAACTCGGAACTGGGTTCGAGTCTCGGTAATGAGTGACGCTAAACATCCTGTGATTCTGGGCAAAATCACTTAATATCCCGGTGCCTACAAAAAAATGAATGTTTGCCCTCATGTAACGTAACTGGTGCTATGCAAAGCGCTCTGATATCCGATTGGATTCGGGTCAAATTCGCACTATATAAAACTCTGCAAAAAAAATACTCTGTCTTGAGAGCTCCAGAGGAGGACCCCTCCATGTACTTTGCAGGGGAGCCCCCTTAAGCTTCGTTATTTCACTGTCTATATGCTACCTCATGCTTGTCCCCACCTCTCGTTATCCAACGAGCCTGTTTTTCTATATTTAATTGCTTCATGAAGTTCATTTATGTAGTACGGTTTTGCTGTTAACATTGTGCTTTGAAGTAAGTGCTCGCTGATGAAATCTTTGTATGAGCAGCAGATCACAGGTTCAAATTCTAGTGCAGTAGACTCATCCTTTCATCCTTCAGAAGTTTAGGAATTAGGGGGTTATTTACAAGCCCTATGCACTGCCGGAACATCACTTTTTTTAACGTTTGAGTGGCACACAGGGATTTCCACCCAGTGTGACTTTCAATGGCCTTGTAGATTTGGAGTGTGGAAACGCGGCGCAAGTCACCGCGTTGCCTCACACTGCGTCAGGGAGGTGTGCAATGGGCATTGTAGAGGGTGTTCCCACGCAACACCCATAGGTTGTGACACATTCCCAGATTTACAACATGGTGTAGATCTGGGAATGCGTTAAAACCGTGCGTCTCCTCAAGGGTGGCACAACGAGGAGAATTACCATTATTTCTCTTAATTTTTTCCTCTTTTCAAGTTTGCTGCCTTCCTGCAGCGCACATATAAAGAGGAAAACACCTTCACTGATTCAATCTGATCCAATGATCCAATGCCAACAACACAGACATCCTTGCGCCATGATGCAAGTGGAGAGTGCCTGTGTCGGCGCCCGGTTGCTAATTGTGTGCTGGCTGAAAGGACAGGAATACAGCATGTCTTGTAAATACGGTGCATTCCTGCCCTTTTGAATTGGCGTTAGACAGCGCAGAAAAATGACTTGCAGTGCTGCCCCATGCAAGTTTTTAGTAAATATGCCCCTCGGGCCCGCATTTACAAGAGATCTGCACCGCCTGAGCATCACGTTTTATGACAATCTAGTGATGCAGGCCTCTCAATCATATCTATGAGGCGACTCACAGCCACCCTGAATGGCTTTGCATGGCTGGATATATATGGATTAAGGCAAGGTAGTGCAAACCCCTCCGTTGCCTTAATCTACATCAAGGAGGTATTCCATGGCCGAGGTTGTTCCCACTTTATACAAATGGAATTTGACACTGCCCCAGATTTACAACAGCAAGTAAACCTTGGGCAGCACATAAACGTATGCCTCCTCATAACAGGTGTAACAAGGAGAAATGTTTGCATTTCTCCCCGTTTTTTCTTCTTTTCACGTGTGCTGCACTGCAGCACACATAGAATGAGGAAAACAACTCTTGTGAATGTTTTTGTGCAGGAAGGTGCTCCCTCCTGCACAAAAACAATCATGACAACAACACAAGCACCCTTGCACTAATGTGCAAGTGTGCATGCACTGGTGCTCAGCTGCTAACTGTGCACTGGCTGAAAAGACGGGAATGCAGTGTATCTTGCAAATACAGTGCATTCCGGCCCTTTTGAATTAGGGTAGGGCAGTGCAGCAAAATGACTTGTGGGGCTGCCCTATGCCAATTCTTTGTAAATATGCCCCTAGTGTCCTCATTCATTTACAAGATACCTGTGCAGCCTGAACATCACTTTTAATAACACTCCGGCGGTGCAGGCCTCTCAGTCATATCTATGAGGTGACGCAAAAACACCCTGCATGGCTTTGCATGGCCTCACCGATATGGACTAAGGCGCTGCCTTACCTTACTCTACATCAGGGAGGCATTCCATGGGTGTTGCTATGGGTGTTCCCACTCAACACCCATGGAATTTGACCCAGCCCCAGATTTACAACATCATGTGAGCCTAGAGTAGAGTCAAAAACGCACACCTCCTCAGAGCAAGCGCAATGAGGAGAAATGTTTCAATTGTTCCTCATTCTTTCCTCGTTTCATTTGTGTTGCATTCTGCAGCACACATTGAATGAGGAATACGCCTCCTGTGATTGTTTTTGTGCAGGAAAGTGCTCTTTCCTGCACAAAAACAATCATGCCAACAACAAAGCCACAGCTTGTACCTTGGTTCAAAGGGGCCTGAGTTGGCACTCGGCTGCAAATTGCGCGTCGGTTAAAAGGACAGGAATGCACCATATCTTGCAAGTAAGGAACATTCCTGCCCATTCAAATTGGCTTAGGAGAGCACAGCAAAATGGCTTGCGGCACTGCCCTGCAGCAATTCTTTGTAAATGAGGCCGTAGGTGATGTCATGACAGTTCCTACAGCATGCAATGATTGTACCCCCTGCAGAATGTTTTGAGGGGCCACTGAGACTACCATATGCCACTGGCATTGATCGTCCCAAGGTTGAAAGCGACGGTGGGGTGGGGTAGTGAATGGTGGGGCCTCCTGCATCATAGGGGCTGTAGCTGCCTATGTTACACCCCTAATCCTATTTATTCATGTGCCTGGCCCTTTCCAAGAAATATCGGCAAAGGTAATAGGTCTAACCTTTTTAGAAGACTAATGAAATGTGAATGGGGTAAAAGGAAACTTTTTGTTTTTATAGACACTTTATATTTATTTTATAAGCGCGCTATCTGAAGTACAGTATACAAAAGTAAAAATGGGGAAAAGGCGATATCACATTTTGTGTACACATTTTTAATGCATTTACTCTTGATAATGAAGTTAGAGTCAGGATGCATGCATGCACCAGTTCCAATGATTAGAAGGATGGTGAAGATAATAGTGGTAATCGGTAGAACCACCTGCGTCCGTGATGCGCCCCAGGAAGCTTGAAGCAGGAAGTGAGCGTTGTGCATGCTAAAGGCTATCATTCTGTAATATTTAGAAGACAGACTTCGCTACTGCTGCATTTTGTTTCTATAACGTTTCAAGGGCTAGAGTCCTGAGCCCTGGCCATTGAGCAACAGCCTCTTAACCCCTTCAGTGCCCATGACGAGATAGTCTCGTCATGGAGCGTGGTTGCGCTGTGCCCATGACGAGACTATCTCGTCATGAACCCCACCCACTAATGTAACGCCCGGCACAGGGCGGGGAAAGGGCGGGGCACTGAAGAGGTTAATAAGTGTGGGGCTATTGTTTTCATTCTAGTAGGCTGAAGAGCACAGAATATGGATCCAATATGAAACAAGCACTGGCAAAGCCCATATGTCTGGCGTTATCTGCCAGCATTTAAGATTTGTCATTTGCTGTTCTGTTTTGGTGTGTTTTTTTGCAATACTTTATTCATGGGAAGCAGCCAGACTCTTGGTAATCTAAAAAAGTGGCTAAAACATAAACATTTTGTTTTTGTCTCAAAAAGCACACTTTGTCGTAGTATTTAAGGGGACCACTATATGTTTGGATGTACTCTTAGCGAAGGGCAGAATGCCATCATTCGCAGTGCAGCTGGCCATTTAAAGTGGGCTGACCTTTTGCCCCAGGCTGCATACTGTAGTGGGCAGAAGAAAAATGCAAATGATACGATAACAGAGCAAAAGTTGAAGATGGCTGCCAGAAAACCCGTATGACTATACTGAACATATAATGTGAGTAAAATCAAAAGGTCTTGGCTAACAAAAGACCTAAAAAGCACGATCAAGAGTAGCACCCCTGTGAAAATGTGGATTTTTTTTCTCCAAAAGTGACAGTGGCTGAGCATTAGAGGCTTTCATAAGGCATCATTAAAACACACAGTGTCAGGAAGACACACTGAAGTCCCACACACAGCACAGATATGTCCATACATCACAGTCAGAAAAAAGATGACATACGCATTGTGTCGTTCATATCGTTTACAAAATATATTGGGGTGAGGAGTTAGCCTAACGGCTAGGGCGGTCAACCTCGAATCTGGGGAACCGGGTTCGAGTCTCGACAATGACGCTGAACATCCTGTGATTCTGGGCAAATCACATAATCTCCCCGTGCCTAACAAAAAAAAAAAATAATGTGTCCTCATGTAACGCAACTGGTGCTATGTAAAGCGCTCTGATACCCGATTTGGGTCAAGTTTGCGCTATACAAAATACATATTTAAAAAATATACCGTCCCTTTGGGTGTAGATTTGCTATTATAAACTCCAATGGGGCAATAATATTGTAAAAGATATATAGGATAAAATGTTTATGTCTGACATGGTTTAAAATACGATATTGTGGTACAACACCAGAGCACCATAAAACAACAAACACATAAGTATATAATCCGCCCATTAGCACATATGGGATGCAAAGCAGCATTGCATCCAGCACCATCACACTTAAATAAGAATGTACACAGCTACACTGGTACAGCAAAAACAGGCCATGGGACAAGTAACAGTTGTGTGTTTACCTTAACACAGAGGGCATCAAACAGCAGGTGAGGAGGTTTAAACACCGTAGCACTATCTAGCCCACAATCTAAATCACTCACTCTACCTGCTTCACTCACTTTACCCAGGATCCAAGTTACACACATCAGCAGAATCCACGTGGCACTTCTCACAAGTTGACTGGCAGTAAATGCTGTAGTCCTTTGTGCTTCACCTTCACAGCACATTTGTACACAATTGCTCGAGTCCATGCATACCAATCTCCTCCCCAGCAAAACAAAAGTTAAATGCTTATTTTTAATTCAAAAGGCCACAGGGAAGAAGGAGAAAGCTACTGTACTACTCCCAGCACACTGAACAACAATACCCGTAATTTATGGCTACTGCACTATTTTTAAACAACAAAACAACGACGGTATAAGGGAAGGCTGCATGATATTATTGTATCTGGTTGTTCCTGAAAGAGTGGGCCTGTCACCATAGTAAAGTCTCATGGACAACTCCCCCTGCTCTGCTTGGTGCCATTGCTGATAATACATGTTTAGGTAAATGCAACCTCCCATTCCTCCCTCCCTTAACCATATCCACGAGTGGTGCTCTCCGATAGCTCACTTCCACTCTCACTCACAACTCCCAGTTAACTAAACCCTCAGAAAACCTTAGAAACGATCATAGCCTCATCCTTTCAGACGTTCACACTGTCTCCTTCCTTTTGCAGCCATTACATTTAGAAGAGACAAATCACACCCATCTGCCTTACCTCATTTATCGCTTTAAATCCCAAAATAAGGATCAAGCGATACTCACCGCAGTCAATCTCTGCCAGATTGTCAGTGGCGGCCGCTCCTTTAGGGTATTGGAGCGCCGCCTCACTGCTTTTTTGCACTGTGGGAGCAGAGTGAAAATCTGCTCCTGCAGGGCGAGAGCATACTTATTCTGGCTACCGCAGCTCCCAGGATAAATGCTAGCTGAGGAGCTGGCATGGGTTGCTTGATCTTGTGGCTTCCGTCAAAGTCCCCAACATATGATCGAGGTGTAGGTAACCCATGAGAACAAAAGTGACTGACTCCCACTGGCACCCATAATTGGTGCTTGTTAGAAATTGAGTTTATGGTTGTCATAGCTTGCACCCTGTACAAGCAGGAAGGGAGTGAGGGGCTGACACTCACATCTGAATAGGTAGTGGCCTGACCCCACACAAAGGGGTGATTACTCCCAATGATAGTATGGAGCCAGGGCTGAGGATGAAAGGATACTTGTGTACTTGAAAGACCCTTCTTTGAAGTCATCTCCAATTCAAAGATGCATTTGGGCTGATGCTGCATGTGCAGGTAAGAGCGTTGGGGCCGGGTGGGGGGGAATTTCAATGGACGATGACGAGGGGAAATTAATTATTTATTTAATTTTGCCTCGTCGCTGTCGGTCGATATCCCCCCTACCTGGCCCTACCACTCTTACCTGCACATGCAGCAGCTGCCCAAATGCATCTTCGAATTGGAGATGACTTTAAAGAAGGGTCTTTCAAGTATCCTTTCATACTCAGCCCTGGCTCTATACTATCAGTGGGAGTAATCACCCCTTTGTGTGGGGTCAGGCCACTACCTATTCAGATGTGAGTGTCAGTCCCTCCCTTCCTCCTCAGGAAGAACCATCAGAATGCAGATGAACACAGATGAGTACTCAGACACATCTAACCTTCCTGTGTTTGTGGCTGTCTAGAGGGAATGCACAAAATGAAGCTGTCATCCACCCCAGACCTGTATTGGAGACAGGCTGCAGGGACATAGAGAAGAACAAAGGGAGATATGGAACTCCTTCTGGACAAAATCGCTGTATGACATCAGGTCAAGCAATTCCTCAATATTTTGGCAGACTGTAAATGGAGTGGGCAGAAATCTCCCAAATGTGCCCTGCTCTAACACCCCAGAGCCAATCTGGTACCACTTCCTGTATGACCTCTTCAATCAATCGGCTCGGCCGGACCAGTTCCACGTACAGGGAGATGGCTCGGAAGCCATCAAATTACTGGCAGCCTATCCCAGGAGCAGTGATCACAAAACTTCATGGTGCTCTATCACTAATACTTTAGTCCATAAACAATTTACAAAGGGACACTGAGAGGGACGCTAGGCCCAGGCGGAATCTCACCGTCCATTTACAAGGAAGATCCAACATTACAGGGTGCACAACTAACCCCTCTCTTCTCGACCATCTTGCAGCTGAACCATATTCCCCCTTTATACAATGGCTTGATACTTGCACCGATTTTCAAGAGGGGAGATAAAGGGGTCATGGGAACTATAGTTGTGTAGCTCTAATTGACAACAACGCCAAATACTTTGCAGTGGTGCTACTAGATGAGCTACAGCTTTGGGCCGAGACTAATATGATCATTCCGCCAAACCAAACCGGGTTCACTAAGAACACAGGGACCTCTGTGAACCTTATGGTACACTTCCTATTATCTGATCAGGAGAAATCCAACAGCTAACCAGTATACCTGGGCTAAATTGACTACAAGTCTGCATTTGATAGGGTTGATACCGGGAAGCTTTGGCAGAAACTGGTCCTCCTCAACATCCTGGGTAGCCTGCTTAGGGCCCTGGAATTACTGCATCAAGAAACATAGGTCAGAATAAAAATCGGAGACTGGTCTCGCTTGTCCAGTCCAATTACAACCACACAAGGTCTCAAGCAGGGTTGCTTCCTTACACCAACATTATTTAACTTGTTCTTATCTGATCTGCCCCTTACCTTGAATTTACTGGATTCCCAACTGCCCAGACTGGTGGACTTCCAGCTGTCAAACCTGCTGTACACAGAAAATATAGCACTGATTAGGAGAACCAAGATTGGCCTGCAGAACCTTCTGGATGCTACTTCCGCCTTCTCAACTAGGAACGGCCTGACAATCAACAAAAAAAAAAGTAAGATCTTTGTGTTTCATGAAACTCGACTGCAAAAACCAACGTGTTTCCTGGACCAAGAAAAGTTAGGGTCAACTAAAGGTTTTAAGCACCTTGGAGTCTACTTCAATGATAATGGGAGATACAGTGACCAACTAAATGTAATTAGGAAGAAAGCCATCAACTTTTCCTTCGCCTTTATGTCTCTTTCCACAGAAAACGAAAAGGCCCTATGCATATGCCTATCCTCCAGGTGGCCCAAGTAAAGATTCTCCTGACCTTAGCTTGCAGAAGCAAGGCTCTTAAGGTGCAGGGCAGCACAATACTGGATCGGATGCTACTCAAGATCTGCAGAACAACTGTTCAGCTTCCCTCCAGTTCATCTCTAGCCCAGATAAGGCTGCGGTTTGGCATTTCTGAGC
Organism: Triturus cristatus; assembly: GCF_964204655.1. Classification (NCBI taxonomy): domain Eukaryota; kingdom Metazoa; phylum Chordata; class Amphibia; order Caudata; family Salamandridae; genus Triturus; species Triturus cristatus. Next base: position 1,294,390,142 of record NC_140585.1, on the reverse strand, counting down.
AGACACAGGCACAGAATGCAGCCTTTACGATATGTTGACACAAACTCAGGTCAGCAAAAGAAGACTCGTGGCAACAGTCCTTGGTTCACGCATGATTATACACAAAAGATGAAAAAGTGCGTTATTTGTTCTCCAGATCTTTGTATTTTATTATTTTCGCTCAGCCAACACGTGTTTCGTTGTTAGGGGAATACCTAACAACTTCTTCAGGGCTTTGGAACATAATAAATGACGGTTTAAAAATTTGACAGTTTAGGCATATGCAAAGCTGGTGAATAAAACATTTCACCATTGTGTGGTGTATCAACACAATAGAGGAGGCGAAGCATCACCCCTCAAGTGTAAACCCATGCGATAGGCGATAATGTGCAAAAGATGTGTCCCGCCAAAGAGTGCAACCTTTAAACTGACGTGCTATGTGTAACCACCCGATATCACACTGACTAGTATGGTGTCTATGTGATTCTCCAATGTGCTGTGTTAAAAAAACGCTCCATAAATCATTTAAAGGTGGATAAATTGTAACTTATCCTCTATTTCAGTCCATCCTAAACAACATGTCTAGTGAATGCGAATATCCTTGTGCCCAAGAACATTTTTTTTCATCTCTACCTGTATGGCTTGTCAATATCTTGAAATCTCCCACCTAAACGAAAAAGTGGATGATAATCCTTAAATGCATTTAAAACAACCACCGTGGTCCTTGGGTCACACGACAACGTTGATGATGACCATCAAAACCTGTTATTCACTAAAGTAACATGCCTGGGGTCCCTTACCACTCTGCCAGTTCTACTTTTGACCCGGCTGGTCAATTGGTTTGGTTCACTCCAATGAGTGGAAGATCCCTCAGTAGTTACTATCTGTTGAAAAATAATCAAATCACCTATCAGTGTATCCTATATTATCCTCCTCTATTGAGAACCAATCCCAGAGAGTCCAGTCCTCTCACCTATTTCAAGGCATGTATTTCGGCCGAGTTTAGTCCACATGAGTTACTGATAAAATGCCTCGCCATGTTTTCTCAACCTGCAAGGACAACAAAACAGAAACTTTAGGAGCGCCAGGGAATCCCTAGTTCCAATTCACCCCACTAGGACATTAACCAAAAAGACTCACTGGGTCATCTCCTTGGGTCCGAACTAAATACAAAGCAAAGGTCCTTGGCAAGATCCTAGCTGTCCTAGGCCTTAATCAGGCTTGTACTAATGAGCGCCTGGGACCTATCCATTAGCCATCAAGAGTTTAAAAGGGTAGCCAAAGCAAGCACACAACAGCTCTCACTAATAGAGGACAAGGCATGCCTGTCTCAATGCAAATATGGCTGGATGACAGTGCACACCTATATGCATCTGAAACCGCAGCATTATCTAAGCAAACTTTATAAGGATTGGACCAAGGTAAAGTTCATGAAACTTAGGATAGGGATAATTCCAACCCCAATTAATTATCCTGCATAGAAATGATGTGAAGTACAGGCAAATTGCCAACTATGCAAACAGGGTCAGGAAGATATTATTCATATACTGTGCTTGTGCCCCAACCTTATAGAGGACCGGTGGGAGCAGTTCTGAAGAAGGTGGAACATCTGGGGCATGAGTCCTGCAGGGAGGCAGTGTTGGCCTACTGTGAACCATTGGACATTTGACAAAAATATGCACTGGTGAAACTTCTTCATTGTTTCTCAAAAGGTTGGAGGCCATGGCTCTAGCAGCTGAAGGGAAAGGGTGTGATTAGACAACTAACATTTCTGGTTGGAGCCCAAACACCTGCTCCTGATTAATTATGAATGTGCGTAGGCTGTAAGCTGGATAAAGTCTTCACATGCCTAGCCCACTGTTTTCACACTTTCTGTGGAAACGCTTCTAGTGACCTATCAACCTGGCATTGCGGACAGTGTCTTTATACTTTGCCTTCCCTTACTGTACATCTCTTGGATCACTTTGGAAGATCTTACCTCTAAAGACTCATCAGGTATACGTAGTTACACTTGATGGCTAAAGTCCTTGGATGCCCCAGACCTTCCACACGCACCTTTTTAGCATTAACTCCTTAAGCATTATAACCAACCTGTGCTCGACACAGTTATTATTCTAGTTTAAGCACATTGCACTTTATCCGTTGTGCAGGTCCACCGGTCGGCTAAAGTCTTTAGATGCCTGGACCTTTGCACATGCACCTTCTACATAAATGATGTAATTGCAGATCTTCCCATGATGTTATATGTGATGTCGTAGATCATGTCATGAGAGGTGTAAAAAGTGGGGTAATTAGCAGGGGGAGGGCATGAACTATGGTTACTTTGGGACATCGTAATACGGTGCACTTGTGGATTTGAGCAGACAACAACACTACAATGTGACTCTATTGACAGTATGTCCTTAATACAATATGACCCTGTTGACACTGTCCAATACACGTAAAGGTTTCTGCAACCAGACCTAAAAAGACTGCCTAAGTCTCATGTTCTGGTAACTTGCAATGTCATATGGGGTAACTGTAGCACAATAGTATGATGAGTAATATCACTAACTAAGCAGGCAAACTTGCATGAGTGTCAGGTCTCCTTGGGAAATAACTTCCTGATTTCTTACACCGTCACCCTGTATTATGGACCCACATTTCCTTTTTGAAAGTCCTGTAATCTAATATAGAAATAAGGTATCACGTTGTGGTTGTTTGGTAACAATATCTTTTTTTTCATTTGTCTTATTATGTTTTGGTCCTGTTGTAAATGAAGGACCATGTGGAATGGAGAGGGTACCAAAATATTGAGGAGGAAAATATTGTTTAAAAAAAAATATTGTGTTCTTATATCATTTGCAAGTATATCTCTCCATTGGAGTTAATAATAGAAGATCAACATTCAACTGGATGGTATATTTGTAAACAATACTTATGAGATTACATTTATAGCATTTGATATATATTTGTCATTGTTATTCTGAAAGAGGCAGCTTCAGAGACTGCCAACTTACACATCATAGACAATGCCCTCTTGACCACAAGTGATGATCCCTGCCTCCTGATATTGCTGCACCTCTCAGCTGCATTCCACACAGTTGACCATTCCACCCTCATACACACCCTCGAGTTGCAAATGGTATTCACTGGCAATGTCCTTCACTGGTTCTCACAAGATTCCTATCACATATGGAGTACGAAGCATTCCATACTGTACCCTTTCCTCTTCAACCTTTGCTTCAGACATCCATCACCGCAAACACAGCTTGCACATCATCCAGACCTAGATGTCCAGCACCTACCTTAAGCTCAACCCAACCAAGACGTAATTCTTAATATTTGCCAAGAACAACAAACAAGATACAGTCCAATCATAGCTGAATAATATGAACCTCCAACTCTCACCAAATTCTAAATCACTTAGATTTACCCTTGACACCAACCTCTTCCAAAAGGAACACATTGCCAAAAAACATTGATGGCCTTGTATCAGCTCTCTCTTCTAAAGAAAGTCAAATAGTTTCTTCCACAAAGCAACTTCATAAATACTGTTCAAGCGCTTCTTCTCTCACATCTGGATGGTAGTAATGCCCTACTCCATGGCTTCTCAGACTCTGCACTGGCACTGCATAATGGCATGCTATATGCAAGCAGCACATCTCATCAACAGCCTAAAGAAATATGATCACATCACCCCCAACTTAATGCATCTCCATCGGGTCTCCTTGGCAGTCCACACTATCTCCAAAACTAGCAGCATGATTTACAAGGCCATCACATCTAGCAACCCTCTTGCACACAAGCTCACCTTCTCTGGTGGTTCTCAGCAGGTGATTATCAGCACCCTATAGCCAGGACAACATTTGACTGCAGACTAGGAAATGCATTGTAATTGTTTGTGCCCGGCGCACCTTTTAAAAGGTGCACCAGGAGCAAACAATCACAATGCACCCTATTATGAGGTATGCACTGCCCCGAAGGCAGCTGTGACCGTGCGATGCCCTGGGGGCAGCGCATTCAGGTGAAAACACGGAGCAGCCGCTCTGTGTATTCACAGTGCAGGCGGCACCCGACGGCAATTTTACAGGGGAATAGAGATCCCCTTGCAGGTGGGTGCAGTCAGTGACTGCATCCGCTTGCAAGGGAATGTCTGGGGGGGTCCATAGGACCCCTTCAACCCCTGCAGAGGGCTGCTGTCAGGAGGCGCACTGACAGTGGGACACCTTTTAAATGGAGCACAATCAGCGTGCCTCCTGAGGGCTTTTTTGGATCTGCGCCTGAATCTGTAATAGGGCGCGGGTGCAGAGTCAAACGAATTCCCTTATTTGCATAGGGCACACCCCTATGCAAATGAGGGAACACCCTCTGTTGATAGCGCTGGTGTTTTAAGTGCACCAGTGCTATCGGTATTATAGATGGGGACGATCAAGCGTCTGCGCCCCCGTCTTTAATACCAAAGTGCCCCAGGGGTGCGCAAAGCGGGCACAAACTCCCATTGCTCCCCCGCGGCACTTATTGTAATATGCCCCCTGGCCTTTACCATATATGTTTATTAACTCTTATCCTATGCACACGCTCTAATATTCAATGAAAGTTCATCATACAGTAGGAGCAAAAGAATGAGAATAAGTAATGTCTCTTTTTTGTCATTTCTTTGTCTTTAATTCAACAACGCCAACGTAGGAATCATTGTCACTTTTTGTTTATAAGCACATGGGCCATTCTCATGTGTAAAAGGCTCTCCTCATTTTCGTGTGTATGCAGTCACAAATAATACGTGTTGCAAGTTTGCTACGGGTATCCACAATAAGGTGATATGTGCTCACCATTATTGTAATTGTGTTAAATACCATAAATGTTTATACAGACCTTTGTTATATCATTTCCAGCCCTGAAGAAGTCGAGGGGTAATCCCCATACGACAAAACATGTATTGGCTGGGCGTTGTTGAATTAAAGAAAAAGAATGGACAAAAAAAGGCTAGGCGTTGTTGAATTAAAGACAAAGAAAAGACAAAAAAGAGACATTACTTATTCTCATTCTTTTGCTCGTACTGTATGATGAACTTTCATTGAATATTAGAGCATGTGCATAGGATAAGAGTTAACGATTTGACTGGCCCTTGGGTTCAGCATTTGGAGGGTCTAGGGTATTTTCCCTCACCTGTTGCACAGCATAAATAACGAAGAAATGTATACTGATGCTAACTCAATAGGCGTCAATTTCCCTAACTAATGACACCCCCATAACATTAGTACTTTTCCATATATGCACACAGGATCTGGAACAACATCCCCATATCCATCAGCGCAGCCCTGATGCTGCTTCAATTTAGGAAAGACTAGAGGACTCAAATCTTTAAAATACATTACATCACAATACATTACTGACCCACGACTCAGCTTCCTCTCCTATCACTCAATGACCTTTAAGCTTGCCTTTGACCGTGTACAGCCCTCTGCTGCCTTTTGGCTAGGTTTGCCAATAGTCATATAGCGATACTTATAAAAATATGTATCTGTGGATTTAAAAGAAAAGAGTTACAAGACACAGTAAAGCAGGGAATTATAGCCAAGGATTTAAGGTATTTTACATTTAAAAAAATGTGTGAGTTGCTGTCACCATCATAAATCAAAAGCCAGACTACCTGATCTGAGTTGTCAATGGCTTAAAATGGACAGGATGACAGGGTCCTTAGGAATGCTACATTTGAGACTGATTAGTGCTGAGATTAAATGTGGTAAAAAGATGCACAAACGTCTGTTTGCCAGAAAATATTCACTCTCTTTCTGCACGGAGGAGATTAGATTACCAATGGTGGGTGGCACCTCTCTGCATCACAGGCCGGATGATGTTGCGCTGGCCGGACGCTGTGGAGGCTGAGGCCCCTGAGCTGCGCCGAACTTGTGTGTCAGGAGTGCTGCAACTACATGCCTAAGGGGGCCCTGTTGCATCACCTACCACAGAAGCTTCCTGAGCAGACTTGGCGGCGACTGCTGTACCCAGGCTTGTGAAACCCCGCCTGGCTAAGGCTCCTGCTGGCTGAGTCACAGATTTGGAGAGAGTGCAGTGGATTGCACCACAGTGTCAATGTCCAGGTGAGGAGAAGATAGGAGGTGTAGCGGAGGAGGCCCGGGGGTCGAGTTGCCCAGGCCTAGCACCTATTGGTGACGCACCCCCAGTGGCGGCTCATCCGCTATGGCAGAAGAGAGTCGCCCCACTGCTTTCAAGCAGTGCAAGAAGAGGAAAAATATTAACCTGATGATAACTTTCTGATGTACTCATGCTATGTTTCCTTTGTGGGCGGGAGGGTGGGTGGGGCTGTTCTACTCATGGAGCAGGGCAGGGGTGGAGTGGTATGCCCACTCAAGTGCAAAATGACTGTTTGGTCAGCCCTCTCAGGCCATCCAAAGCAGTCATGTGCACTTTCCTGTTCGCAACTCAGGCTGCATTACAGCGTACATGGAGAACACGCCCACCCCTCCAGCGTCTCGCTGAACGCCTTGTCACAGCACTCAAGAACAATCACAACGCCACATTGTAGCATTGTGATTGGCTTAGGAGAGGGAGCCTGGCTGCCTGCTTCCTGTTCCTGGAAGCAGACACAGGAAGCAGGAGCACAGAAGACGCAGAACCCAACCTTGAGGTAAGAATTATTAGAAAAAATATTTACAACCCCCGCTCACCCCCCTGCGTCCCCGCCCACTCCAGTGTCCTTTCCCACATTTCCCGCATCTCATCTGTCCAGTACCCCCGCAGCACTTCTCAATGGTGGCTGCTGTGCGGCCATGCACAGAGGGCGTACCACTGGTGTGCCAAAGGCAAGCCATAGGTAAGCCCATCTGTGTCCATCCATCCTTGGACCGCACCCAGCACCAAGGACCATTCCTCTCAGATACTCCACCACTACGAAGCCAGCACCCTCCTCGCCATCAACTCCGGATGGCACACCGCCTGCCATCTAGCAACACTGTAGAATTTTCTTGAACCCTGCGCCTGTCAAAACCACAAACGCACCTTCTGTCACATCAGCACACCAGTGCCTCCTGCCACCCAGCCGACCAACAGCGCACACGACCAGCTCAACTGCATCCTCCTCAACGAGCAGTCCCTCCAGAAACACGCAAATCAAATCTGGGACCTCCTCGATGCCACATCTTCAGACATTGCCTTCTTCATGGAAACCTGGACCAACCTCTGCTCCGGACCGGACATCGCCATCCCCATCCCAGACAGCTACTAAATCACCTGCAAGGACCACCGCAACCATCCAGGAGGAGGCATTGGCATCCTCTACAAAAGCACACTCCAACTGACCACGCACTTTCATGACCCAACAGTGACCATGGAACACCTCCTGGACCAACGCCAACACCAACCTCTGCGGCACCCTCATCTACAGGCCCCCCGGGCCATGGACCCCCATTCACTGATGCCATTGTAGACCTCATTGCACCCCAGGCTCTCCCATCCACAGACTACGTCCTACTCGGAGACCTCAAGTTCCACCTGGACAACCCCAGTGACCAGGACACCACGCCCCTCCTGGAGAACCTTGCCAACATCGGACTCAGGCAGCTAGTCACCCCTCCAACCCACATACCCGGATACACGCTCGAGCACGTCTTCTCCGCCAGCGAGAACTTAAACTACAGCCACACCACCAGACTCTCCTGTACTGACCATCATTGTATACATCACATCTTCACCATGCCCACTGTACACCACCGCCATCATCGCCCACCCTCGCAGCTGGATCAAGGCCACCGAAGAACTTCTCATCAACTCTCTCAGCACCACCACTCCGCCAACGCTTACAGACGACAACACCTCGGTGCGCAGCCTCCACCGATGGATGTCCAACTGCGCCAACACCCTGGCACCCCTTAAGGAAAGACCAAGCAAACAACACTGCAAGAAGGCCAACTGGTTCACTCCCACCCTCCACTAGTCCAGATGCCCTGCAGGTGTCTCAAGAAGTGATGGAACACAACATCAATCAACTCCGCAGCACAGTCACCCTTGCACCATGGCGCAAGGGTGCTTGTGTTGGTGCATGGTAGCCATTGGGCTCCAAGTGAGGGGGAAAAGGAAGGGGGCTTATTCATGAGCCCCTTCTGACAGTTTCACCCCGCCAGTGCGTCATTTTCTTGACATACTTGCAGCTTGATTCTTGCACCACGTTGCGCCGTATTTGCAAAGTGACACCTCTAGGCATATGTGTGACCTTGTGACGCCCTGTGCCACATTATACCTGCATCAGGTATGATGTATGCAGGGTGGGCATTGCCACGCAACAAAGCCTCATAGGAGTGGCACAGTGAAATCCATCAGATTTCACTGCAACAATTCTAGGACGCAACTGCGTCAGTACCTTACACCAGCCTCATGGCAGGCATAAGGGGGACACAGTGCCACTGGGATAGGCTGGCCCCATGCATAGTTGGAGTTGTGTGTGACACAACTGCAGCAATACGTGAATATAGTGCTGACAGATACGTCAGGATTCCCGACGTATCTGTCATTAATTGTGATATGGAGCGCTGTACAGTGAATACAGCGCATCCATGATTTCCAAGAAGGTCATAGTGAAAAGTGTTGCAACGCTGTTTTGGCGCAGCGATGCAACGCTTTTCATGAATGAGGCACAGGAATGTGCCCTATCTTATTGATGGTGTCCATTCCTGCCCAGTACTTTTGTCGCAGGGCAGCACAGCAACATTCTTTGCAACGCTGTCTAGCAGCAAAACCTTCTGAAATGAGGCCCCAAGTGTTTGCACCAATTTTAAGACCAGCTATTTTCTGGTCTTAAAAAACTGCCTCTAACTGCAGTTAGAGGCAGTTTTTTGGTTTTGCACCATACAAGGAATTCCATGTAAATATTGAGAAGTGGGGTTAGCGGCAGTTTTTGCACGGGAACGCCTACCTTGCATCTCATTTTCGTTAACTCCCGCTAACAGAAGTGGCGAACTCAAAAATGCACGTTTTGGCCAGAAAACTGCCGCTAACTGAGGTTAGCAACAACTTGTAAGTAGGGCGATAAAAAATAGCTGCCGTAACATAAAAAAATGTACGTTACGGCGGCGTTAAGTCCTTGTACATATGCCCCTCTGTTTGTTTATTTTGCAACCATCCTCCTGTGATAGGATTTTTCCCCGAATGGACAGAAAGTTATGTGACACGGTGTACTGATGTATTTTCAGGCATTTTAATCGATGCTCTCAACGTTTTTCTGAAAGTGACAACTTCTCCTTCTAGTAGCTGACAAAGAAATGAAAGGTTACTACAGTTGGTAGTTACTCGGATCACACTGATCCAATGATGATTTGTTCAGGTGGAATTCCAATCACAGATTTCAGAACATGTTAAGTTAATGTCATTGTTCAGGAGGGTGGTTATCTCCTAGTAATAGAGCAATTGCGTGTATGATGCCTCAGGTAGGACATTGTTTGACAATGTAAATGGTCAGCAACTTTCCAACAGCCTATGTTCTTACTAATGTTCTAAACATAATGTTTTCTAATGGAGTCCATAGGGTAGAACGTTGGGCTGGGCAATAAATGTTAAATCTTTTTTAAGGGCAGACAAAAACGACTGTGCATCACAAAGGACCCAGATGCTGTTTGGATGTTTTCTAAGGCAAAGAAAATATCCAATGTTTCAGGGGAGGGGCAGAAGTCTCTGCCTCAAAAAAGTACATCCTGGATTGAATAGCTCAGTCGAATGCCATTTCAATTAATTTACTAAAAACAGGAAGCTGACTTCTCCCTCAAGCATGGATCAACTTAATTCCAGAGCTGGAAACTTCATATCATGGTGCCTGAGCTCCACATTTTAGTCATTTGAACAATCATTTTTAAAAACCTTTGTTTTTTTAAGCAGTGCATAAACATTACTTTACAAAGCTTGATACATAGAAAGCAAAGATCCTTGTTTGATAAAATTACAAAACCACATGGATTGACATTAAATAATTCATTAAGCAAGATTACCATATATTCAATACAAAGTGCTAACAAGAAAGTGCTACATGTTATTTAAAGTGCAGTGGTCAATTTACAAACAAATACCCAGAAAAGAAAAGGATAATCGATTTCGAAATGTAAGCCTATAATATACATTACATGTACAGTTAATGTGAAACACAACGAATCCCTTGCTCCCCTTAGTTCTATATTTCCTGACCTGTATGACTATTTTCAACTTATGAGGTTCGTTTCTCATGTATCTAGTACTCCTGGCAAACAGGATTACATAAGTCAAATTGTATTCTACCCCCCATTGTTTAAAAAGGTTGATATTCACCCCACCAATTATGTATAGACCTCCACAATCCTTTTAGTTATTTGCATTTTTGCCTGCTAGTCCCTCAAGAAGTGCGCCTCATCCATTCTCCACTTCCGAAGAATTAAGCTGCGTGCGATAGCAATACCAATGTACAGGAAACACTGACCGTTTTCTTGGCCCTTCGAGTTACATATGAGTAGCCAAAAAAAGCAAGCATTGGTTCTGGCAATATCTAGATCTGTGTAATCTCTGTAAGCTTCTGAAAAATGTTCTCCCAAAAATCTTGGAGCACTGGGCATTAAAAAAAAGTATGGCACCAGTCTCTTGCTCCATCCTGCTTACAGCGAACCTACTGATGTGGCACTGCTGCATTTATCCGATGCAGTCTATGAGGGGTGTAACAGGCTAGCCACTCTGACAAAAACCCCATTCTATTACAATTTGTGGCCCCCAATTCTGAGATATATGTCCTTTCTCATTTGGTGATTGAGCAGCCATTAGAATCATTGATTTTGATCAACTGATGCTCAACCAGAACACTCTTCATGTTGTTCCAAATGGCCCTCTACCAATTTCCTATGCCTGTTAAGTGGCTTTTGTATACCAGGTGCATCAGTACATACATCTCAGGGTTTAGAGCAGTATAGATTGATGAAAGGAAGCTTATAATCTACTGCCCAATAAATCCAAGGTTTCTGGTTTGCACCCCTAGGCGTAGGTCAATTTCTTCCCACAATAGGCGTCTTTCTCTGCTGTAAAAGTCACCTAAGCTAGTAAACCCTTTTTGTTTCCAGCATTCCAGAGTCACTCTAGGGATGTTAATGCCAAATGATCGACAATCTTCTAATAAAGTAAAAGGCATGGCAGTTAGAGACTCTCCAGAGCCGAAATAGCTCTCTAATATGATATTCCAATAGGTAGTGACTTATAAGTCAATCGTTTGGGTAGTTTGGGAATTAAAAAAAACAGCAGATAGCTCAATCAAGGATTTTTTCACTATCTGGACCTACAAAAATTGTCAAATGTTTCAGTATTAGACATGATTCGGACAATACTATCAAAAAGTGCAGCATGTTAATATGTTTGGCAATGAGGTAAAGCTAATCCCTCTTATGGCTTATCTAGCTGCAAAACTGCTATTTTGTTCCGGGGCTGTTTATTATTCGAAATAAATTTTTGAAACACTTGATCGAGCTCTCTAAAATATTATTTACTAATGATAATGGAGAGTGTAGTAAAAAGAAAAAGCCCTAGTTGAAGAATAGTCATTTTTATCAAAGCCACTGTTACAGTAATAGACAGAGGGAGGCAGTTCCACCTGTCCAGCAGTACCTTAATTTTAAAAAAATGGTTGCTTTATCATTTTAATCAAATAATTGAGAGTAGTCATGCGTTACACCAATGCCTAAGTATCGAATCATCCATTGAGGCGCAATTTGAGACTGGAGATTATGAGGGAGTTCATTTGGAGGTGTATTAAACAATAGAATTTCAGTCTTGGCTTGGTTTACTTGATAACCTCCAACTCCAGTGAACTCTCCACTTACTTCCAACATATTACAAATACTCACCAATTTTGGTTGAAGATATAAAATATTATTGTTAGAATTTCAAGGATCCCTGGTTGGCTGAGGTAGGTACCGTAAGCCAAACAGGGACCCGCGAGCCCCAATGTTAAGGAAAAAAACGGTCGCCTCTAGAGATAGACCCCGTTCCACCCCTTTGGTAGCTTTGCACAAGCAGCCAGGCTTATCTTCAATTTAATTTTTTTTTTAAAGAGTTCCTTATGATTTACTCTCCAATCCATACCTGACCAAGAATTCATTAATCGCAGGGATACCTAAGAATCCACTTTTAGGTAAGCTTCATTACTTGAAAGCCATACAGTGAAATCACACTTCTGTTTTATAACACACACCTGACGCTGCTATTTAAATTAACCCTTAGGCTGCCATCCCCTCTCCCCTCCTGCTCTGAGGAAGACCCGCCTTGACGCATTTTACTTTTGCGCAACACACAGGGTCGAAACGTCGGCATATTGTGTATGTCTACACAACGCTCATGAACACAGTCCCATTCGTCATTGGTTCATGAAGCATATGTGCTAATGATAAGGACATTTATGAAATCTGTTTTTTTCTCCCCCCCCCCTTCTTTTCACAATTGTTTCTGTATATAGTGGACTATCTTGATCACCAATCACCACATGTCACTGTTTCACCATAGTCACATACCTTACATTGGAATTGAAATTGTAAATTGTGACAGCCGTTATTATTTGATTTCTTCTTCATACATTTCGGAATCAAAGAATTTTGGTGTGTGTTATATCGTTATTTATTTATTTTCTATGCAAATCATTCATATTTGTTATAAGTAAGTTGTTGCTAACTGTCCAATGTAATTGAAACCCCGACAGAAACATTTTTTCTTTAAAATACGTATACCCAGGTTCTGAGGGACACTGGGTTGCACCATTACGTTTACTACTGTACCAGTGCTGGTAGCTACCTGCGAGGGTTTTCTTCCTCTTTTTGTAAAAAAACACAAATCACTAGTACCTGTCAGAGTATTATACTATGTCAGACAGGGAAACACTTTCATATAGCGAAGACTATATAGCCAAATTGATCCAGGAACAGAGTGAGTTCAATAACCTGGGAACAGGGGCGGCCTCAATTGATACTTCACTCAATGAAAAACTCTCCAAACTAGAGAGATTGGAGGAAAAGCTAATTCGCACCCACCTGCATGGTCACCTTCTCACGAGGTATCTACAACCTAACATAATCCCGAAGGGCCTACAGGTGAGGTATGAACCGGCGATTTTCATAGAAATTCCAAAGTTTTGTGAAGGTTTTTCATTTGTTGCCAACAACTGCTCCCGGCACTGGATGGTGCTGGGAGTAGAACCTGCACTTGAATATGTAAAAAAACTATCTCAAAAAATTGCAGAACTGAAAACAGAAATACTGGACGATAAAACTGTCAGTAACGCCAAGGAAGCGGAAAAAACTTTGGCAGAATTCAATACCATTACTCTTAACAAAAAACTGGACAAACTCAGCAAAGATTTAAGAGTATATGACAAGAAAACCACCTATCCATACTTGAGTGACCAGTACTACGAACAGGACTCCCAGGGTTTCTACACCAACCGGGGCAGATAAGGGTATCAAAGGTTTTCCAACCTCTCGAATTCCTCATTCGGGAGTGGCTTGAATAGCGACAACGATAGACCGACTACAAGCACTGACAGTATACCATATCAACAAGGACAAAGTTACCAAAATCAACAACGCATTGTTCCTTTTTTAGGGGAACAGATATGGATGAACAGGGACACCAACTGGGGCAGACCAGCAAGATGGAAACATGGACAAAACAGACCATGAGGGAACACGAGAGTGAGGTTCCAGAGAAACGACAGTCATGGAGAGATCAACACAAGGAGACAGACGTACAGATGGTAACACCAGACATGGATACAAGAGAGCCAAGATCATCTTTGAGTGAGGAATTGGTAATCCTAGCGGAAAGAGATGAGGCTCGCGTGACTGAAGGTGAATCTACAGCCAACATAGATGACACAGGAGAAGCACCCACTACCCCTTCCAGTGCAGATCCGACTAACCCTCCAGCTTTGGAGGAGGGTATTGCTCTAGAAGATGAAGTAATAATTGACCTGGACAAACTTAGACAGAATACTATGGTGGTCCTGGACACACAGATTGACTTAACCTCGAAAGACCCCATCATCAATATTTCAGACTATGTACTTACAAAAAGCGAACATGATGTATTGTCTAGAGGTCTCTTATTCATCCCGACGACTCCATCCAACAATTTTAACATCAAGCTGGAACTGCAGTAATTCTTCCGCAAAATGCGACTAAAATACCACTTCAAGAAGAATGAACACTGGAAGAAGCTCTCAGCGGCTACAGAATTCAGACCTGCTTCAACCTTTCTTCCTGCAGCCTACCTTATGAGTGAAAAGATCCTCGCCTATGAGAAAATTGTGATGGAGGAGGTAATGGATCTCCTGAACAACAAAAAATTACTCAAGCACTACATCAGCAAAGATGAAAAACATGCCCTACACTCGCTCAGTCATAACCCTTCAATTGTTTTGAAATCAGCAGACAAAGGCGGAGCAGTGGTCATTCAAAACACCAAGGATTACATCACAGAAATCAATAACCAACTGAGTTGCATGGACAGTTACCAACGGATAAGAAAGAATCCAACTGAAGAAATCTCTGCACTCATTCAGTCTCTCACACATCAAGGTCTAACAGAAGGATTTCTGTCACAACTCGAATACAACTTTGTAAACAAGAGTGAACCAAGGATACCTACCATATACACACTACCTAAAATACACAAAGACCTACAAAAACCACCAGGCCGCCCGATCGTATCAGGATGTGGCTCAATTCTGGAGCCCCTGAATCAATTTCTGGACAGCTTTCTACAGCCTTTCGTGGTAGAGACACGATCCTACTTAAGAGACACTATGCACACTATACAACTGATGGAAAACCAACCATTTGACAAGCAGACACAGTTTCTAGCCAAACTAGATGTCTCCTCCTTGTACACAAGCATTCCCCAGGAACACGATATTGATGTAGTACAGAGGACACTAGAGAAACGACCTGCATCAATGTGGATTCCAACCGAGTTTCTGGTTGAGTTATTGAAAATGGATGTATGACGTTACAACGCATGCTTTTACAACGCATGCTGTTACAACGAAAGTTTTACAACGCATGCGATGTTACAACGCATGCTTTTACAACGCAAGTCTTTACATCGACATACACTAGATGGCGTGCTGACATTAGAAATGTGTAATTTACTATTCTAACTCCAGTCCACGTTGCAGTAGGGAAGGTGTTTGGATAGTAAACTACACTATTTCTAATGTTAGCACGCCATCTAGTGCAAGTCGATGTAAAGACTTGCGTTGTAAAAGCATGTGTTGTAACATTGCATGCGTTGTAAAAGTTTCATTGTAATGGTAGTGCGGTGTAAAAGTTGCGTTGTAAAGGTTGTTCCTCGGCTGGATTTGCCCCTAGTCTAGCTAATCTCTACATGGATGACGAGGAGAATACATACCTATACGATCCTTCAAATCCCTTCCTGAACAATATATCAGTATGTAAACGGTACATTGATTATGTACTGATGGTGTGGACAGGCACAGAACAGAGCCTATGTGAATTCAAAACATGGCTAAATGCACGGACTACCGACATCCAATTCACAATGTTCTACACCAATGAATCTATCAATATTTTGGACATCACACTGCTGAATGAAGACGGGATACTCATCACTACATTATACAGGAAACCAACGGATCGAAACACCACTCTAAAGTATGACTCGCACCATCCAAGAAGTCTTTGAGATAACTTACCCTACGGACAATTTTTAAGACAAAGACGAAATTGCACGAAGAGAAGTGATTTTTACAGAGAGACGGATGTTCTGATCAAAAAGCAAAGGGACCGTGGTTACCCCAAAGGCCTCCTAAACAGATCAAGAAAAAGGGCCTGGTACCGCCCAAGAGAAACCCTCCTAGATATACAACCATCAACAGAAGACACGGAGAAGCTGGTTTGCGTGACCACATTCAACACACGTAGCCGCGAAATCAAGAAGAAACTACTGAAATATTGGAACCTAGTAGGAACTGAAATTGGGATTCAAGAAAAACCTCTCTTCACTTTTAAAAGCGCTAGGAATATCAAAGACTTTGTTGTCAGCTCATACTTAGAGACGGAGAAACCACTGGACATCAGGCAACAACTCAATCTACCACCACTGATTGGTCATTTTAAATGCTGTAATTGCAAAGCATGTAATTCAGCAAAGATTGGCTCATCATTTCAGCATATGGGAAAAACTTATCATCTAAGACAATTTAGCAACTGCAATAGTAACAACGTGATCTATGCCATACGATGCCCGTGTAGCAAGATCAATGTTGGCCAAACCACCCAAAAGGTGAAGGCAAGGATTCTGCAACATCAAAGTAGGATCTGTTGCAAGGTCCAAGGAGCCCCCTTGGTTGAGCACTTCTACCAGAACAATCACACTTCGGATGACCTACAATGGTGGGTTCTGGAGAAAATCAATCTGCACTCCAGAGGAGGCAGTATGGTCTCACTGTTAAACTTAAATGAATGCAGATGGATCCATATTTTAGACTCTGTAAACACAGGGTTAAATGAGCTCGAGGAAACTTACAGACAAATGGTTAGAATTTAGATCTCACCTCTAGGCATATCCCAGCGCCAGTAGATCCAACCACTAGGCACTGCTCTGTCACACACATCTATTATACCCAGCATAATTGTAACTTATGTCTACTCATGTCACAGACCTCCAATAACCTATCCTACCTAGTAGTTGGTCTGGATTTTCACTGTTATAGACTGTTCAACTGTTCATGTTTCATTCTGTTATTTTATTTAACATGTAGTAATAACTGCAACAAATAATGTATCAGCAAATGTGTGAAGAATATAAAAGAGCGCAATTCGCCACATAAATGGTATCTTACATTCTGTATTTTTATTTAACATGAGGCAGTAACTGCATCAATTAAATTCATCAGCAAATGTATTGAGTTTAAAATAGCGAATTTCGCCATATAAATGGTATGTCATCCACGTATCAAATGTTTTAATCTCCAAAAGTATTTGCATATTTTAATCACTTGTGTCATGTACATGTATTGCTTTTAAACTTCACCTTAAGAAATACATTAGCCACTCAAGCCACTTCATAGCGTTCGCGCTTCCTCTTTCAGTATAAAACCACGTGCACGCTTGAGGCATAGAATTTCCACAGGCGAGTTAATTGATACATTCTTCGCGATTAGCAGCCCGGCTCCTTGGTAGGATAACCGAACTGTTGCACCATACGTGCACGTCATTCTGAAATGACGTTTCCTGAATTCCTAAGGAGATACGAGCTAGCGTGCACGTCCATCACACGCTTGACAGACTATTTATAGCCTGCAGCTCTTTCAGCCCCTCATTTCCGAAACTAACCACGGACAGACGAAGACTCGAATTTCCAGATCATGGCGAGAATCAATTAGGGAACTGACTTATGCACTCATTATTTATTTATCTTAGAAATACCTGGGACTGGCTAAAATACGACCCCAACCGACGGGTGGAAGTCGATTACAGTACAATTCTGAGGTATGTGACAGCCCTACCAGACTCCTGTCATATAACCAACAACGTTACAACAAACAAATGGATGGAATGCTGACAATGCAGACATTCTCCCCCAGTCAAGAGATCTGGGTTAAATCCATCGTTCTTTTGCCCACTACGCCAACCCAGTTCAGACTTGGCCATATGCAAATCAGTCTTGACCCTGTGCCTCATGGGAACAGTCCAGCCCGAACTGCCAAGCCATGTCTTTCCTGGACCGGAATCAAGCATCCTAGGACCGGTTTCTGGCTATCAGCCATCATCAGCCAGGATAGCTTGACTCCAGTGGCGTGGTGAGCACGGGACCCACATCTGGGCATACCCATCCCACTTAGGGCGAAAAGCGTTACAACAAACAAATGATGGACGGAATGCTGACAAAAACGGTGATGGATCAAACCCAGATCTGTTGACTGGGTGTGAGTGTTTGATTGGTTCTGATGCTCCGTCCATCACCACCCCCTTTTGTACCGCTTTGTTCGCCATAAGTTGGCAGGGTATGCTCAGACGTGAGTCCCTTGCTCACTTTGCCACTGGATTCAAGCAAGCCTGGCTGAAAACGGCTGAAATGCCAGAAACCGGTCCTAGGAAGCTTGTTTCAGGTCCAGGGAAGGCATGGCTTGGCAGTTCGGGCTGGACTGTTCCCATGAGGCACAGGGTCAGACTGATTTGCATATGGCCATGTCTGAACTGGGGTGGCAGAGTGGGCTAAAAAACGGTGATGGATCAAACCCAGATCTGTTGACTGGGTGTGAGTGTTTGGTTCTGATGCTCCGTCCATCACCACCCCCTTTTGTACTGCTTTGTTCGCCATAAGTTGGCAGGGTATGCTCAGACGTGAGTCCCTTGCTCACTTTGCCACTGGATTCAAGCAAGCCTGGCTGAAAACGGCTGAAATGCCAGAAACCGGTCCTAGGAAGCTTGTTTCTGGTCCAGGGAAGGCATGGCTTGGCAGTTCGGGCTGGACTGTTCCCATGAGGCACAGGGTCAGACTGATTTGCATATGGCCATGTCTGAACTGGGGTGGCAGAGTGGGCTAAAAAACGGTGATGGATCAAACCCAGATCTGTTGACTGGGTGTGAGTGTTTGATTGGTTCTGATGCTCCGTCCATCACCACCCCCTTTTGTACCGCTTTGTTCGCCATAAGTTGGCAGGGTATGCTCAGACGTGAGTCCCTTGCTCACTTTGCCACTGGATTCAAGCAAGCCTGGCTGAAAACGGCTGAAATGCCAGAAACCGGTCCTAGGAAGCTTGTTTCTGGTCCAGGGAAGGCATGGCTTGGCAGTTCGGGATGGACTGTTCCCATGAGACACAGGGTCAGACTGATTTGCATATGGCCATGTCTGAACTGGGGTGGCAGAGTGGGCTAAAAAACGGTGATGGATCAAACCCAGATCTGTTGACTGGGTGTGAGTGTTTGATTGGTTCTGATGCCCCGTCCATCACCACCCCCTTTTTCACCACCCCCTTTTATACCGCATATAACCAACAACGGCACTGCTGCCAGTCAGAGATTCAGTTCATCACTTTCCATAGGCTCCAAACCGGCTGGTGGAGATCCTTATGATCTATTCTCCAATCCATACCTGACCAAGAATTCATTAAGCGCAGGGATACCTAAGAATCCACTTTAAGGTAAGCTTCATTACTTGAAAGCCATACAGTGAAATCACACTTCTGTTTTATAACACACACCTGACGCTGCTATTTAAATGAACCCTTAGGCTGCCATCCACTCTCCCCTCCTGCCCTGTGGAAGGTCTGCCTTGACTTTTTTTACTTTTGCGCAACACACAGGGTCAAAACGTCGGCGTATTGTATATGTCTACACAAAGCTCATGAACACAGTCCCATTCGTCATTGGTTCATGAAGCATATGTGCTAATGATAAGGACATTTATGAAATCTGTTTTTTCTTTTTCCCCCTTCTTTCTTTGCACAATTGTTTCTGTATATAGTGGACTATTTTGATCACCAATCACCACATGTCACTGTTTCACCATAGTCACATACTTTACATTGCAATTGAAATTGTAGATTGCGACAGCCTTTATTATTTGATTTCTTCTTAATACATTTTTGAATCAAAGAATTTTGGTGTGTGTTATATCGTTATTTATTTATTTTCTATTCAAATCATTCATATTTGTTATAAGTAAGTTGTTGCTACCTGTCCAAAGTAATTGGAACCCCGACAGAACCAATTTTTCTTTAAAATACGCATACCCAGGTTCTGAGGTACACTGGGTTGCCCCATTACCTTTACTAAGGCTTATCTTGAAGACCTATGTGTAAAGTATTTGCAATTCTGCTCAAAGCAATCCAATGATAACACCACAAATACTCTTTTAACTTTATTCGATAAAAAATGTCATCATAAAAGTATGCAATTTATACAATACAATAAGAATTAAAACAAAAACCCACCAAATCAAGACTACGTACATCAGCACATACTATACAATTTCTTTTTAGTAAGTGAACATAAAACAACTAACAGTTTACACGGGTGCTACCTACCCAAGGGCCCTCTAACTATTCGGTAGGTAAGGGGGGGACTTGGTCCTCCTCATGCGTGTCAGCCATGCACTGCCCAAGTATTTAGCTATGCCACACACCATGGCTGTAAAAGTCGTATCAGTGCAAAGAACCCGCAAAGCCATTTTATGACACCTAAGGCCCAACCCCTTGCATAGTGGCTTTAACCATATCCTCCTGGCCACCCTGTATGCTGGGCAGGCAAAGAAGAAATGCGCCAAGGACTCAATGGGGGCTACACAACCCGGGCAGGCTTTCATAGAGCCACCCTGTCTATTCCATCCGGAGGTGAAATCATTCACCGGAAGGATCCCGAGCCTAACTTTTAGGTAGAGTGATCTATCCAGGGGTTTCTCTATGTAATCAAAGAACGGTTCAAGTTTCCTTGACCATTTAAACTCCAAGAACCGCTCTGTAAGTGGACCCCCTGCACCTCTACTTATAGCCTCCTTCTGAACCAAATCCCAATACAGCTTCTTAACCTCTAGTTTGGGGGGCGGTGTTTGGCTCTTCCAAGATTCTCTCAAACCCAGTTGCACGACCAGCTGTCTCAGATTACTCAGCCACTTGATCTTGTTACCTAAGTCAAGCAGAATAAGTTCATCTAGGACAGCTGCATAGTTTTGAAGCTCCTCGGTCCTTCTCAATCGGACCCAAAAGAGTAATGGGCGCAGGCGCACTAGATCTTTAAAAGGGCGCCGACCCAAGTCTAACCGTAATGGGATTAACGGGGTGGAAACAGGGAGGGCTACCAGATCTCTCAGGAACTTATTTTCAGATGTAGCTAGATCCGATGTGTTCTCAAACCCCCAGAGTTCGGATCCATATAGGGCAGACGGAAGTACTTGGCCCTCATAAATTGCTAGGGTCGGTGCCACGGGTTTGCTCATCGACTCCCGCTGTTCTCTCAAGACCACCCCTGATACTCTTTTATAGTTTAATAGCATTTTGGCCAAATGATCTTTCCAGCTCATCCGATTGTTTACCCTAATACCCAGGTAATCAAAGGAATCAACCAACTCCAATGGCTCACCATTGAGCAAGATATTGTTCCTGAAATTCTTAGGGGGTGATATGGCCATCAGCTTAGTTTTCGAGGTATTGATGGTAAGACCTCTGTCAGTGCAGAACTCACTAAAACATTGCAAGAGCTTTTGGAGGCCTGCAGGGGTTTTGGAGATCAAGATGGTGTCATCCGCGAAGAGTAGGGTAGGTGTTTTTTCCCCTGCCAGGGAGGGCGCGTCTGCCGGTTCCTCTCTCAGATGGTCCACCACTCCATTCACAAAGAGTGAGAACAGGGTCGGTTCCATAACACATCCCTGACGTACTCCTCTCCTCACGGGCACCCTCTCAGTCAATTGACCCTGGGCGCCCCATCTGATCCTCGCATAATTCCCCTCATGGAGCTTCACAATAAATCCCAAGAGTGGTCCTGGGAAACCCATCTTCTCTAAGATATCCCACAGGACCATTTGTCATACCCCCTGGTTTTTCCAAACTAAGTTTGTCCAGACTCTGCGCCATGACGACAATAAAATCAGTGACAACAGGAGGCGACAAAATATTAAGAGCAAATTTAAAAGACCGTGCCCTGCCCAGCCTCACTCGGCCTCTGAGGGCCTAAGAGGGCCCGCCCTTTGCCCGGGCTTCGCCCCGGTCTGCGCCCCGCCCGCGTCCCACTTATGCGTGGGTGGGCGTGGTAGAAATAGAAGACGAGGGGAGGGGTTGGGAAGAGTCACCAGCTGCAGGCAGTGATGGAAGCGCACGGCCCGCTGGTCCTCACAGTCCCGTGAGCACAATTGTTGTGAATAGAGCACTCGTCCCTCGCTTTCCCCACAGTGAGCACCTCCGGGCAATCACAGGTATCTGGCAGAGTCAAGAATGTGTCCAAGCCTCCGAGCGGCACCCAATACAATACTTGTTCTTGAATTTTCTTCAAATAATTGTCCTTTAACTGTTCTTTTCTCTTTCCTTTTTAATGATGATAAACAATATCTGCCGTGTTACTTGTCGGAACTCGAATGCCAAATCGTCTGTCCGTGTTACCACAAATAGGCTCCACACAAGTTTCATAGAAAAACTAGTATATGTTTATAAAAAGATATATGATGCGACCACACAATACTAAACCAACATATGCGTCGGGGCAATGCTCCCCCTGGCCTATTATTATTGAGCTAAACTAAACAATCCTACGTAATCCTAATGACGTAATATGCAGTTCGTTATGAAAGAATCAGGTACTTCACAAGATAAGAATAATGCAGATCCTAATACGGCTATCTGGCGATTTGTACTGTCACTGTAATGCAATGCGTAAAGCAACAACGTGGTAAACTGCTATGCCCCCATAATGCAATGCGTACTCTGTTAGGAAAAAGCAATGCAACGTGTAATACAGTTATCAGGCAGTTCGTTAAGCGAAACTAATGCAATCCGGAATACATATATCCGGCAGTTTGGCATGCAACACTAATGCAATGTGTAATACGACAATCCGGCAGATCGTGATGCAGGACTAAGACAAGGCGTAACACATCTATCAGGCAGTTCGTTATGCAAACCTAGTGCAAAGTGTAACACACCTATTAGGCAGTCCGTTAGGCAAACTAATGCAATGGGCAATACGACAAAACAGGCAGTCCGTTGTGCAGAAATAAAGCAATGCATTATACAATCATCAGATACTCTGCTATGCAGACGTAATGCAATACGTAAATTGCTCCAGCACCATTCACGGTGCCTCCAGCGGTCTATTCGCCACTCGTGCTGGCATGTGGTTAGTCTCCGGCCACAGTTGCCCCCCCACACGGGTAATATAGAACACATTAAACGCAGCTTCGCACTCATGACCCGGTGCAGCCACTCCCTTGGCACATGGGCCTCAATCCGAGCCAAAGCAGGGGCTTGCGCTGCAGGACAGAGAGAGAGGCCGAGAGCGTCTCCCTCTGAGCCTGCGCCCCGCCCCAGGAGTCGATACATGTTACCTGGGGGGTGCAAACCCACTTTCCTCTCTACGTCCAGCGACTTGGGCCTCTGATGCAATTTCTCTGAATTTCCGGGCAATGGCAAGATCCCAGGCTGCATACTACACCCGCACTCAGAGTCCATGAGACTCACAGGAACTCCAGG
This sequence comes from Triturus cristatus, assembly GCF_964204655.1. Taxonomy (NCBI): domain Eukaryota; kingdom Metazoa; phylum Chordata; class Amphibia; order Caudata; family Salamandridae; genus Triturus; species Triturus cristatus. Next base: position 1,294,366,975 of record NC_140585.1, on the reverse strand, counting down.
TGTACGATAACCAGACAACTCCTTACGAGGATCTCAGGCTGCGCACGGCACATGCACACAGCGTCGCTGAGACCCACTTGATCTTCTGGTGCCCACGATCACACGGCACAACTTGCGCAGCTCGCAGCCGGTAAAAAAGTACACGCACACAGTGTCGCTGAGACACACCTTATCTTCCGGTGCCCCCAATCACAGCGCACCTCTTGCGCAGGTCTCAGGCAGTAGAAAGTACATGCGCACAGCTTCGCTGAGAGACACTTTATCTTCCGGTGCCCCCGATCACAGGGCACCTCCAGCGATGGTCTCAGGCTGCAAACTGCACATGCACACAGCGTCGCTGAGATACACTTGCTCTTCTGGTGTGCACGATCACGGGCCAATCCACACGAAAGTCTCAGGCTGCCCCCAAGCACACGCACACTGAGTTGTTGAGACTTACCTGGCTCCCCGGTACACATGTTCACAGGACGATCCTCTCAAAGGACTCAGGCTAGACAGAGCACATGCACACTGCCTCTCGTTTGGAACTCCAGATGCCCAAGATCATAGGGCACAACTTGCGAAGGTCTCAGGCTAGACAGAGCACACGCACCCACCGCATATCTGAGAGTCTTCTCTGGAAACATTTGTGTTCCTGTGTTTCCAAACAGGGAGCCAGCTCACCTCGGGCCCTTGGGGATAGTTACTTCATAACACAGCACACAGCAAAGTCCGTCAAGCAGGGGGAAACAGCACACAGCAAAGTCCAGACAGCCTTTCCTTAGTTGAAACAGCAAACTGCAGGGCAGCCCCAGATCACACAGCAAGAGCAGTCCTATCCATCAGTCTCTTCAGTTGTTTCTTCCTTGGCAAAGGTTCCTCTTGATCCACGAAGTAGCACCTGTCTTGTTCACACTTGATCAAGCCATTCTCCAAAGTTCAGGGCTTCAGCTTGCATAGTTATACCCCTCAATGGCTTTGAAGTCTTTGTGTTATAGGGGGCACTGACCCCTGCTCAAACCAGTTCTGGGTGCCTCCCTACCAGTGACACCTTCTTCCTTTGATTAGTGGGGGTCTGGATTCTCAATCACTCAGCAGGAGATGGGACAAATATTGTATAGCACCAGCCCAGGCCTCTTCACCTCTAGGCCAACTCCTCCCCTTACACACTCCAGATACAGGTCAGCCTGTGCTGTCTCACCTCCTCCCCTGGGTCAAGACATTCCCCAGATCCTATCGCTTTCAAATCCAGCCAGTCAATCCACAACCAGGCAGAGACACACAGAAATGTTCAAAGCACAAAAACACAGCCACTTCTGAAAGAGTGGCTTACAAACACATAATGCAAAAAAAAAATCTTTATAAAAAGATGTGTTATTGCAGGGAGAGTTCAGGCATACTAAACTTCACCTTTCCATCTTAAGCCTTTGGTAAGATAGGCTGGAAAACATATTACACAGCCTTTCCATTCTATTCTAATGGGCAAGATGGCCGTTCAGCAGTGAAATCGAAATGGAGATTATTTCACTGCCAGGACATGGTACACACCTTGGTACATGTCCTACCTTCACATGCATAGCACCCTGTCCAGGGGGTACCCTAGACCTACCATAGGAGTGTCTGATGTGTATGGAAAGGGAAGGGAAGGGCAGGGTCTAGTAAGTGCGTGCACTTACCAGAGCAACATGGCAGTTTAGGAAACTGTGCGCAGGCCCTGCAATGGCAGGCCTGAGTTCCCTTCTCCAGGCTACTTAAGTGGGTGGCACAATAAATACTGCAGGCCCACCAGTAGAATTTGCATTACTAAACCTGGAACACATAGTGCACTTTACTAGGGACTTTACTAGTAAAGCAAACATACCAATAATGAACAGCTAATCTACATTACACTCTACACAGTGAGCACTTGCACTTTGACACTGTTTATCAGTGGCAAAGAGTCCAAAGCATCGAAGTTGGCAACACATGTCAGAAAAAAGGTCTAGTGGAAAAGCCAAAAGTTTAGTGAATTTTAGACAAAAGGGCCAAGTCCCACAATTATCATCAGCGAAAAGCTTGATTTTCGGCATACCAGTTATTGGAAGAATGATTGTACTATCACTTTGGATCTTCATAGCTAATGGCTCAATAAATAGTCTTTGTATTTATTATCACTTTAGCTATTGCCCATTAATAACGAATCCACAGCATTACTTGCTAATCCAAATTTTCTTAAGATAAAAAATTATGCTTCACAATTTACAAGGTAAAAAGCCTTCTCCGCATACATTATACAAATAGTGGATTTCATTTTAGTATTTGAAAAATAGTCAATTGCTCAGGTTAGAAAACTAGTATTAGCTGAAATTTGCCTACCTGGAAAAATATGCATATATCTCTATGTATTAGCCCATTAGTTATGGGTATGATGCGAGTGGCCCAAATTTTTGTAAAACACTTATATTTGGAGTTTAACAAACATTGGCCTATAAGAGGAAGCTTACGATAATTGACGTCTTAAAAGATTGCAGAATATGTTTCCCAGTTTTAAATTGATTGAATAATTTTACAAGAAATGGTGCTAGTTGTTTGAAAAAAACCTTAAGAACGTCTGTGGGGAGGATGCCATCAACTACCGCACACCCTACCATTAGATATATTTTTCAGAAAAAGTGACACCATGGGGGCTCAAATCTCTTCGAAAATTGCACTATTTTGCTCCCTTGTTGCCTGCGGTAGTATGAGTTAAGAACCTGTACTAATTTAGGACCAGGAACCTCCTCATCGACATTCTGATAGTGTCGTAGAAAGACTTCAGCAATCTCATTGCTTTCATCCATTGAGGAATGTGTCTCTGGAGTTTTGATTTTGTCAATTGCCTGCTTGATTTTCTGTTGTCTGGTAGACCATCAAAACAATAAAGGCCTGGCTAGTAGAGAGCCAACAATTCTTCTTTCTTAGGACCTACTTCTAACATGGGGATACCTATCTCAACCCGTTCTCTGGCACCTTGTCCAATGTACAGGGCCGGACTGGGAACCAAAACTGGCCCTGGCAAAGTGCTCGGCCGGGCCCCCCTGGGACTTGGGGGTGCCGCCCACCTCTTTGCCAGGGCCGGTTTTCGGCCCTTTTGTTACAGGGCCGAATTTGCAGCTAGGCTGCAAAAACAGCCCTGTAACAAAAACGGCCCCCAGGGGCCCAAAACCGGCCCCCACCCGTGCGGCACACCAAGGGATTGCCCGGTGCCCGCTACGGCCATTCTGGCCCTGCCAATGTACTGTAGTCCTAGAGGTCTCAACTCGGAAGTTTTTAGACAGAAAACTGCAAACAGTCAATCGGCAACAATGTATGTCCTCCCCCACAACATGTGAGTAAAGGACACTTAGACAATAAGTGAAAGAGTGAGAGGGCACCTCACGTATGCAACACCAGGGAGGCTACCAGCCAGTTCTTGCCAGTATGCCCACGAATATCATCATCGGTTGCCCAATCACAGAAACAAAGAAAATGGTGTCCAGTGAAGAGAAGAAGGACCAGAAAAAGGGAAAAGAAGTAGCTGTCCCAAAACAAACCCTGTGTTTTGCAAAGAACCGTGTGTTGCAAACAATTTTAAAATTGAGTTAAGACTCACTGTTGGGTCGCCCTCTTTATTCGCAATTGTGAGCTTACTCAAGTTAAAACCACTGCATGTTACTAAACTTTTCCAAGAAGGCCAACATGTTTCATTGCCATTTACTTATGTTGTGGCAAATTCGTCAGCTACTAAAATGACCTGTACTTGCAAGTGTCTGGAACATCAATGGGCGCAACCTTTGCCCCCAGTCTGGCCTGCATTTAGGCCAGTTTGAGGAACACTTCCTGTATCACTCGTCAAAGCCCTTCCAGAGACACATTGGTCTCTGGAGGAGGTATATTGACGATGTGCTGTGCATTTGGACGGGAGAGGAAAGTACCCTCCTTGAATTCTTGAACTGGTTGAATAGTCTTGATCCCTGTTTAAGATTCACCAGGACGAAAAGCAATGAGCATGCGGTCTACTTAGATCTTGACATAATTGTGCAGGAGAACAAATTGAGTACTATGGTCCACCAAAAAGGGACTGATAGGAACTCATTTCTACATTATAAGTCATATCATCCCAGAGCCTTGCAGGACAATTTGCCAGTGAGACAGTTTCTCAGGTACCAACGTAATTGCTCCACTGTAGAGACTTTTTCACCGCAAACTGATGACTTGGCAAGTAAATTGACACCAAGAGCCTATCCGAAGAAGATAGTCAACAAAGCACGTAAAAGAGCCCGCAATACACCTCGGGAGGCACTATTAGAAAGGAATACAAGAGAAGCAGGTGATTGTTTGCCTGTTGCTATGACATTTGACCCTCTAGCCTCAAAGATAAGACAAATAATGAGGAAACATTGGTCGTTGCTGTCCACTGCAGTTTTTAAAATGCCTCAACCCAGATTTGCGTTTAGACGTGCAAATAATTTGAAAGATAAACTAGTGCATACACGACCACAACAGAAACCAAGGATAACTACAATGCCGGCTGGACACTACCCTTGCGGCAGTTGCTCTGTGTGTGAATTGACAGAGAAAACCAATAGTGTGCATTTAAATAGTGGTAAAACATGGTATCTAAACAAATTCTCTAACTGTAACACAGTAAATGTAATATACAGACTCACTTGTCAGTGTGGATTACAATATATTGGTCAAACATCCAGGAAAGTAAAGGTACGGATCCAAGACCACCTGAGCACCATCAAAACAGGCAAGCTTACTACGCGTCTGGTGCAACATTTTTGTGAATTTAAACATGACCCGCAAGCTCTGAAATGGGTTGTCTCGGAGAGGATGGTAGCGAGTAATGACAGCATAGAGAGAGTATTGGCATCGAAGGAAGCATGTTGAATCTTTTCTGAAAAGGTGGATCAAACAGGATTAAACTACCACATTAAATGGAACAAAGTTAGTAGACAGTAGGGCCCTACGACTGCCTTCTGCAAATTATCTGGGTGGTAAATAATGTATGACATGTGGAATATACACAGACCTTCCACTTGATCACAGTAGTGCTCTGGGGAAGAATGCCACAATACCGGGCGAACAGGCTAGTGATAATTGGCAGAATGGGTCTTATTGCTGTAATTGATGGGTTACACTAGGAATAGCTTCCATATATGGGCAGCGGGCAGTAAACAATATCACATTTTATTTTAAACGCTGAGCAAAACACACACCTGAGAAGGGCTGACTGGGTTGTGTTGAAGTATTCGATGAGCTGTATTGAGAAGAGGTTCCATGCACGAGCAGTGGGTGGTTAACAATATTAAATATCATCGGGTATTTTAAATGCTGAGTGAAATACACATTTGAGAAGGATTTAACTATCAGAGTGCAGCCGGCAACGTGAGCATTTATTAGCACATTTTATTTGAATGAATGCACTTTTCACGGCATTTCGAAATGGCCGCCGTGTTGAGGATGAAGAATCATGTGATCCGCTCTTCCCCTCCGGATCACATGAGTTAAACGTAACGAGCGCGCAGATGCACTGAGAGTATTTTTACTCTCACTTTCTGATACGGGTTGTTGCAGGGATGAGACGCGGCTCAGTATAGAAGTGGTTGCGGTAAGAGTATGCGTGTGGGTTACGAATGCCGCTTTTTCGGCAAGGCGGGACCATTGAAATGTTGCCCGCTGGGTTGGATAAGTTGTGTCCAGGGGGCTACGAATGCCGCACTTTGTAGTAAGAGTGTGTGTGGTGGTTACAAATGCCGCTTTATCAGCAAGACGAGGTCATTGGAGTGGCGCCTCTGGGTCTGGATAAGGTGTGTCTAGATGGCTACGAGTGCCGCATTCTCCGCAAGGAAAGGTCATTGGAGTGGTATTCCCTGGTTATGATGAGCAGTGTCTATGCACTTTTGTAAACCCCATATAGTTACGTTTTTTAGGGTTGAGTTTACATGCTAGCACACTGAAGTAGGACGAGTAGTCCAAGGCTTTTTGAATTCCAGGCAGGACGTAATACATAAAAGCGGCCGGTGTGTGATTAAATGTGGATATGGAGTATCGATTTACATATAGCGAGAAGTAACAGTGACTAGACATCCTAAAGCGATACGATATGTGACTGAATTTTGACATTTAAATAATGAATGGACAACGATAGGAAATGAATGGTATATGTTCCCTGAAGGATCATGATTCAATGTTAAAATATTATTTCCACAGGTTGAACGTTAGGCAACTGCAGTGCTATTCAAAGAGTGTTGAACACAACCCCTGTTGGCTTGGTGGAGGCTGGTATGAGTGCCCTCAGCCTTTACCTAATAAATATACTCTATACTAATGAGTGATTGATATACAACATATTTGACTATGAATATATCTGGTTGGTCAGTTCTTTAGTATTAAGACAGAAACTGCTGTTTTCCTTTTTCAACAGCCTATCTGCAACATAAAAGTAATTGTCCAGTGAGGTGAGTGATCGAAACCCCACACATTGACAAATTTGCCACAACATAAGTAAATGGCAATGAAACATGTTGGCCTTCTTGGAAAAGGTTAGCAACATGCAGTGCTTTTAACTTGAGTAAGCTCACAATTGCGAATAAAGAGGGAGACCCAACAGTGAGTCTTAACTCAATTTTAAAATTGCTTGGAACACACGGTTCTTTGCAAAACACAGGGGTTTTTTGGGACAGCTAATTCTTTTCCCTTTTTCTGGCCTTTCTTCTCTTCACTGGACACCATTTTCTTTGTTTCTGTGATTGGGCAACCGATGATGATATTCGTGGGCATACTGGCGAGAACCGACTGGTAGCCTCCCTGGTGTTGCATACGTGAGGTGCCCTCTCACTCTTTCACTTATTTTCTAAGTGTCCTTTACTCACATGTTGCGGGGGAGGACTTACATTGCTGCCGATTGACTGTTTGCAGTTTTCTGTCTAAAAACCTCAGATTTGAGAGCTCTAGGACTACAGTACATTGGACAAGGTTCCAGAGAACGGGTGGAGATAGGTCCTAAGAAAGAAGAATTGTTGGCTCTCTACTAGCCAGGCCTTTATTGTTTTGATGAATTGTGAGAGAAGTGCGGCCTGGCGTATTCCCTCTACAGCTCCTTGCTGTGAAGAGTCTTGACCATTTTATCAGCTTTGGTTGAACTTATCAATGCCTCGTTCCGTACAGGCATTGTACCCCCTCTGTGGAAAAGGGCAGTGGTCAGGGCCCTGCTGAAGAAGCCTAACCTGGACCCGGAAGACTGTTCGAATTACAGACCCATATCCCTGCTTCCTGGTGTTTGTAAAATAGCCGAGAAGCATGTAAATTCTGTGCTATCTAACTTCCTTGAAAAGAACGGTTTGTTGCACTCATCTCAGACCGGCTTCAGGGCGCAACAGGGCACTGAGACCGCGCTCCTGTCGGTTGTGGAGGAATCCAGGAAGATCCTAGATAACGGAGGCTGCGCTGCAATTATCTTATTAGACCTCAGCGCAGCCTTTGACACGGTTAACCACTCACTCCTGATCAACCGACTCCAAGGCATTGGGGTTGGGGGTGCTGTATTGAAATGGCTTTGGTCTTTTTTAAAAGACAGAGTTTTCTCCGTCTTTGTGGACGACTGCATCTCTGACCCAGTAGCTCTTTCTTGCGGAGTCCCTCAGAGCTCAGCATTAAGCCCCACCTTGTTCAACGTCTACCTGAGTTCATTGGCAAGTATTGTCACCCCATTTCGGGTGCAAATTGTAACCTATGCGGATGATACTCAGTTAGTCGTCTCTCTGAACAATAATGACAACTCAGTAGGGGCTCTTACGGCTTGCCTGGAAAGAGTGGCTAGCTGGATGGAGGCCTCCTACTTGAAGCTCAATGGAGCAAAAACTGAGGTTATGCTTCTTGGTAAGGCAACCCCTATGACCATTGATTCTTGGTGGCCGGTTAGCCTTGGACCCTCACCCACCCCAAAAAAATCTATAAAAAGTCTAGGAATCGTGTTAGATGCCAACCTTGACTTTAAGGAACAGGCGCGGAAAGTCGCAGGTACTTGTTACGGTCTTCTTCGGATGATTAGGAGGATCCTTCCCATGCTCCCTTTTCTGGCTAGAAGACTGCTGGTACAGGCGCTTATCCTGTCAAGGTTGGACTACGCGAATGCCATATATCTTGGAGCCCCGTTGTCTACTATCAAAGTTATGCAGACGGTACAAAACTGCGCAGGCCGTCTACTGTTGAATATTCCGAAACGCCTATCAGTCAGATCGGAGTTATCCTCACTACATTGGCTCCCCATTCAGGAGAGGATCCAATTTAAATCTATGTGCATCATACATAAATATCTGACTGGGAAAGGATCTAGGCTGGTCGAGGCTATGGTTCACCCCTATCAACCACAAAGAACTTTAAGATCAGAGGTCAAACACTTGCTATTAGTTCCTTAAGTAAAACGCACCAGATGTGGAGGCCGTATGTTCTCCCATTGTGGTGCAAAACTCTGGAATATGGCTCCCTTGCATATCCGGTCCCAAACTAACCACGGCCACTTCCGTAAACAGCTAAAAACCTTACTTTTCCCGTGAACTGTTACGAGTGGTTAGAGTGTCTTTTAGCGCGGGGATGCCCTCGGGTAACCAGGCGCTCTATATATGCTTCTTCATTCATTCATTCATTGTAGACCATGCAAGAAACTTCCCAATTTTTGGCTCTCTTCATAAATTTGTTGTTGATGAGCCATAAGGCTACTTAATTCTTTGATTTAAAAAAATTGTGTATTATTTGTTTTGCTATAGCTAGCTCTTCTTTACTTGCTTCAGAATTGCCTATAACATTTGCATATTGGTTGCCTTATCTAGAGCACTCTGTAATGCATGTACCTGTGTGTTATGTTCTTTATTTTTATAAACATGATGGCTATTACATGGCCATCATTGCTAAATTATGTATTTGAGTTAATGGCTTTATGTCATCGGTGACAGGGCCGTAATAGCTAACCAGGTTCAGTATGTTTCCCTTAATTGCTACTTTTACTCATAACCAATGTCCCTTACTATCCCTAAAAGCATCACTGATTTGCCAGTCCACTGTATTGGCCAGAAGAATAGGTACTCATCTTATGGCTGCCCCTGCCGAGTCAAAAAAAGCAGGTGAATATTTTTGGAGACTGAAGGATTTGGGAAGGTTATCTTTAAAATGGGTTTCTAGCAGATCACTTCTGATTTAAATGTTGTTAGCCAATTCACCATTGAGCTTGGATTTTGCTTATTAAGAAATCCATTAACATTACAGGAAATAATATAAATTTTTGGGATCACAGGATCACTAGGACAAATTCTCTTCAACCTAGGAGATATCCCTCTCGCCTTCTGCCTCGTTTGATATAGCTCACCCGGTCTCCCATTAATACTTTTATGATAGACCTCTTAATTATGCATCTGCTAATTTTTCCTCCTGGTGCTCCCCTCAGACACCCCGACCCCAGGTGCACCCCCCATCCAACCTCCCCTTCACCCCCAACCCCGCTCCCTCTGAGGAAGAGGAGAGCCCTAAATCCTCTCCCTCAGCCCTCAGGCGTTGCTGTGCTTTATGCACAGTGGATTGCTTTCAATTTGATCCTTTACTCAACTGGAAGCTACAATATAGCTTCTAGTGATGGTGCCATATGACTATGCTTCCACAGGTTCAAGCATATCCTGATCACCTGGTTCTGAAGGTACTGCAGACTGTCTAAGCAAAAATACATTTGAAAATTCCAAAGAGGTCTTATGATTTAGCAAAACATCTTATTCTAATACAAAGTGGCATAGTAAAAGAAGGGGTCTTAGAGGAAAATGCACTTAATCAGCTCCTAACAGTGCCCAATGAAACTAGTTTTGGCATGTGTTTTCTGATTCAGCCAAGTACGGACACCCGGCAATGTTTTTCTACGTTTCACCTTCCATACCTCCCGAATATTGGGTACACATATTTTGTTTTTTTTCTTGCCAGCTTGCACTTTATCCATATGTATAGCTTGCAAGAGCAGAACATGTCTAGCATGACCCATTGAAACTGGTTGACAGCTCAAATGTAGGCCCTGCCCTAACAACAGTCACTCTTTTTTTAACTCTATTAAAAATAAATTAAACAAGTATTTTGAATGACTTTTGATGGCACACTTCACGTACAGTTTTAACATAGGCACTGTCAAGTGAATTTTGCATAATAAGCATCATTTTATCATTTCAAGTGGAAAGAACAAGGAAGTGAAATCATATTGGTTCTATAAAATAAAAGAAGTGAAACTCTGAAGTCAGGAGAAAGAGTTGAAGTCACAAGTCAGTTCTTTTTTATGTTTGGTTCTCATAGACAGCCTTTAGTATGTTCTGTCTGATTATTCACTCAAAGACATTGCAACAGTAGAAAAATAAAAGTTGTTTTTCCTTTGTTTTTACATCGCCAGACGTAAGCTTTCACTTCCTCTGTGTTCTCCACTTTGACCGGGTCTCTAAAAGCTTCAGCTTACCATCTTAATGGATAGTGGCATTCTTCATCTCAAGCATCTTTTTTACGGCTAGTAGCTGCTGTCCAGAAGGGTTGACGTTTTTCTTTTATCTTCAGCTGTTCAAACTTGGTTGCATTTTGTAGGAAATAAGGGGCATATTTACAAATCCCTATCACCAAAGTAACGTCACTTTTAAAGATGTTCCTGTGGCGATACGGGCTTTGCCTTATTTACGGTGTTAAACCACTTGACAGGGCTTAATCCAGCCTTTCAAATAAGGCACCCTTTCACTGGTGTGTAATCGGTGTTGTCGGTGTTCCACCGCAGCATCCATTGATTTTGACGCTGCCCTCTATTTACAAGGGTGGCATAAATATGGGGCAGCACCATAAATAAGACCAAAAAAATCCTGGTCTTAACATAGCGCAATGAGGAGAAATACTGTATTTCTCCTCCTGTTTGCTGTTACTCAATCATTTTAAAAATGACGAGTTGCAACTTCTATGTGTGCGGCACAGAGCAGCACACATAGAAGTTGCAAATCGCCATAAAAGATTGTTTATCTGCAGGAAGGGACACCTTCCTGTACATAAACAATCATTCCCAAAATGGAGACCCCTTTGCACTATGGTGCAAGGGAGCCTGCGTTGGTGCTAAGCAGCTGGAATTAGCACCAGCGCAGGGGGAAACGCAGAGCTGCACCGCATTGTTTTCAATACGGTGCAGCCATGCATTGCGAAAGTGGCTGAGTGCGGCGTTAAGCCAAAAAGGCTAACGCCGCACTCTGCTACTTCCCTTGTAAATATACCGCTAAGTGAGAGAAAGAGAGAGGTTAAATTCTAAACAAGACTCTGAGTTGTCATTATTGACTCGCAGCACAGGGCAGCGTGATATTGCTTTCGCATTAAGACACCTGGGTGACATAGGAACTGTGCCATATTTTTGTAGCAGTAAGCCAAATTATGTGGAGGAACTTTAACCTGGAGAATGTTTCCAATCACCACTGAGATGAATGTTTAAAAATTGCTGCAGACTCACTGAATGAAGAGAGAAGAATAGAGAAGAAGAAAAGAAAGAACGCAGTCTATTAATGGCTGATAGTATTCTCATCTGCCTGGTAAAAGATTCGGGAGATTAGATTCCAGTTTTGCTTTCCATCTCTGGATATTAAAGCTGCTCCCAGTACTAGGGAGCTACTTTCTTCTTGACCCACAAGGAAAAAGAAGTCCAGGTTTTCCTATGTTGATCATGTCTGCTCTTGGAACTTTTCATCTGAGAATGGGAAAGAAAGGATGAAATTAACAGGAAAGAACGAGATGAACTTTAATCACTTGGCCACATGCCTTGGTGTCGAAGACGGAAAGAAGCTATAGAACTTTTAATAAAGGTGCCCTTCTTACCTTAATAGGCATGTGGGCTATGTGTCATTTTTATGGTTTGGCCTTTTGTGAGTGTTTAACTTCGAAATTTGTGGCTATCTTACGAATATGAAAAAAAAGATATCTAGCTTTGTGAAGTCCTGCTTGGCCTCATCCTCCTTTCTTCACCCTACTGAAGATTTCGAACCTCCTGAAATGTTTCAAAGGCAAAAGATAAAACTTTAAACTGGGGTGAACAGGATGTATATAGGATACCTTCCACAGTTGTAAGCCTGAATGCCCATCTCCCAAAAACATTCAATGACTGAATTGCTATCATGGATCCTCACCTAGGGAATGGCTCTTACAAGCCAATTATACCATGTATTTCAGCTTTTTTCTCCTCTGTGGATTAAAAATCACTTAATATCTCAAACTTAGAGTTGAAATCTCTTAAAGTAAGGACACTGGACACAACATTTTTCATACACTTCTTCTTTGAATGGCAATGCATAGCTTCCACTAGTACTGAAATGTTCATTAGCTTTATTTAATCAGCTAAAAAAAAACTGTTAGGGTTAAGGGGGAGATCCTCTGGAAAATATGCTGAAGAGTTGGAATGCCCCTGGATAGACCCATCTCATTGTTCTTGAAATCGAGAGTAACACTAATCCATACAGGTGCCCTCACTGCACTCGAAGCGTGCCAGGTAAGGTGTTTTTTCTTGCCAGGTAAGGTGTTTTTTACAGCAATGTTCTTATAATTAAACTACCACTGTGTGATTATGGGCTCAATTGCAATGTCTATGGAAATTGACATATTAGAAGCTATAATAATTTGATAATCATGCTCTGCTGCTCTATGGGTAAGACTTGCAGTAGTCCGTGAAAACCAGGGCACGTGGCACACTTTGCGGGCATGGTGGATCCACTGGCCAAGAGCTTTGGAGCTTTTATACTGTAATGGCGATGAAGTGTTTCAAACAAAGAGGACAATTGGCACTCTGTTGAATTTTGGCTGCTATTCTCTTTTTGGCACTATAGACTGATTGTCTTTTCCTTATTGTTTGATAGAGCTACAGCCTTAGAGACGCCTTGGGTCAAAGCGTTATTGGCTATATCACATGTGTTTGCTGTCTCTTGGCATACTCTGCACCTGTCTGCAACCTCATACCTGCCTTCATTTATTATTGGAGGGCATCCTGTATCTGGACAATTGTGGCAGTAGGTGGAGGGACCTCTGTTCTCCAGAGATCAATATTTGAACAAGTAGCATACGAATAAGCAGCAATTCTACTTTTTTTAGATGATCCAGAAATATCATTCAACTACATTGTTCTTAGACTATTGGCAGAATCCCTGAACAGCAACATCTAACATTACAGATCCAACATTTATACATATTTTCTGAGAAATAATATCTGTCTTTCTATCCACCTGTTTAAGACAGTTTGGCTCATTTTCCTTGGCCTAAAACATGCACTTTAAACCAACTCTACACTGTGTCATTTGAAATACCCCTCGAGTTTGCTTGCAATTGCCCCCAATAACAAAATGCCTCTGTTTGCATGATCACCCCTAATTAATTATTTCTAATTGGCATATTTAACTTACCTTTAAGGACCCAGTTTAGAGGACAAAGTGTACCGAGGGACTGTAAGGTAAGTGTCACAAGTGGACTCCACCACATTTTGTGCCACCACTTAGGTGACATTTCAAAACATGACGGCGTACCTCCAAGTAGAAACCTGGCAGGGAGGGTTTAAAATGCAAATTTGACCAGTCAAAGTAACATTTTGACAGGCCTAAACCATCCTTTTAAATATTAATCAAACATTTACCCCCAGTCACCTATCTGAGTAAAATTCATCGTTCTTGCCCACCACCACCCCAGTTTGGACCCAACCTTATGCAAATAAGTCTTGACCCAGCTCCTCATGGGAACAGTCCAGCTCGAACTGCCAGGCCAGGTTCAATGGATTAAACCTAGATCTGTGACTTTGGGTAAGCATTTGATTTGTTCAGCATTCTGTCCACCATTTGTTTTTTTGTGCTTTTGTCACCCTAAAGGAGAAGGGTATGCCCAGACGTGCGTGATGTTCTCACTGTACCACTGAATTCAAGCTAGCCTGGTTGATATGGGGTGATACCCCGAAAATCTTCCAGGGTGCTTGTTTCTGGTCCAGGGAGCACCTGTCCTTGCATTTCCCAGACATGAAAATATATAGAAAGATAATGTTGCCTGGGCACTTTAATACCAATAACGCTGGCGCACATGAAGCACCTGCGTTATCTTAAATGCCACATCTAAAAGGTGCGGCACTTTCAGTGCGCCCCCTGATAGCAGCCCTCTGCAGGGGGTAAAGGGGTTCCTATGGACCCCCCAGACATCCCCTTGCAGGCAGGTGCAGTCACTCACTGTACCCATCTGCAAGAAATCACTAATCCCTCTTTAAAGTGCAGGTGGGTTGCGGCCTGCACTTTGAAAACTCCGAGCGGCTTTAACGCAGCCCCTGGTTGTTTCACTCTGGTAACAGAGATCTTCGCCAGGCAGGTGACATTCTCTTTTTATGCTAATCAACCTCCACCAGGAGATTAGAGGTCAGGGCCTCTGCCGACCTGGCAGGCTAGCGGCCCATTCAACAAGCATTGGCATAGCCAATAGGTCTCGCCTTTGGGACCTTATAAGTGTTTAGCCATGCAACAGTTGCATAACAAAATACTTATAAGGTCCCAAAAGTGAGACCTATTGGCTATGCCAAGCAGCCGTGCGGCCACGAAAGTGATCGCGATCAAACATTAAAGCGGCCGTGCGGCCGCAAAAGTGAAAGTATTCACTGTAAAGCGCGGCGCGCGCGCCCGCGCACATGCACTGTAGCTCTAGGCTGGCCTGGTAGCACTTTTTGGAGCCCTCTCAATAAGTCTCGCCAGACCAGCGCATGCGCTGGGTCAGGCGAGACCTAAAAAGGACTAAGGGGCATATTATTAAGAAACGGTGTTAACATTATCACCGCTTTAGCGGCATAAAACTGCCGCTAAAGCGGCGATAATGGGCTTGATAATATGTCCTTGAGAATTCCCATAGAAGCCCATGTTCTGGTGTCAACATGGGCTTCTATTGGAATTCTCTGCGGCATATTATCAAGAGCGATAATTTTAACGCCGTGCTTGTTAATATGCCCCTAAATTAGGCCCCTAATTATGTATTTTATTATTTTATTTCAAGAAAACACTGGATTTGTCTCCTACTTCAAAACCATTCACACATCCAAATTGTCTGCCACGACAATGGTGTGTTTCACCTTTGAATGATTGTCACCAAGTGGTGCAACTTCCCCTTCAACTCAAGCTCGGTCCCCCTGAACATCGCTCAATGATGCTCGATTCCCCGTGTTTTTTCAAACCACCTACACATAGATGCTCATTTTCTGACTGAAAGCAGTCAGTGAATAGATAGGTAAAAACACATTATAATGCTAAATTAGGATAATATAGCTGTAAAAAGATGAAGGGGATCGAAATAATGAAACCCTCTCCTCTCCCTCGTGTCATTGTCCCATAAATAGGTAAGAGAACAGAAAACCAAATAATGTCATTTTATTGTAGCTCCCTCCTTCAGGTTACACTACTCTAACATTAGGCACCCCCTCTGCAGACAGAATAGGCCATGAAAACATTTATAGCTGTATCTAAGAAAGTAAGGGGCATATCAACAAGGGCTTTATCTCTGCTTTTTTGGCTTTAAAAGCCAAAAAAGCAGAGATAAAACTAGCACCCTATCAACAACAGGGTGCTAACATGCAAATTTGCATGTTAGCACCCATTTCCTCTACACTTCCCCTTGCATCTCTAATGAGATGCAAAGGGGGCGTTCCAGAGTAAAATAATAGGAGAAATGTCGCTAAGCGACATTTCTCCTCTTATCAAGAATATCGCTAACCCTGTTAGAGACAAAAAAAGCAGCGCTAACCGCGGTTAACGCTGCTTTTTTACGTCTGGTATTTTTCTGACTTAGCCATGATATCCTATGGAAGGAGCATATCATGGCTAAGTTTGTCTGTCCCTATCAACAAGCTAACGTGAGATTATCGCTGGGTTTCCAGCGATAATCTCACGTTAGCCACTTAGCGTGAGGATTTTTATCGCTATTGAGATAAGCGTTGCTAATAGCACGCTATCTCAGTGATAAAAATCAACGCTAGCCGGCGATAATTATCCTCACTCTGAGAGCGCTGAGCGATAATTATCGCCGGGTGTTGCTGATATGCCCCATAGTACTCGAAGAGTTAATCTAAGACACGGCACCTGCAACAGTTTTGGACGGACTGGTGTCTTCAATAGTTGAAGAGCTAAGCTGTGGCATGTTACCATCTCAGATGGCAGTAAATAGTTCGTTTTCACTGGAACATTAAGGAAATGTGCTGTTTTTCCTGGCAGTATATCAGCATTTGCTGGCATCTTTAAATTAACTAAAGAACAGAACACGACAAATACAGTAAACATAACAATACAGAGTAATAATGCAACTCAAAAATACAACAGCGCAGAAATCACCCCAACACATCACAACCATAATAAAAAACACAAAAACAAAACAAAAATACTCCACCATGACAACATAGCAATGCAACCTAAAAGACAAACATAGCACAAAAACACAGCAAAGTCCCACAAAAAAACCCAATGGCACAACACAAAATAACACTAGCACGCATATATAATAGAATAACGTGGTAACAAAACACAGTACCAAAACAAATACACCAGCATAAAACCCCACAACAATCCAATGTCACATTTTTAGAACAGCACTGCAATGTTCTGCAACATGACATGGCAGAACAGAAGCATATAATCAACAGACGACAGTAACCTTATACCATAATACCAGAGCCAAGGAACACAACCCAACATAATACAGCACATTTGCAAACTCGTGCTGTTGTGCTGTGTTGATGTTTTATTGTGTTTTGTTGGTACGCTATGTGGTATTGGTGGGTTGCAATATTGTTGTATTCATAAACTGCATTTTTCCGTGTCGTGATAATATTGTGTTGTTTTATTGAATTTTCTTGGTGACCAGTGCTTTAAATGGGCCGGCACTTTTCCTAGGACGAAGAGATTACCGGTACTCATGGGACCTGACTTGAACCCAGGCAGGGCTCCCTTCATCCCTCAACTGATACCTCTGCAGCACCTTTAACAAGCACTGCACAGATTTTATTACGGGAGCTTTTGTCATCAGGACCCAGCATGAGCTGCTTTGGAAATCATCAGAGTGGGGGGAGGGGGGGTGTCATCAGTGTGCTTATCTTATCCATTGATCTTTCACAGTGGGGCTGAAAGGGGGCTGTAAAATCAAATGTGTGGCGGCGGGACGCACTGTTCAGGATAGAATATTCAGTGGATAGAACAAAAGAATTGCCTACCACATATGTGAATTGCCTACTTGCCTGCTGCTACTTTCTGTGTGTTTCTGTTGTTGAAAATGTTAGTTATCACTGACCAGCAGCGTTTCATTTAAAAGTGGGTTTATGCTCCAACGGACCCACATGTTAAAGTACCACACACCGAGCTCACGACCTGGTGCTCACATTAAAAGAGGAAACTGTCGCTTTCTATGTGGACAATCAAAGTGACGCTCTTCAAAACCTCATGAATGGAGTGGGTGGGGTGAGAGCACTGATGGAAGAGCAGCATGAAAGAGTCTTAAATAAGCATGCATCCCGAGTTTGTTTTCAGCAGCAGCCATTTCAAGAAGCAGGCAGTTTCAAAGATTCCCAAATATGTTGCATAATGTTTCTAGTCTTGTCCTTGCAGTGATAAACGAAAAAAAATGAAATAAATTCTGTTGCCCTGCGGGAGGTTACTAAATAGAGAGAGTTGCCCTCAAAGTCGATATAGTGTGGGTTTAAAACATATTTGAGGGGTGCAGAATGAAGGCTATTTGGAGCACTGCATTCAAGTGGGAATGTTTTATGGAGAGTGTGTCCTTTCAACAAACTATTTAACTCGAGGAGATAGCTTAGGAAGTGTACATAAAATGGCTCTTCTGCGCGTCAATTCGAAGCCAAGCCCTCAAATGCTTGAACAGTATCCCCTCTTTTATCTGTCCCTCACAAAGCTCCTGTCCCGCGTACAGTGACATTTAAAAATAAGTGTGTAATCCCTTTTCAGAGGTAAAATGTGAAAGACAATGCCACAGACTGACCCACTATTCACTTTAATAGTATCATCAAAAATAATTTGTGTTTGTTGCCCTGTGGTTTTGTAATTTGGCCCTCGATTGCAGCAGTAATTCCAGCGGCTCAGCCCCACTGCAATGTCTAGGGCATTTTAAAAGCCCAGAGTCAAGCCACGGTGCAGCCATTCTGTTGGCTTCGTTTGACCAGTGGCCCTTGATCAGCCATTTCTGATGGCACAACTGCTGCTTCTCCCCTCTCACCACAAGCACAGCATGAAAATGACGTGGTGCCCGAGCCTCACTTTTAAGGATGTTGTGGTTCACACCCCAGAAATGCACTGATATGGGCCAGGTCCCACTGTTCACACTAGACGTAACAACAACACTTGAAAGCTGGAATTTATTTAATGCATTTTTAATCTACATATATTTACTTCCTTTATGCATCTATACACTTTCCTTGAAATTGGATCTATACATTTATTACTTTTCTGGTAATTCAGCTTATCCAATGCACTACCCTATTTCTCACTCTATACCTCACTCAATATATCTTCTACCTCAACTCTGACTCATCTCAAACCTCTTTCCACTAGTCTTTCCAATGCACTACCCTATTTCTCACTCTATACCTCTATCAATATATCCTCTACCGCCACTCTCTCATTCATCACAAACACCATACCACTACTATGATCCCTAAAATAACCCTTTCTAGACTCTTCCCTACACCACCCCTCCTTGCATCATCTCATGCCTCTTTTACTATACCGATACCCCAAAACAAGCCTCTCTAAACCCCTCTCTCAGACTCTTCCCCTCCACATCCCTATTACTCATTCCAAGCCTCCTCCTACTGCTATGACCTCCAAAAAAAAGTCTAAATCCTTCCCTCTTCTATCCCTCCACTATCCTTTTCGATCCAAATAATAGACTAACATGTCTACTCACATTTCACTAAACTAATCCTTTATAGGTTCCAGAGTAGCGCGCTACTCGCCAAAAAAAGCGCTTCAACACCCCATCAGGGGTAACAAGTGCTATATAAATACAAACATTTTCCCCTCTTCTATCCCTTCGCTATCCTTCTCAATCCAAATAACTGACTAACATATACACCACTCAAATTATTTTCATATTCAATACACTAATTCAACACTAATCCTTTATGGGTTCCGGAGTAGCGTGCTACTCACAGAAAAAGCAATTTGACGCCTCGTATGGGGTAGTATGCGCTATATAAATGCAATTACATTACAATACAATACTTGCATATGTAAATTAAAAGGGATCTTGTTACCGAACGCGCTGATCCTTATTTTATCGACGTTGTCGGTCCAGTGAAAAATGTGAAATGCTCTTTAAACAGAGATGTTTGCAGCCAGTGTTAAACCACGTGGGCCTACATGCCAAATGTATGTAAATGGCTGTATTTTTTTCAAAAGCCAGTAAATGTGTTGCATGGCTAGGTATGTGCGTGTTCTTCACACTCATGGTTGCAATTTATTGCACACTGTGATCGAATGCCAAAAGCAGGAAAACATAAATGTTTTATTTTTTGTGCGCTCCAAGGTGATTGCCTGTACAAGTTACGTGGAACAAGCACAGAAAACATATTCAATTTGCAATAAGCCCCATCTGCTAACCAGGACTTCACGTCATTGGCCATATTTTGATTCAGAAAGACCATCTTGCCATTTATAATGTGATTTGAAAGCCTATTCCCTTTCTTTTTAATATTTATTTCATCCACAAATGCAAAAATGCATTTGGCATTTAGTATAGTAAGTATATGAGGCATATAATATCAATTATTAGCTGAATTAACACACCTGGGATCATGGTGTGCATTTTTATTACAAACAGGGCAGCCATATGCAGCGTGTTTACTCCTTCCACCACTCTTTTTCAACCACATAAATTGAATGTTGAAAGGTTGAGCCACCAACAGCAATATTGCTAGTGTCTGTGTGTCAGCACTTCTCATCCAGTGGGAGGGAGGGGAGAGAGGGGGGGGAGAGAGAGAGAGAGAGAGAGAGAGAGAGAGAGAGAGAGAGAGGGAGGAGGGAGGGAGGGAGGGAGATCCTGCTCACTCAAGTTATACAAAGTATGTCTCTTCGAAAGCAACTCTGGTTTCCAGGTTGACAAAAACACCCACTAGTAGCGAGAATGAAAATAGTGCCAGATGAATGCCTCGCTTTTTGCAGGTGCGCATTCACCAATCGTGAGAACCAGGGGTCCTTCCCATAAGCTCGGGTCATCATAAGTAACAATAAAGTGGATAACACTGGAGGTTAATGCACTTGCTAGAAAGATCTGTGTACATTCTAACCAAGGGTTCAACTTACCATAAAAGTGCACAGGGGATCAATGTGTCTGCCGGAAAGCACAGCATGCAACATGTAAGTCACAGATTCGTTTTTTGTGTGTGTAGATAGCTTAGTTGATTGCTGTTTTTGTTGCATAGAGCCTTGTGTTACCTGCAGGTCAAAAGTTAACATCCCTGTAATGTAGCTCGGTGAGTTATGACCCTGCAGCAAGAACCTGCTTGCAAACAAGAAGGCATATATTTAGAAACTTGCTGTTTTTTCCTCAGTCTTTTCTTATTTTAGGAATGCTAAAAAAGGCTACTTTGGGCAGTAATAAACGCTTATTTGTAAGTGCCAAATATATAGTTATTATTGAGATAACTAATGGACAGATACATCCGACATTCTAACAAT
The DNA here is from genome assembly GCF_964204655.1 of Triturus cristatus. Taxonomy (NCBI): domain Eukaryota; kingdom Metazoa; phylum Chordata; class Amphibia; order Caudata; family Salamandridae; genus Triturus; species Triturus cristatus. The sequence goes on along the minus strand of NC_140585.1, from coordinate 1,294,346,270 downwards.
GCATGCAGATTTCGTGCATACAACCTTGGCAAAGTCAAAAAGCTAACCCGGCCTCTTGTTCCACCTTAGCACCTCCCTAAACTCCGCCCAGTACTCCTTTTGGTGAGTACCTGCACTTATTTATTTCCATTTAAAGCACTGTTGGTGACCCCTATTGTGTTGCTGTGTTGCATACTCAGCTAATTTTCATTGTTGTTGTTATGTGGTGCTGGTGTGGTTCACTGCTCTTATTTTGATGTGTTCTTTCAATTGGGCGTTTTAGCGCTGCTTTGTTTCTGTACTTTCGCTGTCATCAACTGCAATCTGCTTTCTTTAATTAGCATACATGTTCTTGTCCCTCATGGCCCTTATCCTCAGACCACATCTCCGCCATTTTTGGACAGGAGGATGCAGCTCATAATCCTTGGACTGATGCACAAACATTTGCATGGCATTGACCTAGTTATGCTGACGTTTTTGCAAACCAAGATCGAGCGGCAGGGCTTTTTCCATGACTGCTGCCAAGCTGCGGTCTTCCATGCCCAGCCCTATGCAAATAATGACTGGCCAGTTCCAGTTTTGCAAAGGACTGCATACGTAGCTCTACCTCTGGCTTCCCTAATTCCACTGTCCAGATTCTGTCCTTTTATGACAGTGCTGCGCAACTGACCCCATGATTTGCAAGCAGACTCATTTTAAACCATTGTTAGAACTCATCATTACAAGCTGCTCGGAGCATTTTGATATGACTGCCCAGAAGCCACAATGCCTTTTTTCATACCTACATGCTGAAAAAAAAGGGATACAAATGCACACAGTGCTGAGAAACAAACAATCACCTACATGCACGCTGAGCAGTGATACCAGGCCCAAATCCAGATACTGCTGAGAAAAATCCTAGGATCTCTAGCCATGCAATACTCTGAGGCCAGGGTCCATAGTCCCACTTTGCTGAGGTGTCATAGTCCATGTCCATGTTCAGGGTCAGGGTCAAAGACATTAGAGCCACATGCCTGAGAGGGAAACCAGCATATCCTCATACTGCTGAGATGACACATTAAAAACTTCTACTGTCCAGTCACAGGATGCTAAGTGGCCAGATATATGGATGTGTTATGCAAGTGCACATACAGAGTGTGTGCGATTCCATCGCTGTGTACATTCAAATTGGCTTATGTGCCACTAAGCCACCTGTGCTCCACAGCAGTGTACCCGGTCAGTGGAATTACTGGCACTTTTCCTATTGTGTTGTACCCACAACAAGAATAATTGACAAGTTTGTTATCAGTTTCGCTCTTCGCTTGTGCATCTGCTTTCCAAATGTGTGACTTTTACTTTTCTGGCTAACGTAATTACTATTCTGAAGTTTAAAAAATCGAATACTAGTTTGCCATGCGTTTGCAAATTCTACAAAATAATTTTCTTAGTGATAGGATATCTGCTTCTTTTTTGAAGTGTTATTTGTCTTTCCTTAGTGGCTGCTTACTAAGAACGATGACAGACACCAATTTCCCACAAATTCTAAGAAACATTTCCACTTGGTTTTGCAATCTGCACAAAGATGATAGATTCAGATTCTGAAAACTTTGCAGTTTATCATCTAAAACCTTGTTATTGCTGCATTGTGATTTCCATGCTGGAGATGGTGCTCCTCAGCGTTAGAGGAAAAATCTGTCTCGCATTTGTTTGTGTTGAAGCTATTGGCATAGTAAATGGCAATGAATTTTACTTATGTGTTATGGAGTGTATGTATGTGGTGTGTAGTGGAACTATGTGGGTTGGATTGGATTAGTTAGTTGTGTAATTGTGTGGAGTGTAGATGTGTGGTGTGGAGTGGATTTGTGTAGTCTCATTATGTGGCATGGTGTGCTGTGGAAATATATGGTTAGCAATTTTGTGGCATTCAGTGTAGTGGCATTATGTATAGTTGATTTGTGTGGAGTGGTAACTTGCACAGTTTAATTATGCGGTGTGCAGTTGAATCTTGCAGCACGGTGTAGAATTGTGTGGTGTGGATTGGATTTATGTGATGTTGTGTCATTGTGTTGTTGAGTTGTATTATGTGGTTTGGTGTTAAATTATGTGGTGTGGGTTGGCAATGTGTAGAGCGGATTTGTGTGGCATGGAACTTTGTGTACAGCTTTGCGTTTGTGGTGACAGAAAAGAACAAATAGGTAGGAGCTAAGCATCAGATCTATGAGTTTAAAAAAAGAGGAAAGAGTTGGAGCTATTGGCATTGTAAATGTAAATATCTCTTACCTATGTGTTATGGATTGGAATGGATGTATGTGGTGTGTATCAATTATGTGGTTGGATTGGACTTGTTAGTTGTGGGATTGTGTGGTGTGAACTGTGTGGTGTGGATTTGTGTATTGGAATTATGTGGTATTGTGTGCAGTTGTATTTAGTGGATCGTAATTATGTATCTTTGAGTGTATTGGGATTATGTGATGTGAGACTGTGTGTAATGGAGTGCAAGTATGTGGAATGGTATTTTGTGTTGTGGTGCGTTATGCAGTGGATTGAATTACTCTTTTAAAAAAAGAATTATCAAAAAATGTCTTCTAGTAGTTTTTTTTGTCCTTGCAATGCTGGCAACCTCCTCCGGCCTGCTTGTTTGTTATAACATTTTTTTGTTATGCAGGGACATAAACAATAGGAGGGTGGAAATTGAGAAATAGTACCTGAATTACAACACGAGCAGCAGACGGACACTAGTAGAGAAGCAACAGATGAAAGATTCTGAGGGCACACTGAGGTGGTGCTGAGTAATGCTGAGGTGGTACTGAGGTGGTTGTGTGCTGGTACAGATGTGGTGCTCAAGTGATGCTGAATGAAACTCAGGTAGTGCTAAGTGATGCTGAGGTAGTTGTGTGCTGGTGTGGAGATGATACTGAATGTTACTGAGGTTGTGCTGAGTGATGCTGAGATGGTGCTGAGTGACGATATGGCACTGAGTCATGCTGAGGTAGTGGTGCAGCGCTGGTACTGAAGTGGTGCTGTGTTGAGGTGATGCTCTGCTGATGCTGAGGTGGTGATGCATGGGTGCTGAGTTGCTGCTGAGATGGTGGTGGTGCACTGATGCAGAAATGGTGCTGTGCTGTTTATGTTGTGCTCTGCGGGTGCTGAGGTGGTGCTGTGCTGATGCTGAGTTGGTGGTGAACTGATAAGGAGGTGATGCTGAGGTGATGAGGTGGTGCTAAATGATGCTGAGGTGGTGCTGAGTAGGGCTGAGGTGGTGCTGAGTGAGGCTGAGGTGGTGGTGCTGCGCTGGGTCTGAGATGGTGCTGAGCTGGTTCTCAGGTGGTGCTGGGTAATGAGTTGGTGCTGTGCAGAGGTAATGCTGTGCTGATGTTGAAGTGGTGTTGCATTGGCGCTGAGGTGCATCTAAGGTGGGGCTGCTTTGGTGCTAAGCTGGTGTTGATGCACTGATGCAGAGATAGTGCTGTGCTAATGCTGAATTGGTGCTGTGCTGGTGCTGAGGTGGTGCTGATCCATGCTGAGATGGTGCTGCTACACTGGTGCTCGGGTGGTGCTGAGCTGGTGCTCAGTTGGTGCTAAGTGATGCTGATGTGGTGTTGTGCTGAAGTGGTGGTGCACTGATGTGGATATGGTGCTATGCAAATGCAGAGGTGGTGCTGTGCTAATGCTGAGTTAGTGGTGCACTGATGAGACGGTGGTGCTGAGTGATATTGAGGTGGTGCTGAGTGATATTGAGGTAGTGCTGAGTGATGCTGTGGGAGTGCTGAGTGATGATGAGTGGTGTTAGTTATGCTGAGGTGGTGGTGCTGCTCTGGTGCTGAGGAGGTGCCGAGTAATGCTGAATTGGTGCTGCGCTGATGCTGAAGGGGTGCTGCATGGGTCCTGAGTTACTGCTGAGGTGATGCTGCACTGGCAGTGGTGCACTGATGCAGAGATTGTGCTGTGCTAATGCTGAGATGGTGCTGTGCTGATGTTGATGTGGTGCTGCGCTGGTGCTGAATTGGTGGTGCACTGAGGAGCAGCCGCGGCCCGTGGAGGGAGTTCCGTGGGGCAGAAAGGCGGGGCGGGGAAGGGGCATGGTGGGGGGTACTAAAAACCGGAATATGGATAATTGGAGGTAAGTAAACAATTAAATAAATAAAACAACATTTGTAGCGCGCGCTGCATTGCATTTTGAGATGCAGGGCGCGCAACGAAATTCGTTTTATTTATTTAATTGTTTACTTACCTCCAATTATCCATATTCTGGTTTTTAGTACCCCCCACCCTGCCCCTCCCCTGCCCCGCTTTTCCGCCCCACGGAACTCCCTCCACGGGCCGCGGCTGCTAAGGAGGTAGTGCTGTGTTGATGCTGAGATGGTGCTGCACTGATGAGGAGGTAGTGCTGTGCTGATGCTGAGATGGTGGTGTTCAGGTGGTTCTGTACTAATGAGGAGATGAATTCTGCGCTGGTGCTGCACTGATGCTGAGTTGGTGCTGCACTGATGGTGGCTAGCTGATGAGGAGGTGGTGCTATGTTGATGCTCAAGTGCTGTGCTGAGGTGGTGGGGAACGATGCTGAGGTGGTGGTGCTGGACTGTTTCTGAGGTGGTGCTAAGCTGGTGATCAGGTGGTGCTGAGTGATGTTGAGTTGGAGCTGTGCTGAGGTGGTGGTGCGCTGATGCTGAGGTAGGGCTGCATTGGTGGTGGTGCACTGATGCTGCGATAGTGCTGTGCAGTGCTGCTGTTAAGTTGGTGCTGCGCTAATCCTGAGTTGGTGCCGCACTGGTGGTGCACTGATGAAGAGATGGTGCAGTGTTGATGCTGAGACGGTGCTCAGGTGATGTTGAGCTAAGGCTGAGTGATGCGGATTCCCTCACCACCAGCCTTCAACAGTGTCCCTTAAGGCTCCATAACCACTAATGTTCAGATGCATTTAATTAGTTCTAAAGTGCCACACATACAAGTGTAGGGTGTGAGAGCACTTTGCAACGCACACAAATTACACAGAGACAATAAATCATAAGTGTATAAATTAATCTAAAGGAAATGTTACATAATACAGAGCACTACAGGGTGTAGGAGTCACAAGTCATGCATATTGGTAGGCAGCATTGCTAAAGAGTGCCAGGGCCCCAGAAGCACAAACTCAGAATTGAAAACAGAACACCATAGTTAGGGGTTCTCTTAAATAAAAAGAATCCATTTCCATCCAGTTCAACCCTTTTTGCAACTTTCATATCTCCTCTAATCTTTACTTTGCAGTGCATGCAGTTCTTTGATGGCAGTTATTTCTGTTAGGATTTTAACTTATAAGCTGCAAGTAACATAAGAACAGTAACCCATTGACCTGTTTACATTTTATGCACTTTGTAATCTGCATGGTACACTTTCTTTGCAGCTGGCATATTAACCCTCTGGCTACCTTGCAATGAGTTAAAACTTCTCCCACTAGACAACTCTGATCTCTCCAGCAATAACACCAGTCACTGGAGTTATCTTGACATTTTTATTGTCTGGAAATTGCAGGAGGCCAGGAATGTGTGGAGTGCTTTTACAAGTAAAATAAACTCAGAAGCATTGCCCCTCTGAAGTCAGTATTCAGAGCAATGGCACAGCCCTTGTGCTGGTCCTGTGTTCTGGATGTATGATGATACAACTCTTACCATCACAACGCGGTATGTTACATCGCGGTCTTGACAACGTAAGTCATTACATCGACTTGCGTTGGAGGACGCTGTATTTAGGAATAGTGTGAATTAATATTCCAACTCCAGTTTACGTACAGTAGGGAAGGTGTTGGAATAGTAATTCACACTATTCCTTAGTCTAGAGCACCCTCCAGTGTAAGTCGGTGTAACGACTTGCGTTGTCAAAACCACGATGTAACCATACCGCGTTGTAATGGTTGCGTGGTAAAGGATGTTTCCCTGTGTTCTTGTTCTGCTTTTATTTAATGAAATACATTCAAATGTACATTTTAAAGGGGAGATTTTTCCAGAAAGAAACATTTTGGCCTGAGCACAAAACCAATGAGGAGAAACTTCCAACTCTTCAGCCAGCAGCAAAGCACAAGTCCTGGAGGGGAGTTAAAAACACAAGCAGCATGAATTTTAAAGTATAATTTCAAACTGTGTTCAAGTTTTGGTTTAACTTTTTACATGATTTAGAGCTGCAGTAGCTAGAAAGCATGGCTGGTTGCTGCTGACTTTGGACAGGAAGGACAATATGTGAATGCTGCAATAAAATGTGAGCAATTACGTCTGAGCAACCACAGTGTAACAAGAGGTTGAAAACATAATAAAATAGTCCCCCCCACAAGCAGATCAACAGTACAAAGTGTATTGATATTGTACTAAGTCCCTGCTACTTGAAGGAAAGAGGCAGGACTGGTCACTAGTAAGCAAGGATTTTTAAAGGACATTGAAACAAACAAATGAGAAGCAAGGAATGGCATTTGGTCCACAGAGATATATGTATACTAAACTATACAAGAGGTCGTACGCTTACGCTCGAACTAAACATGATGGACGTGCAAAGGAACCACATATCTGCCAAAGTCCATTTCTTTCATGGTGTGTCAAGTAAGACTAATTCATCAAGAGTTTTGCATGTCCACTTATTCTAAGATCATTTTGGGAAATTGTGGATAAAGTGTGAAAATGTGGGCACAGTATATCAAATATAGTGAGTCCTTGAAGAGCTCTTTTAAGACATGGTATCTGCAACAGGTTTGGATTAACTGGTGTCTCAAATAGTTGATTAGCTGGAGCAGTGGCATTTTACCATTTCAGACTTAGGTGCCGAACCTTTAAAAAACCTTAAGTGCATGGCTGAAAAATCTTGCCCACACTCAATGGACCAGACACGTGGCCCAGCCAGTGTCAAACATGTGGACACTGCTTTGCAATTCCTAATAGACCAGGGTGGGTCCACCCATTGCTGAGAACTCACAAGTAAGGGTTTAGCCTAATACCAGCCTAATACCACCAGGACCATGATTCTCAGTAGGTCGCTGACAAAACATTGCGAGGAAATATTCACATTGCTGGAGGGCCAACAACCAGCTGCCCTTTTCCTCACTGAGACATGGCTTCATGAGAACAGTGAGCCAGATCTTGCAATCACTATCCTTGCAGGCTATGCGATTGCTAAGAATAACCGAGTGATAAGAAAAGGTGGGGAGTTGCTATCATCTTTATGAATAGTTTGGAGTGTAGAGCTACCCTGATACATGTGACAGAATCTGGGAACTTGCTGTTTTCTATCAAGCTCTCAAATCTTTACACGTTTTTGGCGTCACTTCTTCACAGGCCCCCGAGGCTGGTTATGGAATTTTTGCAGCATATCCAGGATGTCATAGCACTTAATAGCCTTCAGACTTCGAATTTTACTTCCCTGGGTGCCTGAGTATACATCTAGAGGATATTAGTTGTAGTCAGTGGCACAGCCTGCTAAACGATTTATTTGCGATTCAGCTTGGACAACTAGTTACGCTTCCCACTCATAGTAAGGAACATGTACTGGATCCCATTTTCTCTAACCAACTCAATATAATGGTTAGCAATCCATGACCTTTGCTCTGGTCAGACCACCTATTGATTGAATTTGTGATCAATAAGGTAGATAGGCTAAAGCTTAATATACCTTGCCACAAATTGACCAGTCAGTGGTCCAAAATTAACCTTTTACAGTGGATAGAATCTTTACAGGCTTTAGGGTGTCCACACAATGGTGATGTCAATGCTGTTTATAGGGCATTTGAGAACTGAATCGAATCATCTTCAGAGACTCAGATCCCAAGGAAAATGCTGGACTCTTATCACAGTAGGACAAACGTCACCTGGTTTACACCTGAAAGTAAAGAATTAAAGAAAAAATTAAAGAGGAAGGAAATTAATTGGGTGTGGCACTTTGATGAAGAAATGATGGAAGTTTAATAAAAGCTGTGAACATCTATCAGTATGCAATGAGGAAAGCTAGACTGACAGACATTGCTGACAGAATGACATGGTCCACACAGGCCTCTAAAGAAATCTACACAATAGTGAATTCCTTCTAGAAACCCAATGTCACAGGGGTAAGCCCCCCTTAGAGAACAAAATGAAGAGCTTGCCCGCTATTTTGTTCGCAAAGTCAGCCGTAGTTATGATTCTCTGGGAAACAACTCTGATCAGAATCTGGATCGAATCACTAACGGCCATAATATAGTTAGCACAGACACTCCGACCTTTTTTATATTTCCTCAACTAAACAGTAATGCTATTGGGAAGTAGCAAAGACAGTTAAATCTGGATCCCCTTTAGCCCCTTCCCTTAAAGACATTTTGCTGAAAGGAGGTGATACCATTTTATCAGCCTTGACCAACCTACATAATCTCTCTGTGGAAAAAGGACAAGTCCCTGACCATTGCAAACACACAGTTGTTAGTCCATTTCAGAAGAAATTCTCCTCGGACCCCAATGAGTTAGAGAATTACAGACCGATATCTCTGCTCCCTGGTGCAAGCAAGATTTTAGCGAAGGTGGTCAATAGCCATCTGGCCTGTTTCCTGGAATCACATGCTCTCTTGCATCCAGATCAGACTGGATTTAGACCAGGGAATGGCATTGAGATGGCCCTCCTAGTAGCTATGAAAGACCTTAGGAAAATACTGGATTAAGGTGGCTCAGCTGCGCTTATCCTTTTGGATTTGAGCGCTGCCTTTGGCACTGTTTTTCGCCCTATTCTGCAAAGTAGGCTGGAGATGTTAGGAATTAAAGACAACGTATTAAATTGGTTGACCTCCATTCTGGAAAATAGAAGTTTCCAGGTCAGGGAGGGACGCTGACTGTCGGAGGTCCATCAGCTCAAATTCAGAGTACTCCAGGGCTTGTCCTTAAGCCCACTCTTTTTAATGTATATATGCATCCCTTAGTTGACATCATTTGCTCGGCAGGTTTTACAATGTTCTTATATGCTGACGCCACCCAGATTGTCGTCTCTCTTGCTTCTAACATCTGTCAAACTGAAGCCAATTTAACAGACTGCATGGACTGGATGTACAATAGTCACCTTAAACTGAATGGCGACAAGACAGAGGTCATGTTGGTTGAGAACAATCCTTCCCTCTGAAATAAATTTTCTTGGCCCTCATGCCGGGTGATCGCCACTCTCCAGAAAAGGAAGTTAAGAGCGTATGCCTTGATAAGGATCTTACCATGGCATTACAGGCCAGGAAATTGACAGGAACGTGTTTTGGTTTTTTAAGAGCTCTCAGGAAGACAATAAAATGGCTTCCTATTGAAACTCACAGAACAGTAATACAAGGGGTAGTTTTTCATGCTTAGATGACCGAAACTGACTTTTTCTTCGTAGCCCTGTGTATGTCACCAGAAAGCTGCAGGTTATACAGAATGCCACAGCAAGAATTTTGCGGAATATTCCCAAATCACAATCAGCGCAACAGGCGCTTGCCATTCTTCATTGGTTGCCAGTGAGGAAGAATATCGATTTTAAGACTCTGCATTGTACACAAACGAAAGCATGCCCATAGACCACATATTTTGAGGCAATTTATGGTACGTCACAACAAAGATTGCAACTTAAAAATAGTCAATTTCTTCTGGCAATGTCAAGAATAAAAAGGGTCAGAAGGGGAAGGTGATCCTTTGCTCATCTGGTGCCCAGGCTTTAGAATTCCCTCCTGATAGGCCTAAAAGCCAACAATAATTAGCTCAGCTTCAGGAACCAATTAATCTGTTTGCCGGAATCAGTATGTCATCCCTCAAGTCTCCTATTAGTGCGAAAAAGGCTGTGCTTGGGTAGCCATGCATTATACAAGATCTCGTAAATAAACAATAGATGAATTGTTCTTTGGACCATTATGAGAATGTGCTATTTTCCTTGATGATATAGCAGCATTTGTTGATATATTTAAATTAACTGCAGAACACAAAACAGAAAGTACAGTAAACACAACAATACAGTGCAATAATGCAGATACCAATTTATAATTATTATATTAAGTAATTATGGACTACTGAAACACATGGTTAGATTCTGACCTGTATGAGCATTTAGCACCATTGTATGCCAAGTTTACCCACAGTAAGCCTAGAATTGTCAATATGCCAAAAACACTAAAATAAAAACAAATAATGATGCTAGGGTCAGCAGCAACATGGCCAGTAGAGCAGGTAGCAATAACATGAGTGCTCACCATCATGATATGGATACACTGACCTATTCCTGATGAGATCTCTTACACCCTCTGCAATTTTGCTGACCTCTCTGGCTTAAGAGTCAATTGGGCTAAATCCTGTTCCTTCCCATTCTCTCTGACCACACCTAGCCCGGACATAAACCTGTTTGCAACCCCCCTTACATGGTAGCCACACACATTTAGATACTTGGGAGTCCAAGTTTATTACTCGCTGTCACTTCACTGTGTGTTCAGATGACCTTTTGGAAGACACTACTTATGTCAGTAGCTATGCTCAAAATGTTGGTGCTCCCTCATCTCCTGTTCTATTTCATTAGCCTGCCCCTTTACATCTGCACCTCCTTTTTCCACTCCTTTGAAAGTGTGATCAGAAGTTTCATGTGGAACGCATCTAGAAACTGGGTGGCACTCGCCAAGCTCTATCAGCTCGTGAGCCGCGGGGTCTGGCAGTACTATTTAGAGCAATATTATTTGCAGCCCAACTCCAGTAGGTGGTGCAATGGCTTACCAACTTGTCTTTACTGCAATTACTACTCTGTAGCCAGCTAGGAACCTAACTCATATATGCCAGTTATTTCAACTTTTTGTCCCTCCAGTGCCACCCAGACCTGTGCTGCTATTAGTTGCTCATCATTGCTTTAGGCGCAGCCTCTATCTGACCAGGCAGTCGGTCCCTTATGCACCAGCTCTAGCACTGTTGGGAACACCGCACAGCCAGCAAATGTCTGCTATGGCAGAACTGCAAGCCTGGACTGCAGCAGGAATTAATTCATTGGGAGATCTCTAATGGGATGGTGCACTCCTGCTTTATGAGTCACTAATGGAAGAAGGCGGCCTTCCCCCAATCAATTTCTCTCACACACGTCCTTGGTAGGGGCACTGGGGCCCAGATGGGGTAATGTAACCAGTGACCCTCCTGCACATCTCATGATGTAGTTCCTTCACATCCTCAGTCAAGGTAGGCATTTAGTGTGCTGGATGGATTGCTATGTTTATCCACGGCACCAACACTTGTGTCTCTTCGTGGATGGTAGGAGATAGATCCCAATCGCCCCTGCACGGACAAGGAATGGTCTTCCTTATTAGAGAGTCCCACCAACATACCACGCAATACCCGATTTTTGGTTAATTCAGTTTTACATGCTAAATAGGGCCTATATAAAAGAAGGAAGAAGCACAAGGTCACATTTTGATTCACGGATCTGGGCATGCTGTTGGCCTAAAGGCTGATCACCCAGCAATGGAAATCTCCTGATCCCCTGCACCTCAAATCCTGTACCCTTTCACTCACTGCTTGGGCGCAGGCAGAGGCAGCCGCGGTCCATGCAGGTAACAGCGGTGGGGCGGTGGGGGATTTCGAGGGATGATGCAGAGGGAAAATTTAATTATTTATTTAATTTTCCCTCTGCATCGTCCCTCAAAATCCCCCCTTGCCCGGCCCCACCGCCTCACCACTGTTACCTGCATGGACCGTGGCTGGGCGGAGAGCATTGCCCTGCACAGGGAGGATACTTTGGGACTCTGTAAACACCCCATAGCTAGCAGCTGGGATGCCATTATGGCCGATTTACACAACTACACACCTGAAGCCCCTGAATCATCATACGCCCAAAGGACCTGTGATGTGACAGAGGGGACAAACGGTGAAGGACGCTCCCAAGTCCTCCTCTGACATGCCTGTTTGTAAGTGATACATTCCCATGCAATGCCCCATTGTTTAAGTTAAGACTGACAGGGACGGACATACAGCACTTATTAGACGCAGAGCGGTGTTGCTTATCGGGGTGGGGGGTAAGGGCTAATGCACCAGTTAATGTTGCTAATTCCTTTTCCCTTGTTTCACTTGTATCTAATTGAGTTCGTAACAGCTTGCCTCTGGTATTGCAAAATGTCAATTATTGTGTAGGGAACATATCTTAACTTGTTGGACACTTTCACTTATGTTGATAAACACTTCCCCTCTTTTCATGGTGGGCTGAGTGGCACTGTACACAATGCTGGGCCTCCTGAAGCTGCTTTATCGTTCAAAAAACATAACTCATCCCCTGGGCAAACACTTGTTTGTGAAAGCATGGTCCCTACTCATTATATTGGTTTAGAGGTGTGGACCACCCTGAGTTAGCCTAACGTGAGTTTTTCTTGCCTCTAATGCAAACAATAGCCTATCACTCGACCTCCAATATAAAATAGGCAATAAAATGCAGAATGGAGCCGCCAGGGCCAAGTGCAGCACACGTCAACAACTCCTGCAAGCCACCCAACATCCAGGATGAACAGGATGAGAGCCTTGATGCCTCGCTGGACCTGCGTCTAGAGCCTTGATGCCTTGCTGGACCTGCGTCTTGAGCCTGGATGCCTCACTGGACCTGCGTCTTGAGCCTGGATGTCTCGCTGGACCTGCGTCTGGGGCCTGGATGCCTCACTGGACCTGTCCCTGGAGCCTGGATGCCTCGCTGGACCTGCGTCTGGAGCCTGGAGTGGGATGTGGAGGAGCTTTGGAGTCAATGAGCCGTGGCGGTAGACATTAAGGCGAAACGATCGCTTGTACCTGGTGGTGAAGTCTGGCAGGTCACATGGAGACACGTTGCTGACCTGTGTGAGAAGACTGCCTTGCGACCCTTGGAGCTGTGAATGGCAGAGGTGCTCCTGCACACCAAAATAGTGAGGTCCGCATCGCATACTACGATCCACCACTACACCGGGGTGCACGAAGGGGATTACCAACACTGTGTGCCAGTGTGCCATCTCCATGCATCACAGGCCCGATGATGTTGGACTGGCTGTATGCTGTGGAGGTTGCGGCCCGTGTGCTATGCTGAACTTGTGTGGCGTGAGCGCTGCAACTTCATGCCTAAGGAGGCCCTGCTGCATCAAGTGCATCGGGAGGTTCACCAGCGGACTAGGCAGCAACTGCTGTATCCATCCTAGTGAAATCACACCTGGCTGAGTCTCCTGCTGGCTGAGTCACAGATTTGGAGAGAGTGCAGTGGATTGCGCCACGGTGTCAATGTCCAGGTAAGGAGAAGGTAGGACACATAGCGCAGGAAGGGCCGGGGGATAGTCGCTCAGGCCCATCAAATGTACATGACGTACCCCCAGGGGCGCAATGGCGGAAGAGGGTTGCCCCACTAACTCAAGGAGTGAAGAAGAGGAACAATCATCACAAGAAGATAACTCAACCAATCAATCAATCAGGGGAATTGTAAGCGCGCCACTGACCCGTGAGGGTCTCAAGGCACAGAGGGAGGGGGGGTCCGTAGATCTGTTAGCCGAAGAGCCATGTCTTGAGGGTCATCCTGAAGGCGTTGAGTGAGGGGGCGTGTCTGTTGTCTTCCGGTAGCTCATTCCAGGTCTTGGCTGCAATGTGAGAGCAGGATCTTTCACCTGCTCTGGCTCTGTGGATGCGCGGGCTTTCGGCCAGTGCGAGGTTGGAAGATTGGAGCTTTCTTTTGGGTACATGGAAGTTGATTCTGTCATTGAGGCATTTGGGTCCATTGTTGTGTAGGCAATGTCAGCGTGAGTGAGGACTTAGAAGGTGACTCTTTTCTCCATGGGGAGCCAGTGGAGTCTTCGTAGGTGTTGGCTGATGTGTTTGTGCCAGGGTATGCCAAGGACGAGTCTGGCAACGGTGTTCTGTAATGTCTTGAGTTTGCAGACTAGGTACTTGCTAATGCCGGAGTGAAGCGCGCTTCCCTAGTCCAGTCTGCTGCTGATGAGTGGATGGGTGAATGTCTCCCTTGACTCCGGGGGGATCCATTTGAAGGTCTTGCGGAGGATGCAGAGGGTGTTGAAGCCGCTGGATTAGACGGCGTTGACCTATTGGTACATGGTGAGGGATGAGTCGAGTACGAAGCTGAGGTTTTTGGCGTGGTCCGAGGGGGTAGGTGGGCTTCTGAGGGCAGTCGGCCACTTGGTGTTGTCCCTTGCTGAAGGGCTGGTTTCAAGGACGAGGACTCCTGTCTTCTCGGCGTTGAGCTTTAGTCAGCTGTCGGTCATCCAGACTGCGACGTCTTGCATGCCCTTTTGGAAGTTGAGTCTGGCGGTGGTGGGGTCTTTGGTGAGGGAGAGGATGAGCTGGATGTCATCAGCGTAGGATACGATGTGGAGGCCGTGTTGTCGGACGATGGCAGGGAGGGGGGCCATGTAGATGTTGAAGAGGGTCAGGCTCAGAGATGACCCCTGTGGGATTCCGCAAGTGATTTACGTGGGATCGGAGAGGAAGGGTGGTGGTCTGATCCTTTGGCTTCTTCGGTGAGGACTGATCGGATCCAGTCTAGGGCTGTTCCTTGTATGCCAGCGTCGTGCAGTATGGGACCTAGTGTGCAGTGGGAGACGGTGTTGAAGGCCGCTGAAGGGACAAGTAGGATGAGGCCTGCAGAGTGGCCTTGGTCCAGGAGGGTGCGGATTTCACCTTTGATATTACTACAATTCTCGACCTCCAGGATAAAGCCTCCTTTCTCCTCATTCACACCGTTTCGGATTTCTGTTCCTCCACATCTCTTGAAGCATCTTATGGTGGGAGAGAGGAGATGGAGCTTTGAAGATGAAAGCACAGCGCTCATAAAATGGGCGCCACACTGAATTGTTCAAAGTTATAAAAAAAAATAGAGGTGGGCAAGCCGCGCCCTGCAAAAGAAAAAAAAGAAATTGAAGCGGAAGGGTTCTCCCTTTCTCTCGTGCGCCGAGGAGAGCCCTGCTCTGAAGTATGTCATGTATATAAATACAAAAGCAGGCGCCCCTTACATAAAACATATACGCGTGCCAGCGAGTGAAGTGGACACCATAGTAACTAAAAAAAAAAAGTAGTCCCCAAAGAAAAACATATATACCTACAGTGTAGGACACTGTAGTTGGCCGGTGCTCTTGGCTTAAAAAAGGATATGATGTATTGGGAGCACCGTCCAGTAAGGAGCCAGGAAACAAAAGCTATGTAGTAGTTGACCAATGGTAAGCAGCAGGTGAAATTACACTCCATAGAGTGATTACTGCAGGTCTTGCAGACAGCGCATGCGCGCTGATGCTCGACCTAGAAAGTACAATCTCTGCTGCATGAACATCACTAGACCGTCCTCAGTCGCACTGCAATAATCCACAAAGGGGATAGTAACCTAGTTTCCCCACAAATGCAACATCAGCCAATTGATTGCAAAGTACACTTGCATCTACAATATGCATCCATGGCCGAATTAATGAGTTTACTTTTGCATAGACTTTACCTGTGAGTATTATCTGTGAATGCCCATCTGCATGCATGTGCGCCTACTCGTGGCCTCATACTCAACAGCAGTACACCCAAGGCTCCGATGCTGCTGCTGTTGTCTGTTTGAGGTCAGATGAAACTTCCGGTCAACCCAGCATGAGAGAAGCATCAGGGTTGGAAGGAGCTGGCTAACTCAGCACTCCTTTTGAGACTGGGGGACTGTACAATCCCCCAGCTGTTGTTTAAAACAGCTACTTGATAGGTGCGGGGAGAAATGCACATGTCGTGCTGGCCATCACAAGACAGCTGCCCAATCTAACAAGTGCACTCTGCACTTTGCAAATCATCCCAACAGCTGGCCTGCTAATCAATCAGAGAATGACCCCCCGCACCTGCCCTCACACTCACCTGTGGCACACACCAACATAATGAAATGGTAATGAGACCATTTCATTATTTACATGGTTTACTGCTGTGCCCACAGCAGGTGAGGCAACACTCCTCCGACCTAAAGGAAGAACCACCACTGATTAACACAACCATCAACTCGAGAGTGTGAGTGGCCAAACTGTCTCATCTAACAGATGATGCACTACCAATGGTAGACACCGAGCTTCATGCTGTTATGGGATTTGACTGGCCCAGAACAACTCCATCTTAGATTGCAATACTCACAGTTCTCTGGGATGATGGTCTGATTGCTTTCTTCCTGTTTTGGTGAAACTGTATCTTTCTTATGTTTTTGTTTGAAACTCAATAAAAATATTTGAATTGCAACTCTCAAAATTCACGGGCTAGTTAAAGCCCAGGGCTGGAAATGAAACCATGGTATGAGCCTATAATTTCTTGATACACAGTTTCAAATTAAAATCTTGAGCTCAGCTGGTGCCGAGCTGTCCAGCTTCCATGTTCCATGTTTGAGAAGTTCTTTCAGGTCAGAATTATCCTGGGATAAACACAACTATTAACACTAGACTGCGTGGATAAACCTGGAGTGAATGAACTATTAACTAGTTGTCTGTCCAAATTAGAAACTTGAGAGCCCTGCTCGTGGTTATTATGGAAACTATTTGAAAATACTTAGGTGCTCTCAGTACAGAGGTGCTCCGAATGCCTTATCTACCCGATTCACAACCAGTAACCCACCACAACCACTATGGCTTATGTGGAAAAGCTGGTTGTAGGTCTAGTGAGACCACTGAGCACAGGAGGTGGAAACACTCCTTAACAGCTCTCCCCTCTTCTAAGCGTGTCCCCCACACGTTGGTCTCCAAATCAGAAACATATATTGCAACCTATAGGGTGGCAAAACGCGAACAGAGAGATGCAGTGGGTCACAGTCCTCCCTACTTGATTTCTCTCTCAAGAGCGCAGAACGACCACAAAATTGCAAACAACCATTGGCAAGACCATTGCATCTGTCTTTAATGTGCTAACACATGCAAAAAGTGGCATGCACAAATGCTGTTTGTATGTTTTAGTACAGCAAAGTAAGATATATTGACTTCACCAACTTTTTAGTTGCCCATCATGAAATTCATCCTGCTTAATTGAGTTCAATGAGATTTCCAGTCAGACCTCTTGTTCTGACACAATATATTTTTTTTTCAACTTTCCATTTTTAGCAGACTGCAGGATAACAGGCAAACAGGAATAATGCACCAGCATTAGAGTAACCTGTATTTAAAACAATCTTTAACAATAGTGATATAATATATAAAATATATAGTGATAGAAATTTTGATAAAATAATGTGAGCCCTGAAGTTTTGGGGGTCATCATCACGCTTCTTGGATTTAGTCCATACATTACCGGTTCCTTTGGTTTGGTAAATACACGTGATGGTCTGAGCTCATAACCAGAGACCTCATTTCCCTCCAGGGTGTTAACATAGGGGATTTACAAACAGGAAGCGATTTCACTTCCTCTGAGCTGTGTGTGGGAGGACGGTCGAAACTCTGACTCTGAACACCTAGGTCTGGGCTTTAAAATAAAGCACAACACTCAAGAGCGGCATCCCCAAAAAGTCAAGGTTTATATGTCTAAGGTACAGAGAACAACTAAAACCCAGAAGTCACTGTCAAAGCAAAACTATCTGGTTTGTTTGTTCTATGCAAAGAATGCTATCGACTATCATATATACACGTGCAATGTCCAGACAAAGATCAAGCAGGACGCCTGCCGGGCACTGTGTACAAAAACCACACGCAGACATTGATAACACACATCTATATGCACAGATCTACAGACACACACAAGCACAATAGATGGCGACGTGGTTTGTAAAAGGTGCATAGACAAAGATGTAATTGACAGTGGAGGCACGAAAACGTAAGCACTTTTTTAATATCATTTTATTGAGCTTTATACATAGATATGCATCATAACAAACCCATGCCAACTTCAAGAGGCATGTTGTGAAGCTTTCTGCACATTTTGTCCCATCCTCATATAAAGGTTCAGAGCTGGATGGTTTGTGCCGGAATAACAGCACACGGGACATACTGAGCCTCTTCTCTTCCCACAGCAGACCTGTCTGTTGCCCTCTGGCCTGTATATTTGTCCCTCCCACCAGTCCACATTAGATCATATCTTCTACAGTTTTAATTGGGTCCCATATCTTTTTACATTTGTGTGGACATCCCTGTGCCTGATATACTAGATTTTCATCTCTCATGCACCAGTCCATGTTGTTTTCCCATTTCTGCAACAATGGTAGCAACTGACTCCCCTAGTACTTATTCAGATCTCTGTGCTACCATCAGGGCCACATTGCAAAAAAAGAAGAGAGTACGATCTCTTTTCTCCAGATACCCAAAGAGATCAATTGTGGGCTGGTTGTCACTTGGCAGTCTAGTACCTCTGAATATCTACGACCCACAATATCCCAGTATTCTTGAGCTTCCAGGCATTCCCAAATGGTGCGGATCAGTGTGCACCTCATTACCTCAAACATTGATAATTCTTAACCCTCCCCATCCGGAATTACTGGGTTTTACTGCTGTACACCCTGTGGAGTAGCTTTGGTGGAATTAATTAGAAGCCTGCCCTGATGGCTACTTCTCCAGGATATCGGCATGCCATTCCCCAGTCGCCATCCTCCAGTCTGCCCAAATCCCCCTCCCATGTCTCTCTCAGCGTGTCTTTTGATGCAGGACTATCTTCATCATCAAAAATCTTTATTTGTCTTTTATCAAACCATAGAAGAACACAGGGCCTAATTTACAAGTCCCGTGCGCCACCGCTGCGTCACTTTTATGTATTCAACTACGGCGCAATCAGTGAGTCACACTGCACCATATCTACAAACTGACACATTGGGTCCAAAGCATCAGTTTGTAGAACCCTGCGTCACATTTTACCTGCACCAGATATAATGTATGAAGGATAGGCGTATCCATGAAAAAAAAGCCACGTAGAACTGGTGCAGTGAAATTGACAACATTTCACTGCATGACTCTATCACTTCACTGTGTCAAAATCCTTACCCCTGCTCAGACCAAGAATTTTACAATAGGACTCGCCTATGTGTTCTGATGCATTGCTGGAATTGTGTCAGTTTTACGACTAACTCCAGCAATGCACCACTTTTGCAACAACAGATGTGTCAGAATTTCTGACACATCTGTTAATCCTGTGAATAGGAAAAATAGCTCTAGCAGGATGGATACACAGACCTAAAAAAGAAGGCCTCTTTTTATTTGTGACCTCTTTAGGAATTGCTCGGCTGCTGTAATTATTTCATTTTTAGAAAAAACAACATATGAAATGAATCAGTGAAATTTGTAAAGATATGGCTGTGCAAAATCAAGGAAGACACTAACTTCATGATGACATTGTTCTTTAAAGCTTTTTACTTAATATAATATTATTACTAAGCAATAAGTAGTACAACACATAAATTAATATTACAATCACTCAATTTGTAATACAGACTTCTTTCCAGACTAACACACAAAATGATAACAAAAATAACAAAAAATTGGTGAAGGAGGTGTCCGCAAGTACCGGATAATAAGCCCTTTTTTGCGCAACAGTAAATAAACCGTCTATGGGTACCAACACTTAATTCACAATAGACCAACTAGTGCATTTTACAAATTAATTGGCTAGAACATTGGTTTGTGATCTTAACCCCAATAGGTTTTTTCTCTTTCTTTAAGATGAATGGTGTTGGTCCTACATAGTAAGAGCAGATGCATTCCGGCCTTCAAATGTGGCCTCCTCAGGACAAAGCGGTACCAAAATCACCCAAGCTACATTATTTGAAACTAGTATAAGGAGCATTCCGGATTGGAAACTCTGAATACCAGTACAAGTTCTAGGGTCAAATGTAAGCAAAGAAATATGTGATAAACCCAAGAAGGACACGAAATGTGGGTCCTTCCAACATGTCAATGGTAGCTGTTATGGCAGCTCACTCTGAACGATGGTCTTTCAAAAGGCATAGAATCATCCTAGAAGCTGAGTTGGGTCGCGCCCATGATCCACAACCTTCCCGCAGTATAGTGTCTTTTGAAAGACCATCGATAGCAATACCTTTATACATTTCACTGATTCATTTCATATGTTGCTTTTTCTAAAAAATGAAGGGGCATATTATCAAGCATGGAGTTAAAATTATCGCCGCTTTAGCGGCAGAAAACTGCTGCTAAAGCGGCGATAATGGGCTTGATAATATGCACTTGAGATTTTCAATAGAAGCCCATATTGTCACCAAAACATGGGCTTCTATCGGAATTCTCAAGAGCATATTATCAAGCCCATTATCGCCGTTTTAGCGGCGATAATTTTTACTCTGTTTCTTGATAATATGCCCCGAAATCATTACAGCAGGTGAGCAATTCCGCCAGAGGTCACAAATAAAAATATGTATACAACAGGCTTATTGAAAATTTTTCATTGCCTTAAGGGTGGAGAGGATTCTGGGTCAGAGTAACACCTCCCTATATAATCAGTTACAAAAAGTTTTACTCTAACTGGCCATACAGTGGTCGGTATCAAAGCACGTGAGTGGAATGATGTGCAATGTCTGGTAAGGGAGAATTTAACTTCACCAAAAGGTGAGCAAGGAAGCAATTCCTTTTGATTTAGGTACCCTCACACACCCTAGTGGCGTCATGCTTCATCATCGGGTCACCCCGACGCCTAAAAGTCGGGGTGGGCTCAACCACAATGTTGGGAGCTCTTTGAAGATATTTATAGACCAGGGGGGGCTAGAAATTAAAAAACCTCAGGCAGATCCCCAGTTTCCCTTTATTATTGGGTCTGTCTGGGTTAATAAAATTACTAAAAAATGGGGTCTTAATAGGAGTATTATGGTCCTAGGACCCTAGTGCCAACATGTTTCAGTCCAAGTGCGGCCGTAAAGGTCCAGGACTTTCTTCAGGGCAAAAGTGGCCTCCCTGGATAATAGAAAGGAAATTCCCTATTCTATTTTTTGATGCAAGGGCAGAGTAGCTGCTCATTGTTTGATCGACTGATTGATTAATCCGTCATGTGTGGTATTCCATCTGAAAGAAAAAACATGGGCAACAAAACAAACAACTTGTATTTGTAGACTTTTCTCATGGTTTTTCAAAGTGATGTGTCCCATAAACGTGCTAAGGACAAAGAACAACACCAACAATTGCCGTGTGATTCTATGACATAGTGGTGTGTCCAAACATGTGCCACTCATAACTGTATCTGTACACAATTAATCAACGTGACAGATATATTGTGCGGTGGCGATTTTGCTCGCATCCTAACTGTTTTTGCATGCCAGTTAGTGAATACTATCAATGTACCACACTCTACAAAATCCCGCTCTCACACAACACTCAAACCGTATCAATGTATCGACATAGTAATGTGAACTATGCAAGACTGTTAAAATCAATGTTGTACTCGTGCATCGTTGTTTCCAAAAGCACAAACATGCATACGTTCTTACCCGAAATTCGGACGAGTTCTGTATCTCAGGGAATCGTAGGGCTATTGGGGGTAGCTCTATAGTCAAACCCTATCAGCGGGGTCCCCCGAATGTAAAGAGAAAAGAGGAGGAATATTGTGAAGTAGCTATATGAGACCAAAGTGATCATGGATATGCTGGTTGTCAACTCAGTAGAGATGCAATATGCCCACATCATGGGTGGGAAACAGGAAATCTCCCCACTTACTTCGTCAAGAGTCCTGCCCCGCCACTCAACCTACTTGGTCCCGATCTCCGGCGTTTGGCGCCGTTATATCATGGGTCGGGTAACTTGTACTTCCTTGTTCGTAATGCTGACACGGGATTGGTTCTAACTTCCCCGTCAGTGGTGACGAGACCACGTGATCCCGATGGTTCAGGGATCCATGGGAATTGTGGTTTTAACATTCAATGTGCCGCGATAAGGAAGAAATATTTTTATACACCAGACAAAATAGAATAAATATAATGTTGAAAAGGAGCTTCAATGCTGATGCTGGCTCAAATGTTACTAGTCCCAACTCGGGCGAATTACTGGGGAACAAAAGGAACTCGTGATGTGAATTTTCTTATTCGTGATGTTCTTGCGAGATGGTTGTGTTTGACCAGTTATGCCGAAAATTCGTGAACCCAATGGTTAGAGATCCCTGGGAGATGTAGTTTTCAATACCAGTCAGCCGCGATAAACAAAAAAACTTTATTGAACACCACAAGAATTTAAATAAATTACATGTTAAGTGGAGCCTTAATGTTGGTGCTGTTTTTAAATATTTGTGGTCCCAAATAGGACGAATTAGCGAAGTACAGTAGGAACTTCTGATATGTCAAAAAACAAATCGACATCGCAGTATAGGTGGCGTGCGTTGTTAGCTAGCCCATTAGAAACCCTGAGCTGCTTACGGTGTGTAGTTATTAAAGAGACACCACAATAACATTTTACGCCTGTGAGCTGCATGTCATGTAGAATTTTCTAGGTAGGACTTTTAAATTATTAAAGTGGTTTTAGTGTGAACGTGCCCCAATCACAGGTGTTAGTATATACTCTATGGTGGAGAAGGTCGTGCCCAGACTTGATGAAAAGATTGTTTATAAAGTTTTCATAATGTGTCCTGATGGTGAATAGACACTTTGCAGATATTTGAAATCAAAACCTGACGTGTGGCAGACCATACTACCTATTTAGTTGGTTCCACGGTATGCCATCGTTAAGGCCTTTTTCATGGGTCTTTAGACGATACACCCATCGTTGCTCTCGCTCTAGCAGTTTTTTCTGCTGATTGCCCGTATTCTTAATCTTTTCTAATACGGTCCATCTGATCTCTGTATCTTTGTGGTTCTTCTCGTGATAATGTGCTGTAAGTCTAGTGGCTGTTACTGCTCTACGTATGGTACTTCTATGTTCACTGATGCGAACTTTCACTTTACGGCTGGTCATCCCGATGTACAGCATGTCACATGGGCATTTAATCATATAAATCACTGACCTCGAAGGGAATGTTTTGCAGTACTTATGACAATTTGGTTAAGTAAAGCACCTTGTAATGGGTCACCCATTGAAATAGAGAAAGTGGGAGTTTTTCCACCACCCTGCATCATTTTTATAAGTGTCTAGGACTTTGGTCAAGTTTTGCTGAAGAAATAGGTGCCTGACCGCTGTTCTGAAGATCCCCAAATAAATAAAACCAGAGTCTTCCATGTAGTCAGGTATCTCCACTCGTTACTGAGCTCATCAGCAGACAGCGGGAATGCTACAGACTAATGCCATTGAATGCGAATCCCAGTGTAAGATCCAAATAATGTAAAAATATGTAACACTCTTGTGGGAGCACTTTGGATCAGCTAGATATAAAAGGATCTGCATAGAGTGAGATGATGTCTTCCAAGTCTGGGTCCCAAGAAAAGGCCACAAAGTAATGCATCTTTAAATATCCATGTGGCCAGTGGTGCTAGTGTCATTACAAAAAGCAGGGTGGAAAGGGGGAAGCCTTGACATGTGCCACTGCATAGCATGAGTTCCCCTGAGAGCACCCCATTAACCCTAACTCTAGCTATGGGATCTTTGTATAGACGCCTCATACAAAACAGAAAACTCAAGCCGAAGCCTGTAAAATGCTCATCATACAAGGCCATTCCAGGGAATGAAATGCTTTTTAAACATCTAGGACTGGCAGGATAGCCAGTTTGTCTAAGCGATTCCTGTGCACCAAACACCCGGCCAACCATCTCAGATTGTGCCTTGTGGCTCTGTAGGCCATTAAACCTGATTAGGCTGGAGCCACCAAAGGGTCTATCACCTACATAAATTGATTTGCCAGTGCCTTTCGCTAATATCTTTCTTTTCATGTTCAACTGTGATGTTGGCCAATAAGAGGCACAGTACTGGGGTTCTTTCCCTTCTTTATGAATCAGTACGAATGAAGCCATCCTCAAATTCTTTGTGGGTGTACCATTCTCTCTGGCATCATACAACATCTTACTACCACTACTTAGGATCTCACACTTCGGAAGAATTCCAGTGACAGGACATTAGGGCCCAGGGTTTTACCACTGTGCAACTGGGGCATGGTCTCCGAAGTCTCATTTATATTCTCTCAGTTTCTACAGATTAGAGCTTCTCAGTTCAGATGTCATGTGTGAAACGTTCCTAGTCTCCCAGCCTGTCTCCAGTTCATGCCTTGTAGATAAATGGTGAAAGCCTGTGCAATCTCAGTGGGGGTCTCTGCTTTCACTGCAGTCTGTGCCCTATTCCTCCATATCTAACACAACCCCATACCTTTTTTGGCTTGCCAGGCCAGAAGTTTCCCTGCCTTATTGCCCACCTCGTAAAGTCTACCTTGTTTAGCTATATAGTGGGCCCTTGCTGCTTGGTGTATTTAGGCTCTGTAGTCTGGCCTCTTTCCCTCAATCTGGTGATCTCTCTATCTCTCTCTCTCTCTCTCTCTCTCTCTCTCTCTCTCTCTCTCTCTCTCTCTCTCTCTCTCTCTGTTAGAAACTAGGGAGCATATCATCAAGAGGGGGCGATAATTATCGCTAAGCGCACTTAGCGCTAGGATAATTATCGCCTGCTATCGCTGTATTTTATCGCTGAGATAGCGTGCTATCAGCGACGCTTATCTCAAAAGCGATAAAAATACCAGTGATAGCTACAAAATGTGCGATCATCGCTGGGAAACCAGCGATAATCGCACACAAAACAGGCAATACCTTGCTGATAGCGCAGGGTGAATTTAGCCAATATATCCACCTTCCATTGAATATAATGGCTAAATCAACCGTTATTTTGGGGAAGAACTCCCACTTTGCATCTCATTAGAGATGCAAAGCTGGGCGTTAAGGGAAAGGGCACTGAGGCAAGGATTCACGCGATAGCGTGGCCTTGCTAATAGTGCGATACAATTATTGCCGCTTTCCGGCAGAAAACGGCCGATGTAGCGGCGATAATTGTCTTGATGATATGCCCCTGGGTCTCTTGATGGCAGAGATATGCACCCTGTCCAAATAGGACCTAAAAACCTACTCATAATAAGTCAAAACACAATCTAAATTGACCTGGGCTCACCCCCCTACTAGCTTGACACAGAGCAGTCAGGCTTAACTTAAGAGGCAATATGTAATAGTAAAACAGTGGCAACACCACACAAAAATGTACCATACCAGGTTAAAAAACCTAGAGTTTAATTTAATGAACACAATAAGATCAAAATGACAACAATCCAATCAGTTGAACCGTAGTTATGAATTTCTATATAATACATTGAAATGTAGTGCTTTAAAAGGCTTTAAAAGGCTTAAAGTGTCAACTGGGGCTGTCTGGTCACGCTATACCGGGTCAAATCCAAAGGTTCAGGCTGGATGCGATGGCGCATTGGTCAGATGCAGGAACCAGCCTTGTCCCACTGGAAAGTACCTTAGTTGTGTTGTCGTCAAAGACGAGATTCAGGGTGCAGATGAGGTGATGCATCATTGTCGGTCCACAAAGGATAGCGATGCATTGGTTCTGAGCCACGCAATGGCAATGATACATTGGGAATGGAGTTGATGCGCTGCACAGTTGGGGATGCTTCAGAGTCGATCCACACAACGCCGATAATGCATCCACAGTGGAGGAGATGCGCCCATTTTGAGTCCTTGTATTAACAGTGGTGTGTGGATTCTGCCAGAGCAGCACTTTAGACCAAGGTCTAAGGGCCCATGACTGGGTAGGCACCACTTGTTAGAGCAGACTCACAGATGGCAGACACCCTGTGCTGAGGTAGGTGAGTTAGAAGTCTTTTATGTTCCTGAGACTTCAATTAGGAGGCAAGCAATCAAGCCCTTGAAGTCACTCTTGTTCTGGGTTCAAGTGATGTTAGTCTAGTCTTTCCCCTCCTGGCGAGGAGGGCAGCAGGCAGCAGGTCATCACTGCAAGAAAGCAATTCTTCCAGAGCAGCAGTCCTGCAGAATGATAGTCCTTTCAACAACACAGCAGTCCTTCTTCTTGACAGAATATCCACAGGTCCAGAAGTGTACTGAAGTGGTGGTGTCTGAGGTCCAATATTTATACCCAGTTGGGCCTTCGAAGTGAGGGAGTCTTTGAAGAGATTTTTGGAAGTGCACAGAGTCCCTGCCATTCCTGACCTGACTCCATACTCACTACGGGGGGAATGAAGCCCTTTATGTGGGGACAGGACACATCTATGCTAGTGTAAGTGTAAGGTTGTGTCCAGCTCCCCCCTCCCCTCCTGCCCAGGATGGCCCATCAGGATGTGGATGGCCCCTCAATTCACACCTGAACTCCCTTTGTGTGTGATTGCCTAGATGGAAAACACAAAGTCCAGCTGTCACCCAACCCAGGCATACAATGAGAGACAGGCAGCAGGCACCAAATGGGTAAAGTAAGAAAATGCCAACTTTCTAAAAGTGGCATTTTCAGAATTGCAATTTAAAATCCGACTTCACCATAAGTTATGATTTGAAATTGTCATTCCAGAGACACCAAACTCGGGGGTCCATTCTCTTCCCAATTAGAAATTACATTACTAAAATGTAATAAGGTCATCCCAATGTTATCCCATGGGAGAGGTACACCTTGTTGTAGTAAAAAAATGAACTTCCACTACTAGGACATGTACAACTTAAAAAGTGCATGCCCTACTTTCTAAATACACTACACCTTGCTCTCGGGCTGCTCAGGGCCTACCTTGGGGTGGCTTGTATGTATTACAAAGGAAAGCTTGGGCATGGCAAGAGGTTTAGTTGGCCAGTCGACATGGCAGTTTAAAACTGCACACACAGGCTCTGCAATGGCAGGCCTGAGACCTGTTTAAAGAGCTCCTAAAGTGGCTGGTGCAGTCAATGCTGCAGGCCTACTAGTAGCATTTAATTTACAGATCCTGGGCATAGTTAGTTCTCTTACCTGGGACTTATAAGTAAATTATATATGCCAATTGTAGATAAGCGAATGTTATCAGCTTTTAAGCAGAGAGCACATGCACATTAGCACTGGTTAGCAGTGGTAAAGTGCCCAGAGTGAAAACCAGCAAAAACAAAGTCAGCAAAAACAGGAGGTCTGAAGGCAAAATGTCAGGGGTAACCATGCCAAGGATGCCAGGTCTGACACTCTCTCTCCCTTTTCCCATCAGCGGACCTCTTGTTGTTGCTTTAGATCTCTCCCTCTGGTCTACCTCATATCTTATAGTTCCAGTAGTCTCTTTAAATCACAAGTCAGTATTATTGATAGTTATCTTTCTGGTATCCCAGCTCATCAATTCCCATGTATCCAGTCTCCAGTCTGGTATATCAGTCTGTATTGTCGTGACTAAGGGGGAGTGGTCCTGTATGACTCGTGGCAGAAAGTCTGTGCTTTTCTAAGCTTCCAAGCTGGTGTTGTGGCACCAGGAGGTAGTCTAAGCTAGACAATGACTGCATGGAGTTGGCCGCATAGGAGTACTATTGTGTCCCCAGATTTTCCTCTTGCCAAAGATCTACCAGCCCTAGTGCCTCCACGAGGTTGGCCACTCATGTATCAGTCCTCTGTCTCTCTCTGGACATCATTACTCTGTCCAAATCCCCCTACAGGGTCAGATTAAGTTCCCTCCGATAAGCATCTGCACTTCAAGGCTGTTTGTTTTCCAGTCCACTAAGTGGTCTAGCCACTCTGTGTGTCTGAGGAGAAATACAATGTCACCAGCACCAGGTCATTTCCATAGCAGTGCTCATGTACTGTCCCTTGCATCTCTTTTTGTTGACCCATGTTTTGCAAATCTCCAGCAGGAGCGATCTACAGGCCAGAATCCCTACACCCCTAGAGCCAGGGGAGAATCATGCATGTTCCTGTAATTTGTACCTACCAAGGTTGATTAATCCACAGTTATTACCATGCAAGTGGGTCTCCTGCAACAGAACAATGTTTGGGTCATAGCTGAGCAAGTATTTCTTTACTACCCCGCTTTTAGTGTATTCCCCAGACCATTTACATTCCAGGAGAGGACGTTTGGAGTCTTATTCCGGGGTGGCCATTGTGATGTTGAATCCCCCATGTCATGCAGTCACAATTTGCTTACATACCAGCCCTGCTCAACCTCACTTGTCACTCAGTCAGACATGCCTCACAAACTGCCTCTCATCACCCAAGCACCCGACCAAACCACCTTGTGCTGAGGGACTAAAACTACCCACCACCTCAATGCTCAAGATGTCTGTCACCCCAACACATTGACCTTTTCTAGTGAATTTGATAACTGAAATATTTAAAGGAAGTGCTGCTCCTCAGACTCTTACAGTGATTTCACACAATGACCCAGTGGTCTCATTATCACCCCAGACATGTCCCAAAGATTCTCCAATCAAGCCCCCAGTCGTACCCTGGTCTTCTTAACCCAGGAGGTCTGCTGTCATATGGGTTCCCACCGGGAGGTATGTATCTTCTTTATCATCATGGAATCCCTCAGACACCCCTGCTGTGCCCTCCAAAGAATGTGACAGCTCCCCCAATCTACTGCTGGTGGACAAGGAGTGGTGTTGTTCTATCCCAGTCACTACTTTGGCCCGCTCAGTCTCATTTTGATTTTGGTCTCTGCCACTCCATGTGAACCCCTCTCCCAGGTTGCACTGGAAGAAGGTGGCTCATTCTTTCCAACCAGCTCCAGCTGTGGTAAAAAAGTCATATTTCCCAAGTCTGTCATGCAGAGTTTTGACAGTAAGTTTAAGGCATACTTTAAGTTCAATTTCCTCAGCTGTTGTCTTACTTTTAGTAACGTTTCCTTTGTCATCGTACTGCATTAGTATAGTCTAGATGCATATACATTGTCCCCGCTGCTATTTGCCATGTGTGCTGGCCCTCTGCAATGTAGCAAAAAGTCTATACAGGACCCCACCTGGCCATAAATCAATATTAATCTAAAAAACACAACATGCACCTTATTCTAGTGTGTTTTAGAAATTATCACATTCTTATTTAGAAACATTTAGTCGCAATCATGTTTTCCAATTTAAAAAAAATCTTATCATTCCAAGAACAAACAACACAAATAAATCAATCAATGGACACAAATCACATGACATAAATCAAAGACAAACTGCAGATCCATAACTTATCGATATATGTAAGTTATATATAATAAATCAAAATATAAACTCTAAGCTTTCAAAGTAAATTCCTATTATAACTAGGGGTGGGCGGAATTTGAGAAATCCACTTTCGCAAATTATCGCGAAAATGTTAAAAATTATCGCAAACACGTGGAAATATCGCGAAGATGCGGAAGTTTTTTTCCCGCATGTTCGCGAGATTTTCTGCATGGTTGCGGCTCGCCAACTTACCCATGTGGTTGCTCGCGGGCGCGGCCATCTTGTTTTCAGTTGTCTCGCGGTGCATGATCGCGAGAAGAAAGACGTGATCGCGCGACGCATGACGTCACTGCGGGCGCGAACTGTCGCGAGAAGGCGCAAATGGCTAAAAACAATACAACATCTCATGGAGAACGCGACCGGGTCAAGAAAACTTGTCGGCGAACGCAGGGATTCAGGTAAGGCGATCGCGTGCACGCGAGAATGTATTATTTTACAGCGCGAGCAAGAAACAAATTATCGCCAAGCTGCGGAATGCGGAAATTTTGACATTTTCGCGCTCTCCGCAGAATGCGAAAATGTCAAATTATCGCAATTTCCACGAACGGAACGAAACTTTTGCCCATACCTAATTATAACATGAAGCTCAAAGGACACTTTTTTTGTGATTTCTCTTCCGCATATACAGTTCATAATTTTCCAAGTTTCGTACCCAAATTATATTGCCGTTTTCTGAAAAGGTTCTCCTTATTTTTACTCAAATAACTGCCACCGTGTTTCGACCTCAAATAGCCATGGGGTATATATTATTTTCTAGGAGGTCATCATCGGGGCCAATATCATTCATTGACTCTGTATACTGAAAGGAAAACAAAATACCATACATTTCAAATATATAGTTCAGTAGCATCTACAATGGGCATACCATTATAGTGCTCTGTAATGCCTGTTAAGGTAATATAATACCTGACACCCTTTCATGAAACAGAGTTTAAGGTACTAAACATGGAGCCGATACTATATGGAGGAGACTTATCCATTCTGTGTGTATTGTGGTGTGAATTTTATATTTTATTTCAGTAATTCCTAGATGAGTGACCTCGTGATGTGATTCAAGCTACAGGAAAATAGCCCACCCAATCCGGATGTCGTAAATCCAGAAATCAATCACAAAACCACGTGTATAGCCACTGAATGGCCACAAGGGCGGCAGAAAACTGGAGACGGAAAGCTCAATTCTATTTGTTAAGAAATAAATATCACGCTGTAGTAATTACATAAATATACCTTGTGGGCCACCCTGCGCAAATTCATTAAAAACCTATGAAGGGGCATATTTACAACAGACGGCGATTAATATTGCAAAGCGCGCTTGGCGCTTTTATATTTATCGCCGTTTATCACTGGAATTTATCGCCATGCTTGCGCTGTATTTACAATGCATAGCGCAATGGCGATATAAATTCCAGCAATAGCGGGGTAATCGTCGTTATGCAGGGTACATCGCTGGGTTTCCAGCGATGTTCCCTGCAAAACGGCGATATGCTTGTTGATACGACCATGTGGTCGTAACACAAGAATCCACCCCCATGTTAGGTATAGGTTAGTCATGATTTTACCAGACAGTGGTTTTTGCCCGAAACTAATGTATACTAAAATGCGTGGGCCACCTTGTAAATATCGCGATGTGCCCATCAGCAATATTTACAAGTTTGTACTGCCCAGTGATGCCCACTTTGCATCTCATTAGAGATGCAAAGGGAGGCTTTTGAAAAAAGGGTGCTAACATGCGCTAATGCATGTTAGCAATCTCTTGTAAATAGGGCAATATTTTTATCTCCGCTTTTTTGGCTTTAAAAGCCAAAAAAGCGGAAATATGGCCCTTGTAAATATGCCCTGAAGTACTTACATATCTGCCATTCCCTTAAACTTCCATCCAGGTCTTTCTTTCGCTATACAATCCTTGTGCTGAAATCAAGCTGGGGATAAATGTGCAGTTCCACACCAAATTTGGAAATCATTCCTCTAAGCTGTACTTCATACGCCGACACGAGTTCATGTCAGTGATTAAATGCTTCTGGACTTGGACTTGGACTTTAAAGCGGAGAATAATTGGGGAATGTAGTCAGCATTTAAATCGATGCAGAGCACTGCAATCAATGCCGATTAGAAGGTTAACAAAATGCGAGTAACAATGGACTAATTACTCTTTTTTAAAGGGGGGTGGAGTGTGAGAAGGTGGCTTGGTATATGCTGTCCACTAATTAAAGTGGGCACCTTGCACCAATCCACATGATCCTTATGATGTATGAGGTCAAAGATAACCTTTGTTGAAAGCTATCCTAGTGGTAGCTATGGAGAGCAGCCTTCAGGTTTAATCTTGAAGGAATGTAAAGCATCTTGTTTTACGAGAATATCACCTCCTGACTGACTAAATGAAGGAGAACCACACGGTAGTTATATAAAAATATGTATTTATTAATATATCACTCTCTACTATCCTCTACATGAGGATAGAACACAAAGCACACAATATAAGATCAATAGAACAGTTGTAAGTTGCACAATACACAGTGGGCTCCAGAGGGAGACCAAACCATATACTAAAATAATGGTATAACAGTCACGACTGAGCTCAAGACAAGGTCTAGAGCACGTAGAATCGCTGGGACCCCAAGGAACCACTGAAGGTGAGTAGACAGGGACCCCACGGAGGCTGGGTGCAGTATAGAAACACGACGCGGGCACCATACAATTCTATGGGGAAGTCGCTGTTACACTTTTAAAGTTTAAGGACCTTTCTAGGAGGACATTGAACAAATCCTCTGAAACTTAAGAGTTTAGGGAGCCACCCCACCAGTGGATACCGTAGTACCGAGTTACCTATCCCAGGGGAGCCGGGAGCATAGGTCTGAAGTGGTGTCGGAAACCTCCGTCGTTCTCAATAGAAGGAAGTGAAGAAGTACTGCTGCCAGGAAGGTGAAAAGGGTCCGGTGTAATCCAAGCCTGGATTCTGGATTGAAGGAACCTCAAAGCAGAGGGGACAGAGTCTGGGTCACTTCCTAGTGACCAGGGGCTCGGCAGACGAAAGCCCACCGATTTCGGTTGCTTCGGGTGCGAAGAAGGGATGCTTGACTCTGCAGCCACAAGGATCAGGAGACGTCGAGGATGACCAGGAGCCGGAGGTGAGCTGTCCCATGAAGGATGTTGAGTGCTGAGGGGTCGGTGTCCGGCGGGAGCACCAACAAGCCTTGGCAACAGCAACCCACGCAGGAAGGACAAACAGGTTAGAGTGTGGACCAGCGAGTTCCAGGGGACTCCCCAAGCAATGGAGTGTCAGAGCACGTCTTGAGCAACCAGGACAGCCCAAGAATGATCAAGATGACCCTCAGGAGGACCCACAGGCCGAATGACCAGGAGTCGCGAGAAGACCTTGAGCAAGATTGCACAGCACCAGCCCACGGAGCACGCGGTGTGAGGAGGCCGGAGTTCTTTGGTGCAAATACTGCTCAGGGTCAGGACTACAAAAGTCCATTGCACAAGCTCAGGAATTGCCAACAAGCATATGCACTTGCAAATGGACGCAGTGCACAGGGGTTGGGGTTATGCAGCCCCCATGAGAAATACTGTCCTCAAACTTGGTGAGAGGGCAGATCGACCTCAGGGATCTTCAGGAACCCACCTTCTGTGTTGCTGAAGTCTTCATAGTCTGCAGGAGCTCAGGAGCAGCAGACCGGTCAGTTGCGCTTTAGGTGCCTGTGAAGCAGGGGAGTGACTCCTTCACTCCAAGGGAGATTCTTCTGTTGTCTTAAGTGCACCACAGGTCCTGCACAGAGCCTGTATGGAGCAAAGGCACAAACTAAGCTTCGGACGGAAAGGTGGACGAAGTTGAGCCCAATTGAGGTCCAGCAAGTCCAAGGTGTCCAGACGGTCAAAGGTCAGTGGTTTCTTCTTCTAATATTTTGTCCACGTATAATCTAAAGTCTTACAGCCAGGTAAGCCCTTTTGTTCCCACGGGAGAGGGTTGGACAGATTCAGGGGACCCTCCTAAGGGAGGGGCAGGACAGAGGGGTGGCTACACCCATGTCCTTTGTCCAGTTTCGTGCCAGAGCAGGAGCCAATGGCTCCCAGAACTGGTTTGAGCTGGACTATGCACAGGGACACCAAATTTGCTCCCAGTGCAGACTTTCAGGCACTCTCAGAGTGCACCCACCCAGCTCTGATACAATAAACCCGGTCTGGGAGCTGGTCACACCTCCCTGTGACAGGATGCCTATTGTGCAGCCTTCCTCTGCTCGAGCTTGGCTCAGCAGCAGGAGGGCAGAAATGTGTCTCTGGCTGGCAGCATCCATTTTGTGCTGTCAGGGTCGAGAAGGCTAGTACCGGATAGACCGGTCACCCCACGAAGCTCGCTTCTGAAGGGTGGAATCATACCTCCCACACCAGTTGCTGGTTGAAGGTATGATTCCAAGGTGTTTGATACCAAACACGATATGTCTCTATGCAGCCGTTTTCTAGATAGCATTTACCGCGAGGTTATAATGCACCTCTACCTATATGTCTGGCTGAGTCACAGACAACCCTGGAGAATGGTCTCTGAAGGCTGCAGAGGGGCTCTGCTCATGCAGGGGCACCCTCTCACAAAAAAAACCATCACCCTGCCTTCAGGATTGTTAAGGCCTGCTATGGGGTGACTTATAAGTTTTAAGTGTACTGACCATTAGATATAGTGAACCTATATCTAAGGTAAGTGGTGCAAGCACCATCTTACACAGGCTGCAGTAGCAGACCTAGAGTTCCATTTTGCATGGCCTCTCATGGGTGGCATAATACGCGCTTCAGCCCATGGGAGGCCTCTGGGGTACCTATGCCATTGGATCATGGTGTACCATATTCTAGGGACTTATAAGGCTACCCCAGTATCTAATCTGGAATGTACCAAAATACAGGTATGTCAATTTAAGGGAGAAAGCAGATAGACTGAGGTCCTGATTAGCAGGATCCCAGTCAGACTAGTCAAAAACAGTGAGACATCAAGCAAAAAGTGGGGTAACCATAAGACGCAGACACTACTTTCCTACATGGAGCATCACTTTATGGAATCAAAAGAAATAATTCTGAAAAAATGCTTTGTTTTGTGGAAATAAATAAATAAATAGGCACTTGTTCAATGTGCAGATCAATGCTGGGAAAAATAGGGGTTTCTTCAGAATACATTAGCAACTTCCGATAATTAATTCAAGCCAGTTTCAACTGTATGCATCTTCATCATTAAAAGTACCTCTTTTCGCAACAAGTATGAATCACTCTCATACTTCAGGTGTACCTGTCTTCATACAGTCAATTTCAGATCGTAAACTGTATGGTTATGCTCAACGAAATGTTGTACCAATGGTGCTGACTTAGTACAGTACCTTATGCGTGATTTATGTTGACTAATTCTATGTTGAACTTCTTGATTGGTCTTGCTAACAATACATATGCTTTTTGATGTAGGCAAAGAATACAGTAAATCACATTTTTAGATTTGCAATTTGTAAATTCATTCTGTTGAATGAAGATAGTATTGTACACAAAGATGGTCTCTACTATTTTAGATGCACTAGCCACACACGTGCCACATTTGTGGTGGCCAAGTACTGCAGGTAATCCCAAACCAGTCTTTAAAGTACACTGTGGTCGTTGGATCTCTGTGTTTGAATGAACAAGTTTGTCTCTTAGATTTCATTTCTCTTTAAAGCAAATAGGGGCATCTCCCTAAACTTATTTTGAAAAGAAACAGATCTCCAGTGTTTTCACATCATTTCTTTAGCTTTAACGCCACAGTCTTAAAGGGCGTGACTCACACTAGAAGGGCTGTGAGTTGTTTTTAATCTTGGTTCAAGGATGGCCTCCCTAGGTTTGTACCATGCTCTTTTCATGGCACGTTTAAGAAGTCGGCCCTGATATTGTTGATCTTTTAATTTCAGGAGTAGTTTATTTGCATTGACAAAGTAATCCTCTTTTTAAGTACAATTCCTGCGGAGATGTAGAAATTAATTACATTGTAGGTTATCCTTTAGATCACATTGGTGGTGACTTGTGAAGTAGAGAAAGGTATTTCTGTCAGTCTCTTTTGTATATAACATCGTACAGATTTTTCTTTCTTCATATTTGATTGTCAAATCCAGAAAATTAATAGCTCCCTTACTACAGTGGGCTGTGAACTTAATAAAACATGTACGATTGTTTAACCAATCAACAAAATGATGGAGATGGTCATCCTCACCTCTTCATATCAAACAAATATAATCAATAGAGTGTTTCTACGTCATAATGTTACTTTTGAAAGGGTTGTCTCATATACCCATTCTCTTTGCATTGGGGGACCTTAGGGGGGGTCAACCTCCCCCCCTCACATCACGTCAGCTTCCCCAGCCCTTTAGGGACTTGAGCACCCTACCTTCCTAATCTTGATGGAAGCAGGCAGTCCCGTAAGCCTTTACTGCAGCCTATCTCAGCCATTGTGAGTTTAGGCAGTTTAGCTAGATCTAGCTCCATGGTTCCCTAGTTGTGGGTCATAACAACTAGCAAAACAGACTTAAAACAATTTTGGAAAAATCAAAACAATGGATTATAAACAGTTTAGTCCATATTCCAAAAATCTAACTCAAAAGTTTTGTTCTAAGGCAATTTAGGATTTTAAAAAAATATTAATTCACTTTACTGAGAGGTGTAATTTTTAAACACAAGTCCTGATCCACACCGCTTAACACCAAATGTTGGAAAGTAGATTAAAAAAAAAAACTTTATTTAATTTTTTCAGTAATAAGAAGTAGGGGAGGCGAGGACCAAAAAGAAACATTACAGGCTGTACACATGAGGTAGCTTGACAATGTTGCAATATATCACATTGCACATTCAGTTGCAGAGAATAAGAGGAAACATTTACTGATGAATACATTGCCAAGTTGAATAATATTCAGCTAGATAGCAAAGTAACCACAGAGTCTGGGCAGGGTTATTGGTCAGTGAGCTGGCAGGTGGGATGAGGGGCTGGTTCATTGCAGGGTGAGTGGGGGGACAGCAATATTAAGCCGGTGTCTAAGGTGAGTAGGTAAGTACGGAGGGGCTGCCAGATGTCCTTTGGCTGTGCATGAGGGTGTTGTAATGTAGGGTAAACTTCATTTGTCAAGTCACAGAAAGTCATCCTACGGAGCCAAGCAATTGTGGTGGAGTGTACTCTACTACCCTAATGTATTGGGGGACTTTGGGGGGGTCAACCTCCCCCCCCTGGCATCTCGTCAGCTTCCCCAGCCCTTCAGGGACTTAAGCTACCCTACCTTCCTTATCTTGTTGGAAGCAGGCAGCCCCCTAAGCCTACTCTGGAGCCTATTTCAGCCTTCTTGAGTTGAGGCAGTTTATCTTGATCTAGCTCCATGGTTCCCTAGTTTTGGATCATAACAACTAGCAAAACAGACTTAGAGCAATTTTGCAAATATCAAAACAATGGATTATAAACAGTTGAGTCCAAATTCCCAAAAAATCAAACTCAAACCTCTCTCTTTGCTATTAATAGAGCAATTGCCATGTATCTACAGTGGCTCACTGGAACGGTTGAGATGTTGCCCAGCAGTGCCAATGTAGGAAAGGGATTCAGACCTTGGGGAATCATCTATTAAAGGATTTTTGTTTGCCCTAATATGATTACAACATCATAGCGCAACAAACCATAAGGACAAGGCTGGTACATCTATGACAGTAAAATAAAAATTACATTATACACCAGTGGTTCATCAACATTGCATACAATCTTAGACATACATGTATCTACTCAATATTAACTGCAAGTTCAGTCGTCAGTGACTGCAGTAGGAGAGTTTGCCTCATTCATAGTCAGTAGGTAGGACTTGAATGGGGCCCAGAAGTCCTTGGGCCTAGAGGACATAGGAAGTTTTTCAGTATAGCACTACAGGTGATCCCTACAATATGTAACATCTTTCAACCTTGTTGTCATGGTGCATTTCTACAATCCCAGTATTGGGCCACTTTTCAATTAGTTAGGAGAAAAGGGATCAAAACGAATCTCCTATTCTGCGGTTGCAGACGCCCGCGAGGCCGGCAAGCACAACTGTTCCAATACGATATCAGACAGGGTCTTGCTAACCTGTTCCCAAAAAACTTGCACCCTACCACAAAGCCAAGCCAAATGCATAAAATCAGCATCTTGTATTTTACATCTGGAGCAATTTTCTGATTCTCGGAGCCCATACCTCTTTAAGTGCTTAGGTGTTTAGTATAGTTGCTGTAGAAACTTAAAATGAATAATACGCAAATTACAATTTGTTGTCAGTAACCCTGTGATAGAACAGCTACTGTCCCAGTCTTTCTCTGTAAGTGGCACATCTAGCACCATATCCCATTTCTCCCTGGCCCCACAGTGTTTTGTTGCAGTGTCAGCCTGCATTGCAGTATATAGTCGAGTTACTCATTTCAGACGGGTGGGACTCGCCAACATGGCTTGGAACGACTTCGGAGTTAGCAGTTCTGCAGGATGTCATGTGTTAAAAGCTTTTTAAGAGCCTTCCTCAGTCTATAATTTGTAAATATTGTTAAAGGGGAGCTTGGTTGACATGCCTGTATCTCCTCTAATGTAATAAAGGGACCTTCGGTATGCATCACTCATCGAGAGAATTCCTATATGTGCAAGGATGGAAAGTGCCTGTGCTGTACAGTCTATAGTGCTAATTTCGCGTCAGAGGTACACTGGTCATGCCTTATGTAACAAGGTGGTCAGCGGTTCTGGAAATAGCTCGTCCGCCTCCACTGCAACATGCAGGAGGAATGGTGGTGGGAAGTACCAATAATGCGTGAAGTGCACCTCTGCACACAAATAATATAAGTATAGATCAGGGTCCCGAAGCCCCCTTGGGAGTATGGCCTTGCAAGTGTTTCTCAACTGCATCAAGGTTGCTTACCCGCCCAGACCATCCTGATTAAAACAGAGAACAATTTGTCAAAAAAAGTCTACGTTAGGTGGATGGGTACATTTGTAAACAGATATAAAAACTTTGGGAGGACCGTCATTTTTATGACAGTTACTCTGTCTGCCAGTGACAGCGCAGATTAATCTATCTGCTCACTTGTTCCTCTGTGTGTGCTAACGCCCAACCGAAATTCTCTCTCACAACGGTTTCAGGATCCTTGTGAATCCATACTTCCAGATATTTCACAGGTTCCGCTGTCCCTCCCAGCGGAAATTCTAGTTCAAACGATCACATACCGAGTGTTAACGGGAAGATGGAAGACTTATCCCAGTTAATCCTGAGACTAGAAAGCCATTTATATGTTATGTACCCTCTTATCAACCCATGTAGTTCCATTTCAGGATTGCGAACATATAACACCATGTCATCTGCATACATAGATATAACAAGAGGTTGTTGCCAAAATCCTAGTGCTGCGCTTGAGTGCTTCTGCCTTATAACACATGCCAACGGCTCCATCACAATCGCAAACAGCAATGGGGAGACCGGGTAGCCCTGTCATGTTTCCTTGCGAATCGATATAAGTTTGGAATGACAATTATTCACTCGAACTGTAGCAACGGGGTCATTATACAGCAGATCCATCTATTGTATACATGCAAATGGCAATCCCATTCATCTCAATACATCAAACATAAACCCGCATTTGATGGAGTCAAAAACGTTTGCTGCATCTAGCAGCACAGTGGCTGCCTCGACGTCCAGGTCAATTTGATTCATGACAGCAAATAAT
The DNA here is from genome assembly GCF_964204655.1 of Triturus cristatus. Classification (NCBI taxonomy): domain Eukaryota; kingdom Metazoa; phylum Chordata; class Amphibia; order Caudata; family Salamandridae; genus Triturus; species Triturus cristatus. The sequence continues at coordinate 1,294,307,666 of NC_140585.1, read as the reverse complement.
GCACTTATAATATGTACGGTGGAGCGGGTTGATTATGTGCGGTGGAGCGGGTTGGAACAAAACCCGACTGGTCCGGCAAGATCAACGCTGGGAGCCACATGCATAATCTACTTGCCACCATTTTTGCCAAGATTTTTGTATCAATATTTAATATTGAGAGAGGGCGATATGACTCACAACATCCAGGGTGGTTGCCTGGCTTTAGTAGGGTTATGATTAGGGCCTCCCGTAGTGTGGGATGTAGAGGCTAGCAGATTTACATATCTTTTATAAAATTCATACGGCAAGCCGTTGCTTCCAGACTCCTTACCAGAGGGAAGCAACTGTATTGCCTTCTTTACCTCCTCAACTGTGAATTCTTGCATCAGATACTCTCTTTGCCACGGTGACAGCCAAGCCAGCATAATTTCCTCAAAGAAGGGCAGAATCTCAGCGCTAGCACCTTCCTCTCCCCTGCCATACAGCTCAGGATAGTACTTTATGAATTGATTAAGGATTTCAGCCATGCTATGGCTCTTAATGCCATCCTGACGCTCCAGCTTTGTAATGTATCCCTGCATCCATGGGGACCTGATCTTCACTCCTAAAGTGTGACTTGGACAGCCACCCTACCCATACGCTCTAGCAACCCAACGCCTGGACATATGTTTGACCTCTTGGTCTGCTGTTTCGTTATATTCAGTTTTCTGCTACCTGATTTCAGCTAATGTTTTCAGTGTGTGTGAGGTAGCGTACTCTTTTTCCAATCTGATTAAGGATTTTTCTATTGTTAAGATTTTAGATCCTTAAGCATGCCTGCCTGCAGTCCAATACATGTCACCCTAATCATGGCCTTAAATGCCTCCCATAGTGTACCTGCTTCTTCCACTGTGCCCACATTTTTGTTGAAGAACAGCTCAGTAGCCTGTTGCACCCCCTCGCTAAAAACAGGATCCAGCAGTGAGGAAGGCTGTAGATGTCATTGAAAGGGGTGTAAGTGATGTGTGGGTATACTCACATCCAGGACCACAGGGGAAAGATCTGATAGAGTGCATGGTAAATGCATCACTCCCCTAACCCAGGGATCCGCCACACTCAGTATCAATCAATAGTCCAACCTGGACCATGTTTTGTGTACAGAGAAAATGTGTGTGCCTTCTCGCAGTCTTGGGTTTCATACCCTCCAAATATCAATAGGCTTATGATTGTGCATGATATCATGTATGACTTGTGCCGCCCTTTTCCCTGTTATACGGTGGTCGCACTGTGATTTATATCAGGATCCGGCAGGACCGCACCTCTAGGTCCTTGTTTTTAATGGCCACTGACTTCAACAGGTGCTCCGTCCTCTCCAGCCACCGGGTAAGTGTGGTACCGTGGTCCTCCTGGGTCGACTGTCACACCTTCCCATTCCAAATCTACCATAGCCATAGGATGGATTTTGGTACTGCCGTCTGCATAGGTCCTTTTTTTTAACTCACCAGGTAGCTACCTCTCCTGAGGCATGAACTTGTCTAGGACCATAATTACACTAGCCTCTGTTTCTCTGATAGCCTCAGCCTCAGACACATTAACTTTATTCCTCTGCCTGTATCCATGTTTAGAGGTAAGCAGCCAGAGTTGTAATATTCACCCCACCCAGGGACACTAAGGTTGCTTCTACTTCCTGCCTACCCCTGTCACCCCCATATTTACACTGACAATCCCTGGGGATGGCCCCTTGGTATGGGCTTCTTGGTGCAGACAGCATCTCCCTTGTTGTGCACTGGCTGGATACAGATATAGCACTCACCCACCTTTGAGGGATCATACTCACTCCTTTTGAATGTGGGTTGGCTTGTGGCACCCCCTCCTTTTTCAGGTTTTTGTGTGTCTTTTGAAGAGTCCTTCTGTTTTTGACATGAGGGGTAGCTACGCAGAGCTCCATCACTGTCGGCCTGAAAGTTTGGCTTTGTCCCGCACTAGAGTGACCAGATGTCCCAAAAGGCCAGAGGTCTTCAAACATTTTTACTCTGAGCCCCCCTTTAACCAAAACTTTAAGACAAGGACTGGGGGAGTGGAAGGGACATGGCTGTGTGCAGGGAGCGGGGCTTATGAGATGATTTCAGTGATACTTTTACTATAGCTTATGAACCGCACTAAATATGAGACTTATAAAACAGCAAATGCATCAAACAAAAACAAATATTATCCCAAACAAACTGTTCCCCATAATTGGGGTGATGTGAGCCCCTCGCACTTTTTGACCCCAATGCAGCTACACCTGCTGCACTAATGATAACTGCAGTCCTGAGTAGAAAGCTACCTCCTCTGCATAATTTTCCTCTCGCCCACAATAACCATCATCCCCTCAGTGCTAATGCATGAAAGGAAAATAAGCTCTGATGGCCCTTTTTTTTACAGATAGACAGTCATAACTGTGATGCAGTGGGCTCCTCACATTTCTGGGCCACAGTCCTGCTGCATCTGCTTCCTTAATGATAACCAGCAGTGGCTACTTACACACTTGGCAGCAGTACCAGCTTGAATAATGAATGTCCCTCTAAAAAATAGAAACACACTCATATTGTCCCCTTCTTTGGGGTATCTCTCTGAAGAAGCTCTCTCTGGCCATTTGTAAACATAAAAATGAGACCCCATACAGTGCTCCCAATTCTGGGCCTTCTCTTTGACAATGTCTATGAATCTCAATCCTTTCCTCTGTCTCCTAGACCATTACTGTGAGGCCCCGGGGATCAAGAGAATTAGGGCTCTGCATCTGAATGCAACCCTGCTGGCCTTCTACCTGCCAACCCATGGGCTCAGCTTTCACACAAAAACTGCCCCATAATGGATAATACTGACTTTGAGGTGCCTCTGCCTGAAAGCGAAGGGTGTGGTAGTAGTGCAGAAAGTTAAAAAATGAAACAAGCCTTCTTACCAGCCATTAATTGATTGAGTCACTTGAAGCCAGGGCCACTGGAATTATGAGTTTCTGCAGCAGTAGCAGCGTTTCCGCATAATTATCAGTTTACTGCATTCGCTACACAATCTGCAGATTTCAACAAAAAAAAACTTGATTCTAGCTCAAACGGAACAAAAGTTACTTAAAGCGTGACAAAGTGTTCTGGAGCAGTGGAAGGCTCTTCACAAAGATTGACAGGTAATCTTGTAGTTGCTTACTGCTGTACTTTGGTGTTAAACTGGTACTAATGAGGTGAAATATTTCCCCTGACAGCGTTGCCTTGAGTTAAAATGAAAAAAAATATTGAAGTTATGCGTACCACAAAATGTGGTGCCATGTAGCGCATAATTTACCTTTTCTTGCTGCATAATTTAGTCAAACTTGCCGCATAATGTGGTCCTCTTCTGCTGAATAATTCCTGAAACTCTGCTGAAAGCTTCATGGTGGCAAAGATTTATTCTTTTTAACATGTAATGTAAGGGTGTTATCAGTTGAGATCTGGAATAGTGGAGACACAAAAATGCCTGCATTAGATACAGTTTGTTTACTTATTACTAAAAAGTATATTTTGCAAGCACTTGTTTTATCTAAATCACTGCATTATCTAGCAGCAGCCTAGCTTAGAGTATGTAAATACTGTTTTAAAATAATGACTTACATATTCACAGTGCTTTCTGCCACAGCCTGGGACACTATAAACAGGGCCCCTGGAATAATGCTGCAAGAGAAGGCCAAATTATGCAGCAGGGTTGACTAAAGTCTGTAGCAAGCAAAAGCAAATTATGCTGCATAATGCTGCATATTTTGTGATAGCATTACTGCATTATTTTGCAATTTTTACACTTGTTGACACTGTCCTGGTTTTTATTGCCCCTCATAAGTACCACATTAACACCCACATATAGCAATAACCAACAGAAAGGTGACCAGTCAACCTCCAGAAAGGGCTTTCCACTGTGGAGTAACATGTGTTGCTGCATTTTTTGTAACTTTTGAACACTTTGAGCTAGAAACACGTTTTTTTTTTTTAAATTTGCAAATTATGCAGAAGATGATGGATTATGTGGCAAATGCGGAAAATCCATAACTGTCTGAAAAATGCCAAAACCGCACAAATGCATAATTCTAGTGGCCCTAACTATAAATACAAAGGTCACTATTCCTCTGCACCAACTAGGGTTTAATTATGTGTTGCTCAGCTTTAACACACACAGACATCTGCAGTGATGGTAGTTGCTAACAGATGTTTCATAACCTAAAAGAGTGCATTTATCACCAGTTAGTTTAACTTGCATTCATTATCCAATTAAGATGTAATTGCATTATTTTATACACACTTGCATCACTGTGAAAACACAAAACACTTAGGCTTTTTATGTTTTTTACCGACCTATTTGACCCTGCCAGCACACCAGGGGCGCAAGTAGACCTGAACTTCAGGGATGGGGGGGCAATCACTCCACGCCAGAGCTGGCCCTAGCACTGGTCGCACGTTGTACAAGTCTTTTTTGGTGCCCATTTCCTCCTTCTCCATAAATTCCCTCAATACCACTCACCAACAATGCACCTCATCTCTCTATAGCACCTTTCAGACAAACATTAAATTTTTTTATAGCACTACTCATAGTTTGCTCACACTCAGTTCTGAGATCTGCATGGTACACGTTCTTTGTAGCAGGCAAATCAACCCTCTGCGCTGTGTGGGTGGCAGGTGCCCATATGAGTGCACGGTGAGCGATTTAACAGTGTGAGAGTAGGGTGAGAGGAGTGACTGCAGTGTGAGTGAGGTGACCATGTGATTTTGGGTGCGGATATAAGTGCACAGTGGGACAAATAAATTCATGGTTAGTGATGGGCGTGTTTGAGTGAGATGACAGATTGATCAGTGAGGGGGACAAGTGAGTGAAGTGTCACATGAGTGCAGGGTGAGTAGTATGCTCGTGTGACTGCAGGGTGGGGTACAGGGTGAACAGCACAGGCACACTGTGAGAGCAGATTGATCGCGGTGAGTGCAGGGTGATTGTGAACGTGAAGGGTAAGAATGAGGAGTGAGTTGTCTGAATGCAGGGTGCATTCCCAGACACTTGAAGTAAAACAGCATGTGATTGACGGCGGCGTAGGGTTTCATATATAAGTTAAACTATTGCTATTATGGCATTAATCAGGGATCGAGGGTGAAGAAAAGAAATAATATGTTGATCCTGCAACAAACTTCCAGTCTTATGACTAGGGTTTCCAGGTAATTATTTTGATGTCACAGATAGTACAAAAATAAACAGTCACCTAAAGACGTATTTTCAGCACCTCTCTGTGTGTACTTCAACCAGCAGATATAAATAGAAAGCACTTTTAATTATGTTCTATGGCGGCCTGAATGATTCATGACTGATAATTAAAGGGAACAAAGACAGAAAAGTCACATTACAAATAAATACATACTTTTTTATTTATAACCCTATTTAGTGTCAATACAAGGTCTTTGCAAGCTTTTTAAACAACACATGGCTGGCATTTTTCTTTTGGCAACCCTACTTTATATTCCTTTTCATGAAATGTATTCTCACATTAGTAAATGTAAAATACAAATGTAAGGAACAGGCAGAGTGGGGGCTGGGGGTACTAGAATCAGAAAGAAAGCTAAGCCTTGGTAACCAGTTTACAACGGTATGTAAATATGCAAATGGTCTTCAAAGACCTGTAAAAAACGTGGGCTTGCCGGGAATAAGACTCCAGACACTGCCCAGCCAAGCCCACAGCTGCACACTCACTGACCTCTGGCCCCATAGCACTCTGATCTCACTTCAAGGGCTTCGGAGTAAATGAAGACAGTCTGGAAATGCAGCAAATAAACATCACCGCACTTCCAGGCCGTCTTCATTTACATGTACTTACAGAGGAATCTACCCACCCCGGGAACCCATCCACGCGCCCCCAGTTTGAAGACTTCTGCAATAGGCGCTATAGCTTTTTATGCGCTGTATAGTGCTAAATCTTTGAAGATTTGTACCTCTGGTTCCCAACATTGGATTGTTTTCATTTTAGAGGCATTTTAAAGATACAAATATTTCCTATTTTTACAAATTGGTGTTGGATTTTGTTTTGTGTGTTGTGTCTTAATTATTTAATGAATTGGCCACTCTGTGATGATAGACAGGCTCTATGTTTTGGGTAAATCAGCTGCATTATGGGTGGTATACTCTATGTACTGCTTGACATACCAGTCTGCAAGTGGACAAGTAACTTACAGAAAATGAATAGGACATCTCTCAATCTCTAAAGCACAAAACACTGTGCTTTATGACATACCTACAACATACATCAGAGGTGAGTTATGTCTACTAGCACGTGGATTCAAGACTTGACAAACAGCTTTTGCATGCCAGGTGAAGCTGGCAGTCAGAGTGCTCAGACTGGGTCTGTACTAGTAGGTCTAACCCATTATAAAAGGTCTATCTGGATGGATGGATGGCAACGTTGTGTCACTACTTGCTAAGAGTGCTAAGAAAAACATTCTTTGTAAGCAGCACATCATAGATACATATGCATAACTGTGCACATCTTCTAATACATTGTTAAGTATAGTGTTAACTCTTAGCAGTAAAACAGCAAATGTACAATATTCAGTTCCAGCACAACACATTCTGAACTAACTTGTCACTCAGCTACTCTGCATCTTAAACAAACTGTTACATACTCACACACTCAGAAAGCATCTTACTTACCTATTTTTAAATATACAAAAGAACTCTCACTACAACTCATAGATCATCTCATCTAGTTTCAATCCTTTTCTATATATTGCATACTCAGTTTTAACAATCTCGCATACTCATATACCTTTTCAATCAATTTCTTTCTCAAAATACAATGTAACTCACATACATGAACATTTTCTTTGTTGCTAAATTTTTATTTTTTTGCTGTTATTAGATAGGTTAAATACTCTCAGGAAATGTAAAAACTAAGCATAAGAATTGCACACCACTCTCATACAAAGCAACCACTGTTAAGTCTGCAATGTACAGTTTGGCCTAGGTTCCTACCAGCAAGTGTATATTGGGGTGTACAGCATATTGGCTTCCAAATTACCTCTGGCTTTTAGTTGCACTCTTTAGGGGTCTACCGTTTTTGACTTTGTTCCAGCCACTTTCTTTTTTATGATTGTCATCTGTCTACTGTGTGTAGTCTACTTTATGTGCATGGTGTTTTATGAACACAGAGATTTTTGCACTTTAAAGATCAGTGTTTACATATATTCGTCCAGGTATGGGCAAACAAAAGGCATCTAATCTCATGCAGGGTACTGCCAAGCACCCAACGTGTTCCACAAAGTCCTAACAATTGCACCTTCAAAGAAATAAATCTATTAATTGAGGAGGTTGATTCACTCATTAGATTAGATTCTATAATCTATTTGGAACCCATAGAAAATTCTAAACATGCTTCCACCACTAGACACACCCATTGCTCCAACTGTGCAGAAATCGACTTCTCCCATGCATACGATTACAGGTAGTAATGGCTTTCTCCCTCTTTCTGTACCTACGCAAACCTCTCCACTGATTGAGTCAGGTGGGGGTCTAACCCTGAAAAAACCTAAATACCTATTGAACTGGGTGATGCAGCTCATCTATCCAAACAAGTTGTTGAACTGAGAAATTAGGTTGGGGAACTTAAAACAATTGTATCATGCCTTTCAGGTATTTTGTGCCCACTCACAGGGAGGAGCCGGATGGTCAAAAGACCTTCCCTGCACCGGTAGCAAGCACTGTTCCCCAGCTTGGTTGGTCTGGTCCTAATTGGAGATGCTCTATATTCCTGACCAATGTCCCTAAGCCCACGCAACACTCACATAACAAAGGGGGGAATCGTTAGTAAACAAATCCATACATAGGATGCATCAGGTGAGAGGTTGCCACTCACTCATAGGAAAGGATATACTAGAAGCCGTCAGGCATGCGCAAACTGGCACTCATTTTGATAACATTAAGCTAATTCTACCCAATAGCAAAGTAGCTGATAACCTAAAGGGCTTTGGAGCATGGACATCCTCGTTGTTCAATACAAATATTCAATTTAAATACAGACATCCTGAATCCAATGCCCCAAAAGACCAACACATCCTCCCCACACACCACACAGGAGAATCTTCCTTGTGGGTAGTTGATTGACTACAGTCATCTTGGGACCCCTAGGGATAGTGTTGCCCTTAGGATTCTTAAATCTGACCCAAAATTAAGATATGCATATGCCATTGCCAATTTCCTGGGCTGGATTTGGGTCATTAGAGCTAGGATTTTAGCTAAGCACTTATGAAGTAATCATTATATTGAATACCTGTATTGTAACTCAACCATGCTTATTGACGTGCGTTTGGAAATCTTTCGCATGAAGTTGTGACCATGTTTCCTGCATCACTTGGCTGGGATGTTTTGTTTCATGGATATTCATTTTGTAATTAATTGTTAACTATGCATTTTGTTTCTTTACATATTTTTGTCTTAACCATTTTGAACTCTCCGAGGTCATATTTTGCGCAGTTTTTGTGTAGTGCTCATGTTGATAAGCTTATTTTATATCCCTGCTTTAGAAGTCATTGTAGTCAATAACTTCCTTGCTATTAAAATTGACCTACAAATAGGGCAAGGATCTTGGGAGAAGTGCAATGATACTAGTTTAAATATTTTAATCTTTGCAAATACCCTCTCTCGTATGCTCCAAAACTATACCTTCACAATTGAATCTTTAATGTATTAACTTATTGAATCAACATCTCATTTTATTCTGGATACCATGCTCACATATGTGAATATACTATGTATCAATTTGTCAATTGGTATTTTATGCATTTTTTGTACTGTTTTTATGACTAACTAGTTGCATAAAGCTTATCAAATTGAATGGCAACCATTAATGGCAACCTTTTCAACTTTGCCCTCTCAATAGTGCAGAAGGCAGCTAATAAAAATATACCTCTCATTTTTTAGTTTTGTAACTCCACTTCTGAATGGTATGTGTTAACCTTTTCATGTACTTTTATAAAGAAGCCCAACATGGTAGTATATTTCTGCGTATTCATGACTTATTCACAATCGTTGCGATGAATAAGCAAAAAAAAAAAGTGAGTCCAAAAACACATTTGGCTTAGTATCTTTATGATTTTAAGAGTACAGTTACATTTTAAGAGTGATTAGCAAGACATCACTAGGAAATGTAACCCTTGTTACACAACAATGCATCTAAACAGCTCAAGTTTCTAAAAACAACTCTCTCTTTAACACTCTTCCCCCAAAACACTCTTGGCACAGTCTCCATAGCAACCCACTAGAACCAGTAGGTCACAAGCTTGCAGCACATTCTAGAAGGTGCAGCAAATGCCGTTTACTCTACAGAATAAAAAGCATATCCAAGTCTGCATTACAGTTTTACATTTTTACTAGAGCCAATAAGAGATCTACTTACATATCATCGAAAGACACTACCTCATTTTATTAACCTGCATATTTACAGCTACCACTCAAATTCCTCTTTTTACATCAGCACATGACATCCATTTTAACTGCCTTTCATTTTGAAAATTGTCTCATTCAGCTCCAGCCTTCTCCTGTCTGCTTCTGCTTCTTCACTACAAAATGGTTAGAGTCGAGCTTGTGAGCTGCAACTATGTTTTTGGGCCAGAGAGTCTGCTAGAAAGAGTGGTATTGGCAGGAACTTGAATTTGCCTAATGTAGAATTTACTTGGGTTGGCAAAATCCCCTGACCTCATGATTGTACACTGTGGTGGCATTGACCTAGGCAAACTGACTGGGGTAGCACTGCAACTTCTTGTGGTAGGATAGTTTTGCACAATTAATGATACTTTTCCCCTCACACAGCCTTGGTGTACTCCAACATATGCCAATGGCAGAAATTGAAGTGTTCTAATCAATTCTGTCCACAGAAAGCCAGGAAACATGTTAATAAAACAGTTTCTGCATTTCTCAGAGGCCATAACATAGGCTTTATCTATAGAAATAACCTGCACTTTGACATGCATGGAATCTATAGAAGTGATGGAATTCCCTCCAAAGACAAAGGCAACAGGGTGTTTCTTGGTAACCTTAATCTCAGCATCTGGCCTTTTATGTAACTGTCATATACACACACTGAACACAAGGGCTCATCTCAGAGCCGCCCTATTGCCCAGAATATTGCTAATTTCTTCATAATTGTCTGATTTTTTCCAATTTTTTTAATGTGCTGTGAATGCGTTGTGAATTTGCAAAACAAATGCAGAAATTCAATAGCCACCAGAATATTCAAAATGTATACCCATATAATTGATTTTAAGCATCACACTAGATACGTCACCATCTAAATAACTCTATAAAAATTCATATGAGTCTCTGAGTGTGTCTGTGAGTGTGTGCATGACAGTTTGAGTGGGTTTGTCAGTAGCTGCATAACTCTCTCAGAAGCTCTGTCAGAGGGTTTGTAAGACTTTCATTGGGTCTATGAAACCATATGTGAGTGTCTGAGTGCATCTGTGAGTGAGTTCATGAGTCTCTGAGTGGGCACATTAGTGTCTCAGTAGGTCTGTGAATGGGTGTGCAAGTTTCTCACTGAGTTTGTGAGCGGGTGCATGAGTCTCAGTGGGCCTGAAGGTGGCTGCATGAATCTGAGTGGTCTGTGAATGGATGTATCGGTGACTAGGTGGGTATGTGACTGGGTGCATGAGTCTCTGAGTGAGTCTGTAAGTTGATGCATCATTCTCCGAGTGGGTTTCTGAGAGGGCGCATCATTGTCTGACTGGTTCTATGAGTAAGTGAATGGGTATCTGAGTGGGTCTGTGAGTAGGTGCATGATTCTTTGAGTGGATCTGTGAGTGGATGCATGAGTCTCTGAGTGGGTCTGTGAGTGGCTGCATGAATGTTTGAGTATTTTAGTCCTTTATCGGAGTACGTGTATTACTGGGGTTTGCTACGGGGCTGCGATCTGGGAGAGAGCATCTATTGTTACACTACAAACTCAAAAAAATACATTTTTTAAAAGATTATTAGCGGTCCCCGAAGCTACAGCAAACCACATAGTATATAAAGAATTATTGGCCCCACATTTAAGTGACACAATAAACTTAGCCGGTTTGTTCTTGTGGCAAGGGATATGAATCAAAATTCTCGAAAGAAATTATAATTGTTTGAAACTTGATTGTAACAGGAAAATCCCATGGTTAGAGCATATCTCAAAACTATTAACCTGCTGCAGAATCGATTTCGATTGCAAGAATCCCTTGAACATTTAAGATTTTAGTAAAAGGGATTTGAAGGCCATTTATCTTAAATTTGTAGAAAATGATAGAGATAGAGTTGCTAATTTAAAAGGAAGTCATGTCTCCTATCTTGAACGAGTAGATGTGTCTGGCTTACCCATATATTTAATATCGGTGAAAAATATACAGCACATATTTTACTTAACAAGGTGAAGGTTTGATATATTACATCTTTTAGTAGCCTTTCGAAAGATGCAAAATTGGAACAACAAATTACCTAAATGGCCATGTGACCTTGAATTAACCCTTAGCAGCTGTAGCACGGTTCTGGTAGTGTGGCACAGAGCAGTCAGGCATACTTAGAGGAACATTTCTTAAGCATTTCACAGCACCAGAATTAACAATAAGTAAGTGACATGACTCAAAGGAAACCTAAACACCAATTTATAAAAATAGATTGTATTTTTATATAAATATGGACACCAAAACAAACTTGATATGTTGCATATAACCAGACTTATAGATTTTCAAAGGATAAAGTAGCAAATGCAATGAAAGTCCTCAAATGTTCACCATTAAAGTCAATGGGGGAAAACACACTCAGCAAAACAATAGTTGCAGGGTGAGTTCAAACAAACCGTTTTGTGGTTAGGGTTCTGCAGTTCCCTAGACCACGACTAGATAGTTGTTACGTCATTACCTTGCCCAGGGAGTCTGGGTACGGAGGTGACTTGTCTGTCCTTGGTGCTGACGGGATCCATGGGAGCTGTCAAAAGTGCAGCACTTAGGAAAACCACACTTGGAGATAGTGCTACACTCTACCCTCGGGGAGTAGAGGCCCTTGGGGTCCCAGGACCCGGGTGAATCAGCTGTATTTCTTCTACCTTGCTCAGTGGTGCTGGGTGCCGGGTCTGTCGACGTAGCTGGCAGCTGTCAATCGCCGGGGCTGGTCATGCCAGCAATGCCTTGCCACACACTCGACAACACCAACTTCAGGATGCAGGGACACAGCAGCAGGGTTGTTGCTGGCAGCGGTTACTGTAATTTTGAGTTGCTCTCACACTGGAGTTGTCACTCAAGGAGCCGATCACCTGACTGGCAGTCACCAAGCCTTGGCTGTGTCAAATTTAGCTTTGGATACTTCAGTGGCTGGAGGTCAACAGTTGTGGGCTAGTGGATTGAAAGCTGGTTTGAGCTTAGCTACCACCCCAGGCTTGTAGGACACTATTTCTCTTCAGGCTCACTCTCCACAGGCCCAGTGGGTTTCAAATTCTTGTGACACAGCGAGTTGAGTCTTCTGCAGGCAGCAAGTGACTGGTTCCACCAGTCAAAGGAGTCTTCTTTGGACTCCTGGTGTCTACAGACGTCCTTCTTGCTAGGAGCAACTATTTTCACCATGGGCACAAGTTGACACTCAATTTTAATAAATGGTCTCTTCAGGGTACTTAAGTGTCCTCTCTTTGTGCTGCAGCTGAGTCCAAAGTCCTGTCTTCGGTGACAGCATCTTCTCTGTGTTTCTTCTAGGATTTAAAGTTAGAACTGAAGCTCTTGTGCCTGGGTATCTCCTTAAATCCTAGTTTAGAGGGTGTTAAAGGTGTGGGGGACAGTGGCCAATGGGCTACTGGTCTCTGTGGCTATCTGAAGTGACAACATTCTGTGGGTGCATGTCACTTTTCTACCCAGAGTTCTCTAATTTAGGGTCTTCCAACATTGCAGAACTCTTCCTTGGCTGCACAGACCTCCTAGCCTATCCTAAAGGTCTTACTAGCCTTTTGGACATATACGCCTCCTAAATATTTAAAATTCTCAAATTCCAGGCTGGACAGGGCAGGAAGGGCATTGTCCCCGAGATGGGGATAAGTAATTACACATCAAGGATGATGAAGGCATTTGAGGCTCACCACCTTTATGACTGTAAACACTAGCCATCCTGGGAGGGTGGAGGTGTAACCTCCTTCCTGCCCAGGCCTTTGTCTCTGTCCTGGGGAAATGTTAGCACAACCCACCAGGAGTAAATACTCTTGTCTTAGTGGCAAATGGCTCAGGAAAGCTGGTCACGGCACTGGACATTTGAAACCCTATGGGGAAACGCAAGCAGGGTAGCCCCTCTGTGCATGCCAGCTCACCCATGACATGAGAATCATGTCGATGGTAAGAAAAAACACAACACAATTGGCCATTCCATAATGGAGCTGGCTAGCTCAAGCTTCCTCGGTGGCCAGCCAATGTTACTCTATGGACCGCAGGTAACTTACAATTAAACCTTGCTTTGCAGGGATACTGTAGGGATATATATGTGTAAACACATATATCCACATCTTTAATAAAATGCACTCTACCTCCAGGGCTTAAGAGTGTCTTACTTACAGTAAGGCAGTGGTGTGGCTCTGCAGCACATGGTGTGTGCCGAGTCACTCTTGAGCAGACAAGGGGAAAGAGCACAGGCACTGGGGCCTGGACATCAGAATCATAAACCAGCACCTAGCAGATCTAAGGGGGGCAAAAAGTGAGGGGCATCTGCAATGAACCCCAGTTTCTAATAATGAGTCTGTGAGTGAGTGTGTAGGTCTCTGAGTGGGACTGTGAGTGGGTGTGTCAATGTCTCAGTGCATCTTTGAGTGAGTTCATGAGTCTCTGAGTGGGTGCATGAGTGTCTCAGTGGGTCTCTAAATGGCTGCACCCGTTTCTCAGTGGGTTTGTGAGTGGCTGCATGAGTTTCTAAGTAGGTCTGTGAGTGGCTGCATGGCTGACCAAGTGGATCTGTGACTGGGTGCATGAGTCTCCGAGCGATTTGTGAGTGGGTGCATCATAGCTTGTGTGGGTCTCTGAGTGGGTGCATCATTGTCCGAGTGGGTCTGTGAATGGGAGCATGAGTGTCTGAGTGGGTCTTTGAGTGGCTGCATGAGTCTCTGAGGGGCTGTATAAGTTCAGTGGGTCTGTGAGTGAGTGCATGAGAGTGTGTGTGTGGGTCTCTAAATGGGAGCATGAGTCTCCGAGTGGGTCTGTGACTGGGTGCATGTGTCTCTGAGTGGGTCTTTGAGTGGCTGCATGAGTCTCTGAGTAGGTGTGCGAGCTGGTGCATAGGTGACTGACTGAGTATGTGAGTGGTGCACAAATCTACAAGTGGATCTCTCAATGGGTATGTGAGTCTCTCTGTGGGTCTGTGTGTGGGTGCATGAGTCTGTGAGTGGGTTTGTGAGCATCTGAGTGGGTCTGTGAGTGGGTGTGTAAGTGTATCAGTGGGTCTGTGAGTGGGTGCATGAGTCTGTGAGTTGGTCCATGAGTCTTGGAGTGGGTCTGTGAGTGGGTGCATGAGTCTCTGAGTGGGTTTGTGAGTAGGTGCATCATTGTCATTACCCCTTTTTCTCTGCCCCCACATAAAGGATCACCCCAAAATGTTTCATGATTCACTGGGCACTTTTTTGGAATGTGGTGAAGATTCATCAAATGACATCAAAGACATAGGCAAGTAAGAAAAAAATTCATATGGACATATGGTCCTAGCTATAATTACCTACTGGCAATATATATATCCCCGCTTTAAATATCAAAACTAATTTTGTCCACGATTTGAAGACGCACTCCCAGGCAGATAATGTGTGTCTTGAGGCTAAAAAACAACATTTGGCATTGAATTTCCTTATTGTAGCCTAACGCGTTTCAGACCTTCCTTGGTCCCTGGTCACAGGCAGAAATACAGCTTTGCACAAATACTCCTGCACCACCTCCTATAAGCATGTTAATTAGCAGTATTGCCCTCTAGTGTGCCTCCCAAGTGAGCTTTTAAACTCTACAAAGCAAATTCATAGTGCTAGCCATTATTTTATTTCCTTCCGTAGGTGTGCACTACCATATAAGATAATTTCCATAATTTGTAGCATCAGTGGGCATTTCAGTGTCATATGTCAAATAAAATCTGCTCATCCTGCCATTCCACAGCTTGACTACAAGCAGTTCAGAGTCAATGCAGACCCACCTTTAAGTTGCAGACGTGGTGCTATCTTCACAACAGGACTGTTGCTTAAAACATCAAAGCCAATTTTGTCCACAATTTGAAGATGCACTCCCAGGCAGGTAATGTGTGTAATGAGGCTAAAAAAGGACATTTGGCACTGAAGTTCCTTTCTTTAGCCTAACGCGTTTCAGAATTTTAAGCTCACTTGGGAGACCCACTAAAGGGAAATACTGCTAATCAACATGCTAATACCTGCCTGGGAGTGTGTCTTGAAATCGTGGACAAAATTGGTTTGGATATATATATATATATTCACTGAAAAAACCATAGGTTTCAGGCTTGATATAGTTAGGAATTAGCATTTAAAAAACCTTAGAAATTCACTGAAAAAGCAATAGGTTTTAGGGGTGTTATAGTTAACTGGACATTTCACTCGAACAAAACCATTGAAATTCCTCCGATATAGTTAGTTGTACTAACTACATCTCGCACGCCCACAATCCACTGCTGATGATGTCACATATTACATCATTCATGACATGGTCTGAAAGAGCTGGGTACGGAAATTAAGTGAGGTATTACGTAGTCTGATGCTGCTAAGGTGAGGTGCTGCGGGAGTCGGGGATGAAAGCGTGAGCCTAAACTGTGTGTCTTATGGTGTGAAGTCATGTGCCCTGGCCGCTGCAGCACACCTGTGGAAGTAGTGTCAGCATGTGTTTATACCTACTAGAATGAACTACTGACTCCTGCTGGTTTGAAAGTCCTGGGGTACGGAAAATATGTGAGGTAATGTCTAGAGTCTCATGGTGTTAATCTGAGGTGCTGCCGGAGTCGGGATGAAAGCATGAGTCCAAACTGTGTGTCATAGGCTGTGAAGTCATGTGCTCTGTCCGCTGTGCCACATCTGTCAAGTACTGTCAGCATGTAGTTATACCTACTCGGAGGAACTTTTGTTTTGAACATTGTATCTTGTGTATGGTGCTTAGGGGGTGTTATACAGGGAGTGCGAAGGTAAATTTGCGTGTATCAAATCAATACGGTATTTGTAAAGCGCAAAATACTTACCCCTATGGGTCTGAAGGCCCTCGAGGCCGTCGTGGAAATGATGTGAGTTATTAAGTGCGCTATTGCCCAGAGTCACATGGTGCTGAGCTGAGGTGTCCAAAGGTGTCCTTCATAAGCATTTCCAAACCTACCCCAGTCAATGTGCCTAGGTCATTTCCACCACAATGCACAATCATGAGTTCAGGGTGTGGAAGACTCAAAGAGGTTTTAACCAAAGGTAGCAATTGGTGCCACTTCAATCTTCTCTGTGTAAACCATTTAATGTCCACATTTTGTAAACCTAGGTCTAAGTCAATACGTCTGTGTTCTGCATACCTCTTGCAGCTGAAAATATAGCTATGTTCTACTATCCGCACTAGCATTTTGAAGGTATGGCTGGAAGGTATGGAAAGATGTCTGTAGCTCATGCAGTACCTTGGTAGAATAAGAGATATATTTAAAGACAAGTACTTTTTTTTGCCATACAAAACGATACGTGATTGGGAGATGAAAAGCATTCTCTTTTAAAAGTAGGGTGCACATTCGTTTTGTGAAAAGCATCTTTGTGATTGGTTAAGAAAAAGCAGTTTCAACGTGGAGTACATATCATAGGATAAAATTTGCTCAACTGAACCACAGCTGCCACTTGCATTTGGAAGGCACTGTTCGAACTTAAAACAATCGTGAACTTTTAACCTGCACGTGCCGTTAAATGTTCGAGAAAATGTTGCAAAAGAATATCGTTAAGTTTAAAAAAATTGATGAACTTTTAACCTGCACGTTTTGTAGAAAGTTCTAGAAAGTGTGTTGATAGAATATGTAGCACTTCTGACTTCTATGTGTTGTTGAATATTAAAAAAACGGTTTCTATGGAAAATTAAAAAGAAACCAATAGAGAGAAGTTTTGAAACCTAATAGAATCAAGGAAATATTCTAACTTGTTCTTTACATGTGTTTATGTGTGGAGCAACAAAATTATAGACACAAAAGCACCAGGAAGAGGAAGAAGCAGGGAGTAGGGGGACAGGGGGAGATGGGCAGAATGGCACACATGCACAATTAAGTACAGCACAAGTATAGACAAACAATGGCCAAAATGAAACACACCAACAAGGAGCACAAGTCACACAACTCGCCAACATCACACCACTGAACGAGCATAGAAGTGAAAACCACGCTGCACTCATTCAGGATGTGTACAAAGGCCGGTCGTTGGTGTAGTGGGATGTCTGCGACCGTGGTCATCATGGATGAGATGCCCAGCACGTGGCGCATTGGCGAGTTCACTGTGTGTTACATTGCCAAACAGCTGCTCCTCCCTCACACGAGCCCCTACACTTTTCTACGGTGCGCTGTTTTATCTCGTGCACTCATACGGCACACCATTGTAATGCCTATTTGCGCAAGTCCTGCTACATTCAAACTACACCATCACAGTGCCGTTTGGAGGTGGTACATGCCACTTTACAACATCGAGTGCTGCGGCCTTTGTGGCAGGCCACACCACAACACAGAGACACACTTACCGCACTTCCTGTACATGGACATGTTCAAGACACCCCATTCCCCTTGCCGGATAGGCACACCCCTGCGCTGACCTGAGTACCCCGGACCAGCACATGCCGGTTGTGCATGCAGGAGGATGCGTGCATAGCTACATGCAAAGGCTCACTGCCAACGCTGAGGTGACAGCACACAGTGATGTTGCAGGGCTCGTGCCTATCATGCTAAGACAATGACCACACGGACACACTTGCAAAGCTGCGGGTTTGGGGGGCGTTGGCGGTCCTGGAGTTGTTGTAATGAGTCTTGTGGTCCTCATGGGTATCCCTGTATCATGCTCGTTGACTCTATGGCACCTGTGGGTGTTCTGGTGTGGCTCTTGGCTGTGTTCCGTTTCATGGTGCAGGTAGTCATCCTGCTTAACACCAGCAGAAAGCAGGTGTAAAATCCCTGGTGCTAACGTGGCTTATCGCTGGAATTTGTTTCGCATTGCAGTTGGTGTGAAAGTTGTGATGTGATTTTTTTCGTGTGCAGAAGAATATACGAACTGAGCAGTGTATCTCGTCAAGATCCAGCACCTGACGCACTATTCCCAATCAAAATAAATACAATGAGATTTCTTAATTGATTTTGTGTGTACACTGTAAGTGCAGCCACTACCTCAGTGCAATTCAATATAGGATTTTAGTATTTAGAATAAATCGCAAAGGTGCACCTTGTGTCTTTTTGTACGGGAGCGGCTAGTCTGCATTACATTATCAGCACTTTAATGAAAGTAAAGTTGAGATAAATCTAACACACTATTCAGAAGTTGGTGCAAATGGCAGACATCACCAGTATTCCCCACGATAAGTGCCCCAAAATTTAACACTATGGTGGACTCCATCAAATAACAGTAATAAGAGCAAGAAAGAGTCACACAGCAGTGAAGAGAACAACCAAAAACGTTATTAATTTTTTTTTCAAGCTTTATTTTCTTATAAATATATATGTAAACGATAAACGAAAAACTTTTTTCAAACGTTATTTTTTTATTAACATATATATATGAATGATAAACTAATGAGCAAAATTTAACAAAAATAGTAGAAAACAACAAGGCGGAACACTCCTGTGGGGACCATGGATGTCGACGACAGAGTCTGGAAAATAAAGCACAAAATAAGGACGTGTGTAATGGGCATAACAAAGAAGAGAGACACAAAGAAACAGAGAAGGAAAAAAAAGCCAGAGAGAAAAAGAGAGGGAAGGAAAGAAAGGGGTTGAGAAAGGGAGAAGGAAGAGAGAGAGTTAAAGAGATAGAAGGAAAAGAAGGGAGAGAGAGAGAGAGAGAGAGAGAGAGAGAGAGAGAGAGAGAGAGAGAGAGAGACAGACACTGCCGCCTCTGCGCATCCATGAGCAAATAATTACCTGGTGCCACCGGAGTGTGAGGCAGTGGCACTCTACGTGCCCGTCAAAACTCCGCGCATCCCAGATATGTCGCTGAGTCCTGAGTCCTGAATGGCGGAGACCACATCCGCTTCTCCGCGGATCTCACAGATGTCCCTGAGTCATCAATGGCGGAGACCACATCAGCTTCTCCACGGCCCGGCAGATCTTACACATGTCGCTGAGTCCTGAGTCATCAATGGCGGAGACCACATCAGTTTTTGGGGCCGCTAAGCCTGTGGAACTCAAATGCGTGCCACGTGGTGGTAGGCCCCTGATGGCAATATGAGCTTCGGGTGATACTAACCCTGTGCATCTGAAGTCCGCGCCAAGGGGGTGATAGGCCCCTGACGGCTATACAGATCAGGGTGCGACTAACCTTCTGCGCAACTTTTCAAAGACTCTTTATGGTTGAGGCACGTGGAGCGTCCGCCATCTAGTCAGCACCGGCAATAAAGGATGTGACGTTGTCGATCTATTATATTTGCGTGGTCACATGGCCTGTGACATATGTGCCGGATGGGTGTGGTGTGTGTGCAAACCTGCCCTGAGGGAGTGGCCGTGAGATGTTGAGAACTAGACCACTGACCTGCACACCAACAGCAAGTACGCCTGCGACAGGTAGCTATGTTGGGCCAACGTTGGAACGTAATCGCAGTGGCGTGGTGTGGCGTACGATGGAACAGGGCAGGGATAGCTACAATAACGCGGACGGCTCATAGTACTGCGTCTGTGAGTCGAGCGGACGGGCCACAGCTGGCCCTCTGCGAGCCTGAGTGTGAACTGTTTATAACTCACACTACATAAGCATTGAAAAACCATTTTGTGATTCAGTCCGTCCGCTGGCATTTGTCCGAGGCATTTGTGAAAACATATCGGAGTTCTTTCTGTGATAGATACCCCTTTGACACTGCCTCTTCCCACATCAGCAGGTAACGAACCCTCTTCTCACATTACCATCATACCCCCAACAACCTTCTTGGGCCTGGTAGTGTCCCTGTGCGGTTGGACAAAGAAGAATCTTAGTTATGTATAGATTTACATATAAAAAAATGTATTTAAAGAAAAGCACAACAAATAAGACTGAAGGGAGTCTGGTGCTGTGGTCGCTGCCACAAAGTTGGGGTCACTGCCATTCAGGACTCAGGACACAGTTACACATGTGGAATCGGCTTGTGTTACAGAGGGTTAGTGGGACTACGTGTCGCCGGCCTTGCATATCGAAATATGCCACACTGATTGAAGGGCGTGTGGTGCTGTGGTCCATGCCACGGACTTGGGGTCACTGCCATTCAGGACTCAGGACACAGTTACACATGTGGGATCGGCTTGTGTTAAAGAAGGTTAGTGGCACCAGAAGCAGTGAGACTGTATGAGCCTGTGATGATGCTTGGTGTGGACGGGCCGCACTGGGAGCAATGTGTCTTGGCTACTGGACTGCGTCATGTGGAATCAGGACTGTATCTGAATTGTGAGGTGTGCTGACCGTAGTGTAGGCCAGAGGTAGCGGTGAGCAAGGGCCCACAGCCACGTGCATACGTTGGCGGCCCCACCGGCCTGCGTAGTGGAGGTTCAGTGGCACCACGTGTCGCCGGCCTTCCATATGCAAATACCCCTCACTAATCGAGGGGATTGTGGTGCTGTGGTCAGTGCCATGAAGTTCGGGTCACTGACGTTCAGGACTGAGGACACAGTTACACATGTGGGATCGGTTTGTGTTGAACATGGTTAGTGGCACCATGTGCTGTTGTCCTTGCATATGGAAGTGTGCCTCACTGATGAGAGTGAGTCTGGTGCTGTGGTTGGTGCCACGGACTTGGGGTCACTGCCATTCAGGACTCAGGACACAGTTACACATGTGGGATTGGCTTGTGTTAAAGAGGGTTAGTTCGACTATATGTTGCCGGCCTTGCATATCGAAATATGCCTCACTGATCGAAGGGAGTCTGGTGCTGTGGTCGCTGCCATGGACTTGGGGTCACTTCCATTCAGGACTCAGGACATAGTTACACATGTGGGATCGGCTTGTTTTGGACAGTCTTAGTTGGCACCACGTGTCCAAAATTCAAATTGCGAGGTCTGCTGCTTGCAATGTAGATTGCTGAGTGTTTGTTTGTACTTGAAAATTAATTTGGTCATTGTACTAAAGCTATAACTGATATAAAAAATGTTCAAGAAGAAAGGATACTAAAAGGATATTATGCAGATTTGAGGCCTGTAATAGATACTTGCCTAGTGGACTCTGTAGTTAATGAATGAAGAAATAATTTTCATTGTGAGCCCTACTGAGTGCAGTGTAGGCGTATGATGAAAAGATGAAATAAGTATAGAATACATTGACGAAGTATTGTACAATCTTGTTGTTAGAAATTAGCATTTGAAATTGGAATTGCGAGCTGTACTGCCTGTAGTGTAGACTGCTATTCCATGTTAGTTTGCATTTGAAGATTCATTTGGTCATTGTAGTAAATCTATAACTGATATGAAAAAAAAAATCTTGAAGCGAGGACACTAAAAGGATAATATGTAGGGTGTAGGACTGTGAAAGTTAGTTGCCTACTGGAGTCTGTAGTTGCATATGGAAATACCCCTCACTGATCAAAGGGAGTGTGGTGCTCTGGTCGCTGCCACAGACTTGGGGTGACTGCCATTCAGGACTCAGGACACAGTTCCACAAATGGGATTGTTCGGCTTGTGTTGAACAGAGTTATTGGCACCACGTGTTGCCACCGTTGCATATGGAAATATGCCTCACTGATCAATGAGAGTCTGGTGCTGTGGTTGTCTCACGGAGTTGGGGTCACTGCCATTCAGGACTCAGGACACAGTTCCACATGTTGGATTGTTCGGCTTGTGTTGAACAGGGTTAGTGGCACCACGTGTCGCCGCCGTTGCATATGGAAATATGCCTCACTGATTGAAGGGAGTCTGGTGCTGTGGTTGTCTCACGGAGTTGGGGTCACTACCATTCAGGACTTAGGACACAGTTCCACATGTGGGATCAGCTTGTGTTGAAGACGGTTGGTGGCACCATTTGTCGCCGGTCTTCCACAGTGTAGGCCAAAGGTAGCGGTGAGCAAGGGCCCACAGCCACGTGCATATGTTGGTGGCCCCACCGGCCTGCGTAGTACAGGTTCAGTGGCACCACGTGTCGCCGGCCTTCCATATGGAAATACCCCTCACTGGTCAAAGGGAGTCTGGTGCTGTGGTCGCTGCCATTCAGGACTCAGGACACAGTTACACATGTGGGATCGGCTTGTGTTGAACAGGGTTAGTTGGCACCATGTGTTTCCAGTCTTCCATAGTGTAGGCCGGAGGCAGCGGTCAGCAAAGGCCCACAGGCAGGTGACGTTGACTTGAGCTGCACAGATTGGGAGCATTTGGTCTTCTTAACCCATTATAGTCTCTTACATAATTTGCGTCGCCACTAATCTTGAATTGTGAACCGTGTAACCACAGTGTAGGGCTGAGGCAGTGGTCATGATGGGCGCACAGCCACGTGGCAATGATTTATGGTGCAGTGAGTTAGTAGCACCTGAAGCACACAGTGTGTGCGCACCATGTGATGATGCATGGTCTGGGCGGGCCGTACTGGGAGCAACGTGTCTTGCGAACTGGACTGCGAGCAATGTGTCTTGCGAACTGGACTGCGACATCTGCAATCACCACTGCATCTGAATTGTGAGCGCTGCTGTCCGAAGTGTAGATCGAAGGCAGTAGTCGGTACAGACATAAGTCTGCGGTTCTGTGCTGCTGGGTTCGCAGGGGGCCTGTGTTGAGGAGGCCCGCGGTTATGGCGGCAGCCACGTGCCAGGGTGAGGGCTGCCGCTGTGACAGACTCATTGGTCTTCCCTCAAGTGAACCACGCCTAGGGCCTGGCCTATTTATTCATACTCCTACGCTGGAGTGGCGTACATTAGAACAGCCCACTCCGCTTCCAGGGGGGGACAACACAGCTACATGACCGAGATCTTCCCCACTTCCTGAGGTAACATGGTTGCGTTCACTGTGCACTACACTACAAGTATCAATAGTATATCTCCACATGGAGAGGTTTGTGCTTTGCATAGTGAGGTCTGTGCAGCACATCAGCGTTACACTTGGCATTGTGTGCTTTATTGTTGATGGGTGACTTGTCTCCATATATAGTTGGTTGCCACATCTCCCAACATTCAGCGATTGTATGGCTGAGGGGCATGACGTTTTGCAAAGGTTCGTTGTCCTGTTTTGCGCTGCCTCGGTGGTAGTAGGGGGTTGGTACGGGAAGGAGGTTCTGGTGGTGGTGGCGCTGGGTGTTGTGGTCTTGTTGTGTGTCCGACCGGCATGATCAGTAGCTCTATCATGTGTTGGTCTTTAGATGTGGCTGTGTGTTGGGTCCAATTCACGGAGTAGATAGTCGACATCCTTACACCAGTTAAAGGTTGATGTTAATTTGTTACTGCTAACTCAGCTTATTGGATCGCGTTGCAGATTTGGCTGGTCATTGAAAATATGGGGAAGTGGTGTTTTCGTGTTTTTATTGCACGGAACGCCTACTTTGTTCTGGCTCTCGTTTGTGGCGATTTTGTTGGCGTAAGGTATCGATGGAAGAGTGGTGAGATTTGCAGTTTTCACCCAGTTGAAAATGGGTTGATAATTAAAAAACACAGAAAAAAAGATAGGTTTAATGAACATTATAATTAGAAATTAGCATTTAAAAAACCTTAGAAATTGACAGGAAAAACCATAGGTTTCAGGCACGTTATAGTTAAATATTAACATTTAAAAAAACCTTTGAAATTCACTGAAAAAACCATAGGTTTCAGGGATGTTATAGTTAGTTGGACATTTCACTCATAGAAAACCATAGAAATTCCCCTGTTATAGTTAGTTGAGCTAACTATAACTCGCGCCCCGGCAATGCACTGCTGATTATGTCACATATTACATCATTAATGACATGGTCAGTGACATCACTGATGACATCTCAAATGACATCACTGATGACATCACTGATGACATCATCCACGTCAACATCTGATGCACCTTACCAGACCCTAATATAATACTTGATACACCCACTCTAAAATACAGAGTATAATTTTCGAAACCATGAACACACCAATACCAGTTAGTACATATCCACTCGCTAATTCCTAGGTCTACACATACATCCATTACTTCACCCATATAGTCACTCATACATACAGTCAGCCATCAATACAGCATTATCATATCCAGTCACGTATCTATACAGACACTCACACACCGCCTCTCATTCATAGAGTTATTCACACACCTAGTCAGTAATGGAAATAATCAATCACACTTTCATTTACTCACCTGTACAGTTATACACATACCACATCACATATTTAAACATATACTAACACATACTTGCACTCTAATACAATAACTAATGCAAGCACACACTGATCCATACAGGCACTCTCACAATCACTCACTCTCACATATAGTCATTTATACAGTCCAACACTCATATATACTGCCTTTCACATATGGAGTTACTCACACATGTACCACTGAGGCATCCATTCACTCACCAAAAGACTCATACACACACTCACCAAGCCATACAGCCCTTCACAGATACAGACTTGAACACATATACCCAGTGATTTATCCACTCACACATCTATGCACAGAGTCCCACCCCCCACCCACCTACACAGACACTCAAGCACCCATACAGGTACTCAGACGAGCAATCAATAGCTCATATAGATCCTCATTTAGTTGCTAACCAAACCATGGACCTGCTTACACACCAACTGACAACCTAAACTGTGTGAATGTCTGTATCAGTCCTTAACACATGAATTAAGCAAGACACAATTAATCACTCACTTATAAGTCAGTCACACACCTACTTAATCATCCATCCTGACTCTTATACACCCATTCATTCTTCAATACACCTTGGCATATATATATAAAACATATTTACATTTTATAGAAACACACATTCACTGGATGATGTCATCAGTGATGTCATCAGTGATGTCATTTGAGATGTCATCAGTGATGTCATCATTGATGTCACTGACCATGTCAGGAATGATGTATAATGTGACGTCAGCAGTGCATTGCGGGGGTGTGAGTTATACTTAGCTCAACTAACTATAACAGGGGAATTTCTGTGGTTTTCTATGAGTGAAATGTCCAACTAACTACAACATACCTGAAACCTATGGTTTTTTCAGTAAATTTCAAAGGTTTCTTAAACGCTAATTTCTAACTATAACGTGCCTGAAACCTATCGTTTTTTCAGTGAATATATATATATATTTTTTTTATAAAACCAGGATCCCAATGAACGTCCACGGTGGGTCAAACAAGGGCACAGACTCCAGTTAAAGATGCGATAAAGAAGATTTATTGTCTTAGCATGTCAGGATGACGCATTTCGACCACAAGGCTGTGGTCTTGATCACATAGTACGCTAAGGTGAAAGGCATTATATTTATAGCGACATAAGTGACTTTACTATGTTCATGGTGACAAAGCAAAAAATGTAACACTTTTGCAGCACGTAGTAAAACATCTTGTCATCCCTTGATGACTAGGCTCAGCAATGACAAGCACTTTTAGTAGCAGGCATAGAAAAAAGACTACCACTCTATATATAGGTGCACATGGCTATGTGTTCTGTAACATCAGTTGTGTGCGGCAGATGAGAAGGTATGCTGGTGTTGGCGTAGGTCCCTCCGAAAATTGACCATGGGTAAGTTCAGGGGCAAAGAGTTGGAAGTATTGATTTTTGCTAAAGAATATAAAGATCTATAATAAGCTATTTAACCTGTAGCCAACATGTCAGGTCCTGTTTGTCTAAAGTGATAGCTACAACAAATGCTCATTAGTTCTTTAATGAGTTATTCATAAATTAAAACCAAAATATAAAAAAGCAATACTACTCTTTCAAAAAGATGGATCTTTTTTTAAAGAGAGGTGCTTGCACAGTAAAGACAAATGCTGATAAATCAAATTTGATCTATTGTACGTGCACAAATGTGCACTTCTCATACTAAGTACAGTCCAGGAGAGTAGCTATCAATACTAGTGTAAACGGTGCAGTAGGACCAGGTTCCAGGGGTATTAGGGGACCGCTGTACCCCTTTGATGACTGTCCTTTACTATCTAACTCTGGGATGAAGGGCCATTGTTTTCTTGTTTGCTTGTGGGCACAGGTACGCTCTTCTGTGGTTTTGCTTGTACATTTATGTATACTTTTTGGTATTTCCTGGCTCTTTAAAACATCAGCACTATTTGTGTTTTAAAAAAAAATCAATAAATAACTTAGTAAACAAATTGTCTCTTTATCCCGCAGGTTAATGGTTAAACTAAACCGGAACAGCCTAGTTCTTCATAAGTCTGGTTCTCATGAAGACATCACTTATGACAAGGCACAGAGCCTGACACTGGGTATCAGGTGAGCTTGTGTAAACCCCTTCACACTAATGTTTATTAAAGTTTTCTTTGATATTAAATCAAAGGCTTTATTTAAAAGGACGTAAAATGTAGAGTGTTATCTCTTTATTGATGTACCTTCTGTAACAATTGTGTAACTTGTAACCTATGTAACTCTCCTCATGTAAAGCGCTCTGATACCCCCGGGTCTAGCCAGCGCTATATAAAACTCAAGTAAATAAAATAAATAAATACATTTATTCACCCTCACATGTTCACAGTCAGACGAATCAACCAGATTAGAAATGTGATGCAGCTGAGCATTTCTCAGATGGAATAACCCTTTTTAGATCATCTTAATAGCATTTACATATGTGCCAAATTGCTTGGTTTGGATCACCTATGTGATAATACAGATTCAGATGGGAATTACACATATGACATGTGTCTTGTTGAGTCCACCTAGATGTGATATAGCCAGATGAGAGATTCTTGCACATGGCCACCAAGATAAGAGATACAGAATCAGCTGAGGATTCTTCAGTCTGCAAATTCCCTAATAAAATCCAGCCAGATAAGTGTTAGTAAAAGAGGTGAGGAAGAAGCATGATTACATTAAAGCTCAATGGACGTTTCATACATTAGCTAAGAAACACATCTATGTCAGCTGTTGCTTACCTTTTTATTCAGCAAAAACAAGTCTTGCTGCCTGATTGGCAAGAAGATGTGATTTAAGGTGACTTTCTGAGTTGGATACTGATTGAGACTTATAAAAGAGTGCAGGATGGGTTTTCAATACATAATGCAGAGCTTAAGCTAACACTAGGGAGAAAAGATACTCAGACACCACTTTTTATAACAGGTCTGTAAAAGCTCATTCTGTTGTTTACCTCTCATTAACTGTTAGATCTTGTTAAAGCCCTGTAATGGCCCAGTTGCTTGTCTCTCCATACTTTGAGTGGATGAGTAGTACAATACTACTTTTGTGCTGTGCGTATACACACACACACACACATGCACATACACATTCATACGCATACCGTGATGTGGAACTTTTGGTATTGGAGATGGCCTCCATTAGAGAAAATAGAGTTGTTTTACAGTAGGCATGCCTTCTCCCAAATGGAGCTCTACAAACAGTGCTATTACTGTACAAACTGCATACGTCAGCCCAGCACTCTTGTTCAGTGTGTATTTGTGTTTGAAGAAGTTCTTCAGAAAGACTGCTACTGTGGTCTGCACAACACCAAGTAAGAACCTCAGAATAATAGCAAAAACTTAAGCTCAGCACCAAAAGCCAGAGGCAGGCAAGGACCAAGGTAAAACTAGTCTCCATGGACCCAGACCACCAGCGAATTGCCCAGTTCCCAGTAAAGCCACTCCGGCCATGGCATTGAGTGACATTTATTAGAAGTGATAGTTTCAGAAACAGCCATGACCTTCCACCCATCATGACAAGGCTATCAATGAAGCGAGAAGTCGGTTGTTATGTGTGTGTTCAATGTGATCTAATATTGTAGATAAGGCGGCTTTATAGTGTAATAAACCATATACAAAAGATATATAACTTGTTTTCTCTCCTGTTGAACATGAATAGACAATCTTTTTGTTTCATTCTTGGAGGAGCTAAATTAGTGTCCATTAAAAAAATACTCATATCACACTTTAGTCAAACTGACATAATACATTAATTTTATTATAATATTACATGGTTAAGGTACACTCTGGGCACTATTCGCAAAGGTAAATGTACATGTGTAGATTTACTCAGATGTAAATCTACTCCTGCACCTAGGTGTAAGTCTACATTTTTTGGCCATTCACGATTACCGAGTGTAGATTTACATCTAAGTGCACACTTATATAACTCCACCCAATGAAAGCTGGGGGAGGAGACAAATCTAAGACAGAATTAGCGAGTATAAATGTAATACTTCACCAGGGCTGTGACCTCCCTGAGTTAAAAATTATAATGTTAATTAATTCTTTAAAATAAATATTACAAATAATTCAATGTAAAATAAAACTTTGAATTAATTTAAAGTAATAATCATTAAACCAAACCTAATAAAATAAAAGTTTACATCATATTGACTCGTCAAATGACATGTTTAATAAATCATAAAAAATGTGAAATATAATATTTATCAATGTTTTTGTAGTCAAAATAAAAAATACACTCACTTATATTTTTACTTTAAGTTAATAGTCAGTACATTTAATTAAAAGTTGTATTAATGCAATATTTAAAATAGCTTAACATTTTTACTAGAAGTTTTAAAGTTTAATTTCATTACTTGTAAATAGTAAATTGATTAATTTATTATTTTTTAAATGATAAAATATATAATTTTATTTAATCTAACATTTTAACACAAAAAACATCTCATATATATATTTCACGTCACTGCAAGGTGAAGTGCATGTTTTCTCATGGAAATATTTAGGGACTGACGCTCCCTAACAGGCAGTCGCCAGTAGGTAGTTATAGAGTTATAGTTACAACCTAGTTTCCATAGGAAAAGCATTTTTTGATTTGCCAATAACTTTGGTGTCCTTTGACGAATCTTTGCGAAATTCTCCCAAAAAAAAGTCTATGCAGGTCAGCTCCTATGTTAAAGTTTGGGGGTGATTCATTAAGCGGGGGCTGAGAAAAAAGGGGGCATCCCAAAACACGTTTTCCTCATTTTAATTTCCATGGGAAATTTTGCGACGAGCTACAGCCCGAACTGCTGAACGGAATTACCCCAAATTTGGCAGAAAAGTAGAGCTTGGTTCAGAAAGCGACCTTTTTTTTTTAAATAGTGTAAATCCGTTCAGTAGTTTTTGAGAAATTCAAAGAATAAGAGTCAAAAAATCAATTTTCCATTGGAAACTTTGTGCAAGGCTAGAGCCGAAACTACTGAATGGAATTACCGCAAATTTGGCAAAAAGGTTGTGCTTGGATCAGAAAGCGACCTTTTTTTTTAAATAGTTTAAATCCGTTCAGTAGTTGCTGAGAAGTTAAAAAAATAAAAGTTTGGATATCTGGGCAGAGCCTAAATCCCGCGCATGAGCTTCACTGTGATTGGCTGTCAACACTCCAAACCAGGAAGTGTTGGCAGCCATCTTGTGGCTTGGTAGAAGCGAGTCACTAGAAAACAGAGAAACAAAGGTATAAAACAAGAGAAGGGGGCAGGGTGGAAACACCCTGACGCCCTAGGCCTGCTCAGGGGGTCCCAGAAGGACCCTTAGAACCATAGAAAGCATTTAAAAAAAATATATATATATTCGCGCTGGGGTCGCGGGTTCCCGCGTTTTATTTTAATGAGACCCCAGGGTGGGCTAGGTCCCAGGAGCATTTCTTAAAAAATAATAGCAGGGGCTCGCTGGGGCTGCGGGGGCCCACTGGGGTCCCCGCAGACCCGGGGCTTCACTCATGTTGGGAGGGGGGTTGCGCAGCCCCCCTCCTGGAGTCCTCCATGTGCTTATAACTTTGGCATCGTTTGACGAATCTTTACTAAATTTTCCAAAAAGTTTCTCTCTTTTGATCAGCTCCTATTTTGAAAGTTTAGGGGTGTATTGAGGACATACAAGGTTGGTTGTTGATTGAAAGCAAGTTTATTGCAAGATATTTGCACCCACAACCGGAGCCATCCAGCTGCGAAGACATATTACAGGGTGATTGGTCAAGGGGGAGCTGAGAAAAAAGGGGGTCCGAAAAAGTGTTTTCTTAATGCATTTTCCATAGGAAACTTTAGACAAGGCTACAGGTCAAACTGCTAAACAGAAATACGCCAAATTTGGCAGGGAGAGAGGTCTTGGACCAGAAAGCATGCTTTTGTTGAAATGGTGTAAATCTGTTGAGTAGTTTTTGAGATATTAAAGGAAAAACAATATATATATCTGGACGGTGCCTAACTCCCAAGCACGAGCTTGCCTCTGATTGGCTGTTAACACTTCAAACCAGGAAGTGTTCTCTGATTGGCTGCTAACACTTCAAACCAGGAAGTGTTAGCAGCCATCTTGTGTCTCGCATTGAGTAAAAATATAAAAGAAAGGTCCCGGGGGCAATTTAATATACCGGAGCTCTGTCTGTGCGAGATACCCCTTTCACGCTGTGTCTCCCTACATCAGCAGGTAACGCACCTTTTTCCCCCATCAACAGCATACCTCCAACAACATTCTTGGGCCTGCAAGTCTCCCTCTGCGAACCACTTGTTGGCTCACCGCTCCTTAGGTGCGAGTTCTCGGGCCCGCAGTTGTATCTGTGAAGCCAAGACTGGAAATATATTGCAGGTCTCTCTCTGCGATATACGCTCTTCACGGTCCCTCTCCCCACATCACTGTTCCGCAGCTATTCCTTTGGAAGCTGATGGCCCGCACCTTTCCCTATACCAGTCGGCCCGCAGGTGTTCCTCTGCGAGCTGGCCCGCAGCTCTCCCTCTGCAAACTGAAGGGCCGCAGTTCTCGCTCTATGAGCCTGCCAGTCGGCTCGCAGCTCTTCATCTATGAGCCAGCCAGCAGGGAACACAAAACCTGAGCTGTTCAGACCGCCGGTACGGGCCATCACCACAGGCTGCACACCCGCTCAGCAGTTACGGTATCCGTACCTCAGTGGACCGAAAGTCACCGTCCTGTGCCAGTGTGCCTGTGCCGGCCGCAGTGCATTTGGTACGAGCAACTCTGAAATGACGTCGAGCACGTGCGCCCAGTCTTTTTTATTGGGTGGGTCACGTGTTCTGTGACGCCTGTGCTGGATGGCTGTGGTGTGGGTGTATACTAGCCGTGAGGGAGTGGCTGTGGCATACTGACAACTAGGGTGTGACCAGCAGATCACTGCAATGAAAATCTGGACCATGTAGTGTTGTTGTCCTTCCCTGTAAGCGTAAGTAGAGTGGGCTGGCCTGGCGTATGCCAGTCCTGCGTGAGGCTGTGATGGATGACTCCGGAGCTATGGGCGTGGCTCCATCGTGAGCTGCATGAGGAATCAACTGATGTGCCCCATGCGGGTGTTCTTGTAGTGCTGCCGTCACCCGGGTCGCAAGCGTTAGTGTGTCACTCCATGAGCCAAGTCCCACAACATGGCCAACATGGAGGGTACGGGGAATCACTGACCCTACATTCATCCATAGTTCCACACAAGAAAGTATTGCAGCTGCAGCAATACAGGGCCACGCAAAGCCCAAATTTCAGTTTTTGGGACATGGAGGGCAGTCAATTAGAGACAAGCTCGTTGTCGGAGTTAGGTTGCGCCAACATATGTACTTATAAAATCACTCCACCAACCCCCACACCCTTTTAAATTCAGGGTCAATGATTTGTGCTGCACTAAGTTAGGGGCACCAGATGTGAAATAATACACCAAAGATTCTATCGTAAAGGGTCCATGACTTGTGGTAAACTGAGGTAGGGGCACCAGATGTGAAATTATACACAAAATATTGAATCATAAAGGGTCCATGAGTTGTGCTGCATTGAGATAGGGGCATTAGAAGCATTCAGCGTGTGTGCGATGATGCGTGATCTCTTGCCTACTGGACTGCCTCATCTGCAATTGCGACTCGATCTGAATTGTTTGCCCTGCAGTCCGCAATGTAGACGGAAGGCAGTAGTCAGCACAGACATCGGGGAATGCTTTTTATCACTTCCTCTTGACAAAATCCAAGGACATAGAGTACAATTCTGTCTGCAATTAATAAATCATGTCTCAATGTAAATTGTGAGCACTGCTGACTGCAGTGTAGGTAACAAAAGATGAAATGTGTAGGTTTCATGGACGCTATTGTTAGTTGTCTACTGGACTCTGTAATTAATGAATCAAGACTCAATTTTAATTGTGAGCCATGATGACCAAAGTGTAGGCCAGAGGCAGCTGTCAGCAAGGGCCCACTGCCACGTGGCATTGAGTTGAGCTGCACACTTAGTGGCATCAGAAGCATTTAGCGTGTGCAGAGCCTGCGATGATGTGTGGCACGGACAGGCTGCACTGCTAGCAATGTCTTTTGTCTAATGAGTTCCACCTTAGTAAGGCTATGTGGTGATGACTTGTGGTGCACTGAGTTAGTGGCACCTGAAGCAACCAGCATGTGCATACCCTGCGATGATGCATGGTTCAGGCGGGCTGCACTGGTAGCAATGTCTTTTGTCTAAAGAATTCTGCCTCAGTTAGGCCACGAGGCAGTAATTTGTGGTGCACTGAGTTAGTGGCACCTGAAGGACTCAGCGTGTGCATACCCTGCGATTATGCGTCGGCCGGGCGGGCCGCACTGGTAGCAACGTCTTGTGTCTAATGATTTCTGATTTAATAAGGCCACGTGGCACTGACTTGTGGTGCACTGAGTTAGTGGTACTTCTGGTGCTCAGCGTGTACGCAGCATGCAATGATGCGTGGGCCGTACGGGCCACACTGGGAGCAATGTGTCTTGCCTACTGGACTGCGTCATCTGCAATCGTGACTCCATCTGAATTGTGAGCCCTGCAATAGGCGATAGTGTGTACAGATGTACCTCTGCAGTGCTGTGCCGCTGTGTTCGCAGGGGGCCTGTGTTGAGGAGGTCCACGGTCATGGCTGCAGCCACGTGGCAGGGTGAGGGCCGCCGCTCTGGAAGATGCGTGGGCCTTCACAGAAGTGAACCACGCCCAGAGCCGTGGCCTATTTATTTACACTTCTGCGCTGGAGTGGCGTACGTTGGACCAGCCCACTGTGCTTCTGCTTGCAGGGGACGATGACATAGGTACATGACCGAGATCTTCCCCACTACCTGAGGTAACATGGTTGTGTCCACTGTCCACAACACTACAAGCACCAGCAGTATATGTACACATGGAGAGGTTTGTGCTCTGCATAGTAAGGCTTGTCTAGCACATGACCGCTACACTTGGTATTGTGGGCATTATTATTGGTGGGTGACTTGCATCCTTCACACATGTTTGGTTGCTACATCTCGCAACATTCAGCTATTGTATGGCTGAGAGGCCATGCCATTTTTGGAAGGTTTGCTGTCCTGTTGTGCACAGCCTCGGTGGTAGTAGGGGGGGTAGTCTGGGGGGGGAGGTCCTGAGGGTGGTGGCATTGGGTTTTGTGGCCTTCTTGGGTGTCGGAGGTGCATGATCAGTAGCTCTATGACATGAGTTGGTCTTGAGATGTGATTCTGGGCTGGGCTCCCTTTCAAACTGTAGGTAGTCGTCCTACTTTACACCAGTAAGAGGCAGATATTACATTCCTACTGCTAACACTGCTTATCGCCTGTTTTATTATTATTATTAGCGTTAGATGTTGCTCTCATTTGTGGCGATTTTTTTTGCGGAAGCTATTGCTGGAAAACTGGCGATATCGGCAGTTTTCACCAGGATGAGAATGGAATGATAATTTAAAATCACTGAAAAAAACCATAGGTTTAATGAACATTATAATTAGTAATTAGCATTAAAAAAACCTTTGAAATTCACTAAAAAAAACATAGGTTTCAGGGACGTTATAGTTACAAATTATCACTTTAGAAACCTTTGAAATTCACTGAAAAGACCATAGGTTTCAGGGAAGTTATAGTTACAAATTAGCATTTAAAAAACCTTTGAAATTCACTGAAAAAAGCATAGGTTTCAGGGACGTTATATTTAGTTGCACATTTCACTCGTACAAAACCATAAAAATTTGGTCTTTATAGTTAGTTGAGCTAACTATAACTCACGCCCCCGCAATGCACTGCTGATGACGTCACATATTACATCATTAATAACATGGTCAGTGACATCACTGGTGATATCTCAAATGACATTACTGATGACAACACTGATGACATCATCCACGTGAAAATCTGATGCACCTCCTCATACCTTAATAAAACCTTTGATACACCCACTCTAAAATACAGACTACCATTTTTGAAACAATAGAGACACCAATACCAGTTACTACGTACGCACGCACTGATTCCTAGGAATACACACACATCCACTCATTCACTCATACAGTCACTCATACATGCAGTGACTCATCAATACAACACTATTATAGGCATAGGCACTCATACACCTATAAAACACTCACATACCGCCACTCATCCAGAGTTACTCACACATCTAGTCAGTCATGCAAAGAATCAATCACACTTCTATTTACTCAGCCATACAGTTATACACACACAACCTCACTTATTCATAGTGATACTAACATATACTTACTCTCTTATACAATCACTGATACAAGTACACACTCATCCACACAGCACTCTCATAATCACTGACTCTCATGTATAGTCATTTATATACTCTAACTCTCTCATGCTCTGCGTTTTACATATGTAGTTACTTGGACATGTAGCACTGAGATATCCATTCACTCACCAACACCCCAATACACACACTCACCCACCCATACAGCTGTTTCCACATGCAGTCTTGAACCCATACATCCAGTGAATAAAGAACTCACACATCTATGCACAAAGTCTCACACCTCCCACCCACCCACACACACTCAGGCACCCATACAAATACTCAGGCAACCAATCAATAACCCATATAGACACTAATGTAGCTAATCTTCATCCCATGCAACCGCTTACACACCAACTGACAGACTAATATAGAAATTCACACAGTTTAATCACTAACCCATGCATTCAGTAAGACACAACTAATCACTCTCTTATACAGTCAGTCACGCACCTATTAAATCCTCCATCCACACACTTATACACCCACTCATTCTTCAATATACCTTGGCCAATATATTTATAAAACATATTTAAACTTTACAGAAACACACAGTCACTTGATGATGTCATCAGTGATGTCATCAGTGATGTCATTTGAGATGTCATCAGTGATGTCATCAGTGATGTCACTGACCATGTCATGAATGATGTAATATGTGACGTCATCAGCAGTGAATTGCAGGGGTGTGAGTTATAGTTAGCTCAACTAACGGTGGAATTTCTATGGTTTTGTATGAGTGAAATGTGAAACTAACCATAACGTCCCTGAAACTTATGGTTTATTCAATGAATATTTATATACATATATATGTATATATATTCAGGAGCTCCGCGCAATCAGCAAAACTTTGGTGCAGTATGAGGAGTACAAGCGCGGCGCCCCCCCAAGCAGAGGTATTTCCATTATGGATATTATTCAATGCGAGGGGAGAGAGGAGGCGGCATTGCGCTGCCTGATAAGGGCACAAATCAAGGTCTCGGCG
Organism: Triturus cristatus; assembly: GCF_964204655.1. Classification (NCBI taxonomy): domain Eukaryota; kingdom Metazoa; phylum Chordata; class Amphibia; order Caudata; family Salamandridae; genus Triturus; species Triturus cristatus. The sequence continues at coordinate 1,294,271,974 of NC_140585.1, read as the reverse complement.
GGATCATTATTTCCAGAACTTTTGCGATGGAATGCAGCCCAGCGCCAAGAAATTGGGGACAATATCGCTGTCCAGAGTTCCACATCACTTGTTATGGAACCTCATGTGGACTGCATGTACCATCATGCATTGGACCTGGGATTCTAAGCTCAACCAACACACCTGCCTGAGAGAGGAGGAGCTTAGAGTCCACTTCAAAGGGAGTGGTCGCTTAAGCTCACGAGGAAACATTAGCCTGTGGGACTGGCACTGATGACGGCCATTCCGGCCAGAAACGCGTCTGCCATGGATGTTCCACGCTCTGCAGAAGTGCTTTAATATGCTGAATAAATCCTGCTTTGTGCCCAGAGCATGTGTCCCGCTGATTTCATTCCAGATCAGCAATTCGTGGTGAAGTATAGTCGGCTTCTGCTGATAACCGACAGGGGCACGCCCTCTCGTTCAGGAGCTCCGCGCAATCAGCAAAACTTTGGTGCAGTATGAGGAGTACAAGCGCGGCGCCCCCCCAAGCAGAGGTATTTCCATTATGGATATTATTCAATGCGAGGGGAGAGAGGAGGCGGCATTGCGCTGCCTGATAAGGGCACAAATCAAGGTCTCGGCGGGATCATTATTTCCAGAACTTTTGCGATGGAATGCAGCCCAGCGCCAAGAAATTGGGGACAATATCGCTGTCCAGAGTTCCACATCACTTGTTATGGAACCTCATGTGGACTGCATGTACCATCATGCATTGGACCTGGGATTCTAAGCTCAACCAACACACCTGCCTGAGAGAGGAGGAGCTTAGAGTCCACTTCAAAGGGAGTGGTCGCTTAAGCTCACGAGGAAACATTAGCCTGTGGGACTGGCACTGATGACGGCCATTCCGGCCAGAAACGCGTCTGCCATGGATGTTCCACGCTCTGCAGAAGTGCTTTAATATGCTGAATAAATCCTGCTTTGTGCCCAGAGCATGTGTCCCGCTGATTTCATTCCAGATCAGCAATTCGTGGTGAAGTATAGTCGGCTTCTGCTGATAACCGACAGGGGCACGCCCTCTCGTTCAGGAGCTCCGCGCAATCAGCAAAACTTTGGTGCAGTATGAGGAGTACAAGCGCGGCGCCCCCCCAAGCAGAGGTATTTCCATTATGGATATTATTCAATGCGAGGGGAGAGAGGAGGCGGCATTGCGCTGCCTGATAAGGGCACAAATCAAGGTCTCGGCGGGATCATTATTTCCAGAACTTTTGCGATGGAATGCAGCCCAGCGCCAAGAAATTGGGGACAATATCGCTGTCCAGAGTTCCACATCACTTGTTATGGAACCTCATGTGGACTGCATGTACCATCATGCATTGGACCTGGGATTCTAAGCTCAACCAACACACCTGCCTGAGAGAGGAGGAGCTTAGAGTCCACTTCAAAGGGAGTGGTCGCTTAAGCTCACGAGGAAACATTAGCCTGTGGGACTGGCACTGATGACGGCCATTCCGGCCAGAAACGCGTCTGCCATGGATGTTCCACGCTCTGCAGAAGTGCTTTAATATGCTGAATAAATCCTGCTTTGTGCCCAGAGCATGTGTCCCGCTGATTTCATTCCAGATCAGCAATTCGTGGTGAAGTATAGTCGGCTTCTGCTGATAACCGACAGGGGCACGCCCTCTCGTTCAGGAGCTCCGCGCAATCAGCAAAACTTTGGTGCAGTATGAGGAGTACAAGCGCGGCGCCCCCCCAAGCAGAGGTATTTCCATTATGGATATTATTCAATGCGAGGGGAGAGAGGAGGCGGCATTGCGCTGCCTGATAAGGGCACAAATCAAGGTCTCGGCGGGATCATTATTTCCAGAACTTTTGCGATGGAATGCAGCCCAGCGCCAAGAAATTGGGGACAATATCGCTGTCCAGAGTTCCACATCACTTGTTATGGAACCTCATGTGGACTGCATGTACCATCATGCATTGGACCTGGGATTCTAAGCTCAACCAACACACCTGCCTGAGAGAGGAGGAGCTTAGAGTCCACTTCAAAGGGAGTGGTCGCTTAAGCTCACGAGGAAACATTAGCCTGTGGGACTGGCACTGATGACGGCCATTCCGGCCAGAAACGCGTCTGCCATGGATGTTCCACGCTCTGCAGAAGTGCTTTAATATGCTGAATAAATCCTGCTTTGTGCCCAGAGCATGTGTCCCGCTGATTTCATTCCAGATCAGCAATTCGTGGTGAAGTATAGTCGGCTTCTGCTGATAACCGACAGGGGCACGCCCTCTCGTTCAGGAGCTCCGCGCAATCAGCAAAACTTTGGTGCAGTATGAGGAGTACAAGCGCGGCGCCCCCCCAAGCAGAGGTATTTCCATTATGGATATTATTCAATGCGAGGGGAGAGAGGAGGCGGCATTGCGCTGCCTGATAAGGGCACAAATCAAGGTCTCGGCGGGATCATTATTTCCAGAACTTTTGCGATGGAATGCAGCCCAGCGCCAAGAAATTGGGGACAATATCGCTGTCCAGAGTTCCACATCACTTGTTATGGAACCTCATGTGGACTGCATGTACCATCATGCATTGGACCTGGGATTCTAAGCTCAACCAACACACCTGCCTGAGAGAGGAGGAGCTTAGAGTCCACTTCAAAGGGAGTGGTCGCTTAAGCTCACGAGGAAACATTAGCCTGTGGGACTGGCACTGATGACGGCCATTCCGGCCAGAAACGCGTCTGCCATGGATGTTCCACGCTCTGCAGAAGTGCTTTAATATGCTGAATAAATCCTGCTTTGTGCCCAGAGCATGTGTCCCGCTGATTTCATTCCAGATCAGCAATTCGTGGTGAAGTATAGTCGGCTTCTGCTGATAACCGACAGGGGCACGCCCTCTCGTTCAGGAGCTCCGCGCAATCAGCAAAACTTTGGTGCAGTATGAGGAGTACAAGCGCGGCGCCCCCCCAAGCAGAGGTATTTCCATTATGGATATTATTCAATGCGAGGGGAGAGAGGAGGCGGCATTGCGCTGCCTGATAAGGGCACAAATCAAGGTCTCGGCGGGATCATTATTTCCAGAACTTTTGCGATGGAATGCAGCCCAGCGCCAAGAAATTGGGGACAATATCGCTGTCCAGAGTTCCACATCACTTGTTATGGAACCTCATGTGGACTGCATGTACCATCATGCATTGGACCTGGGATTCTAAGCTCAACCAACACACCTGCCTGAGAGAGGAGGAGCTTAGAGTCCACTTCAAAGGGAGTGGTCGCTTAAGCTCACGAGGAAACATTAGCCTGTGGGACTGGCACTGATGACGGCCATTCCGGCCAGAAACGCGTCTGCCATGGATGTTCCACGCTCTGCAGAAGTGCTTTAATATGCTGAATAAATCCTGCTTTGTGCCCAGAGCATGTGTCCCGCTGATTTCATTCCAGATCAGCAATTCGTGGTGAAGTATAGTCGGCTTCTGCTGATAACCGACAGGGGCACGCCCTCTCGTTCAGGAGCTCCGCGCAATCAGCAAAACTTTGGTGCAGTATGACGAGTACAAGCGCGGCGCCCCCCCAAGCAGAGGTATTTCCATTATGGATATTATTCAATGCGAGGGGAGAGAGGAGGCGGCATTGCGCTGCCTGATAAGGGCACAAATCAAGGTCTCGGCGGGATCATTATTTCCAGAACTTTTGCGATGGAATGCAGCCCAGCGCCAAGAAATTGGGGACAATATCGCTGTCCAGAGTTCCACATCACTTGTTATGGAACCTCATGTGGACTGCATGTACCATCATGCATTGGACCTGGGATTCTAAGCTCAACCAACACACCTGCCTGAGAGAGGAGGAGCTTAGAGTCCACTTCAAAGGGAGTGGTCGCTTAAGCTCACGAGGAAACATTAGCCTGTGGGACTGGCACTGATGACGGCCATTGCGGCCAGAAACGCGTCTGCCATGGATGTTCCACGCTCTGCAGAAGTGCTTTAATATGCTGAATAAATCCTGCTTTGTGCCCAGAGCATGTGTCCCGCTGATTTCATTCCAGATCAGCAATTCGTGGTGATATATATACACATATATATATATATATATATATATATATATATATATATATATATATATATATATATATGTGTATATATATATATATATATATACATATATATATATATATATATATATATATATATATATATATATTACCTACTGGCGGTCGCCAGTAGGTAGTTATAGTTAGGACCCCTTTTCCAGTGGAAATCCGCAACATTCTATTTTGAATAACTTTGGCGCCGGTCGACGAATCCTCGCGAATTTCTCAAAATAGGTGGGGCACTACGCTCCGCTCCTACCCTGAAAGTCTCGGGGGGATTCGTCAAGCGGGGGCTGAGATAAAAGGGGGGTCCCAAAACGCGTTTTTCCCATGCATTTTTCCATAGGACCTTTAGACAGGGCTACAGCCCGAACGGCTGAACAGAATTACTAGAAATTTGGCAGAGAGGTAGTCCCTAGGTCAAGGAAGTGCCTTTTGTAGGTTTGGTGTAAATCTGTTCTGTAGATTCTGAGAAAATAGCCTTTAAATCAATATATATCTGAGCCAGCTTACGGTACGCTTACCGTAAGCTTACCGTACGCGTACGGTGGCGTGCGCGAGCGCGATTCTGATTGGCTCTTAGATCTTAGTAAACATTCGAATCGGCCGCGAAACCAGGAAGCGGCGGCCGCCATTTTCTCTCTCGCACTGAGAGTTAGGTTGTTAAATAAAACCAATACACATGTAAAGGAGCTGTTTTGACAGCTCACACACACATAGCCATGATGAGGGAGTCCCCCAAGACCCCCCAAGGCCAAAAAAGCCATTTTTATTTTTTCGCTAATTTCGCCGATTACGCTTACCGTACGCGTACGGTAAAAAATATTTTAAAAAAAACACTATCCATACTCTCCCCACCCCCGGTGCTTTTGGTGGCCGCAGGCCACCAAATGTACAGTGTTTATTTGAGGTGTAAAAAACCACAATATTTTTAACAAAAATAATCAAAGAAAAAATTATCCACACTCTCTCCACCCCGTGTGCAAATGGTGCCCGAAGGGCACCATTTGTGCATGGCTTATAAGCACAGTAAGCACCGCGTGCTTACTGTGCACGCACGGTGCGCGAAGCGCACCGTGCGCGCACGGAACGAACTGCGTTAAGTGGGCGCGCACGCCACGAATGGCGTAAAGTAACTTAGCATTTAAAAAACCGTACAAATTCACAGAAAAAACCATAGGTTTCACACACGTTATAGTTAGCGGAAATTTTACTGATAAAAAAACAGTGAAATTCCCCCGTTATAGTTAGTGCAGGCAACTATAACTCACGCGACCGCAATCTTCTGCTGATGACATATGTGTCTTTATGAAAAAAAAATATTTGTAATATATGTATAGCTAAAAATGTATGGAAGAAGACATGGGCAAATAAGTGTCTAAATACAGTATTAGCATCAGCAGAGGATTGCGGTCGCGTGAGTTATAGTTGCCTGCACTAACTATAACGGGGGAATTTCACTGGTTTTTTATCAGTAAAATTTCCGCTAACTATAACATGTGTGAAACCTATGGCTTTTTCAGTGAATATATATATATATATAGATATATATATATATATTACCTACTGGCGGTCGCCAGTAGGTAGTTATAGTTAGGACCCTCTTACCATAGGAAATCCGCAACATTCTATTTTGAATAACTTTGGCGCCAAATTTTCAAAATAGGTGGGGCGCTGCGCTCCACTCCTACCCTGAAAGTCTCGGGGGGATTCGTCAAGCGGGGGCTGAGATAAAAGGGGGGTCCCAAAACGCGTTTTTCCCATGCATTTTTCCATAGGACCTTTAGACACAGCTACAGCCCGAATGGCTGAACAGAGTTAAATGAAATTTGGCAGAGAGGTAGTCCTCAGGTCAAGGAAGTGCCTTTTGTAGGTTTGGTGTAAATCTGTTCAGTAGATTCTGAGAAAATAGCCTTTAAATCAATATATATATCTGAGCCAGCTTACGGTGCGCTTACGGTGCGCTTACCGTACGCGTACGGTGACGTGCGCGAGCGCGATTCTGATTGGCTGTTCGATCTAAGTAAACATTCGAATCGGTCGAAACCAGGAAGCGGCGGCCGCCATTTTCTCTCTCGCACTCTGAGGGGGGCAGCAAAAACAAAGACAAAAACCATCTAAAGGGGCAGTATATTCAGTTCTTAACCACCCAGCATCGATATAGGTGTCCCCAAACAACCCCCAAGGCCAAAAAAACAATTTTTTTTTTTTCGAAAAATCGCTGATTACGCTTACCGTACGCGTACGGTCAAAATTATAAAAAAAAAAAAATTATCCACACTCTCCCCACCCCGTGTTCAAATGGTGCCCGAAGGGCACCATTTGTGCATGGCATACAAAAAAAATAAAAGTACAAATGAATACCTTTTCACAACGAAGCGCATAATATGTCCCCCATGTGCGCACGGTGCGCGAAGCGCATCGTGCGTACATGGCCCATCCCGCATAACGTGGGCACGCGGTGCGCTGCCACCGTGCGTGCACGGCACTAACTGCGTAAAGTGGGCGCGCGGTGCGCGAAGCGCACTGCGTGCTCACTGTGCGCGCACGGAACGAACTGCGTTAACTGGGCGCGCACGCCACGAATGGCGTAAAGTAACTTAGCATTTAAAAAACCGTACAAATTCACTGAAAAAACCATAGGTTTCACACACGTTATAGTTAGGAATTAGCATTTAAAAAAACTTGCAAATTCACTGAAAAAACCATAGGTTTCACACAAGTTATAGTTAGCTGTACATTCCACTCGTAAAAAACCAATGAAATTCCCCCGTTATAGTTAGTGCAGGCAACTATAACTCACGCGACCGCAATCCTCTGCTGATGACATATGTGTCTTTATGAAAAAAAAATATTTGTAATATATGTATAGCTAAAATTTAATGGAAGAAGACATGGGCAAATAAGTGTCTAAATACAGTATTAGCATCAGCAGAGGATTGCGGTCGCGTGAGTTATAGTTGCCTGCACTAACTATAACGAGGGAATTTCATTGGTTTTTTACGAGTGAAATGTACAGCTAACTATAACTTGTGTGAAACCTATGGTTTTTTCAGTGAATATATATATATATATATATATATATATATATATATATATATATGAAGTACCGTCAGGGCAAAGCAGTCTTCAGAGTTCAAAGATTGATACGGACTTAGAAGATGATTTGGGTGTCAGAATCAATAGACTGGTGCCGACATTCGTAGATGAGTTTTGTTTTTTAAGGGAAGAGAGATGGTCCAATTTAAGACCAAGGCCACAAATATAGATAACCAAGCCTCCAAGAGGAAGAGGCAGAGGAGCAAGGGGCGGAAAGGGACCACCCGGTGGAGAAGGGCAGGAAAAATCGAGAGGGAGCAAGAAGTAGAGGATATTAACAAAGCCTCTATTATCAACCTCACCAACATAACCCTCACTGATCAAGAACAACGAATCCTTAAACTAGGATTAACGTTTTGTCCAGAAGCAGAACTGGATTACGTGCAAACAAGAATTTACTTGTTTAAATTTATCCAGACCCTGAAATTGAAAAAACATTTCCTTATGAATCCATCCACTAGGCAGTCATCGACACCTCAAAGTGACACAACACAACAAGAACAATTGACTGTGGATGACATGAACTTAATGGTGGAACTTAGAGAGCTTGAGTTTGGAAATCAGACAGATGGGACTAACAATGATGCCATATTGTTAGCCCAGGAACAGGGCATTGATATAGAAGGAGAAGCCCCAACAAGCTTCAAACCGAATTCGAGGTTCACCCCAATGACAGGAAGGGATGTTACTGATGTCTATAGTGAACTGGTAACAAAGGAATTGAAAAATGTATGTATTCACATTGGTAAAGAGAAAAACAAAAATAAAAATTCATTTAATGCACAGCATCAAAAAGCCTACTATGCGTTAACAAAAAAGTTAAACGATAATGACAACTGCATAGTGAGAAATGCTGACAAAGGGGGCAATGTTGTCATGTGGGATAAACAAAAATACCTGACTGAAGCATACAAACAACTAAATAACAAAACGTCTTATAATAAATTTAGGAAATAGTTATGATGGAAAGCCATCGGAATTATAACACAGAATTAAAGAGCTGGTATGATTTAGGCCTCCTGAACCATGATGAATATGTATTTTTAAAAATTGATCATCCAGTGATACCAGTATTTATTTAATACCAAAAATACACAAAGACACAGAAAATCCCCCTGGGCTGCCCATTATATCAGCCAAAGGGAGTGCATATGAAAACACTTCGAAGTATGTTGATTCATTTTTATGTAAATTGGTACAGTCACTTCCATCATTTATCCAAGACTCAGGAGATTTCTTGAGGAGAATTTACGATTCTCCTTGAGAAGGGGACTATCTTTTGATCACAATTGATGTGTCTACATTGTACACAAGCATTAGACACAAGGATGGGCTTCAAGCTATCAAACACTTTCTAGGAGCCAGACCAATAAGATTCTGGGCTCATACACAAATGCTTTTGAGAATGGTGGAAGTGTGTTTATCTAGCAATTTCTTCCTGTTCAATGATACCCTCTACCACCAGATCTGCGGTACTGCGATGGGCACCTTCTTGGTGCCCATCTTGTCAGTGACATCACTCATGACATCACTGATGACATCGCAAATGACATCACTGATGACATCACTGATGACATCATCCAGTGAATATGTGTCTTTCTGAAAAAAATATATTTTTTATACATGTAAATCTAAAGGTTAATGGAAGAATAAATGGGAAAATAAGTGTCTAAATGGATGGGTTTTTTTGTAAAATTAATTGTATAACTGACTTATTAACAGTATCTTAGTGAATACAGTGATGTAATATGCGATGTCATCAGCAGTGGATTGCGGTCGCGCAAGTTATAGTTAGCTGAACTAACTATAACGGGGGAATTTCAATGGTTTTTTACGAGTGAAATGTCCAGCTAACTATAACATGTGTGAAACCTATGGTTTTTTCAGTGAATTTTATATATATATATATATATATATATATAGATAGATAGATAGATAGATAGATAGATAGATAGATAGATATAGATTTATGAATATATATGTATATATATATATGCATATAGATATATGAAAATACATATATATATATATATATATATTTCTCTGAAAAAACAATGGTTAGAGGGACTTTATATTTAAGAAATAGAATGAAAAAACCTTAGAAATTCACTAAAAAAACAAAGGTTACAGGGACGTTATATTCAGAAATTAGAACAATAAACCTTAGAAATTCCCTGAAAAAAACAAACGTTACAGAGATATTATAGTTAGGCTTAAATTTCACTTGTACAAAGCCAGTGAAATTAAGCAGTTATACTTACCTGAGCTAACTATAATGTATGCCCCTGCAATGCACTGTTTATGACCTCACATATTACATCACTCATGAAATAGTCAGTGAGACCACTCATGACATCTCAAATGAAGCATCCAGTGAGTGGTAGGGTTTTGTAAATTTTCAGGGACTTAAAGATATGTACTAAGCTACTACAAAGTCAAAATACCACTCTTTGTTTACTACTAATGACTGATACTACTTCTAACATATTAATTTAGTGGCTGTGTGACTGTTAGCGCTCTAGTTGTTCGTTAAAACACTCTGGGACATTCTGTCATTGGGCTACATGTGGGCTATATCTGGGTGATATTTGGGCTACATTTGGGCTCTTTTGTCTCTGGTGGCCATCTTGGGAGATTTATTTGTTATGAAGTTTCCTAATTTCCTCATTTACTGCAGTCTCCTCAGTAGGAAATACTTTCAGATTTTTACTTTGGTTCCATCAAGAAGGCATTCAGATGTGTCACACATTTGCCATAAATTCTGAATGTTGGCACTCTAGTTGCTCATTAGATCACTGTAGTAAAGCTACAGCTCACAAGGGAAGTATGCTGCCCGGTATTCAAAGTGCATTATTCAGTCTGCATGTCAGAATTTTTTTATGAAATAGAAGAGGATTTGAAAAGTCAAAATGTGCCCTCATATTTCTTTCTACAGCACTATTCTTAATTTCTATTGCAAAATTAACCCCCTCATTTTGTTCCTTTGTAAATTAAATGTTTTAAGTGTTACCACTTTATTCCAATCAGGATGGCTTCAGGTGTGCCATACTTTTGTCATAAGTAAGACTGTTAGCGTTCTAGTTGTTCGTTACAACACTCTGGGACATTCTGTCATTGGGCTATACTTGGGCTACATCTGGGTTATATTTGGGCTACATTTGGGCTCTTTTGTCTCTGGTGGCCATCTTGGGAGATTTATTTGTTATGAAGTTTCCTAATTTCCTCATTTACTACCGTCGCCTCAGTAGGAAATACTTAGTTGCTTATTAGATCACTGTAGTAACGCTACTGCTCACCAGAGAAGTCTGCTGCTGGTATTGAAAGTGCATGTTTCAGTCTGCATGTCAGAATTTTTTAAAGAAATAGAAGAGGATTTGAGAAGTCTCTCAAAATGTGCCCTAATTTTTCTTTCTGCAGCACTAATCATACTTTCTATGGCAAAATGAACCCCCTCATTTTGTTCCTTTTTAAATTAAATGTTTTAAGAGTTACCACTTTATTCCAATCAAGATGGCTTCAGGTGTGCAATACGTTTGTCATAAGTAGGACTGTTAGCGCTCTAGTTGTTCTTTAGAATACTCTGGGAAGCTGCAGTAGAACACAAAGGAATCAACTGACAGTCTCTGCCCTTGTTGGATGTACATGTTTTACTGAGAATGTCAGACTTCATTCTCACATGACTGAGAAAGATAATGTGAATTTACAGAAAATATGCTCTCAGTTTAGCTTATAGATCACCTTCCAAACCTCTGTGGGATAAGCATGAGAAAATAGTTTTCTCTCAATCATGATTCATGATATCACAGCAGAAGGCTTTTTCACATGGTAAAATAACCTTAGAACACACCACAATTCCTAAAATGAGTATGGTACCATCAACAAATGATTTATAATGTAACTAAAGTCTGAAAACCTTCTATAAACTGCAATGCTTTTTAATGAGGTGCTATCATATATATTGGTCCCAAGATGGCTGCCAACACTTCTTGGATGAAGTACTGACAGCCAATCAGATCTCACGATGAGATGTGTGGTTAGGCTCCGCCCAGATATATCTATCTTTTTAACTCTAATTTTCTCAGGAACTACTGAACGGATTTACACCATTTAAGCAAAAGGCACAAGTCTGAACTGAGGACTACCTCTTTGCCACATTTGGTGTAATTCCGTTCAGCAGTTCAGGCTGTAGCTGCGTCAACAGGTCCTATGGGAAAATGCATGGGGAAAACGTGTTTTGGGACCCCCCTTTTTTATCAGCCCCCGCTTTACGAATCACCGTGAAATTTTCAGGATAGGAGCGGACCGGAGCTGGCCAAAAGTTTGGAAAATTTCGCGAAGATTTGTCAATCGGCGCCAACGTTATTCCAAATAGAATGTTGCGGATTTCCTATGAAAAATAGGTCCTAACTACAACTACCTACTGGTGACTGCCAGTTGGTAATATATATATATATATATATATATATATATATATATATATATATATATATATATATATATATATATATATATATATATATTACCTACTGGCGGTCGCCAGTAGGTAGTTATAGTTAGGACCACGTTTCCATAGGAAAACCTCAACATTCTATTTTGAATAACTTTGGCGCCGGTCGACGAATCTTCGCGAATTTCTCAAAATAGGTGGGGCGCTATGCTCCGCTCCTACCCTGAAAGTCTCGGGGGGATTCGTCAAGCGGGGGCTGAGATAAAAGGGGGGTCCCAAAACGCGTTTTTCCCATGCATTTTTCCATAGGACCTTTAGAACGAGCTACAGCCCGAACGGCTGAACAGAATTACTAGAAATTTGGCAGAGAGGTAGTCCCTAGGTCAAGGAAGTGCCTTTTGTAGGTTTGGTGTAAATCTGTTCAGTAGATTCTGAGAAAATAGCCTTTAAATCAATATATATATCTGAGCCCGCTTACGGTACGCTTACCGTACGCTTACCGTACGCTTACCGTAAGCTTACGGTGGCGTGCGCGAGCGCGATTCTGATTGGCTCTTAGATCTTAGTAAACATTCGAATCGGCCGAAACCAGGAAGCGGCGTCCGCCATTTTGTCTCTCGCACTGAGTGTTGTTTATCAAACATGATGGCCAAAAACATGTTACGGGGCTGTTTTGACAACTCCCTCCCACATAGTCATGTTGAGGGTGTCCCCAAACATCCCCCAAGAGCAAAAACGGTTTTATTTTTTTTTCGGCAATTTCGCGGGGTACGCTTACCGTACGCTTACCGTACGCTTACTGTAAGCTTACCGTACGCTTACGGTAAAAAAATAAAAATAAAAAAAACACTATCCACACTTACCCCACCCCCTGTGCTTTTGGTGGCCGCAGGCCACCAAATGTGCAGGGCTTATTAATAGAGAAAAAAAACGTAATTTTGGCAACATGAAATTATAAAATCGAAATAAAAAAAACACTATCCACATTGACCTCACCCCCTGTGCTTTTGGTGGCCGAAGGCCACCAAATGTACAGGGCTTATTAAAGTTGATAAAAACCGTGCACGGAACGAACTGCGTTAAGTGGGCGCGCACGCCACAAATGGCGTAAAGTAACTTAGCATTTAAAAAACCGTACAAATTCACTGAAAAAACCATAGGTTTCACACACGTTATAGTTAGGAAATAGCATTTAAAAAACCTTGCTAATTCACTGAAAAAACCATAGGTTTCACACATGTTATAGTTAGCTGGACATTTTACTGATAAAAAACCAATGAAATTCCCCCGTTATAGTTACTGTAGGCAACTATAACTCACGCGACCGTAATCCTCTGCTGATGACATATGTGTCTTTATGAAAAAAAAATATTTGTAATATATGTATAGCTAAAATTTAATGGAAGAAGATATGGGCAAATAAGTGTCTAAATACAGTATTAGCATCAGCAGAGGATTGCGGTCGCGTGAGTTATAGTTGCCTACAGTAACTATAACGGGGGAATTTCATTGGTTTTTTATCAGTAAAATGTCCAGCTAACTATAACATGTGTGAAATCTATGGTTTTTTCAGTGAATTAGCAAGGTTTTTTAAATGCTATTTCCTAACTATAACGTGTGTGAAACCTATGGTTTTTTCAGTGAATATATATATATATATATATATATATTACCTACTGGCGGTCGCCAGTAGGTAGTTATAGTTAGGACCACGTTTCCATAGGAAAACCTCAACATTCTATTTTGAATAACTTTGGCGCCGGTCGACGAATCCTCGCGAATTTCTCAAAATAGGTGGGGCGCTACGCTCCGCTCCTACCCTGAAAGTCTCGGGGGGATTCGTCAAGCGGGGGCTGAGATAAAAGGGGGGTCCCAAAACGCGTTTTTCCCATGCATTTTTCCATAGGACCTTTAGACAGGGCTACAGCCCGAACGGCTGAACAGAATTACTAGAAATTTGGCAGAGAGGTAGTCCTCAGGTCAAGGAAGTGCCTTTTGTAGGTTTGGTGTAAATCTGTTCAGTAGATTCTGAGAAAATAGCCTTTAAATCAATATATATATCTGAGCCCGCTTACGGTACGCTTACCGTACGCTTACGGTAAGCGTACGGCGGCGTGCGCGAGCGCGATTCTGATTGGCTGTTAGATCTTAGTAAACATTCGAATCGATCGAAACCAGGAAGCGGCGGCCGCCATTTTGTGTATTTCACTCTGAAAAAAAAGAGTGAAAACAAGGAAAGGGGGCAATGAGGAGAGTTACAGACCCCCTAACATTTGTAAGGGGGTCAAAGAAGGACAGAAAAGTACAAAAAAAACATTTATTGATTTAAAAAAAAAATCACGGGGTACGCGTACGGTAAGCTTACGGTAAGCGTACGGTAAAAAAAAAAAAAAATAGATAAATGAAAAGCAGATTTAAGAGTTTAGAAATTAGGGAGCTCTAAAAAGAGCTGTTGTGTTTATGAAGTCATTTTTTTAGTGGTACCTACAAGTAAGTACCGATGCAGAGTCTAAGGTTCAAGAGGAAGACTCTGTTCCCTTCATCATTGAAGTGCACACCATCTCCTCTATAAATGTCTTGCATGTCATAACGCAAGTTGTTGTGGTAAATGGCACCCATACCATAGTCACGGAGGAAAGCAGAAACAGATTTGTTGACGTGCTTTCTTGCTTTGTCAATCTGTGGACAGAAATGATTGGACCAGTTCCATTTTTGCCTTTGGCATATGTTGGAAAACACAAAGGCAGTTTTAGGGAAAAGTGTAAACAGTTGTGCAAAGGTGTCCTTCATAAGCATTTCCAGACCTACCCCAGTCAAAGTGCCTAGGTCATTGCCACCACAGTGCACTATTATGAGGTCAGGGTGTTGGATTTGAATGAAGGATTTCACCAATGGCATCAATTGGTGCCACTTTAACCCTCTCTGACCAATCCATTTAATGTCTACATTTGGCAAAGCAAGGTCTCTCACCATATCTGTTTTCTCTGCAAACTTTTCACTCCAGAAGACATAGCTGTGCCCTACAATCCACACTGTGAACATCTTCAAAGGAGAACTGGATGCACTCAGGAGGTGTCTTTCAGTAGAATGGCAATAAGAAAAGAAAGACAGTTTGGAAATGGAGGCATACATATTTTTTTAAAACAAAAAGAACTGATTGGCTGTTTCATACCATTCTAGAATAAAAACTAGGCTGTATGTGAAAATTAATAGAAGCATGTTTTGTATTGGTACAAAAAAATGTGTAACCAAAGAACAGTACTATGGATTTGCTGTAAGGTTTGAAAAGTCAAGCACTCTTGCTCTGTGGAATTGAAACATTGTGTGTCGAACTTCTGACCTAACTGCACACAGCAGTGTTCCATGAGCTGTTGCTATGGTAGCAGGCAGAAGTCAAGTTGGGGGAAGGGTACTAGGCAGAAGTCAAGTTGGGGGCAGGGTACTTTTGGAAAAGGGTTGGTTTTCAACCAATAGAAATGTGTGAATACATGTGAAAAAAAGGGGGAAGCACTGAGATTTGAAACTTACATGTATATGTGTGGAAAAATAGAGGGAAAGTTTGCCATTATCTGGTTCTGCTGAGAGGAGAGAGGTGAACAGAACAGAGATCCTGGCTCTGATAATCTGCTGTTTGAGTGTCACATTTCTTTCACAACTAACTAATTTTAAAGGTGAGTTTACAGTTTGAGAGGGGATGTATGTGGTAACTTAAGAAATGAATAATAGAAATGGGAATTGTTTTTGTTGTAGTTACACATGGTGGTTTCATAATGTGTCAGTGTGTAAAAGTGATTTACACTTGCCCCGAAAAAAAAAAAGAGCAGTAAGTGTGCTTTCAAATTGGCAAAGAAATTTCGTTTTGGCACTAATGTGAAAACATGACTCTGTGTGCATAGAAGAATTATAGGCAGAGATTTATTGCGTCTTGCTCTGGTGATTTCACAGTTGCATTAGATGGAAAGGGGGAGCGAATTTTTGGGGGAAGAAGCAGAGGCTTAGCACACACCCATGTCCTTGCCGTGTATAGTCATGCACAGTATTTACAAGCGAGTGGGGTTTTCAGGTTTAAGTCTGTAATGCAAATACATTCAGCATCACTAAGGCTGGTTGCCCTTGGTGGAGTGTAGGCAGTCACAGAGAATGCACATGGTGGTGGTCTTAAAAAAAAACAGCTTGGACACGTGCAATTAAATAAATCAAAAATAGTGGTTTCATAATGTGTCAGTCTGTAAAAGTGATTTCAAATTGTAAAAAGAGATTTTCACTTGGCCCGAAAAAAAAAAGAGCAGTAAGTGTGCTTTCAAATTGGCAAAGAAATTTCGTTGTGGGACTAATGTGAAAACATGACTCTGTGTGCATAGAAGAATTATAGGCAGAGATTTATTGCGTCTTGCTCTGGTGATTTCACAGTTGCATTAGATGGAAAGGGGGAGCGAATTATTGGGGGAAGAAGCAGAGGCTTAGCACACACCCATGTCCTTGCCGTGTATAGTCATGCACAGTATTTACAAGCCAGTGGGGTTTTCAGGTTTAAGTCTGTAATGCAAATACATTCAGCATCACTAAGGCTGGTTGCCCTTGCTGGAGTGTAGGCAGTCACAGAGAATGCACATGGTGTTGGTCTGAAAAAAAAACAGCTTGGACACGTCCAATTAAATAAATCAAAAATAGTGGTTTCATAATGTGTCAGTCTGTAAAAGTGATTTCAAATTGTAAAAAGAGATTTTCACTTGGCCCGAAAAAAAAAGAGCAGTAAGTGTGCTTTCAAATTGGTAAAGAAATTTCGTTTTGGCACTAATGTGAAAACATGACTCTGTGTGCATAGAAGAATTATAGGCAGAGATTTATTGCGTCTTGCTCTGGTGATTTCACAGTTGCATTAGATGGAAAGGGGGAGCGAATTATTGGGGGAAGAAGCAGAGGCTTAGCACACACCCATGTCCTTGCCGTGTATAGTCATGCACAGTATTTACAAGCCAGTGGGGTTTTCAGGTTTAAGTCTGTAATGCAAATACATTCAGCATCACTAAGGCTGGTTGCCCTTGCTGGAGTGTAGGCAGTCACAGAGAATGCACATGGTGGTGGTCTGAAAAAAAAACAGCTTGGACACGTGCAATTAAATAAATCAAAAATAGTGGTTTCATAATGTGTCAGTCTGTAAAAGTGATTTCAAATTGTAAAAAGAGATTTTCACTTGGCCCGAAAAAAAAAGAGCAGTAAGTGTGCTTTCAAATTGGCAAAGAAATTTCGTTTTGGCACTAATGTGAAAACATGACTCTGTGTGCATAGAAGAATTATAGGCAGAGATTTATTGCGTCTTGCTCTGGTGATTTCACAGTTGCATTAGATGGAAAGGGGGAGCGAATTTTTTGGGGAAGAAGCAGAGGCTTAGCACACACCCATGTCCTTGCCGTGTATAGTCATGCACAGTATTTACAAGCCAGTGGGGTTTTCAGGTTTAAGTCTGTAATGCAAATACATTCAGCATCACTAAGGCTGAATGCAATTGCTTTCACAATTAATAGTGAAATGCAATTTATTCTGAAAACAGCAAAAATAAGGCAAACATATTTTTTGGTAAAAAATGTAAATATGTGTACTGTATTATTAAATGGTTTAAAAATATTAATACTTTTTTCTTTATTTTCAGATCGATATAGAAAATTTTCGGAAACTACAACCATTTTAAAAACTATTTTTAAAAAAAACAAATGAATAAATATTTTTTTGAGTGAGTATGGTAAGTCAATAATAAAAATTGTAGTCTCTCAAGGACTTTATAATGTGATAAATGATTTTTAGTGTTTTTTTTAAAAAAATAAAAAAAAGGTACGCTTACCGTACGCGTACGGTAAAAAAAAAAAAAAAAAAGTTTTTAAAAACAAGTAAAAAAAAGATGGAAGATAAGGTTGGCTCTTAAAAGAACCGTTGTGTTCATGCAGGGACAGAGGAAAGGAAGCATGGGAAAATCATTCAAAGCTACAAATGTGCTGATCTATTTTGTTGTTCACTAGGGAAACACTGGTCTCCCTATGACAAATTAGACCTTTACAAAATGTGCAATGAATATCAACCTTCCGAAATCGAAGGTTCATTTCCAGAGGGCCAGCAAAAGGAGATTCTCCCCCCACAGATGAAGGGCTCACCTGACCTGCAGAAGAAGGAGTAAGCCCTGCAGGTGATGGTCCAGGCTGAGCTGCTGTGGATGTACTGGCTCGTCTTTCTGAAGAGTTACCTCCAAAAAGATGACCATGTGTCCTTCTGTGTACATCCTGGAGGTGTCTCTTCATGGTGTGATTCCCAAAGGAATACTTCCTGTTAGGATTACCTCTAGAAAGTACACGCTTACACAGCTTGCAAGTAACTAAGGGTGCATTCACCTTTTGCTGGCCTTCTGGAAAAGTAAAATAATCCCAAACATAAGAAGGCTTTACTTTCCTCGCTCTCTGCCTCAAGACAGTGCTGCTGGTGCTAGCCTCACTCTCAGAAGAGCTCTGCTGTTCTGCCATCGTATCCCAAAGACAAACCAGCTCCTTCTCCCAAGGGATCACAAGCAGAAATGAGGGGAATGGGTGTGGTGTAGGAGAGTTCTAGAACTGAAAGTACTTTCAACCAATCAAAAGTTGTGTTTCATGATCACATGACCTACCGTACGCTTACGGTGCGCTTACGGTGCGCTTACGGTACGCTTACGGCAAAAAGTACGCGTGCGCGTAAAAAAGACACGCGCTTCCGCGCATGCGCATAACAGTCACTCCCCGGCACTTCCGCGTAACGTGCGCGTGTGGCGTAAGCGCGCACACGTCCCACGCGCAGTACGCGCGGCTACGCAAATTGCGTAACTATACGCAAGCAGCGTAGATAGATTACGGACGTTGCGTAAACCGTACGCTTACCGTGAGCTTACGGTACGCGTACTAAAAAAAAAAAATAAAAAATAAAAAAAATCTGGTAATAAATTTTACATGTTTATTTTAAAAAATATATTAAAAAAAAATATTTAAGGATTTTAAAAATTTAAGCATAGTCTTTATAAAATGAAAGAAAATTAAATTAAAAATATGTTTGAAAAAAATGAAGAATAAAAAAAAAATTAGCATTTAAAAAACCTTGCAAATTCAATGAAAAAACCATGGGTTACACACACGTTATAGTAAGGAATTAGCATTTAAAAAACCTTGCAAATTCACTGAAAAAACCATGGGTTTCACACACGTTATAGTTAGGAATTAGCATTTAAAAAACCTTAGAAATTCACTGAAAAAACCATAGGTTTCACACACGTTATAGTTAGGAATTAGCATTTAAAAAACCTTAGAAATTCAGTGAAAAAACCATAGGTTTCACACGTTATAGTTAGCTGGACATTTTACTCGTAAAAAACCAATGAAATTGCCCCGTTATAGTTAGTTCAGCTAACTATAACTCGCGCACCCGCAATGCACTGCTGATGACGTCACATATTACATCACTCATGACTTGGTCAGTGACATCACTCATGACATCACTGATGACATCTCAAATGACATCACTGATGACATCACTGATGACATCATCCTTGTGATAGAGTGGCAGACCTCCTCTCACCTTAATATAAGCTTTGATACACACATTCAAAAATAGAGACTAAAATTTTCAAAACAATGGACATACCAATACCAGTTACAACAACCTCTTCAGTAATTCTAAGATCAACATACACATCCACTCATTCACCAACAGTCCTATACAGTCACTCATACATGTACTCACTCATCATATGTACTCATACACCTATACATCCTGTTACATAATGCCACTCATCCATAGAGTTACTCACACACATAGTCACTCATGCTAATAAAGAATCAAACATACATTCACCTGTATATACAGTTATACACACACCACCACACTTACTTCTACGGAAACTTACACATACTTAGTCTTTTAAACAATCACTTATAGAAACACATACTTATTCATACAGGAACTCTTTCAATCTCTCCCTCTCACATATACTCACATATATACACCAATAGTCACATATACTAGTTTAAAACATATGTAGTTACTCATAAAGACACTATTCAGACAGTCATTCACTCACTAACACACCAATACACACACGCATCCACCCATGCAGTCCTGCACACATGCTCTGTTCAACACATACAAACAGTGAGTCACTCATTCATGCACCTATGCACTACGTCATACCCCCCACCGAACCATGCAGACACTCAGACTAATACTCAAAAAAACCAACTAATAACCTATATAGCCACCCATGTAGCTACTCACCAACCCATGCAGCCACTTATACACAAAGTGAAAAAATGATACAGATATTTACATATTTAAATATTACTCACTAAGCCATGTATTCACCATGATACACTTAATCAGTCAGTTACACAATCAATTTTTCAAAAAGAAATCATCCATTTAGACAGTAATATACCCATTTATTCTTCTATCAACCTTGAGATATACATATATAAAACATATTTAATTTTCAGAAAAACACACATTCACTGGATGATGTCATCAGTGATGTCATCAGTGATGTCATTTGAGATGTCATCAGTGATGTCATGAGTGATGTCACTGACCATGTCATGAGTGATGTAATATGTGACGTCATCAGCAGTGCATTGCGGGCGCGCGAGTTATAGTTAGCTGAACTAACTATAACGGGGCAATTTCATTGGTTTTTTACGAGTAAAATGTCCAGCTAACTATAACATGTGTGAAACCTATGGTTTTTTCACTGAATTTCTAAGGTTTTTTAAATGCTAATTCCTAACTATAACGTGTGTGAAACCTATGGTTTTTTCAGTGAATTTCTAAGGTTTTTTAAATGCTAATTCCTAACTATAACGTGTGTGAAACCCATGGTTTTTTCAGTGAATATATATATAGATATAGATATATATAGATATATATATATATAGGGATGGATAGATAGATAGATAGATAGATAGATAGATAGATAGATAGATAGATAGATAGATAGATAGATAGATAGATAGATAGATAGATAGATAGATAGATAGATAGATAGATAGATAGATAGATAGATAGATAGATAGATAGATAGATAGATAGATAGATAGATAGATAGATAGATAGATAGATAGATAGATAGATAGATAGATAGATAGATAGATAGATAGATAGATAGATAGATAGATAGATAGATAGATAGATAGATAGATAGATAGATAGATAGATAGAGATTTATGAATATATATGTATTACCTACTGGCGGTCGCCAGTAGGTAGTTATAGTTAGGACCCTGTTTCCATAGGAAATCCGCAACATTCTATTTGGAATAACTTTGGCGCCGGTCGACGAATCGTCGCGAAATTTTCAAAACTAATGGGGCGCTACGCTCCGCTTCTACCCTGAAAGTCTCAGGGGGATTCGTCAAGCGGGGGCTGAGAAAAAAGGGGGGTCCCAAAACGCATTTTCCCCATGCATTTTTCCATAGGACCTTTAGACACAGCTTCAGCCCGAACGGCTGAACAGAATTACTTGCAATTTGGCAGAGAGGTAGTCCTCAGGTCAAGGAAGTGCCTTTTGTAGGTCTGGTGTAAATCTGTTCAGTAGTTCCTGAGAAAATAGCATTTAAATCAATATATATATCTGTAAGCGCGCTCCGAGCGCGCACCGTAAGCTTACCGTACGCGTACGGTGCCGTGCGCGAGCGCGATTCTGATTGGCTGTTAGATCTTAGTAAACATTCAAATCGGTCTAAACCCGGAAGTGTCGGCCGCCATTTTCTCTCTCGCACTCTGAGGGGGGGATGAAAAACAAAGTTGGATATCATTAATAGGGGGCAGGCTAGACAGCTCCTAACCACCTAGCCTTGGTTATGGTGTGCCAGAAGGCCATCCAAGGCCAAAAAATATATATTTTTTTTTTGAAAAAACGCCGAATACGCTTACCGTAAAAAATAAGCAAAAAAAAAAATCTATATCATCCCCCCCCCCTTGTGCAAAAGATGCCCGCAGGACACCTTTTGTGCATGGCATATTCAAATATGCGAACATTTAATATAAAACCTTTCACAACGAAGCGCATAATATGTCCTCCGTGTGCGGACGGTGCGCGAAGGGCATCGTGCGTACATGGCCCATCCAGCGTAACGTGGGCACGCGGTGCGCATAGCGCACCGCGTGCCCACCGTGCGTGCACGGCACTAACTGCGTTAAGTGGGCGCGCGGTGCGTGAAGCACACCGCATGCTTACTGTGCGCGCACGGTGCGCGAAGCGCAACGCGCGCGCACGGAACGAACTGCGTGAAGTGGGCGCGCACGGCACGAACGGCGTAAAGTAACTTAGCATTTAAAAAACCGTACAAATTCACTGAAAAAACCATAGGTTTCACACACGTTATAGTTAGGAATTAGCATTTAAAAAACCTTGCAAATTCACTGAAAAAACCATAGGTTTCACACAAGTTACAGTTAGCTGTACATTTCACTCGTAAAAAACCAATGAAATTCCACGTTATAGTTAGTGCAGGCAACTATAACTCACGCGACCGCAATCCTCTGCTGATGACATATGTGTCTTTATGAAAAAAAAATATGTGTAATATATGTATAGCTAAAATTTAATGGAAGAAGACATGGGCAAATAAGTGTCTAAATACAGTATTAGCATCAGCAGAGGATTGCGGTCGCGTGAGTTATAGTTGCCTGCACTAACTATAACGTGGAATTTCATTGGTTTTTTACGAGTGAAATGTACAGCTAAGTATAACTTGTGTGAAACCTATGGTTTTTTCAGTGAATATAGATATGCATATAGATATATGAAAATACATATATATATATATATATATATATATATATATATATTTCTCTGAAAAAACAATGGTTAGAGGGACTTTATATTTAAGAAATAGAATGAAAAAACCTTAGAAATTCACTAAAAAAAACAAAGGTTACAGGGAAGTTATATTCAGAAATTAGAACAATAAACCTTAGAAATTCACTGAAAACAACAAACGTTACAGAGATATTATAGTTAGGCTCAAATTTCACTTGTACAAAGCCAGTGAAATTCAGCAGTTATACTTACCTGAGCTAACTATAATGTATGCCCCTGCAATGCACTGTTTATGACCTCACATATTACATCACTCATGACAAATTCAGTGAGACCACTCATGACATCTCAAATGACGGCATCCAGTGAGTGGTAGGGTTTTGTACATTTTCAGGGACTTAAAGATATGTACTAAGCTACTACAAAGTCAAATTACCACTCTTTGTTTACTACTAATGACTGATACTACTTCTAACATATTAATTTAGTGGCTGTGTGACTGTTAGCGCTCTAGTTGTTCGTTAGAACACTCTGGGACATTCTGTCATTGGGCTACATGTGGGCTATATCTGGGTGATATTTGGGCTACATTTGGGCTCTTTTGTCTCTGGTGGCCATCTTGTGTGATTTATTTGTCATAAAGTTTCCTAATTTCCTCATTTACTGCAGTCTCCTCAGTAGGAAATACTTTCAGATTTTTACTTTGGTTCCATCAAGAAGGCATTCAGATGTGTCACACATTTGCCATAAATTCTGAATGTTGGCACTCTAGTTGCTCATTAGATCACTGTAGTAAAGCTACTGCTCACAAGGGAAGTATGCTGCTGGTATTCAAAGTGCATTATTCAGTCTGCATGTAAGAATTTTTTTATGAAATAGAAGAGGATTTGAAAAGTCAAAATGTGCCCTCATTTTTCTTTCTACAGCACTATTCATAATTTCTATTGCAAAATGAACCCCCTCATTTTGTTCCTTTGTAAATTAAATGTTTTAAGTGTTACCACTTTATTCCAATCAGGATGGCTTCAGGTGTGCCATACTTTTGTCATAAGTAAGACTGTTAGCGTTCTAGTTGTTCGTTAGAACACTCTGGGACATTCTGTCATTGGGCTATACTTGGGCTACATCTGGGTTATATTTGGGCTACATTTGGGCTCTTTTGTCTCTGGTGGCCATCTTGGGAGATTTATTTGTTATGAAGTTTCCTAATTTCCTCATTTACTACACTCGCCTCAGTAGGAAATACTTAGTTGCTTATTAGATCACTGTAGTAACGCTACTGCTCACCAGAGAAGTCTGCTGCTGGTATTGAAAGTGCATGTTTCAGTCTGCATGTCAGAATTTTTTTATGAAATAGAAGAGGATTTGAGAAGTCTCTCAAAATGTGCCCTAATTTTTCTTTCTGCAGCACTAATCATACTTTCTATGGCAAAATGAACCCCCTCATTTTGTTCCTTTGTAAACTAAATGTTTTAAGTGTTACCACTTTATTCCAATCAAGATGGCTTCAGGTGTGCAATACGTTTGTCATAAGTAGGACTGTTAGCGCTCTAGTTGTTCTGTAGAATACTCTGGGAAGCTGCAGTAGAACACAAAGGAATCAACTGACAGTCTCTGCCCTTGTTGGATGTACGTGTTTTACTGAGAATGTCAGACTTCATTCTCACATGACTGAGAAAGATAATGTGAATTTACAGAAAATATGCTCTCAGTTTAGCTTATTGATCACCTTCCAAACCTCTGTGGGATAAGCATGAGAAAATAGTTTTCTCTCAAACATGATTCATGATATCACAGCAGAAGGCTTTTTCACATGGTAAAATAACCTTAGAACACACCACAATTCCTAAAACCTTCTATTAACTGCAATGCTTTTTAATGAGGTGCTATCATATATATTGGTCCCAAGATGGCTGCCAACACTTCTTGGATGAAGTACTGACAGCCAATCAGATCTCACGATGAGATGTGTGGTTAGGCTCCGCCCAGATATATCTATCTTTTCAACTCTAATTTTCTCAGGAACTACTGAACCTCTGTGGGAAAAGCATGAGAAAATATTTTTCTCTCAATCATGATATCCTAACAGAAGGCTTTTTCACATGGTGAAATCCCCTTAGAACATACCACAATTCCTAAAATGAGTATGGTACCATCAACAAATGACTTATAATGTAACTAAAGTCTTAAAACCTTCTATTAACTGCAATGCTTTTTAATGAGGTGCTATCATATATATTGGTCCCAAGATGGCTGCCAACACTTCTTGGATGAAGTACTGACAGCCAATCAGATCTCACGATGAGATGTGTGGTTAGCAGGGCTCGAGTCGGGGTACCACGCGGGTGGACGGCGTCCCCCCACTTATTTTACCGGGTTTTTACCGGGTGGACGCCGTCCACCCTGCCCAAAAGATGGAGCCGGTACCCGAGCCTGCACCTGCGCGCACGCTCAGCACTCACCAAACCCCACCTTCTATTGTCGAGAGAGGGCGAACAGTGCTCTTTAAGTTGTTTCACGTTGATGGAGCCGTTCAGTATGACAGACGGGCACTCGTGGCCGTATATTAGAAAAGGTCAGTATGTGTTTATGCATTTCAGACGGAGACCGGCAAATTTACTGTGGGCAATAAATACGCACCGAACAAGCGCATCTTTAATTTCCCCGCTCCTTTGAGTGTCAATACGGTGACTAATTCCAACGTAAACATTCTCCTTTGCCCTTTGAACCTGCCCCCATCGCCTTCTAACCTTTGTTAATTAGTGGGGACTCCATCTCGTGACGTCACTTCCGGCTGTGAGGTCACTTCCGGTGACACCACCTAACTTGGAGCGTCCCCCCACTTCTTTTTTTAGGACTTGTGCCCTGGTGGTTAGGCTCCGCCCAGATATATCTATCTTTTTAACTCTAATTTTCTCAGGAACTACTGAACGGATTTACACCATTTAAGCAAAAGGCACAAGTCTGAACTGAGGACTACCTCTTTGCCAAATTTGGTGTAATTCCGTTCAGCAGTTCGGGCTGTAGCTGCGTCAACAGGTCCTATGGGAAAATGCATGGGGAAAACGTGTTTTGGGACCCCCCTTTTTTCTCGGCCCCCGCTTTACGAATCAACGTGAAATTTTCAGGATAGGAGCGGACCGGAGCTGGCCAAAAGTTTGGAAAATTTCGCAAAGATTTGTCAATCGGCGCCAACGTTATTCCAAATAGAATGTTGCGGATTTCCTATGAAAAATAGGTCCTAACTACAACTACCTACTGGTGACTGCCAGTTGGTAATATATATATATATATATATAGATTTATATATATATATATATATATATATATATATATATTATCTACTGGCGGTTGCCAGTAGATAGTTATAGTTAGGACCGTGTTTCCATAGGAAATCCGCAACATTCTATATGGAATAACTTTGGTGCCGGTTGACGAATCCTCGAGAAATTTTCAAAATAGGTGGGGCGCTCCGCTCCGCTCCTACCCTGAAAGTCACGGGGGGATTCGTCAAGCGGGGGCTGAGAAAAAAGGGGGGTCCCAAAACGCATTTTCCCCATGCAATTTTCCATAGGGACCTTTAGTCCAAGGTACAGCCCGAATGGCTGAACAGAATTACTTGAAATTTGGCAGAGAGGTAGTCCTCAGCTCAGGGAAGTGCCTTTTGCAGGTCTGGTGTCAATCTGTTCAGTAGTTCCTGAGAAAATCAAAAGTAAAATCATATATATATGTGGGCGGAGCCGAACCACACATCTCATCCTGAGATCTGATTGGCTGTCAGCACTTCATCCAAGAAGTGTTGGCAGCCATCTTGGGACCAATATACATGATAGCACCTCATTAAAAAGCATTGCAGTTAATAGAAGGTTTTAAGACTTTAGTTACATTATAAGTCATTTGTTGATGGTACCATACTCATTTTAGGAATTGTGGTATGTTCTAAGGGGATTTTACCATGTGAAAAAGCCTTCTGCTAGGATATCATGATTGAGAGAAAAATATTTTCTCATGCTTTTCCCACAGAGGTTTGGAAGGTGATCTATAAGCTAAACTGAGAGCTTATTTTCTGTAAATTCACATTATCTTTCTCAGTCATGTGAGAATGAAGTCTGACATTCTCAGTAAAACATGTACATCCAACAAGGGCAGAGACTGTCAGTTGATTCCTTTGTGTTCTACTGCAGCTTCCCAGAGTGTTCCAAAGAACAACTAGAGCGCTAACACTCATACTTATGATAAACGTATGGCACACCTGAAGCCATCTTGCTTGTATTAAAGTGGTAACTCTTAAAACATTTAATTTAAAAAGGAACAAAATGAGGGGGTTCATTTTTCCATAACAAGTATGATTAGTGCTGCAGAAAGAAAAACTAGGGCACATTTTGACTTCTGAAATCCTCTTTTATTTCATTAAAAAATTCTGACATGCAGACTGAAACATGCACTTTCAATACCAGCAGCAGTTTTCCCTGGTGAGCAGTAGCTTTACTACAGTGATCTAATGAGCAAAAAGAGTGCTAACATTCTGAATTTATGACAAATGTGTGACACATCTGAATGCCTTCTTGATGGAATCAAAGTAAAAAACTGAAAGTATTTCCTACTGAGGAGACTGCAGTAAATGAGGAAATTAGGAAACTTCATAACAAATAAGTCTCCCAAGATGGCCACCAGAGACAAAAGAGCCCAAATGTAGCCCAAATATCACCCAGATGTAGCCCAAGTATAGTCCAATGACAGAATGTTCCAGAGTGTTCTTAAAAACAACTAGAGCGCTTACTGTCTTCATTATGACAAAAGTATGGCACACCTGAAGCCATCTTGATTGGAATAAACTGGTAACACTTAAAACATTTAATTTAAAAAGGAACACAATGAGTGGGTCATTATGCCATAGAAATTATGATTAATGCTGAAGAAAGAAAATGAGGGCACATTTTGAGTGACTTCTCAAATCCTCTTCTATTTCATTAAAAATTCTGACATGCAGACTGAAACATGCACTTTTAATACCAGGAGCAGACTTCCATGGTGAACAGTAGTTTTACTACAGTGATCTAATGAGCAACTAGAGTGCCAACATTCAGAATTAATGGCAAATGTGTGACATATCTGAATACCTTCATGATGGAATCAAAGTAAAAAACTGAAAGCATTTCCTACTGAGGAGTCTGCAGTACATGAGGAAATTAGGAAACTTCATAACAAATAAATCTCCCAAGATGGCCACCGGAGACAAAAGAGCCCAAATGTAGCCCCAAATCACCCAGATATAGCCCAAATATAGCCCAATGACAGAAGTGTGCAAAACACTTATTATTTTGTGTTTATGCAGTGTTATATAGTGCAGACTTGTCAGGTATTGGAGTGCTTTACATGAGCATTGGTTACATCACACAAGAACAAATTCATTTTGGTTGTAGACATGGGGAGACTAAGGGATTTGACCAAAATCACAGAATGTCGAGCTGAAGCAGAAACTCCAACCTGGTTCCCCAGTTGCAAAGTCTGCAGTTCTGGAAGTAACACCACATCCTCTCCCCTAAGTGCAACATTTAATCAAGTGGTCAACTGGATAAAAAAACATAAAGATAACAAATAATTTAAAAGTGCTTTGTCGCTATTTGAAAACTCAGAAAATATGTCCTTATTTTAGTCTTTTAGAGCACTAACCATAATTTTGATGCCAATAAGACCCTCTCATATATGTAATTTCTAAAGGAAATGCTCTAGGTATTACAGTTTTGATTACATCAAGATGACGTCAGGCGTTCCACACTTTTGTAATAAATATAGAATGTTAGCAATCTAGTTGTTCATTAGGATACTGTTGAGAGGCAGAGGCCAGGGGCACGGACTCTGAAAATTGAAGGCAGGTAGGAGGGTGCAAAGGCAACAATTTAACCACACTGAGCAGGCAGGAAGGGCCGTGGCAGCACAACAGACTATGGAGGGCAGTGGAAAGGGGGGCAGGGGCAACAAACCAACAATACAGGACTTGCAAGAGAGGCTGTGGCAATGTAATAGACCATTGTGGGCAGAAGGAAGAGGCAATGGTAGTACAACCATACATGCCAACACACCCGATTCTGCCAGGAAATGTCCAATGTTTTTAAGCTCAAATGGGCTTTATTTGATCTGTCTCCTGTCTACAATCTCCTCTTTTTCAATGTAACTCAAAGGGGAAAATCAATACCAAAGTTTTTTTTCAAAATCTCCCTCTTACCAAGTTCAAAATGTTCGCAAGTAAGGTACATTGGATCATGGAAGGAAATGGGGTAGGGACATGGACTTGGATAACAGAGGACAGGAGGGACATGGAGAGGTGCACCAAACTGACCCTGCAGGGCAGGCATCAGGGTTTGCAGCAGCACAATACACTACACAGGGCATGCGGGACGGGAGTGCAGCACAACAATCCATAGAAAGCAAGAGGGAGGGGACAGGACCATGCACATGGACAACAGAGAACAGAGGGGCAAGAGGCAATTGTAGCTAGCTGACCATAATGGACAGACAGGAGAGAAAGCTGCAGCATAATAGACCATAAAGGGCAGGGGGGACGGATCAGGGGCATTACAATGGGCCAGGAGGGTGGGAGTAGGGGTCTGCACATGTAAACAGAGGGCTGGGGGCAAGGGGGCAGGGCAGGAGCAGCAAGATAGCCATGGAGGTCAGGCAGGATGGGCACTAGAAGCAAGACACACCATGAAGAGCAACAGTGAGACTGTGATGGCATACACACAGACCAAGGAGGGAAGGTGGGAGGGGGTCAGGGGCAGATAACTGACCACACAGGGAAGGTGGGAGGGGCCATGGCAGCACAGAAGACCATGCATGGCAAGTGGGAGGGTTAGTGGCAGCACAATGGCTATGATGGGCAAGAAGGAGGGTGCAGGGGCATGCACAAAGGACGATGGAGGATAGAAGGGAGGTTCAGGACCTGTGCACAGACAAGAAAGTTCAGGGGAAGGGGCCTCACAACAGACCGCACGGGGCAGGCAGGAGGAGCAGTTGCAGCACAACAGACCAGGGAGGGCAGAAGGGTGTGGCAGTACAATGGACCATGTAGGACAGGAGGAAGAGGATAGGGGCATGGCATGTGGACAGGCAGGGTGGAGGTGGCAGGGACAGGTTACAGTCATCTGACAATGCTAGGCAGGTGGGAGGGGAGTGGCAGCTCAACAGAACACTCAGAGTAGATAGGAGTGGCAGGTCCATGGAACATGGTGGGCAAAAAGGATGGAGCAGGGGCATGCACAAAGACATTGGAGGGCAGGGGGAAGGAGAATAGGGGCAGCAAGCTAAGCACAGAGTTTAAGCAGGAGGTCAATGATGGGGCATAGAATTGGGCAATGGAGGGCAGGAGGAGGGGACTGGTACATCATACTAAATTGAGGGCAGTGGCAGCAAATCAGACCATGCATGGCAGGAGGGAGGAGGCTAGTCCATGGATTCACACAACAGAGGATAGGGAGGAGGGGGATGGGGCAGCAAGCTAACTGTTCAGAGAAGGCGGGTATTAGGAACTTTATTGTTTTTAAAACGTGTGTCTGTGCGAACTACTTAAAATATGAACAAGTATGCAGCATATTCTCAATATTATTCAGGAAGAAGAGGACGTTTGTGACTGTGACTCCGGGCTCACTTGGCAGAAACACCCCCTGACCCTCCACCCCCTATCGCAAAATGTAATGCCCGTGAAAAGGGTAGGTGAACACAGTGTTATATAGAACATAGTCCTGAGAGCACGATTGAAAATGAAAACTAGATATAGTGTATGGTATAAACTATGCACCAAAAAGTGTGATATAAGATGAACCGGGCGTGAAATATAATATGCAATACATTGTGCGCAATGACAGATTCATTAGAGAGCGCGAGATAGCACAGGCACTAGCGCATGCTATGCGATGTGCGCCTTGGAGTGTAATATGCACAGGGCAGTGTTGTGTAACCTAACTAGTCTCTAAAGTTGTAATATAAAATATGTGCTGGGGAGTGTAACGTTGCCTATGCACTGTGACAAAGATATGGATCCCAGATTGTAATATATATGGCATAGCACTGTGCGTTATAACATAGGCATCGAGGAAGGCACGTTAGATGGGGCAATATAACCCGTGCGAAGACAAGTGTGGCATGACATATTCACGGGGTGGTGTTACAGTGCACATGGGCTAGAGAGTATCATAGCATATGCACTAGCTGGTGGAATACAACACAGAGGTGTGTGGCACTCGGCAGGCAATGGTGGGTGTAACACAGCATTGGGCTCTGCCAGGAGCGCGCTGTGACTCTCAAGTGATGTTCGTCCCCTTTCCAGAGAGTAAAATAAAAAGTATTACACATCCGGCAGTGGATGTGTGTTTTATTAACCGTGAGGGGGGTTTCTTACATAGTTTTGGTCCAATTTTTGTCGAATCCCCTTTGAATGGCTTGGTGTGCATGTGTATTAAATGTGCCCGTCAATAGCTACCCATGTTTGTATAAATAAACGAAAAGGGTGTCTACCGGGATTAGGCACGGTAGGGCATCAGACATGTCAGAGCTTCACTAGTGGTGTAAATACATCCCACGTGGATTCATTGTATGCATAGTCGCCTTTTAATGAATATCACTCAAATTGTCATGGTGATAGGTACATTAGGTTTGTCCAGCATGGCCTAGGTGTGTCTATAAATATATATTTTTTAAAAATAATAAAAAACAGTGGCCGGCCCTGGGGATTGGGGTCAAAAAAATATAATTAGGAGACAGGCCCTGGGGGATGGGGTCATCAGGGCCAATAAATTAGAATAAGAAGGGGAACCACACAGCCCCCCTTCTTATAAAATTAAAATAAATAAAAGACTGGCATTGTGCCGGAGGCCACGCCCCCTCCTTGCAGCACTCTGCAAACGTGCCCCCTGGTGAGTTGTAAGTTGGGGAATTAATTCCTCTTCAATACTGAGGGTCCCTGAGGGCCAACTAGCCCAACAGGCATCTCCAGTATGTGCCAGGTAGCTGCGCTGCAGACAGGTGTTCTGAGGCCAAGCCCCTTTTTACACCTCTCTGCAACGCAGCTCTGTGGCGCTTACTGGAGGTACCTAGTGTTCTAGTTCGACCCTAGGGACCCTTAGGATTCAAGGGGACTTAATCTCTCAACTTAGAACAGCCACAGGGCGCGTTTACACAGTGTTGAAGGGAGGGGACGGGGCCTGAGGTGACGTGTGCAAACACGCACTATGGCATGTTTTATATTGGGGATATAATTTCCCTTCAATGCTGAGGGCCCCTGGGGGCTAACTAGCCCACCAAGTGCTTCCAGTAAGCGCCAATGAGCTGCATTGCAGAGAGATGGTCCAGGCTGTGCCACTTTTTACACCTCTCTGCAACGCAGCTCTGTGGCACTTACTGGAGGTACCTAGCGGGCTAGTTGGACCCTAGGGACCCTCAGGATTCAAATGAACTTAGGGCCTTATGTAGGTGGGCTTGCATTTACTACTTCATAAATACCGAATCATATCGATTCGGTATTTATGAAGTGGTAAATGCAATGTAGGTAATGAGTCGGTAAATATTACCGATTCGGAAAAATACGGTAATTACCGAATCGGTATTTACCGATTCGGTAATGAGGCATACATTCCCATTGATGGGAAGGTATGCCTCATTACCGAATCGGTAAATACCGATTCGGTAATGGGGGAGCACATGCAAGGGTGGCAGGGTGTCACATTGACACCCTGTTGCACTCCTGATTCGGCCATGTGTGCACATGTGGCGCACATACATGCCCTAAGGGCATGTATGTCTGCCACATTGCACACTTAAACGTGCACAAAAATGCTTTTTGTCACCTATTCGTCATTTACCACCAACCTTTAGTTGGTGGTAAATAACGAATCCCCACACCCACCACACACTCCCCCTACATCTCATTTCATGATTCGGTATTTACCAAATCGGTAAATTTACCGAATCGGTAATTTTACCGATTCGGTAAATACCGAATCATGAAATTCTCCCCCTACATCTCAAAAGCCAAAATACCGGTCGGTAACGGTATGATTACCGAAAATCGGCCGTTACCGACCGGTATTTGGCTTCCTACATGAGGCCCTTAATCTCCCAACTAAAAACGGTCACAGGTTGTGTTTACACAGTGGTGAAGGGAGGGGACGGGGCCTAAGTTAACGTGTGCAAAAACGCCCTGTGGCCTGTTTTAAGAGGTAGTTTTAATCCCCCTGCCCTATTATATACTAGGGGCTTACAGAGGAGGTCATGCTAATCACAGGGGGACCCCAACGCATAATGTTCCCTAGTGTATGTAGATATTTTCACTGTATTCTAAGTGTCTTTTAACATAGCACTGGCTCTAGGACTGGTTAGTCAGACTCAGTTACCACCAGTATCCGTCTGAAAAAGTTGAGGGTACAGGATGATTTTGCAACAAGGATTCTTTCTGCTCCTCTTTTTGTTCTTTCTGCACGTTATCCTTCTTCCTGCACTTTTCTTCGTCTTTGAGGACTTCTGTTGCTTCTTTCTGCACTTCTTTTTTTTCTTTCTGTGCATTTTTTCTTCTTTCTTCACATGTCCTATCTCTGTAGGCATAGTTAGAAATTAGCATTTAAAAAACCTTTGAAATTCACTGAAAAAACCATAGGTTTCAGGCACGTTATAGTTAGGAATTAGCATTTAAAAAACCTCAGAAATTCACTGAAAAAACCATAGGTTTCAGGGGTGTTATAGTTAGCTGGACTTTTCACTTGTACAAAA
This sequence comes from Triturus cristatus, assembly GCF_964204655.1. Lineage (NCBI taxonomy): Eukaryota > Metazoa > Chordata > Amphibia > Caudata > Salamandridae > Triturus > Triturus cristatus. The sequence continues at coordinate 1,294,238,800 of NC_140585.1, read as the reverse complement.
CCATTGAAATTCCCCCGTTATAGTTATTTCAGCTAACTATAACTCGCGCGCCCGCAATGCACTGCTGATGACGTCACATATTACATCACTCATGACATGGTCATTGACATCACTCATGACATCACTGATGATATCTCAAATGACATGACATCACTGATGACATCATCCTTGTGATAGAGTGGCAGACCTCCTCTCACCCTAATATAACCTTTGATACACACATTCAAAAATAGAGACTAAAATTTTCAAAACAATGGACACACCAATACCAGTTACAACAACCTCTTCAGTAATTCTAAGATCCACATACACATCCACTCATTCACCAACAGTCCTATACAGTCACTTATACATGTACTCACTCATCATATGTACTCATACACCTATACATCCTGTTACACAATGCCACTCATCCATAGAGTTACTCACACACATAGTCACTCATGCTAATAAAGAATCAAACATACATTTACTTGCATATACAGTTATACACACACCACCACACTTACTTCTACGGAAACTTACACATACTTAGTCTTTTAAACAATCACTTATAGAAACACATACTTATTCATACAGGAACTCTTTCAATCTCTCACTCTCACATATACTCACTTATATACACCAATAGTCACATATACTAGTTTAAAACATATGTAGTTACTCATAAAGACACTATTGAGACAGTCATTCACTCACTAACACACCCATACACACACTCATCCACCCATACCGTCCTGCACACATGCTGTCTTCAACACATACAAACAGTGAGTCACTCATTCATGCACCTATGCACTACGTAATACCCCCCACCGAACCATGCAGACACTCAGACTGATACTCAAAAAACAACTAATAACCTATATAGACACCCATGTAGCTACTCACCAACCCATGCAGCCACTTATACACAAAGTGAGAGACTGATACAGATATTTACATATTTAAACATTACTCACTAAGCCATGTATTCACTATGATACACTTAATCAGTCAGTTACACAATCAATTTTTCAAAAACAAATCATCCATTTAGACACATGGTGCTTTATGGGAGAAGCAGTTTCATACAGTCACGTGATCAAAATTATTTAAATTTGCCAGCACGTACGCATTTAACAACTGCCCTCTGTCCGTGACCAAGGCTGAGTATGCTGAAACATGTTGGATTATGGAGGGCTTGAATATGGCAATTCCTGAAAATAAATACGTTCCTCTCCAGAAGTGGGCCTCACTCGTGTGTCTTTTGGTGAAATTACCGGGCCGCTCCGAGCCCGCATGAGGCCGCCCTGAAGGGTCAGGGGCTCCCTAATCGGAGGTTTCTCGCTGGTGATTGAATAAGGGGGCATGACCCACTGGCTGCCACTGAACCTACGAAGGAGACGCTACTACAGCGAAAACAGCGGCAGTCTTGGAAGGGATTTGATGAAACTGACTGTTTCATTAATCGTTCTGGGAAATGGAGCCTATTGATTCAAGGTGACTTTCAAAAAACATCACTATTGATTTTATTTTATTTTCCGTGACTGGTATTTCCATTTGGATGCCATAAAAATCAAAAGCATCGTGGGTTGTATGAACTTTTTTGAACTTTTCTAAATAATCTCACGAAATGTAGCACTTACCTGATGAACATGGTGCTTTATGGGAGAAGCAGTTTCATACAGTCACGTGATCAAAAGTATTTAAATTTGCCAGCACGTACGCATTTAACAACTGCCCTCTGTCCGTGACCAAGGCTGAGTATGCTGAAACATGTTGGATTATGGAGGGCTTGAATATGGCAATTCCTGAAAATAAATACGTTCCTCTCCAGAAGTGGGCCTCACTCGTGTGTCTTTTGGTGAAATTACCGGGCCGCTCCGAGCCCGCATGAGGCCGCCCTGAAGGGTCAGGGGCTCCCTAATCGGAGGTTTCTCGCTGGTGATTGAATAAGGGGGCATGACCCACTGGCTGCCACTGAACCTACGAAGGAGACGCTACTACAGCGAAAACAGCGGCAGTCTTGGAAGGGATTTGATGAAACTGACTGTTTCATTAATCGTTCTGGGAAATGGAGCCTATTGATTCAAGGTGACTTTCAAAAAACATCACTATTGATTTTATTTTCCGTGACTGTTATTTCCATTTGGATGCCATAAAAATCAAAAGCATCGTGGGTTGTATGAACTTTTTTGAACTTTTCTAAATAATCTCACGAAATGTAGCACTTACCTGATGAACATGGTGCTTTATGGGAGAAGCAGTTTCATACAGTCACGTGATCAAAAGTATTTAAATTTGCCAGCACGTACGCATTTAACAACTGCCCTCTGTCCGTGACCAAGGCTGAGTATGCTGAAACATGTTGGATTATGGAGGGCTTGAATATGGCAATTCCTGAAAATAAATACGTTCCTCTCCAGAAGTGGGCCTCACTCGTGTGTCTCATATATATATATATATATATATATATATGTATATATATTTCTCTGAAAAAACAATGGTTAGAGGGACTTTATATTTAAGAAATAGAATGAAAAAACCTTAGAATTTCACTAAAAAAAACAAAGGTTACAGGGACATTATATTCAGAAATTAGAACAATAAACCTTAGAAATTCACTGAAAACAACAAACGTTACAGAGATATTATAGTTAGGCTCAAATTTCACTTGTACAAAGCTAGTGAAATTCAGCAGTTATACTTACCTGAGCTAACTATAATGTATGCCCCTGCAATGCACTGTTTATGACCTCACATATTACATCACTCATGACATAGTCAGTGAGACCACTCATGACATCTCAAATGACAGCATCCAGTGAGTGGTAGGGTTTTGTAAATTTTCAGGGACTTAAAGATATGTACTAAGCAACTACAAAGTCAAATGACCACTCTTTTTTTACTACTAATGACTGATACTACTTCTAACATTTTAATTTAGTGGCTGTGTGACTGTTTGTATTCATTTTTGAGTGGCTGTCTGGGTGGCTAAATGGGTGTGTGAGTGGGTGGTATTTGTGAGCAGTTGTATGGGTCTGTGAGTTGGTGTATGAGTAATTGTGTGGGGTGTGTGGTTCTATGTGTCTGTAACTGGGTGGTTGTATGGGTGAGTGAATGGTGTATGCGTGGGTGAGTGGGTGTGAGACTGGCTGTAAGGGTGACTGAGTGGCTGTTTGAGTGAGTTTCTGGGTATTTAAGAGGTTGTATGGGTGAGTAAGTGGCTGTTTGAGTGATTGTTTGGTTAAGTGATTTGGTGTATGAGTGGCTGTAATGGAGACTGAGTGGGTATGTGAGTGGTTGTATGGCTGTGTGAATGCCCATGAAAGTGATTGTATTGGGGTGTGAGTGGTTGTATGTGTGAGTGAGTGGCTGTGTTCAGAAGTTGTATGGGTGGGTGCATGAGTGTTTGTATGGGTGAGTGAGTGGCAATGTTGAGAGGCTGTATGGGTGAATGTGTGGGTGTGTGAGCAGCTGCATGGGTAAATAAGTGAGTGTGTGAGTAGCTGTATGGGTCTTTGTGTGGCTGTGTGAGTGGCTGTATGGGTGAGTGAGTGGTTGTGTGAGTAGCTGTATGGGTGAGTGCATGTGTATGAGTAACTGGGTGTGTGTGTGAGTGACTATGGATGAGTGAGTGTGTGTGTAAGTGGCTGTGTGTGGGTCTGTGAATGGGTATGTGAGTGGTTGTGTATCTGGGTGTATGAGTGATGCCATTAGTAATGTCACTGATCTTGTCATGAGTGATGTAATAAATGCGGCCATAAGCAGTGCATTGCAGGGTCATAAGTTATAATTACCTCAGGTAACTATAACTGCTGAATTTCACTGGTTCTGTATGAGTGAAACTTGAGCCTAGCTATAACATCCATGTAATATTTGTTTTTTTCAGTGAATTTCTAAGTTGTTTTTAATTCTATTCCCAAACTATAATGTCACTGTAACTTTTGGATTTTTCAGGAAATTTTGCGTAATTTTCAAACTATAGCATCACTGTAAGCTTTGCTTCTTTAACTTAATTTCTAAGTTTTTTTTTTACATTTTATTTCCTTAACTGTAACCTGTAAGAATGAGTGTGTGAGCGAGTACATGAGATTCTCAGTGGGTGTGTCAGTGAGTGTGTGAGTGTCTCAATCGATGTTTGAGTGGGCGTGTGAGGGTCTCAGCGGGTCTGGGAATGCTTGAATACTTGTCTCACTAGGTGTGTGAGTAAATGTGTGAGTGTCTGAGTGGGTATATGGGTATCTGAGTGGGTGCATGAGTGTTTGAGTGAATGTCTGAGTGAATCTGTGAGTAGATCTGGGAGTTTCTGGGTGGGTTTGTGAATGCTTTCATGAATGTGTGAGTTAGTCTATCAGCGGGTGTATGAGTGTCTGACTGGGTTGGTGAGTAGATGTATTAGTCTGTGAGTGGGTCTGTGAGTGAGTGAGTGAGTGTATAGTGCATCTTTGAGTGAGCGTGTGAGTGTCTGTGTGGATGTGTCAGTAGCTTTGTGAGTGACTTGAACACATAGGAACAGCATATGTCCTTTTATCCAGCAAAATTTGCACAAAATCTCTTCCCAAGTGGAGTTCTTTCTACCTCCTTGGGTCTATCCAGTAAGTATTCTACACTACAGCTGCACAATAGAGCCCAAGGAAATGTCACCATCGACCTTGTGTGAGTTTTTGCAAAATGATTGCTCCTGGTGCATCTTAATCCATAAATATATGATAACATGAATCCTCCTTTAGAGAAGACTAAAAAGACATACATCTCCATCAAACAAGGGTCCTTCCTCTTAACTATCTGAAGTAAGTGCTTCTTTGTTTGGTGGAGATGACCTCATGTTCCTCTACAGAAAAAACTCCTAACCAAAATTATAAATGGTGAATGTGATATCAGAAACAGGGGTGGTGTTTCACCCCATTTTAGAAATGGTTTAATTTTACCATCACTGTGAAAATTCACGAACGCACTGTACGCCGTGCATGGAATGTGTGCAACATGGTGTGTACCATGTCGATAAGCTCTTATCTCAACGACCAACTTACGGTCTAAGCACACGTTAATAATTTTAAATACGTGTAATAGTTCATTCTTTCTTTCAGATTATTTTCCCTTTCACAGAAGGCTGAGAGGTTGTCATACTGTAAGTATATGGTGTGGCTGACGATTGACCCAGAGTAGAGTGCACCTTAGCGTGTGCATACCGCTCGGGTCATTGAGATAGGTCCTGATGAAAACCTGGTAATATCACGAATAGGTTGAAACATGTAGACCACAATTACTTTTATATAGATAACACAGGTCAATTTAACCTATCCAGGTATCTCACTTTGTTTTTAACCTTGTCTTATTGCTCCAAATTAAAGTTTTAGGGTGTTAAATAAAGACATTTTTAAACTCACTATTTCACTCACCTGCACCATTGTTGCGACTAACCTGCTCCACTGTAATTAGGTGTTGAAGCACACACCGGGTAGCATTCGGCTACTCGAGTGGGACCCCAATGATGAAGCATGGCACCAACTAGGTTGGTGAGTGAGAGGTCTGTAGGAGAGTAGGATCTGCTTCACATGGTTCCCCCCACCTTTTGCTGGTGTTTCACTGTTTTTTGACCTTAGTCTGGCTGTGGCCCTGCTAATCAGGACCACAGCCTAGCTGCTTCCTCTCTAAAATGGCTTCCATATACATTAGGTACATATCTAATTGGATTCTGGAGTGACTTATAAGCCCCTTGTATATGGTATACTATGTACCTAGGGCATAGGTACCTCAGAGGCCTGCCAGGGGCTGAAGCATGTATTATGCCACCCCTGGGAAGCACTCCAAAATGGCACCAAAGGTCTGCTACTGCAGCCTGGTGTGCTTGCACCCCTTACAGGGGTATAGGCTACCTATATCACTACCATTGCACACATATAAAACTTATAAGCCACTCCTATGGCAGGCCTTAACAATCCTCAAGGCAGAGTGCTTGATTTTTATGTGAGAGGGTAGCCCTGCATGAGCAGAGCCCCTCTGCAGCGTTCGGAGAACCTCCTCTGATGATGTTTGTGGTGCAGCCTGACCATATACTCTTAAGTACATTATAACCTCGCGGTAAATGCTAACTTTGGAATGGCTGCACGGAAACATGTCATGTTTGGTGTCAAATGCTTTGGAATACTACCCCCCCCCCCCAGCGGGGGTAGAATTCCACCCTTCTAGAGGGAGAGACATGTTCTCACTGGTCTAACCCAGTAGGACTTTCTAGAGCCCTGGCATCACAAAATGGATGCCTCTGCCACAGACACGGGTCTGGCCTCCTGCTGCTGACCAAAACTCCGGCAGGGAAGGTCTGGACAATAGGTTTTCTATCCCAGGGAGGTGTAACCACCTCCCCAGACAGGCAGATGTGTATTGGGGCTGGGCGGGAGCACTCTCTGGTGCTTTGAAGTCCTGCACTGGGGACACACTTGGTGTCCCTGTGCATAGTCCAGTTCAAACCGGTTGCAGGGGCTACCTGCCCCTGCTCTGGTGCGAAACTGGACAAAGGAAATGGGTGTAACCACCCCTCTTTCCAAACCCTCCCATAGGTGGGTCCCTAGAGTATGTCCAACCCCCAAACTTAGTATAAGTATGGGAACCCAGTCCTAGCGACTTTAGATTACCCTGGACGAAACTCTGCAACATATATCCTGGACCTTTGATGTTCTATCCTGAGTAGAAGACTGAAGAAATCTCCCTTGGAGTCAAGGAGTGACTCCCCTGCTTGGCAGGCACCAAAGAAGCAACTGTCCGGTCTGCAATTCCGAAGCTCCCGCTGGACGCCAAAGTCTCTGCATCACCAGAGGTAGATTTCCTGACTTCCCCGAGGCTACCCTGAGTCCACAGCAAGGCTGAGGCCTGTGGCTATTGTGGGTGATGAGGAACCATGACTCCTGGACACCGCGTACTATTGCTGGCACATCAACTTCCTGTTTATCCTTGAAGTTCTGCTTTGAGCTCCGAGTAGCCCCAGCCTTGAGCATTGACTGCACTGAAGATCTCTGGCCTCCACTCCGCGAGTGACCCGTGGGCCGGGTTCCAGTGCGACCGCTCAAGGCTCCTTCGCGATCGCTAGCCCATTGGCTAGTTGGTCCCCACGAAGGCAACTCCTCTTCTACTTGGGCTTCCCTGGTTGCTTCAGACGTGCCCTGACTTATCCTCGCTGGGTGAGTCCCTCAGACCTTGCTGGTCTGCACCAACGTCCTTCTTCTCTTTCCACGAGACTTGCCGTTGCCAAGGCTTGTTGGGTCCAATCTGGTTGCAGACACCGCAACACTCGTAGGACAGCGTGAATCCGGCTCGTGGACTTCGTCAACGCCTCCTGGACCTCGTGGCTGAAGAGTCAAGACACCCGTCAACTCACCTGAAGCACCAAACATCTGTGGGCATTGGTCCATCATGCCCTAGGTCACTGGTAAGTGACCCAGACTCTGTCCCCTCTGCTTTCAGGTTCCTTCCATCCTAGATCCAAGCCTGGATCTCTTCGAACACTTCTCTTCACGACAGCAGCAGTTCTTCACCAGCTTCTATTGTAATCGACGACACGACCCGACACCAAAAGACACCTATGCACCCGGCTTCCCTGGGTGAGGTAACTCGAGTACTCTGGTGCTCCCGTGGGTGCTAGCCCTAGAACGTCTTAAGTCCAAAAGAGTTTGGTCCTGACTTGATTCTAAGTGTCCCTAATCTTTAAATTTCCAACCGCGACATTGCCCATAGAAGATAACGGGAACCCGCGGTTGTGGTTGCACACTGCACACAGTCCCCGTGGGTCCCCTGTGTCACTACCTTGGGTGGTTCCTTGGGTTCCCAGCGATTCTCCAGGCTCTAGGCCTTGTGTTTAGTTCAGTCGTGGTTCTTATACCACTTTATTGGTGTATGGTTTGGTACGCCCTAGGGCCCAAACGTGTATTTGTGCTATTACTTTTGATTGCTAACTTCTAAATTAAGTACTTCGAACTCCAGTCTCATAAAGAGACCAGAGGGGTGTGTTCTATCTTAAATACATATATTTTGAATATATACCTGGTGTGGTTGTCCTTTCATTTGATAATACAAGAGATTTTAGACTGGTAAAACAAGCTGCTTTACATTCCTTCAAGACTTAGCCTGAAGGCTGCTCTCCATACCCACAACTAGGATAGCTTTCAATAAAGGTTGTCTTTAACTAATCACTATAAGGGGTTGTTTGGACTGATACAAGGTGCCCACTAGAACTAGTGGACAGCATATAGCAGGCCAACTTCTCACAAGGTCTTCCTAAAAATGCAAAATATTTCCTTTGATATCCTCGTCGTACCTCGTTGATATATTTTTCATCTAGGGGTATACTCCTTTATTTGTTTTTGATGCATGGTTTAAAATAACCATAGCTGTTGCAGCCCTATAAACACATCTCCCCTTCAATTAATAATCATGCCTGAATGGGCCAAGGGGGGACAAAGCCATCCTACATGTCAGTAGTTGCCATCTTGGCAATCTTGTTGTCTACTAAAGGAAAAGAAGAGCAATCAAAGGGGGAGGCAGAGAGACTAAGGAGAATAAAGATGGATGGAGGATGAGGTGTCTAATGTGAAGGACCTGATACCCCAGCTGAAGTTCTCCTGCTACCATCTTAGCGCAAAATGCTGCTCTATGCTACCAAGGTATCTTATTGCCCCACATGGACCATTAGCTCTTCTTCGTTGTTAAGGCCCTGTGGAGTCTTGGTTTGTAGTTCAATAAATTATCTGAATTCCAGACTATGCAACTTTCTGACTCGGTCACCTCCTCTTTCCTCCCTCTGTATTTGATCAATACAAAAGTATCTGAGCAAGTCCTGATTGCTATTATGTTCCTGCTCAAAGTGCCAAGCGATTGGGTAGCTTTGGTTCATTTTTTGTCATTGCCTGCATATGTTCAAAGATTCTCTTTTTTGCGGGATGAATAGTACTCCCGATATACTGTTTGGGACAGGGACATTCCAGACAATTCACTGTACATTCTGAATTGCAGTTGAGCAGCTTCATTACCTTTTTCTGTTTCTTACAACCCTATATTTCAACTTTATATTTGCTGACTTTGTTTGCATTTTTCGCATAGAAAAAAGCCCATGACCATGTCTTTTTTGATCGGTGTGGTCCTATAGTAACTGTGTACAAGGTGATCCCTGATAGATGGACTACGTATATATGTGATCTGAGGTTGTGGTGATATCGCTTCCCTGATGGTATTGTCACTTCGGAGAATGTGCCAGCTTCTCTTAAAAATCTGAGACACTCTCTGTGATCTTTCGTTGAAACAGGTGATCATTCTGTATGTTCCTGCTTGTTTATTTCGGCTTGTTTTTGTGTCGTGCTTGCTGGCGAGAAGTTGCCACCTGCTCACTGACTCTGTTCTTTTAACTGCCTCCTGCAAGATGCCTCTCGTATACCCCCTTCTTTTAAATCTCTCTACAGCATCGATTTGTGCCTTCTGATATTCTCCTTCACTAGTGCAAGTGTGCTTAAGGTGCAACAATTTACCATAGGGTATATTCTTGATCAGTGCCCTGGGGTATTAGCTTCCTGCGTGCAATATCGAGTTGCCAGCAGTAGGCTTACGATATAGTTTGGTCAGTAATTTGTTACCCTCTATGTATACCTCTAGATCCAGATAGAAGACACTAGTGGTGCTTATATTTGCAGAGAATACCAAATTTAAGTTATTCTGGTTGAGGTTATATAGTGATCTGGTACACTCTGATATGGCCGCCACTTTTTATGAGATTATGTGGAATATTTAGTACATCACTGCTTTCTATGCATCACGAACAATGACGTATTCCTCCTATGTTTAAATGATGTTTTGTATTATGTGGAAAACTGACATTGAAGAATGTGCCGTGCTGAAATGTGTCTGCCAGTGATATTTGATCGAGCCCAATAAATTAATTTAGCAACATTAACCATGGAGTGCACCCGTTACTGACCGCATGATTGCGGTAGTTTGAGTTGGTTGTTGTTTGCGGCTCAAAACTGCTGGGGTTTGCACCCGGAATGAGAGTTGCGGCGTCAGGTGACCCTTGTGGTTTTCCTATATATATATATATATATATATATATTTTTTTTTTTTTTATATATATATATATATATATTTATATATATTCACTGAAAAAACCATAGGTTTCACACACGTTATAGTTACGAATTAGCATTTAAAAAACCTTGCAAATTTACTTAAAAAACCATAGGTTTCACACATGTTCTAGTTAGCTGGACATTTCACTAGTAAAAAACCAATGAAATTCCCCCGTTATAGTTAGTGCAGGCAACTATAACTCACGCGACCGCAATCCTCTGCTGATGACGTCAGATATTACATCACTGTATTTAGACACTTATTTACCCATGTCTTCTTCCATTAATCTTTAGCTATACATATATTACAAATATTTATTTTTCAGAAAGACACATATGTCATCAGTGATGTAATATCTGACGTCATCAGCAGAGGATTGCGGTCGCGTGAGTTATTTTTTACTAGTGAAATGTCCAGCTAACTATAACATGTGTCAAACCTATGGTTTTTTAAGTGAATTTGCAAGGTTTTTTAAATGCCAATTCGTAACTATAACGTGTGTGAAACCTATGGTTTTTTCAGTGAATTTCAAAGGTTTTTTAAATGCTAAATTTTAAGTGTAATAGTAGTTATATCTATTTTTTGTACTGATTTTCTACAGTTTTTTAACTGTTTATTTATAAATATTTTATTCATTAAATAACATATATTTTTCTGAAAATTGCCCAAAAACATTTTTTAATTAAAACTGAAATATTGATTAATTTTCTTGTTTTCATTTTTTATTTTAATATATTGATATCATTTTCTTTACAAAAATAATTCCATTTTTTTTCGCAGTCGCGCACTCAAAGTGTACACCTAGAAAAGTCATGAAGGATCCGCATATGGTGTGCGACGGCTGCGTGTTTTTCAGTTACATCATATACATTTAATATCACGTGATATGCGCGATTGGTATGCGACCAGTCTGCGACTCCTGCTCCCGCGCATTCGCGACACATGCGCATTACGGTACAAGATGTTTGCGCGCTTGCAGGTCCCACGTGACATCATATACGTGCTGGGGCGTGCTGGGTGCGCGACTCCCGCAAAAAAAAATTATGTTCCAAAATTATATGTATGTGTCTTTAATATACATATTAAGGCAAGAGATTATGTAAGATATTCATCAAAATAATATATTTGTACTTATAAGAAACTTATATTATTTTTAAATATGTTTTCGCGAAGTCGGGTGCGTGCGTCGTGAGTGCAGAAAACCAGGTCAGCAGAGCTGCTGTAGAGCCAGAGAACCAGGTCAGCAGAGCTGCTCTAGAGCCTAAGAACTAGGTCAGCAGAGCTGCTCTAGAGTCAGAGAACCAGGTCAGCAGAGCTGCTGTAGAGCCAGAGAAACCAGGTCAGCAGAGCTGCTTTAGAGGGAGAGAACCAGGTCAGCAGAGCTGCTTTAGAGCCAGAGAACCAGGCCAGCAGATCTGCTTTAGAGCCAGAGAACCAGGTTAGCAGAGCTGCTTTAGAGCCAGAGAACCAGGTCAGCAGAGCTACTCTAGAGCCAGAGAACCAAATCAGCAGAGCTGCTTTAGAGCCATAGAACCAGGTCAGCAGAGCTGCTTTAGAGCCAGAGAACCAGGTCAGTAGAGCTTCTCTAGAGCCCAAGAACCAGGTCAACAGAGCTGCTCTAGAGCCAGAGAACCAGGTCAGCAGAGCTGCTGCAGAGCCAGAGAAACCAGGTCAGTAGAGCTGCTTTAGAGGGAGAGAACCAGGTCAGAAGAGCTTCTATAGAGCCGGAGAACCATGTCAGCAGAACTGCTTCAGAGCCATAGAACTGGGTCAACGGAGCTGCTTTAGAGCCAGAGAACCAGGTCTGCAGAGTTGTTGTAGAGCCAGAGAACTAGATCAGCAGAGCTGCTCTGTAGCATAAGAACTAGGTCAGCAGAGCTGCTCTAGAGCCAGAGAACCAGGTCAGCAGACCTGCTGTAGAGCCAGAGAACCCAGGTCAGCAGAGCTGCTTTAGAGAGAGAGAACCAGGTCAGCAGAGCTGCTTTAGAGCCAGAGAACCAGGTCAGCAGAGCTGCTCTAGCTGACACTGTCTGACTGACACTGACTGACTGACACTGTCTGACTGACACTGACTGACTGACACTGACTGACTGACACTGACTGACACTGATTGACACTGACTGACACTGATTGACTGGCACTGACTGACTGACACTGATTGACTGACACTGACTGACTCATACTGATTGACTGACACTGACTGACACTGATTGACTGACACTGACTGACTGACTGACACTGACTGACTGACATTGACTGACATTGACTGACACTGACTGACTACTCTCTACTACTCTACTACTGACTCTCTACTACTCTCTACTACTCTCTCTACTACTCACTCTCTACTACTCTCTACTACTCACTCTCTACTACTCTACTACTCTCTACTACTCACTCTCTACTACTCTACTACTCACTCTCTACTACTCTACTACTCACTCTCTACTACTCACTGGCTACTACTCTCTACTACTCACTCTCTACTACTCACTCTCTCCTACTCACTCTCTACTACTCTCTACTACTCACTCTCTACTACTCTCTACTATTCACTCTCTACTACTCACTCTCTACTACTCACTCTCTACTACTCACTCTACTACTTTCTAGTACTCTCTACCACTCTCTACTACTCTACTACTCACTCTCTACCACTCTCTACTACTCACTCGCTACTACTCTCTACTACACTCTCTACTACTCTCTCTCTCTACTACTCTCTACTACTATTCACTCTCTACTACTCACTCTCTACTTCTCTCTACTACTCACTCTACTACTCTCTGCTGCTCTCTAGCACTCACTCTCTACTACTCTACTACTCTCTCTCTACTACTCACTCTCTTCTACTCTCTCTACTACTCTCTACTACTCTCTACTACTCACTCGTTACTACTCACTCTCTACTACTCTCTACTACTCTCTCTCTACTACTCACTCTCTACTATTCACTCTCTACTATTCACTCTCTACTACTCACTCTCTACTACTCGCTCTCTACTACTCACTCTCCACTACTCACTCTCTACTACTCGCTCTCTACTACTCTCTACTACTCACTCTCTACTACTCACTCTTTTCTACTCTCTACTACTCTCTCTGCTACTCACTCTCTACTACTCACTCTCTACTACTCTACTACTCGCTACTACTCGCTCTACTACTCACTCTCTACTATTCTCTACTACTCACTCTACTACTCTCTCCCACTACTACTCACTCTCTACTACTCTCTCTCTACTACTCACTCTCTACTACTCACTCTACTACTCTATACTACTCACTCTGTACTACTCTCTCTCTCTACTACTCTCTACTACTACTCTCTACTATTCTCTACAACTCAATCTACTACTCTCTGCTGCTCTCTAGCACTCACTCTCTACTACTCTACTACTCTCTCTCTACTACTCACTCTCTACTACTCTCTCTCTACTACTCTCTACTACTCTCTACTAATCACTCTCTACTACTTACTCTCTACTACTCACTCTACTACTCTCTACTACTCACTCTCTACTACTCTCTCTCTACTACTCACTCTCTACTATTCACTCTCTACTACTCACTCTCTACTACTCGCTCTCCACTACTCACTCTCTACTACTCACTCTCTACTACTCTCTACTACTCTCTCTGCTACTCACTCTCTACTACTCACTCTCTACTACTCACTCTCTACTACTCTACTACTCTCTACTACTCGCTCTACTACTCACTCTCTACTATTCCCTACTACTCACTCTACTACTCTCTCCTACTCTCTACCACTCACTCTCTACTACTCTACTACTCACTCTCTACTACTTTCTCTCTACTACTCACTCTCTACTACTCACTCTACTACTCACTCTACTACTCTATACTACTCACTCTGTACTACTCTCTACTGCTCACTCTGTACTACTCACTCTCTACTACTCGCTCTCTACTACTCTCTACTGCTCACTCTCCACTACTGATTCTCTACTACTCACTCTCAACTACTCTCTACTACTCACTCTACTACTCACTCTCTACTACTCTACTACTCTCTCTACTTCTCACTCTCTACTACTCTCTCTACTACTCACTCTCTACTACTCACTCTCTACTACTCACTCTCTACTACACACTCTCTACTACTTGCTCTCTGCTACTCGCTCTCTACTACTCTCTAGTACTCACTCTAATACTCAATCTCTACTACTCTCTACTACTCACTCTCTACTACTCCACTACTCTCTACTACTCACTCTCTACTACTCACGCTCTACTACTCACGCTCTACTACTCACGCTCTACTACTCTACTACTCTCTACTACTCTCTCTCTACTACTCTCTCTCTACTACTCACTCTCTACTACTCACTCTCTACTACTCACTCTCTACTACTCACTCTCTACTACTATCTACTACTCACTCTCTACTACTCACTCTCTACTACTCTCTACTACTCACTCTCTACTACTCTCTCTACTACTCTCTACTACTCACTCTGCTACTCACTCTCTACTACTCTCTACTATTCTTTACAACTCAATCTACTACTCTCTGCTGCTCTCTAGCACTCACTCTCTACTACTCTACTACTCTCTCTCTACTACTCACTCTCTACTACTCTCTCTCTACTACTCTCTACTACTCTCTACTAATCACTCTCTACTACTTACTCTCTACTACTCACTCTACTACTCTCTACTACTCACTCTCTACTACTCTCTCTCTACTACTCACTCTCTACTATTCACTCTCTACTACTCACTCTCTACTACTCGCTCTCCACTACTCACTCTCTACTACTCACTCTCTACTACTCTCTACTACTCTCTCTGCTACTCACTCTCTACTACTCACTCTCTACTACTCACTCTCTACTACTCTACTACTCTCTACTACTCGCTCTACTACTCACTCTCTACTATTCCCTACTACTCACTCTACTACTCTCTCCTACTCTTTACCACTCACTCTCTACTACTCTACTACTCACTCTCTACTACTTTCTCTCTACTACTCACTCTCTACTACTCACTCTACTACTCACTCTACTACTCTATACTACTCACTCTGTACTACTCTCTACTGCTCACTCTGTACTACTCACTCTCTACTACTCGCTCTCTACTACTCTCTACTGCTCACTCTCCACTACTGATTCTCTACTACTCACTCTCAACTACTCTCTACTACTCACTCTACTACTCACTCTCTACTACTCTACTACTCTCTCTACTTCTCACTCTCTACTACTCTCTCTACTACTCACTCTCTACTACTCACTCTCTACTACTCACTCTCTACTACACACTCTCTACTACTTGCTCTCTGCTACTCGCTCTCTACTACTCTCTAGTACTCACTCTAATACTCAATCTCTACTACTCTCTACTACTCACTCTCTACTACTCCACTACTCTCTACTACTCACTCTCTACTACTCACGCTCTACTACTCACGCTCTACTACTCACGCTCTACTACTCTACTACTCTCTACTACTCTCTCTCTACTACTCTCTCTCTACTACTCACTCTCTACTACTCACTCTCTACTACTCACTCTCTACTACTCACTCTCTACTACTATCTACTACTCACTCTCTACTACTCACTCTCTACTACTCTCTACTACTCACTCTCTACTACTCTCTCTACTACTCACTCTCTACTACTCACTCTCTACTACTCACTCTCTACTATTCTCTACTACTCACTCTTTACTACTCTCTACTACTCACTCTCTAATACTCACTCTCTACTACTCACTCTACTACTCTCTACTACTCACTCTACTACTCTCTACTACTCACTCTTTGATACTTTCTCTACTACTCTCTACTACTCACTCTCTACTCTCTATTACTCGCTCTCTACTCTCTACCTCTCTACCCCTCTCTCTCTACTATTCTATACCTCTCTACCTCTACACCTCTACCTATACACCTCTACCTATACACCTCTATCTCTCTACCTCTCTGTACATGCACACATATTAACATATATATATGCATATATATATGCATATTCATTTATATATGTATATGTATATATATATATACATATATAAACATATAATCTACATATCTATATAAATATAAATTCATGCAAACATATACATATACATATATGCATACATATGCATGGTATGTATATGACATTTTGAAAAACACTAATAAAAGCAAAGCTAAAAAGCCACCTAATTATAAACAGAATTGCTTTAACTTAAACGAGGGCGAGACCTATTGCATTTTCAATGCTTGTTTACTTTTGTTCCATCAAGAAGGCATTCAGATGTGACACATTTGCCATAAATTCTGAATGGTAGCACTCTAGTTCCTCATTAGATCACTGTAGCAAAGCTACTGCTCACCATGGAAGTCTACTGCTGGTATTCAAAGTGCATGTTTCAGTCTGCATGTCAGAACTTTTTAATGGAATAGAAGAGGATTTGAGAAGTCAAAACGTGCCCTAAGTTTTCTTTCTGCAGCACTAATCATAATTTCTATGGCAAAATGAACCCCCTCATTTTGTTCCTTTGCAAATTAAATGTTTTAAATGTTACCACTTTATTCCAATCAAGATGGCTTCAGGTGTGCCATACCTTTGTCATAATTAAGACTGTTAGCGCTCTAGTTGTTCTTTAAAACACTCTGGGATTTCTGTCATTGGGCTATACTTGGGCTACATCTCGTGATATTTGTGCTACATTTGGGCTCTTTTGTCTCTGGTGGCCATCTTGGGAACCTTTTTATGAAGATTCCTAATTTCCTCATTTACTGCAGTCTCCTCAGTAGGCATCCTGTCAGTTTTTTACTTTGATTCAATGAAGAAGGCATTCAGATGTGTCACACATTTGCCATAAATTCAGAATGTTAGCACTCTAGTCGCTCATTAGATCACTGTAGTAAAACTACTGCTCACCAGGGAAGTCTGCTGCTGGTATTGAAAGTGCATGTTTCAGTCTGCATGTCAGAATTCTTTAATGAAATAGAAGAGGATTTGTGAAGTCACTCAAAATGTGCCCTAATTTTTCTTTCTGCAGCACTAATCATACATTCTATGGCAAAATGAACCCTCTCATTTTGTTCCTTTTTAAATTAAATGTTTTAAATGTTACCACTTTATTCCAATCAAGATGGCTTCAGGTGTGCCATACCTTTGTCATAAGTAAGACTGTTAGCGCTCTAGTTGTTCTTTGGAACACTCTGGGAAGCTGCAGTAGAACACAAAGGAATCAAGTGACAGTCTCTGCCCTTGTTGGATGTTCATGTTTTACTGAGAATGTCAGACTTCATTCTCACATGACTGAGAAAGATAATGTGAATTTACAGAAAATATGCTCTCAGTTTAGCTTATAGATCACCTTCCAAACCTCTGTGGGAAAAGCATGTGAAAATAGTTTTCTCTCAAACATGATTCATGATATCCCAGCAGAAGGCTTTTTCACATGGTAAAATCACCTTAGAACATACCACAATTCCTAAAATGAGTATGGTACCATCAACAAATGATTTATAATGTAACTAAAGTCTTAAAACCTTCTATTAACTGCATTGCTTTTTAATGAGGTGTTATCATGTATATTGGTCCCAAGATGGCTGCCAACACTTCTTGGATGAAGTGCTGACAGCCAATCAGATCTCACAATGAGATGTGTGGTTAGGCTCCGCTCAGATATGTATATGATTTTACTTTTGATTTTCACAGGAACTACTGAACGGATTTACACCATATATGCAAAAGGCACATGCCTGACCTGAGGACTACCTCTTTGCCAAATTTCAAGTAATTCTGTTCAGCCGTTCGGGCTGTACCTTCGACTAAAGGTCCTATGGGAAAATGCATGGGGAAAACGTGTTTTGGGACCCCCCTTTTTTCTCAGCCCCCACTTGACGAATCACCCCATTAGTTTTGAAAATTTCACGAACATAAGTCAACCGGCGCCAAAGTTATTCAAAATAGAATTTTCAGATTTCCTATGGAAACTAGGTTGTAACTATAACTATCTACTGGCGACCGCCAGTAGATAATATATATATCGTGAACAAGGCAGCGCGAGTCTGCTGAAACGCGTTGATGTTATACCTCGTTTGTTGAAAATAAAGACCGAGTGCCCATTCTTTCACCGGAGTGCTGGATGTTTATTTCCTAGAAGGAATATACCCATAGTTGGAGATATATATATATATATATATATATATATATATATATATATGAGGGAGAGGGGCAACACGGCCCATCTCCCTGGACCGATTTTGGTCCTGGGCCCTCCATCTCCTGGGGCATAGCCCTATTTCCCTAGGTGACCTGGAGCCTATCCAGGGTACCCAGTGTGCATCTTAGAGACACCCCACAGTCCCAGTCGGCTCCCCCTCCTGCGGGAACCGGCATTGCTCTTGCACACAGGAAGCTGCTGTATATGTAGCTCACTGTGTGCAAGAACAAAAGTTTCATCTATTTCCCTGCTTACATTTATGCAGGCAGGGAAAGAGATGAAACCTCAGCTTCCTGCAGGTTGGAGCACTTTGGCAGCTTCCGTCCGCTGGAACCGAAGTGTTTGCTTTTGCTTGGTGTGAGGTGTCAAAGCTTCAGCCAAGCAAAAGCAAATAGCTATGTCCCAAGGGTGGGCACCCTAGAAAATAGCTGGAGCCAGCCCTGGGAGGGGGCTGCCCCCAGGGACATCATGGCTCCAGGAAGGGGTTTGTGCGGCCCCCTCCTTCTCTGTGCATGGGCCTGCCCCAAGGAGGAGTTGGTTCATGGAGTCATATATGGCCCAGGAGGGGGGCCGCATGCAAATTTGGATTCCCTTTTATATCTCGCGAATTACTGAACATATTTACACCACATATCATAAAAAGCACAATCTGCTGACCAAAAGCTAGCATTCTGCCAAATTTGGTGTCTTTCTGGCCAGCGGTTCAGGCTGCAGCCATGTCTAAAACGTCAACGGGAATTAAAATGGGAAACACACTATTTGACCCCCTCCCTTTTTCTCGCCCCCCACTTGACAAATCACTCTGAAACTTTCCATGCAGAACAAGAATTACCGGCACACTTTTTCGGGAATATTTTGTGAAGATTCATCAAACAGCTCCAAAGATATAGGCAAGGTAAAAAATGAATTTTTTATGGAAACATGATCCTACTTGCGACCGGCAGTAGGAACTATATATAAGCATACACATGTATGTGTGTGTGTATGTATATATATATATATATATTGATGAAAATTCCAACGCACTTGATCCACAAAGGAACACTCGCACTCCAAGGTTCGTTATTCAACAGAAAGTTTTATTGGCTTCACTGGCCATTTTAGTTTGTGAAATATTCACGCCATTCCCCCCACTTTAATGCTATATATATGTATATATATATATATATATATATATATATATATATATATATATATATATTATCTACTGGCGGTCGCCAGTAGATAGTTATAGTTACAAACCTAGTTTCCATAGGAAATCTCAAAATTCTATTTTGAATAACTTTGGCGCCGGTTGACGAATCCTCGCGAAATTTTCAAAACTAATGGGGCGCTCCGTTCAGCTCCTACCCTGAAAGTGTCGGGGTGATTCGTCAAGCGGGGGCCGAGAAAAAAGGGGGGACCCAAAACGCGTTTTACCCATGCATTTTTCCATAGGACCTTTAGACACAGCTACAGCCCGAACGGCTGAACAGAGTTACATGAAATTTGGTGTAAATCTGTTCAGTATTTCCTGAGAAAATAGCATTTAAAAGCATATCAATATCTAAACGCGCGCACCGTGTGCGCACTGTGCGCGCACCCTGCCGTGCGCGAGCGCAATTCTGATTGGTTGTTAGATGTCGGTAAACATTCGAATCGGTCGAAACCAGGAAGTGTCGGCCGCCATTTTGTCTCTCGCAGTCTGAGGGGGTGAAAAAAAAAAGGTGGAGAACGTGAAAAGGGGGCAGAGTGGACAGTTCCTGACCCCCTAGCCTTGGTCATGGGGTCACAGAAGGACCCCCAAAGGAGAAAAACATTTTTTTTTTTTTTAAATCGGGAGGTGCGCGCACTCAGCGCGCACGGCACGGACTATGACCCGTGGGTGCTCGGTGCGCGAAGCGCATCGAGTGCCCACAGAGCGCGCACGGTGCGCGAAGCGAACCGTGCGCGCAGGTTGATGACGTCAGATATTACATCACTGATGACATATGTGTCTTTATGAAAAATAAATATTTGTAATATATGTATAGCTAAAGATTAATGGATGAAGACATGGGTAAATAAGTGTCTAAATACAGTGATGTAATATCTGACGTCATCAGCAGAGGATTGCGGTCGCGTGAGTTATAGTTGCCTGAACTAACTATAACGGGGGAATTTCATTGGTTTTTTACGAGTGAAATGTCCAGCTAACTATAACATGTGTGAAACCTATGGTTTTTTAAGTGAATTTGCAAGGTTTTTTAAATGCTAATTCGTAACTATAACGTGTGTGAAACCTATGGTTTTTTCAGTAAATATATATATATATATATATATATAAAAGTTGCCTTATACTGGGTGTTCACTTGTAACTGGATAAAGCTTCATTTCCTAAATATCAGCTGATTATTTTGCAAGTGCATTAAATGGAAATTGATGTCCTGTCTCATTTTTAATGTTACTGGTAAAGGGTATAAGTGGCAGAGTAACATTGTAGCTATCTGCAAATCGAGTGGTTGGTTGAATGGTGACTTCTTGTAGCCTTCATAATTATTAACAAATTGCATGGTACCACTGAAACACTTGTTTTTTAAAGGCATATTTTGTAAAACAGCCAAATCGGTGAATGTTTTTTTAAAATTTAAATTGTCCCTGTAAGCACATGGGGACTACATTTAGTTGGTGGCGTGTTTTCTTTTTTTCCTTTTCTGTTTGTGGCATACGCATGCAGTAAAAAAGAAAACAAAAAATGTAACTATTACACACATGCCAAGGCCAGATCTGTTGGCTTTGACAATGCTTGATTTCCATGGGTCTGAGTTGCAGTATCTGTGAGTGGCCATATGTGGTGCTATACTTACTCCAGTGCTGGTCTGAAGTACATTTACTACTGTTGTGTGACCGATGTTTACTGCAGTAACTTGTTGTTTTGGAATGGCAATGACTTTACTCATGCGGAGGTATTTATATAATAGCAGGTCCCACCAAATCCATCTTTACTTCTCCCAAAACCCTTCCTTACTCCTCTTGAAACCTTTCCATTCAGTAGAAGGTGTTCCTTATGTTCCCATCAGCTTCCCCTCTCCCTCCCACATATATACATACATTGTAGGCATGTGTGCCCAGATCTCTGCACGCTGATTTGCGAATAGCATTTTGTAGTATGTGAGCAGTACTACTATAGTATTGCTTTATCTACCACAAATTACAGTTTATGTTGAGCTCAGTGACTTCCTCAGGTTTCATAAAGAAACCAAATCAGGAGAGGCCCAAAACATGTGTGAAGATAATTACATGGATATCATCTGATTTTGCTTAATTTAGTTGAGCAGAATATTGCTTTTCACAGCTTAGGTGTATTCTCTTGCATACCGTACCTGGAGGGTTAGTTTTGTATTGATCTACAAGAACTAAGGACAAAGCGCCTTTTCGCATACCCAACTTTTGCCTTTCCCCAAAGTCAACCATGAAAGCACTGGAAACTTCTTGAGTAGCCTCTCAGGGTGTCATAATTGTAGCTTTTTCGCGAAATTCTGTGAAAATTGGAATTACAATTCATTACTTTGTGTTGGGTTTAGGAGGGGGGGTGCGATTAGGTGCCACTAGGATGTGTGACAAACGGGGATGTTCTACAGATAGACACGGACACGATGATCACTGGTGCGGACCGGAAGTCCCGAGCGACTCCGGTTCCTTTATTTAAAGCCTTCTGGCCACGCCTGGCCAGAAGGTGATACAAAGTGTGGATAAGGTTCCGGTCTGGGGTCCCTCTCACTCAGAGCGGCTAACAACTAGACCGCTACACTTTGCAAGGGGAAAAGTCCCAGGAAGGGCAAAAGTTTGAGTAATAGAGACAGATAAAAGAAAATCCTAGTTTTCGAAAGGTAAGATGTTATTGAACTTTGAAGGATGAACAGTATTTA
Organism: Triturus cristatus; assembly: GCF_964204655.1. Classification (NCBI taxonomy): domain Eukaryota; kingdom Metazoa; phylum Chordata; class Amphibia; order Caudata; family Salamandridae; genus Triturus; species Triturus cristatus. Next base: position 1,294,216,622 of record NC_140585.1, on the reverse strand, counting down.
ATGTCTTAGGAAGTGAAAGCTAAAAATTAGATAAGTTGCAGTGTAACATCGACATAGATGCAGTTGACAAATCGGAAGAGGTTATATCTGAAAATACGGTTGGAGAGATATAAAACAGGGGCAACAAACAGACCCTTTGGAACCCCATAGAGAATTGGATAAGAAAAAGTATTGGAGTCAGAACAGGAAACTAGTAAGACTATTGACGAGCTAAGACAACAGAGAGAACTAAGCACAACTGGCCCAGGGGAAGGTAGCAAGAAGGATAGAGTGGCTCACTGTGTCAAAAACTAAAAAAAGGTCAAGTACTATGATTAGAGAAGTTAGTTTAGAAACAACAACTATTGCAATCAGATAGGTACAAAAATCAGCCAAGGGCACCAACACACCTTGCACAAACCGTGCTGTGGTCTGATTATATGTTGTGGATAATGTATCTTTCTCTCAAAATTATCTGTTGAAGGTTATTTCCTCACACAGCTGTGGCTTAAGTCCATCTGTTGGGAACTGCCTTTTCCTCACACAAGCTAAATTCAATTGTCATTGCAAAAATACCCCGTTTGAGTTGCGTTCACTTTCATACCACTTATTTTCATATATCTGCCACTAAGTTTGCTTTCTTGTGCCATTTGAATACTAGGTAGTTGTTATTTTTCAAATTGCGCTCTCAATTTTCAGTAAGTTGTTTCTCCAATATGTTTTTACTTTTTGTGATTATAAAGCTCTTGGAAATCTCAGAAAGATGTAAACAGTGCCTCTCTAGAGCACCATGCAACTATTGCCGCCACTAATTTTCTTCTAGTAGCTCAACTGAACAAGCATTGGTAAATACATTAGGTTTTGCCTATGTGGTTAATAATAAGCAGTTTTTTATTGTAAGTTGTAGCTTGGTGAGCAGTTGTGTAATATAAGCTACTGAAACTTTGTTAAAGTGTTATGACTTATAATTACAATAACCTACTGGAAATAACAGGCAGTGAGCAGGCTGCTACACAATTTACTGTGTTTAACAAGGGAAGGGGACATGGTTAAAGGCTTCGCAAGTAATGCATGGATGACAGATGGATCAGGGAACACACTTGTAGCAAGGTTGGCATAGAAGGGATGTGTTGGCTGCATGTGATGGAATGATATTTCATCGCTATTAAGTGTCATATTAGGGAGACAAGTGCATCAATGTTGCAAGTATGTCAGTCCAACGACCGCTTGAATCAGGTTGAGTGTAAATGTTTAAGGATTCCCAGATGCAGAGATTGGTGTGCGTTTTGATGATGTTGGTGGTAGTGTTAAGGAAGCCATCTACAAATGTCCTGAGATTTGAAGGAGGCCTTTAAATCATGAGGAATGAGCATGTGATAGTTTGGGTAAGTAAGTAGCTGACAAAGAAATATTCGAGAGTGGCAAGCTTGTGCTCATTAAGGAGTGCTGAAAAACAACTGCTAGTGCTTGTCCAGTCTTCTTGGGGTGAGCATTCTCTGTGTGGGTGTAAAATTCTCTGAAGTATGAGTAATGGATCATCACCGAGCCAGGTTTCAGTAATGAAGGTTGGTAGACCCAGTTCAGGTGATTCTTATTCACAGGTCATGCGCATATAGAAGGCAGCTCTGCTGTGGGTTGTGAGGGTTATGGGAGGGGGACTGAGGGTGAGGTAGGGTGTTTAGTAGGCCAGGAGGCTGAAGGGGAAGAGCAAAAGGAGGGGGAGTGTGGTCAGGCCCTTCGCAGGAATGGTTATGTGTATTCCTAGGATGGCGCTAGGTTGTGCACAATATAACATGTTTAGGGAATGGAGCCAGCGGTCAAGGGTGTAATGAACAAAAGATAAGAAAGGCCTCTAAGTAGTTCAGGTGCTTCAGATCAGAACAGATAAGACCAAGGGAAGCACCCAGAGCAGCCCCTCGGAGGTTGAGAATGAGGTTCTGTAAACAGAAAAAAAACCAATCAAGAATCACACAAAAAAAAAAACAAAGAAAGGGTGTAGAGAGCAACAAAAAAGAGAGTAAGGGGAGAAAGAAATGTGGGAAAAATTTAGTATCATTAAATTAAAGAAATCATCACATTAGCTTTCCCGTTTCATGTTAGGCAGTGCTGCACACAACAATTTGGGGCAAAAGTAGAATGTGGAACTCAAAAGTAGTCTTCAGCAGTGGCCATCAATAGAGCTGAAACAACTTTCTGAGTGAGGGGGAAGGCTGTTGGATCTCTCCAAAGGAGTTTAGAAACGGTCATTGTTCTAAGGGTAGCTGAGTATCATTTTGACTATAGATATTTAACAGTATTTTAATGGAAGAGAGAAAAAAGGAGGGGGCGAAAGGAAGAAAAAGCTCACATAATACGCTTGAGGTTCTCATTCCAATGAACAGCCATGATTAACTTGTGACAACAACATGCTCCAATTCCGTATAGTGAGGGCAAAAGACAGAGGCACATCTTGGGTAGACTAGTCTGTAATAAGGTGAGTCTCCACATGTGAGAAGCATGCAGAAAGGTGAGGTATCAATAAATGAACAATTGTGAAAAAAACTGTGATTACTACTATAATCTCTCAAACATATTGAGCGATGTAGCGTGGCACCACGATCGTCCAAAGCCCGGGGAACCAGTCTTCTCAGTCGAGGGCTTCAAAATCAGATTTCTGAAAAGTGAATCACTAAATTAGCCAATATGTCGGTAACCAACATGATATTAGAAGCTCATAGGGAAAAATTAGGCCCTGCACAGACAATACAGGTGGTTGCCAGAGCCCATTCACCAACCTTAAGGACACCAGCTGGCTACCTATAGCAACCATTCGCTGTCAATGAATGAGCAAAGAACAATGTCCAGGATCAAGGGCCAGTGACACGCAGAATCTGTGCAAACAACCAAAATGAAGAAATCAATAAGGAGGAATATAAAAGTCATACAATTACTGCTCCCGTCCCAAGTATTAGGGTGAAATCCTAACAATCAGTGCTGTCAAGGGTGCGTAGGCTTTATATAAACAAAGGAAGGGAGGGAATTGGGGAAAATCAAAAGGAGGGCAATTATAGCTGTGGGCTTTGGAGCTGGGGAACCAGGTTCAAGTCTTGGTATCGGCCCAAAATCCTGTGAGACTGGGCAAGTCACTTAATATCCCTATGCCTACCAAAAATGATTGTATGCTTGGTAAATGGTGTTCATATAAAGCGTTCCAATATATTCAGGTCGTGTTTAAGCTATATAAAACTGCAAATAAAAAATGTAAACACAAAAATGCTGCGCCTACTCAATATATTAGGACGAACTACATGCCAAGGTACCACGCACAACGTAGAAGGTCATTACAGTGTACTATGTCCAAAGCTACTACTGCTCCATCGAAACAATCAAAAGTGAGGAAAATAGAATCAATAAGTGGAGCGGATATAGCGCTGTACACGACAATCACAAGAAATGCTGCACCTGCGCAACGTAAGCCAAATGTACCGCAGAAATTATTAATGGACTGCATATGGTGCCACAAGCAATTACCTCATCCTAGCTGAGACAGGAGTAAATTAAGGTATTCCCTACAAGAAACACACAAGAGGTCTAGTGGCCATTCCTAACGAAAAACCCACAGCGCCACGTATGTAGTGGCTGACAATAAAGCTTACCATGGTGCACCATGCGGGAACTGGGGGAGCGAGCATTTAACTGATGTGAGGGTGGCATGCAAATAAAAAGGTATCGAAATCAACGCGGGACTAGAACGTGAAGGCCCACCAAGGCAATCCCAGTTATGTGGGGGCCATATTGGAGATAGGTGATAGTAGGGCAAAGTGCATATTTCAAAGGGTAAACCATATACAAAAATTCTGGTATCGGTGTAAAACTCAAATAGGAATGAGGTAGAACATAGTGCATTTACCAATCTTGTGAAAAAAAAACCATTTAAGAGTAAAGCAAATAAATGGGCATTGCAAAAAGAAATATGTAAACAAATGCACACAAAGTAAGCTGTAACACGTTACCCGTGATAGTAAAAGGTGTGCAGCGTTAACAAAAAAAAGTCGTTCGAAGCACCAACGTGGATGGGGATAAGTAGTTAGGCTATGGGAAACTGATAAGAGAGACACGAAAGGGAGAACAGCTTACATCCAGTAGAAAATGAGGACAGCAAACTGGCAAGCACACAGACCAATCAGAAGTGAAGGTGGGATGTAAGTCCCTTTTAAGATATATTAAACACAATCGATTTCACAAGCGCTCTGCAGTCAAAACCTAAAACTGCTTTCACCCTATTAACACTGTTCCATCTCATTTAACTGTTTTCACACAGAGTAGCTGCTACACTTCAAATCTAGATGTTTGTTTAGGTGAGCGAAGTTTCTTGTAATTCCCATTGTTGAGTTTCACCATTTTTCATAATTTTCCTTTCTTCTAGTTCGCTTTTTCACAGACTTTTTGTCCTGGGGGACTGGTTCAAACAGAATATGTCTAACAGGACAAGCAAAACTGATGTGTGTTATGGCCACTCTCCCACCGGTATCCCATGTGATTTTTGTTTGGCAGTTATGGCATTACATACAATTTTCATGCAGAGGACCAGTGAAATGCATTTGTGCAACAAGTGTAAATTTTACAACTATGCATATTACGCCAAGACAAAAAAGACACAATTTTTATATCTTAACAATATTTTTGCTCAATTTCCATTAAAACTTGATGTTTTGTGAACACTGATTTACATTAATACATCGGTGGTTTGCGTTGCCCGAATTGGTTCAACTAGTCCTGTATGGGGCTTTCTGAAATGAAAAAGCAAAGTATCAAGTTTAGAAAAGAAGTGAAATATATTTTTTTAAACTTCATAATAAACAAGTCATCGTAATTGTTTTTCAAATAAAACTAGTATAGAGTATTTAGCAGTTTCATTAATTTTATTCAAATTTTCCAAAGTTCACAAATAATTTAGGCATAATCTCACACAGAGAGAAACCCAGTACAGAGGAAATATCTTAGAATGAATCAACTGTAAGAAGCCACCATATGTATGCCTCCTACATTTCTTCCTCCTCACATATGCTCGTAGTTAGTTGTTTAAGATTCTGCTTGAAAGACAACACTATTTGCATCGTGACGATGACTCTACTTCATGTATTGTAAGGCTCTAACTGGGAACGCTTCTTGCAGTTAAGAATTTAATGTTACACTTTGATCTACACTTTGATCATCTTTCTGTCTTTTGTCTTGTACAGTGCATCGCGTGAAGAAGTTGCCTGTTGGGGTGAATCCTTTGACAAACTACTCTCCAGCAAAGGTCAGTAATATCTTTCATTTCTGTGAAGGGGAATTTATGCTGGTCTATTCCTTGTGAAAACATTAAACTGTAATCCACAGCCAGGGCCAAGCTTTTGGGTGATGCGAGCGGTGCCACTGCACTGGGTGCAAGGTCAGGGTGCGCCATTTGTGCTCTAAAATCAGCTCCAGTCGCATTTCCGAAAAGCCTGCACTGTTAAACACTGTTGTCCTTCTTTATTTTCCACGATGTTAATCTTCATAGAAATGGAAGAGAGCTAACAGTGTTAAATAGATCACGAGGCATGCTTATGCCCACCCATGCGCAGTGTTGCCAGATTGGCCTATTTCCAACACAAATGGGTGATATTTTTCCCATTTGTGTGCGAAAAAAAACAAATTGTGGGCAGCTACTTTTTGGGTGTATATTAGCCCGTTGTGCTAATTTTTTAAGCTGGGGTGGCGCCTCAGCAGTGTCGGCATCACCACGGCACTATCACCATTGGCAGCCAGCCCTGAGCGAATGCACAATGAAGCGTGCAGCATGACTGGGCCTAATTGGCCAGTGTGTGTACGTGCAACCGCACTGCGCGCACCATCTGAGGATGCAATACTAGCACTACCTGAGGATGCAAACTAGCTTGTTTGGGTCCCAGGGCCGTCAATAATGCAAACATTATTGTCTCGAGCCTGCCCTGTGTCAGTGAAAGTCACGCTGAGTAGGAGTGCTATGGAGTAGTCAGTGTCAAGGCAAGGTCTGGTTGGCCTAAACTGGAGCCTGCTTCTGTTGCGCGTGAGATCCCTAGGTGCCCAGCAGGTTTATTAAAGTAAGATTAGTGGTTGAAGTGACCACTTCTCCTGATCTGCTACTGTCAGCTGCCCTCCTCTTTCCCTTTTTTCCTCTCTTTCTGTCTCTCGATTCCTGCTCCTTACTTACTGAAAAGTGTGACTTCAATAAATGTCTCTTACCCTCTGTTTCCTCTACATTCCTTCATTCGTTCCCCTGTGAAATGGATCCAAAACAGAAAGAAACCTTTTTGCTTAGTGTTTTGTAGACTGTTTACTCTTGTGATGTTGGGTAAAACAAACTAATGTGTGCTTAACCACCGTAATATTAAAGGCTCTGTGTTCTAGGCACCTTGCATATGAACATAAAAAGTTAGCAAGGACTTTGCCCGACCCGCTGGCAGTGATATCCCTGTAGTGGCGGAGTCCTGGCCCGGTCATTGAAGAATGTAAGTTTTTTAACCTTGTGCTAACCGTGAGGCTCCCCGGTTGTATCCTGGTACACTTGTTCCGTGTTTCCTATTACTCGACAGGCACAGCTTTGATTAGTGTTCTCACCATCCACTGCCGTTTGTCACCTGCTTCGTATCCGAGAGGCACGATCTATGCAGTTAAGGGCGTGGGTAAAAACATTAACTTAAATCCTTTGTTTTCCATGGTGTACCATTTGACCAGTCATTATTTGAGTGCCTTTCTCTTGAGTTTTCTGCTACAGCATCCAAACATATCACACAACTATCAACATGTGGCTAACACAAGGCAGGCCTAATGAGTTTGCTAATGCTTGTTAGTAGTATCAGATACATAGTGATTTCATTGGGAATAAATTGAATTGTAAATATTTCGATTCTGAAAATATGAGATTAAATAAAACATTACTAAGTCTGTGGAATGGTTAGTGGACACTCCGACCACTACTCTTACCTTAATAAACCTGCTGGTGTGACCAAGCCACTTGGAAGACCACTAACCATTCCACTTCTCCTGCTCCGACACTGTCATCTGCCCCCGTCTTTCTTCCTCTTATTCTATTTCCCTCTCTTTCTGTCTCTCTCTCTCGCTGCTCCTCTCTTGCTGAAAACTGTGAGTACAATAAACATCTGTACCCTCTGTTTCCTCTATTTTCCTTTATTTGTTCCCCCGTGAAATGGATCTACAAATGAAAGAAACACTTTTGCTGGAAATGTCTTATGCTGACATTTTGCTGTTCCAAAGTGCACCTTTGGGACGAATAGAAAAAAAGGTTTAAAATACAAAAAATAAATAACTAACTAAATAAAGCATGACAGAGCAACCACAAAGTGACCAGCTTGGTTTTATTCACCCCCAAACACATTAGTTCCAATTTACAAAGTTTGCCAGTTAAGTGCTACTTTCGTTTTCTTGTCTTTCTTTGAACAGTATTGCTTTCCCTGGGTGGGGAAGTGACCATTCTTGGAGGTATTGCAATACCTGGTTGATAATTGGACTCATCAAAACTAGACTGAATCCACCCTTCCAAATAGGATGAGTATGATACACAAGTATAATAATCTGTGCTCAACCTTGGCGAGTTTGGCACCAGCAGTCAGGCTTATCCTCAGGGCCTAAGTGTAAAGTATTGGCACAATAACACCCTTGCAACATACTGCATACGCCACAAAAATACTCAACACTGTATCTACAAAAACCTGGTCTTTGTATTAGACATACATCAAAATTAAACGAGATACACAATGTATATACACTTTACATTTAAATGCAATTGTTGAAATTTCCCATTGAAATCAAAATGAGATGCACATTGCATATACACTTTACAGTTAAATGCAATTGTAAAACTTTCCAATTAAAAGAATGGTCAAGCTATCACAGGTTTTTGACTATGCTTCGTGATCCAGCTCCTCAGTCACTCAACTACACCAGCCAACAATACATGTTGCCCCTGCTGGGGCTCCATTGACTAAACAGTTGGAACCACCTAAAATGGAAAGAAACAGTTACTTAGATTTGTCCATCCAGATTCAGACTCCAGGTACCCGGCGGCACCTGCATGAGGATGGGATCGCTATCCCCTCCATAGACAAAAGGCTATGACCCAGGAAGCTGGCATGCTTCCAAGTCTGGAGAAATGTTTCCCCTCAGGCAGAGGTGCGAGCTGCTACACCTCCCAAAAGCCAGCCGTAGGTGCTCATAAGGCACGACGGAACCCCTCAGGCCACGTTGCGATGTTATCCACAACAAAGTACCTTTTGGCATGGGTCCAGGAAAAGGGAGCTAGAGACCTTGGACAGAGGCAGCGATGTCAGGCACTGTTCTCCTCCTGATCTTGAGGTTGAAGACAGTCACAGCTCCCAGCTCGGGTCCCTCAACTCCCCTCGGACACCTCAGGCTCCGGAGTGCAAGCTAACACAGGTCCCCGGTTGCAAGCACGAGTGCCTCTGACTCTGCAAGCTTCCCCCACACTCCTCGAGCTCCTCACATCCCATCACCTCAGGTGGCTGCTGATCTTTACGAGCACACTCCTCTGCACAGTGTAATGACAGAATATGTAAGAATGGTCCTTGTCCCAACAGACTATCACTTCCACCCATGTCCGCCGCACCCTTCACAGTCCTTTTGATCTCCTGGAAACTGTGAATTCCTTTGTGTCCATGGGATCTCGTGAGCAGAAGGCCAGCTAACCAACCCTTGGAGAGTACTTAGGGACCCGGGCCACAACAGCTTGCACTTAGCTGCAGACCAGCAAAGTCCAGGCAAAATCCAGCAAGTGATAGTCCCCTTCCTGGAGCACAACAAGCACCAGGCCACCACAAGTGTGTGGATAATCTAGTTGCAGTCCCTCCTGCTGTAATGATTCCTCGTGTCAATGTCCCAGCATCGAACTGGCGTAGTATGGTTCCAAATCCAAAAGCGTCTCTACTTTCGGAGGCCAGAGCCCCAGTAGTTATACCCATGTTGGCCTTTGAAAATATTCCCACTGTGACGTTTCAACATACCTAATGTCGGATCCACTCACACTAACAGAGAGGATTCACCATTATGAACTCATCGATATCAAACACTATACCGCTACTATCTTGCCCATAGAAAATACTGCTCAGTAGCCTTTCCCTACATTTCCCCATGCAAATCCAATGCGAGAAGCAAGCCCGTTGTATCAAACACACCACCCAGTGACAATCACAACCCTTGCATTTAATGTACACACGTACATGCCCTACCTATTCCCAACACCACACCCTGTCACCAGGGAGAACTCCTAAAAGTAATAGGCATTGAGAACCTTGGCACATAGCTTTTTAAATGCAAAGCTGAGTAACATCAACCTGCGCACACAGGCCTCACCATGGCAAACCTGTGGCACAATCAATGGGTTACCTCTGTGGATCGCACAAGTGCTGTATGCCCACGGAGGAGTATTCGAGGTGCATGCCCTGGATATATGTCTTACCCCTAGACAAGGGACTTACAGCTAACTTGAATCAGCCAGTCTTGTATACACCAATCACCAGTATGTATATCATCAGTACTGCGCGTTGGCACTGAATTGCAGTGTCAAATGCACTGAATGTCCTAAGCCAGCAAAACAAGGTCAAAAAAGGAGGTCAGCAGTCAAAAAGGTCAGGGCAGACCATGCCGAAAGAGGGCCAGGTCTAACAGCTATGCATACTTACCTTCACAATATTTTCATCCTCGATATTCTTGACCCAGTATTTTGTCCCATGATTTTTGGGGTTCCGATATTCTGTTTAAACACCCCACACCCAGATGTGCAAATTGACCTATTTTATTCCCAGTGGATTGGGATCCCACTAACCCTAGCTGCACACATGTAGGAGGTAACCAAGCTAGCTGGTGAACCTATTGCTTACCTACATGTCAGTGATTCAGTGGAGTAATCACTTGATATCTGTAAACAAAGCCAAGAAGAAGACATCAATCCAGTAATCCTTGCCCTTCGATTTGCCTCATTTTGATCCGCTTCAATTTCTGTTTGTTATTATCCTAAGCCTAATATATCCAAAGATGATGTACCCCTGGATGTCGGCTCTGCTTATCCTTGTGTCTTTCCACTTTTTGCCTATCTTTCCTCACAGCTGCATTCTTAGTTATTTTTGTAACTACCTTTATTCCACAGAACGTCCTATTCTTTCCTTGTTCCAGGTTCTCCTTGTGACCCTCCATTTTTTATATTTGTTTCTTCCATAATTTCTTTCAATTAGTCCTTTCTTTTTATTTTTTGTTTCATTATAATAATCGTTTTCTACTATTTCTTTTCCCACTATTTATAAATCATCAGTCATCAATAATAAGACCCCCAGTGAGGCACTAAATGGTTTAGTTTGTTTCTAGAAAACAGATCACAAAAATTCATAGTGAGCCAATCATTATCTGCTTCATCCAGAAATAGTATCTGAGTTCTACAGGGCTCAACACTTTTCCCTGCTCTTTTCAATCTTTATGTAGAACCACTAACAGAAATCCGACAACAGGCAAACATCTCCTTCCACATGTATGCAGACGATACACAGCTTTATATCAAGATCACATCGATAGAAGAGATAGTCATCATGAACCAGGCACTAAGAGAACCATCCATTGGCTAACTAATAATCACCTCAAGCTTAACCCACATAAAACAGAATTCCTTCTGATCTCCCCCCAGAAAAGCGCTACGAATATCTTGGAGTGGACCAAGCTGATCACTGCGCTTAACTGCACTTGTAGACTCAACCAAGTCCCTTGGAATTATGCTAGACATAAACCTGAACATGCTAACTCACATTAACACGATGGCAAAAAACTCCAGTTTCCATCTAAGCTACCTTAGAAAACTGAAACCTTTCATAAATAACTCAGACCTTAAAACAGCAGTCCAGGCATTGGTCATATCAAGGATCAAATACGGTTGCACAACTCTAGCCAAGCTTCCCAAGATTTCAACAGCACCCCTAAAAGCTTGTCTCAATGTGGCCACAAGACTTATAATGGGCTCCAGAAAATTTGACCACATCACCCCTCACTTGAAAGCACTCAACTGGCTGCCTTACGAACCAAGAATACAACTAACAAGCATTTGCAATGCAAATAGGTCTCGCATTTGTGAGTTAGAGCTATTGACGTTGTAAATGGCAATTTCTTTTTCACCTACATGTTTTATTTTTGGAGTGAATGTATGTAGTGTGCAAAATCCCTTGGAAAAGTCCTGCACTTCGTAATAAATATATTGAAAAAGACGCAGTGTGGATTGTGACAACAATTGCTTGGCACGTACCTCATGGGTGAAGTGTTGCCACACATGCACACTGTGGTGCTTTAACCCCTTCGCCGCGGCGCGAATTCCACCGCGGCGCTGGGGGGGTTTGGGGGCAGTGCAGCACCGCCGTGCTCGTGACGGAACCACTCCGTCATGAGTCACGGGCGAGCTGTGCTCATGACGGAGTGGTTCCGTCACGACTCCGCCCACTGCGCTAATCGCCCGCACAGGCGGGGAATTAGCGCCGCGTGGGCGGAGCGGCCGCCAGCGGCCGCGGCATGACGGAACCATTCCGTCATGAGCACACGGCGCCCGTGGCTCATGACGGAGTGGTTCCGTCATGAGCACGGAACGGGTTAATGATGCAAAACTCATTAATAAAAGTAGTGCTTACAGACTAAACAACGCGATAGGGATCGGAGCATGTGAATCTGAATCCCGGCTTCTCCTTCATTTTCTGGACTATTTGACTCACTATCCTGCGTCTTGGTTATCGCCAAACACTGGGAGGCAATGAAGTTGGCCAATGGGGCCGGGGCATGGGGGCTTCGGGGGTACATGAAAATGTATTCATTGCCTAGTTGTCAAAGGTCGCCCGGTGCTATTAGTTAAAAGAGTGCAGATTTCATTAAGATATTAGGAGTTCTTTACTCGCATCTATGAGGAAATTGACATTAACTAAACAAAATGCCAGAATGCTTGTCAGTTTTCACAGTGTTTTAGACAGTACTGGTTGCTTAGTTTCATTGCATTCATTTTTGTATTTACTCTTTTACACAGCATCCAAAGTAGGTTACCTAACCCCAAAGCCCTGAGTTGTTAAATGACCCATAGAAGGGAGTCTTTTACAGTTGAGCAAATGTGTCCAAATGTAGTTTTGGTACTGCCACGGAATGATCAGCCAATGAGGTACTCGATGAGCAGTTATTTAACTACACGTTCAAAACGTACGGTATTGTGGCTGTTGTTTGTTTGTACCCAACCACCTCTTTGAATGTGTTTATTAACACAGAGGTTCATCTACCAGACAGTGATCACAGAGGGGCGACTAAAGCACAGAACAAAATGTATTCATTTATCCTGAGTGTGAAGGCACCCGGAAGGCTTAGGTGCCCGCCCGGAGAAGCTAGGGATCCTAGCGCTTCTAGAGACTCTGCCGTGCTCCTCTGCAACAGCAGGGCACAGCTCAGAATCTGCTGCTTCTGCTAAGAATAGGTGAGGGGGATGAGGTTGGGGCATGCGGGAGTTGCTGGCAGATTTCCAGGTTATTGAAAGAGATGATTCTGACATGCGGCAATGGAGACTGATTTTGTCTGTTTGTCTGCACCAGTCTATTTTTCTACCATCTACCGGGCTCACTGTCATGTATCCATTTATCTCTCTTTGTTAGAGGTGCGCCAGCCAATATATTAATTAGCAGGTAGAGCCAGCCGGAGAAGAGCCAAGCGTATACAAGCCAGCGGGCGAGACGTGAAAATGATCGTCATGTTAATCATACAGTAAACATGATGTAAATGTGCGATAATGTCTCTTCAGAATTCACAAAAGTGCCTTTCTTTAGCGCGTCACCTCAGTACACAAGATTATAGCACTGAATTGAGAGGAAGTTATTAAAAGTGCTTGTTTTAAGCATGAGATAAAACACTGCCGCTCCTCCTGCCCGACAACAATGCCATTTGTGAACTAAGAGGCGTCAGTTGCCATGCATTCCCCGAATGTTGCCTAGAGTCTTATTATATTTAGAGTAACATTAAAATCTAGTTCATTAAACAAGAGAATTTTTTGTACAGCACGCTTCTTGAACGAGCATATTTCAAGGTGGTAATAATAAAGATGAAAACAGAAGTGCCGGCAGGCAAGAAAACACAAACGAGAGTGGGGGGCAGGAGAGGTTGAAAAGTCACAGACTGAGGGAGGGGGCGATGGGGTGGGGAGACAGGGAAGAAAATAGTGTTAGGAGTAAAGTGGCCAATAGCCATGGAAGCATACAAATGAAGAATGAGGAGGGACTAACAAACCTCAAACCAATTGGAAGGCAGCATTTAAGAGAAAAGCCAATGGGCAGAGAGTGGGAGGAGCTTCCACGAAGCTTCCACACCACAGTATATACTGCATGCTTTGCAAAGCGATTGCAGCGCATGCGCGCTGCAACGCTAGGCGAGACCTAAAAATGGCATGTATCACTCACGAAGCGGTACATTACAAAACACCAATGTACCTAACCCAGAAAATCGCACTATCAGGAGGATGCTGAGTTTCCTTCAGTCAAGGAGTTCTATTACAGAAACCGGCCCTCTTCCGAAAGAAAATAACTTATGACCGAGCCTTCTCTGGTGCAGCACCAAGAATTTGGAATGCAGTCCCCTGTAACATAAGAAAAAGTTTGTCCATTTCTGCTTTCAAAAATGAAGCCAAATCCTTTTTTATGAGCAAATTCCTTCCTTAATTTAAGGAGACTTTTTCTCACACATATGCTAACACACAGGGTCACCTAACCTTTATGTTGGGCTGGTATTTATGAGTGAAAACGCACAAATGTTTCCTTCTACAAATCAATGTATAGTTACTCAGAATCTGATAGCACAACTGTTGCTAGCAATTTGGTGTACACTGATTATTTCTACGAATTCACATATTGTAAGTGTTGTTTCAAGTTTAAAGACATGTAAATGTAAAGCGCTCTGGTACCCTTTCTTAGGGTCATGTTTGCACTATATAAAACACCAAAAATAAATAAATAAAAATAAGTATGAGGTACCATTTTTCTTAGAATTCATTAGTTTATTTGCATAATGATGCTTTCATAGGAATATCTAACCCCTGAATGAGTGTAGAAAAACATTTTCTTTCTGAATGAATTCCTGGGAAGAGTGGAGGGGAAAGGCAGACCTGGTATTCTCGAAAGCCGCAGATTGGAGAATTTGATTGCTTACCAATAAGTAATAAGGTGACGATTAGGGAGGTTGAACATGGAAATGGATTGTAAGTGTTGTTTTTGTTGATTTTTAGAGTTTAAGTATCACCCAGAAGGAGAGATATGATAAGTCTTGAAAAGCATTTGCAGAATTTGCTAAGTTTACAGAAAGAACTATGTTCAAATGACTTGTTGAAACAGGATGAATTACAACAAAAGATATGTGAAAGTAATAGAGAGAAAGTTGGCCGGTTAGCAGTGAGTGCGAACGGGACTGCAGGCCACTAGCAAACAAAATATAGACAGTGAATGAGGTGGCAGAATTCAATATAACTATAATGTCATTGGCTTGCATACAAAATCCCTTGCAACCCGCTCCGAGGATGGGTATTAAAGGACAGCAATAATATGTGTGCAATGTAGGGGTGTGTGAAATTCGCTTAATTTGAATTCGTGTGATTACGCGATATGTCATCACAATTACATGAAATTATGCAAATTTGCATGAAATGTAAATCTGGCATTGAGCTCTATATATTAGCATGAAATGCATCTTTTTTGATGCAAAATTTCACTGTGGTAAAAAAAATAGTGGCAAAATCAAATACACCGTGAAAACACCCACACACTGTTCCCGTGCATCCGCGGTAAATTTGAACTGCCAATGACACATTTGCGGTACAATTTTACAGCAAATGGTGCGTAATTGCATAAAGTGAGATAATGGCATCGTTTTTGAGGACGTCACATAACAAGCCTGAAGCTAAATTCCTGAAATTATGCAAATAATGCCAGCTTAATTTAAATTTCACCCAGGCCTGGTGGAATGGTCCCATCAACTACTGCACCTTCTGAATTATTTATAGCTATCTCCTTTAGTGCAAATCCCTTTTGCAAAAACCACAGTCCTACCAGTTTACTTCTGCTAGCTGCCAGGGGTGAATTTATGTGAATTGATATATGTAAGTGTAGGAGAGTGGAATCTGACTAATGGTTGCCCCCAACTTTTTTGCCTGGTATTTAAGTGGTTTTTGACTAGTCTGGCTGGGATCCTGCTATCCAGGACCCCAGCCTATCTGCTTTCTCCCTAAAACTGATGTAAAGTACTCTAGGTACAAACCTAATTGGATGCTGGGCATGCCCTACCAGTCCCTTGTAGATGGTACCCTAGGTACCCAGGGCATGGGTCCCCCAGTAGGCCTACCAGGGCTGCAGCACTTATTGTGCCACCCTGGGACAGCCACACAAACTGACACCACCAGACCACTACTGTAGTCTGGGTAAGGTGGTGCTAGCACCCCTTACAGGGATGTAGGTACCCTATATCCCATACCATTACAACACATATACTCTCATAGGTCACCCCTATGGCAGGCCCTGGTAATCCTACAGGGCTGGGTGCGGAGGTATGTGTGAGGGGGGACCCCTACGTGTGTAGGACCTCTCTGCAACCTTCATAAAACCGTTACTGGGTTGTTTGTAGTGTAGCCATACCATATACTCTTAACCGCATTATAAGTGAATCGCGTCATCGCGATAACTTGAGAATGGCTACACAGAACCATATCGTGTTTGGTGTCAAACATGAAGGAATCATACCCCCAGTCCAGCCATGGGCATGGGGGCATGATTCCCCCTTGCTAGGAGGGTGATATGGGAAAAGCGGTAGAATTTAGACACCAATTTAAAAGTGCACATGTACCACAAAATGGCTACTGTCCGCCACCTACACGACTCTGGCTGGCTGTTGCTGGGGAAAACCCCAGCCTCGCCATCTGGACAATAGGGCTCCTGTGGCAGGGAGGTGCCAGCACCTCCCCAGACAGGATATGTGGATTGGAACAGGGTGGGTGCACCAAATGTCCTTTCAGAGTTGCACGTAGGCAGCTGCAGAGCCCCAATTCTGCATACACCGCCTGGAACCGGTTCAGGGGCATCCTGCCACTCACCCAGGCAGGAAACACACAAAGGGGAGTGGGTGTAGCCACCCTTTCCCGCCTCTACTCTGATTGGTAGGCTCTATTTGGGACCATCCCCTAATCTTGGGGATATATGGGAATAACTTTGCCCCAGAGCCTTAGATTCGTCCAGAACTTCACAGAACTGACCTTCGACGAGCTGCTGCCCAGCTGACTGAAGAAATCTCCCTTGGGATAAAGGAGTTATCCCCCTGCTTGGCAGGCACCTAAAAGACTGCAAGATACCCGGTTGGAACTTCGCTGCTCTCACGAACTTCGACGCCTTCCATCAACCTTGAGGTGGGTCTCCAGTGCATCACAGAGTCCTGTGAGCGTGCCCAGCAAGCCTGAGCACCGTGGACCACGTGGGTGCCGAGATCCCTGCATACCCCGAGACCCCGGCCACCTCTTGCATAGCACATGACCCCGACCAGTGGGGAAGTTGTGCTTTGGCCCATTTCTGAGCCAACCTTCAAGCAGCATCCGTGCCAAAGCTCAGCTCCCTAGTCTGCTCCGGTGGCCCGTGGGAGCCCTTTTACGCACTCCATTTTGCTGCCCTCCGCGGTTCCTTGTCTCTCGACTTGTGGGCCCTGACGGAGGAAAACCTATCTTTCCAAGAGTTCCCCTGGTTGCTCCAGGCCTGCTTTGCGCTCCCTGCAAAGGTGAGCACCCTCAGACCTCGTGGGTCTGCACCAGCAGCTGCTTTGTTCATCTTGCGTGGGTTGCGGTTGCCAATGCTTAGTGGATCCAATCGGGACACTAACACCGCAGCGACCCTTAGCCGACGTGGGACAGTCGCCCTCCAGAAGCTGGCCTTCCTTGAAGCCTCCCGGAGCCCGTGACTGCAGAGCCCAGCTGTACCTTCTACACCTGAAGCACCCGACATCCACGAGCTCCTTCCTGTGAGCTCCCTGGTCACTTTGCTGTGACCCAGACTCTGTCCCCTCTGCTTTCAGGTTCATCTTTATCTTCTCTTCAACTTTAATCTTCACGACTTCAACGACGCTTTCAGCTAGCAGCAGTTTGGACTACTTTTCCATAGAAAATCAGCCCGCGACCCGACACCAGAATCGACCTATGCACCCGGCTTCCCTGGGGCAGGTAACAGTGGTACTTTGGTACTCCCGTGGTGATGGGCTCTCCAAAGCCTTAAGTCTCAAGCCTTAACTTTGTACTGTTGCTAGAAGTGTCCTTAAGCTTTAAATATTCAACCGCGACATTCTCCATAGGCTAACATTGCGATCCCGATAGCAGCTCTTTGCACTGCACGCGTCTCCCGTGGGTCCCCTTCCTCTTAACTGTGGGTGGATTCTGAAGGGGCAAGCGATCCTGAATGCCCTAGGCATTGCCTGTAGAATTGTCGTGGTTCTTATACCACTATTTTAGTATATGGTTTGGTCCCCTCCTGGGGCCCATTGATTTCTGTGCTATTTATTGTGTTTATAAATGCTTGTTTGAATTGTAACTTTGCCACTAGCCACATAAAGTGACTGTGGGATTCTGTCTAGAATAAATACATATATTTTATATATATACCTGTGTGGGCTACTCTTTCATTTGGTTATTCAAGAGGTTATTATGGTAAAACAATAAGCTTAACACTCCTTCAAGACTTAGCCTGAAGGCTGCTCTCCACAGCTACCACTAGGATACCTTTCTTTAAAGGTTGTCTTAAACCTATCATCAATAAGAGTCGAATTGGACTGGTGCAAGGTGTCCCTATAACTAGGAACAGCATATGCCAGGCCAACTTCTCACATTGGTGTGCAGCGGTTGGATTCAAGCTTGCCATTGTTTTACCAGATAACAAATTGAATTTCTAAAGTGAAAGCCACTTGGTACCAAAGGTACATATAAATTCAAGCTAGAATACAATAAGTTCTACTGAACTTAGAGTTGTGTGTAGAGGGTTTAGCACACCTTGACTACAACTCAAGAGAGGGTTCAGTAGGCCACACTTAGTGTAGGTAGATACACCACTATCACTACACTAAACATGTCTTCAGGTGCAGGTGCCACTAAGGCTATGGAAGGACCCCAGAGGGTCCCAGTTGATAAGTATGATCATCTCTCCTTTGCAGAGCTCAGGGAGATGTGCACCCTCAGAAAACTGAAGACAAACAAGGGTGCTAACACCCAACGCCTTAGGGAAATCCTGCTCATTGCAGACTTTATGGAAAGCATAGGGTCTAGTTGGGTTGACAGGCGGGGTGGGCATCCATCAGAAGAGGACCCTCCAGTGGGGGACTCTGATGAGGACCAGGAAGAGGATGAAAGTCCTGACCTGGAAGAAACAAACCACTCACAACATGGAGGTGAAGGCCCAAGAGGCACTCCCTCCATCCCTAGTGGGAGAGTGGTGGGTCCAAGAAGGAACAGATCCCCCTCAGTGGGATCCAACCATTCTCAGAGATCCAAAGGGTCCTCTGCCTCTTCTCAGAGAAGAGAATCCTCCCATGAGAGGAAATGCAGACTGATCAAATTTGAGCAGGCTAAGCTTCAGCTTAAAAGAGAACAGTTAGCATTGGACAGGAAAGCCCTGGAGCTTCAGAAAGCTTCAAAGAAGTGGGGTCTAGAGACCCCTGGTGGCAGTGATGAAACCCCTAGAGTTAGAGAGAAAGTCCCTGACAATTGGAACCTCCACAAGATTGTGCCCCCCTATCAGAATGGGGATGATATTCACAAATGGATATCTGCTCTTGAGAGGGCCTGTAGAGTACAGAGGGTCCCAGTAGAGCAGCGGGCAGCAATCCTGTGGCTCTCCTTTTCAGATAAAGGAAGAGACAAGCTCCTCTCTGTAAGAGAAGAGGATGCTGATGACTATTATATCTTGAAAGCTGCTTTAATAGATGGGTTTGGCTTAACCACTGATCAATACAGACTTAAGTTCAGAGACACCCAGAAAGCACAGAATCAAGATTGGGTAGACTTTGTGGATTGGGCAACCAAGGCACTGGAAGGTTGGTTAAATGGCAGTAAAGTTAATGATTATCAAGGATTGTATAATCTCATAATGAGGGAGCAGATTCTTAATAATTGTCAAAACCAACTTTTACACCAGCACCTGGTGGACTCTGATCTGACCTCTCCCCAAGAATTGGGAAAGAAGGCAGACAAATGGGTCAGAACCAGGATTAGGCCTAAGAACCAAGTTGGTGACCAGAAGAAGGATTCCACTAAGCCCAAAGAGAAAGGTGGGGATGATAAACAAGAAAAGTCCTCTGAAGGGCCCCAAAAACCCAGTGCTGGGGGTGGGTCCCAAAATACTTCCTCTAATAACAAGCAACCATATTGCCATGTGTGTAAGCAACCTGGCCACTGGAAAACTGACTCCAGCTGTCCAAAGAATGGCAATAAAGAGAATGTTCCTCCAAAAGCAGCTCCAACACCTCCTGTTGCTACTAGTAGTAATCCCCCAGGTGGTGGGAGTGCACCCAAAAATTTAGTTGGGATTTCTTGGGGAACTCAGGGGGACTCTGGCCTATCCAGGTCCCCTACTCAAGCAACTATAGTCTGTGATGGTGGCATGGGGTTTGCCAACTTTACCATGAGCCCCAGTATCCTGGGCAGGTACAGACAAGAGCCCATGATCAATGGTCAGAAGGCTGTGGCCTATAAGGACACAGGGGCCAGTGTCACCATGGTGACCAAGAGGCTAGTGCCCCTAGATCAGCTTTTACCTGGGTTTAGCTACCAGGTGACCAACATAGATGGAATCAGGACAGATCATCCCATGGCAGTGGTAAATCTCAGCTGGGGAGGGGTCACTGGCCCCAAGAGAGTGGCAGTGTCCCCAAACTTGCCTGTGGATTGTCTACTGGGGAATGATCTGGAAATCTCAGCCTGGGCTGAGGTTGACCACAAGGCCCATTTGAAAATGGTAGGAATTCCTGAGAGAGTGGATGAGACCCTGAGGGCCTCACCTCCACCCCAGGAGGAAATAGAAAGAGTGAAGCCTGAAACTATGGATCACTCTACCCAAACAGAGAGCATAGGGGAGGAGGAGCAGTCTTCCCCCCACCAGACTACAGGTAAGGGTCAAGTTTCTCAGGGAACTGAACCTGCCCCTTGTGAAGTAACTGCCCCAGAAGTGGACAGGCCTGGCCTGCCCACCTCTCTGATGGCAGGGGACCCTTCCAAGGTGGTACCCAGTCTGGAGCAGGTATCTGCCCCTCTCTACCCTGCCTCAGTCAGCCCAGGGCTGCAGAGGTCAGGGAGGTCAGTGGACCCTTACTGGGCCCCTGTCCAGAGGAACCCCCTCATCAGCAGATTAGGGACACCCAGCAGAGTAGTTTCAGCCAGGTGAATATTCCTCTACAAACTGAGGGATTCCCCTTACCCCTAGGTATAGGCATCCCTCAAATGGATGTTGTTGAGCACAGGGAAACCTGGGGCCTAGCTGCCCCAAACCTTCCAGTGCCCGCCACTATTCCAGCCAAAGGGATCCAACCCCCAGCTGTAGGCAGCCAGAGGTTGACCCTTAGGGCCAGATATGACACAGTCATGGGCAGAAAGGCTTCCATAGTGGCCAGTGATCTGAGGAGGTTGAGACCAACCCAAGTAGGGCCTCACTTCCAGACTCAGACACCCCACCAGCCAACCTCTGACCCAAAAACCAATACAGGTAATTTCCCTAGACTTTGGAGAAACTCTAGAACCCCTTGGGGTAGGATTTCCCAAGTGGACCATGACACAGGGAGCAACCATGTTAGTACAGGTTCTTCCTTATATGGCCACTCAGGAAATAAAGGCTTATCTGGACAAGGTTAGCCTTATCTCCTTTCGTTTGGGGGGGGGGGGGGTTATGTAGGAGAGTGGAATCTGACTAATGGTTGCCCCCAACTGTTTTGCCTGGTATTTAAGTGGTTTTTGACTAGTCTGGCTGGGATCCTGCTATCCAGGACCCCAGCCTATCTGCTTTCTCCCTAAAACTGATGTAAAGTACTCTAGGTACAAACCTAATTGGATGCTGGGCATGCCCTACCAGTCCCTTGTAGATGGTACCCTAGGTACCCAGGGCATGGGTCCCCCAGTAGGCCTACCAGGGCTGCAGCACTTATTGTGCCACCCTGGGACAGCCACATAAACTGACACCACCAGACCACTACTGTAGTCTGGGTAAGGTTGTGCTAGCACCCCTTACAGGGATGTAGGTACCCTATATTCCATACCATTACAACACATATACTCTCATAGGTCACCCCTATGGCAGGCCCTGGTAATCCTACAGGGCTGGGTGCTGAGGTATGTGTGAGGGGGGACCCCTACGTGTGTAGGACCTCTCTGCAACCTTCGTAAAACCGTTACTGGGTTGTTTGTAGTGTAGCCATACCATATACTCTTAACCGCATTATAAGTGAATCGCGTCATCGCGATAACTTGAGAATGGCTACACAGAACCATATTGTGTTTGGTGTCAAACATGAAGGAATCATACCCCCAGTCCAGCCATGGGCATGGGGGCACAATTCCCCCTTGCTAGGAGGGTGATATGGGAAAAGCGGTAGAATTTAGACACCAATTTAAAAGTGCACATGTACCACAAAATGGCTACTGTCCGCCACCTACACGACTCTGGCTGGCTGTTGCTGGGGAAAACCCCAGCCTCGCCATCTGGACAATAGGGCTCCTGTGGCAGGGAGGTGCCAGCACCTCCCCAGACAGGATATGTGGATTGGAACAGGGTGGGTGCACCAAATGTCCTTTCAGAGTTGCACGTAGGCAGCTGCAGAGCCCCAATTCTGCATACACCGCCTGGAACCAGTTCAGGGGCATCCTGCCCCTCGCCCAGGCGGGAAACACACAAAGGGGAGTGGGTGTAGCCACCCTTTCCCGCCTCTACTCTGATTGGTAGGCTCTATTTGGGACCATCCCCTAATCTTGGGGATATATGGGAATAACTTTGCCCCAGAGCCTTAGATTCGTCCAGAACTTCACAGAACTGACATTCGACGAGCTGCTGCCCAGCTGACTGAAGAAATCTCCCTTGGGATAAAGGAGTTATCCCCCTGCTTGGCAGGCACCTAAAAGACTGCAAGATACCCGGTTGGAACTTCGCTGCTCTCACGAACTTCGACGCCTTCCATCAACCTTGAGGTGGGTCTCCAGTGCATCCCAGAGTCCTGTGAGCGTGCCCAGCAAGCCTGAGCACCATGGACCACGTGGGTGCCGAGATCCCTGCATACCCCGAGACCCCAGCCACCTCTTGCATAGCACACGACCCCGACCAGTGGGGAAGTTGTGCTTTGGCCCATTTCTGAGCCAACCTTCAAGCAGCATCCGTGCCAAAGCTCAGCTCCCTAGTCCGCTCCGGTGGCCCGTGGGAGCCCTTTTACGCACTCCATTTTGCTGCCCTCCGCGGTCCCTTGTCTCTCGACTTGTGGGCCCTGACGGAGGAAAACCTATCTTTCCAAGAGTTCCCCTGGTTGCTCCAGGCCTGCTCTGTGCTCCCTGCAAAGGTGAGCACCCTCAGACCTCGTGGGTCTGCACCAGCAGCTGCTTTGTTTATCTTGCATGGGTTGCGGTTGCCAATGCTTAGTGGATCCAATCGGGACACTAACACCGCAGCGACCCTCAGCCGACATGGGACAGTCACCCTCCAGAAGCTGGCCTTCCTTGAAGCCTCCCGGAGCCCGTGACTGCAGAGCCCAGCTGTACCTTCTACACCTGAAGCACCCGACATCCACGAGCTCCTTCCTGTGAGCTCCCTGGTCACTTTGCTGTGACCCAGACTCTGTCCCCTCTGCTTTCAGGTTCATCTTTATCTTCTCTTCAACTTTAATCTTCACGACTTCAACAACGCTTTCAGCTAGCAGCAGTTTGGACTACTTTTCCATAGAAAATCAGCCCGCGACCCGACACCAGAATCGACCTATGCACCCGGCTTCCCTGGGGCAGGTAACAGTGGTACTTCGGTACTCCTGTGGTGGTGGGCTCTCCAAAGCCTTAAGTCTCAAGCCTTAACTTTGTACTGTTGCTAGAAGTGTCCTTAAGCTTTAAATATTCAACCGCGACATTCTCCATAGGCTAACATTGCGATCCCGATAGCAGCTCTTTGCACTGCACGCGTCTCCCGTGGGTTCCCTTCCTCTTAACTGTGGGTGGATTCTGAAGGGGCAAGCGATCCTGAATGCCCTAGGCATTGCCTGTAGAATTGTCGTGGTTCTTATACCACTATTTTAGTATATGGTTTGGTCCCCCCCTGGGGCCCATTGATTTCTGTGCTATTTATTGTGTTTATAAATGCTTGTTTGAATTGTAACTTTGCCACTAGCCACATAAAGTGACTGTGGGATTCTGTCTAGAATAAATAAATATATTTTATATATATACCTGTGTGGGCTACTCTTTCATTTGGTTATTCAAGAGGTTATTATGGTAAAACAATAAGCTTAACACTCCTTCAAGACTTAGCCTGAAGGCTGCTCTCCACAGCTACCACTAGGATAGCTTTCTTTAAAGGTTGTCTTAAACCTATCATCAATAAGAGTCGAATTGGACTGGTGCAAGGTGTCCCTATAACTAGGAACAGCATATGCCAGGCCAACTTCTCACAGTAAGTATTCAATGGCTGTTTGGTCTTGGATGACACCTGTTGCCCAACAAGGTATTCCTGGAATCAAATGAGGTAAACATTGTGAATTCCTATCAATGCACACATCAGACGTTGTGCCAGTGAAAGAAATTATGGGCTTCATTTACAATATTTTAAAGCACAGCAGCACAGCAAGCCTTCTTGCTACGTTGCGCTTCTGTGCATCAAAACAAAATGGCAGGAATACATCGTATCTACAAGATACGGCATATTCCTGTCCTTTTCAACCGTGCTGGAGAACAATGGACTGCCATGCGCAAGCACACTTATTCCATGGTGCAAGGGTGTCTGTGTTGTAGGAGTGATTGTTTTTGTGGAGGAAGGGACATCTTCCAACAAAAAAACAATACTGAGAGGTGTTTTCCTCGTTCAATGTGTTTCTGCAGCAAATGGGGGAGAAATAAAGGTATTTCTCCTCATTGCGCCTTACACCTCCCCTGGGTACGAGTATGAATCTGACGCATTCTCAAGTTTGCAAAGCCTACCAAATCCGAGAATGCATCAGGTTCCATGGATGTTGCATGGGAACACCAACAGCAACACCCATGGAACGCCCCATTCATGCAGACTAATGCGTTAATGGGGGCCATATTTGCACGGCTCCAAATGCTACATAGGGTGGCTTTACGTGGCATTGTAAATGTGGGCAGGCACATAATGCTGGGGATGAGTAAAAAAAGTGAGCCACCGGCAGCGCAACAGGCTTGTAAATAAACCCCCGAGTTCTAGCTTTCACTAAAAGATATTGCAAGGCAAAACCTGGTGAAAATTATTGGGGATAAAGTTCCGGTACAAAAAACAAAACGTGGATTTCAGTGCAACAAGTATAGAATCTGCATGTTGCACCTCATTCAGTGGTGGGAACTCGGATTGAAAGGCAGAACACCACACCCGTGGTATCAGTGGGTTCCCAAGGGCCTGATTATGCAGAGAGTATTGAATCCTAAACTAGGCTTAAATAGGAGGATGCACGAAGATCGACATGCATTATTTTCACAGGCATTATTTCCCACAACATTTTGGTGAAATTATTCAGGTAAAAGATTTGGTAAAACTGGAAAAACAACTAATACATCACGCACCAGAATAATATGCTTCATCTCAATTGGCAAATGTCAGGAATGCAAATTGTTTTCAGCACCATAGGTTAACTCATTTGCCAACTGTGGTAAATGCCTGACTCTGTTCCGTCCTATTCATGAATATAGCATAGTATTGTTTTTTCCACTGATATCCATCTTGCTGAGCCAACAGTACGCCTCTGCAAATCCACTCTAGGTGGATCCTTGGCTCCACAACTTCCCCCTGGCGGCTTCCTCATCTTGGGAACCACGAATCGGGGTAGCTTACTACCTTCCCCAAACTGTGTTGTGACCAAAAAAGGGGTTTCTAAAATAGTGGAAAGGTGCAGGCCTCAAGTCAAAACTTGTGCTCCAGGACTGGAATAGCTTTATTGAACTGTATGATATCTGCCTATTCCAGGAAACATGGTGTAGGGACCCTGTTTATAAATCTGGTTATTCTAACTATTCCATTCCTGCCACAATTGGTCATGTTGGGAGACCCTCAAGGAACTAACAATATGGACAGTTCTTGACCCAGATTGTGAAATAAAGAGGTTAAGCATTGATTGCCTAGATATTCCAGCTATCCAGCTCATGGTAGCTAATAGGGGAACTCTAGACACTGATATTTATAATGTTAATGCCAGAGGATTCTGGGGAGGATTGAGTTCTAGAACCATTGCGTCCCTTGAAGACTATTTACTATTTAGGGGTCCATAGCCATAATTCATAACTGTAAATAGCAGGTGATTTTAATACCACTTGTGAGCCTTTAGACAATGATGATATTATTCATTCTGAAGAGGAGGATGAGCCATGGGATATCCCGCACGAAGACGACGGAGGCAGCTTTGCAATTGAAAGCTTTCTCGTTAGATTTCGGCTTGAGGTCCATGAGTGGCAGAACAAAGTTGGACATGCATGGGGCAAACGCATTGTAATTCCATTCACACTAGTTGCATTGACAATATTTTACTAGATTTAAAATTATGGCCAATTCTCATAGACATGATGGTTACAAAAAGGTTAGAGAATGACCACAATCCATTATATCTTACTTTGGACTCTTTTTGTCCTAAGTCAAAATATAAGCAGCTTACACTAGCTTCTATTAGAGAATGACTCCCTACTAATGATATGCAACAGTTTATAATAATAAGAACCTTGAATTTGTAAAGCGCACAGCTACCTTCGAAGTGGTTTTCTGGTGCTGGGGGCCCTCGGGACAATTAAGCGAGCTATTGCCCAGAGTCACATGGTGCTGGGCTGACCTGCCTCCAGCGCCGGGGATCGAACTGTGAACCCCATGGTCCGGAGTCACCACCCTGGATGCTGCACCACACCTCTTCCACATAAACACCATCGAGACTGCCTAGTAGATCTGGCCCATCACACCCATTCTTCAGTATGTGATGAGCCAATAACCAGCATTTGTAATTTTTCTTTTGTCAAAATATTGTCCCATTTTACTATTTTACTATCCACACTAAGGGCAACCACAGGTACCCTCGTAGGGCAGCAAGTTGGTTTAATAATGAATGCAGATTCCAATGTAGACTTCTGGGCAAAGCACTGCAAAAGAAGGACGCAGAGTAAATTCATCTGGCTAGGTATATGTATAAAAGAGCCCAGATCATGGCAAAGAGAGAGTGGGACAACGAAAGGTGGCAAGATCTGGAACTGGCCTGTGCAGCCAAGCCTTTAGCAAATTCTGGGCCTGAGTAAAGTGGGGAAGAGATGTAACTGTTCCTAAATTAAAGAACAACATCGCCGCCTTGGTTTCGGTTGATCATTTCACTGACCTTTATTTGGCATCGCCTCCACTTTCTGAGCTGGGTAATTCATCAAGGGCTCCCAACATAAATGATTTCTCTGTTCCATCCAATCCTCTTTTTAATCTAGCCGATGTTTCCTCTGCTCTGGATTCAGTCACCAGGGGCAGTGCACCTGGATTGGATGATATTCTGGCAGACACCTTCCTCATTTTATCACATGTAATTGTTTGTGGAGCCCCCATACCAGATTCTTGGAAGGTAGCAGAGGTTATGCGTCTTCATAAAAAGGGGGACAGGTCCCTCTCCTTAAATTGAAGGCCTCACAGTTTGGTCGACTGTATGCAAAGGATTTTTGATCAACTGGTCCTAATTAAAGTACAGGAGTGGATTACAGAAAAATAAATTTTATCTACCTTTCAGGCTGACTTTAGGGAGAAGATTTCTACAATAGATCAGGTCTTTTGCTTCCTCCTTCTTTATTGGAAAACTGTGGTGATCGGCGAAAGCAGCTTGCAAGTTGCCTTTGTCATTCTTAAATCTGCTTTTGATCTAGTTTTACAGAGGAAGCTCTGGCAGGTGTTGTGTGATATGGGTATCCCTAGCAGTCTTTTGGATATATTCATCAATTAAATGAGAGGAACTTTGCCCAGGTAAACTGGGGTGAGCAGGGCCAAGTAGCTGATTGCTTTACCATTAACAAGAGAGTTCACCAGGGCTATTCGCAGAGGACAGCTTATTAACCTCAAAGGCTCCAAGTGGCCTCAGCACGCATTAACCTTCTTTGAGAACCTCTGCACGAATCATGGTCTAGAGATTATTTCAGCAAAGACCAAGCTTATGTTGTTTAAAAAATACAACTCCTTCAAAGGCAGACTTGAGTTGGGGAGTTTACCCCTAGAGAGCTATTAGGGCTTGTATCCGTGGCATGGTTTCTCCTGCCTTTTTGCCTCTACCTCCTGTATTTTTGATTTAATGCTGGACTTCATTTTTGCTGGTTTAGGTACTCTTGGTACTTTACTACTGCTGATCAGTGCTAAAAGGCAAATGCTCCCTGTGTAAATTGTGATTCTGATTCATTATCCATCATTGGTATATTTGACTTAGAGGTAAGTCGCAAGTAAAGTGCACTATGTGTGCTCAGGGCCCATAAATCAAATGCTACTAGTGGGCCTGCAGCACTGGTTGTGCCACCCAATTGAATAACCCTATGAACGTGTCTCAGGCCTGCCATTGCAGTGTCTGTGAGTGCAGTTTTAAACTGCCATGTCAACCTGGCAAATGCACCCACTTGCCAGGCCCTAACCTTCCCTTTTACTACATGTAAGGCACGCTGGGTTGGCCTACAGTCGCTGCTTCTTTCTGTGAGGAGTGAAAGGAACTGGACTTTGCTTTCTGAACTCCTGCTTTCCAAGTTTTTCCAAGAGCTTGTGTGTGCTTGCCTCCTGTTGGAAGTCTCTGGGCCATCAAATACTTCACCTACAGCACCTGAACTTCACTTCTGGGAGTTCTGACCTGTCAAGTGGTGCCAGCTCCAGTTCTGGACCTCTGGAGGTGTTTGCTGAGCTGTAACTTCAAGAAAGGTATTCCAGATGCCACTGCCTGCACCAACGCAGTGGTCACTGTTCACTGGGTGAGCGCAGCACCGACCTCAACGATCCTGCAGCCTTAGTCTCAACGTCGACTACGTTTCTCGCCGACATTGATGCCGTTGCCTGTACCATGGCCGTGGAGACTGACTTTGACAACTCTGCAGCTCTGGTCTCACAGATGACGCTTTGCACCAACACAGACTCCATTGTTTGCACCTTATCCATGGTGACTGCCCTTGACAGCACGACAGCCCCATGTCTGCCGGCGACCGCGTCTCCGGCTCCGATGCCAGAACTCCACACCGACACCACGCTGTGCCTGTACTGAAGCAATGGACTCTGCAATGTGAAGTGCATGACGCACCACCCACAATGGCACCGTAGCCCTGGCACCTCCGACGTCCATGCTCCTGACTTTGAACTCACGGATTTCGACCTGCAACTTGTGTGACTTCAAGAACTCCCCAACATCTGCACCAACGTCCAGCAATGACGCCTCATGACTCCAGTGATGCCTCACTGCTACACTTCACCGCAAGGTCCTTGAGGCCTCTTAATCTCCAAGGTACTGTTCGTGGGTCTTCCCAATGCAGTTCCAGCCCTCCACCCCATCAAAGTCAAACTGAACTGTTGGATTCGTTGGTCACGACACCGCAATAGCCCTGGTTTGCACAATCAACTTCAAGTTAATTCTTTTTTGCTTTATTCTTTAGACATTCATGCTTTTGCTTGTGTGTGCTGGATTATTGTTGTTGATGTCTTGTTTTGATTAGATAAATATTGGCTATTTTTCTAAACTGGTGTGGTGTCTATTTTTTAGTATTTTCACTGTGTTACTGTGTGTGTTTTGGTACAAATGCTTTACACATTGCATCTGAGATAAGCCTGACTGCTCCTCCCATGCTACCAAGGGGGTGTCCAGCGGTTATCACAGCTGTGTAATCCCCTTACTCTGACTAGAAGAAAGGGTCTCTACTTGGACGACATGGTGCAAACCACTGCCAACTAAGACCCCCATTTCTAACAAGAGCATTGATACTTTTAATTATTTAGGTGTTACCCTATCCCATACTCTTTCATGGAAACCCCAAGTGGAGCGATGGTCAGGGACTGTCCGGGACTGTCTGGGACACAGTCAGGGACTTGGGCAAAGATTGGCGACTGGGTAGAAAACGTACATAGAAAGAGGAGTCCAGCACTGCCCAGAATCACAGAGGAAGTCAGAGGAGAAAAAGGGATTCAAAGGGGAAGCCTGATCCAAGTGAACACGATGGCTAAGAATCAAAGGATGGGCACTTAAGAAGTGATTTAGCATTCAGAATAACTACACCCAGGATGAATGTGCAAGACATATATATGAAACAACATTAACAATAACGGGAGTGTGGGGTAAAGTACTCATGAGCTCCACACGGTAAGACTGAAGCTCAGTAAGTTCCTCACCCACAATTGCTGTTACAGATACTGACTGCAAATACCCACATATAGGATATGCATGCAAAGGCAGGGTCTGTGGAGCTTATACCTATGGTGATGTTATAAATGTAACTCAAAGACAATACTCACAGTGAAGAAGAAACACCACCTAGGTTGTCAGCTGTGCCCACGGATCCTGGCGATCAACCAGGAACACGCAAGGCAGTAACAGCAAGGAGGTAGAACTAAATACAAGCAAAATGGACAAAGAATAGCAAGGAGAAGTGCTTAACAGGAAAGGAATAAACCAACAGTGCACATTTGGCAGAAAGCAAGTAACAAACATACAAGGTAATAGAAGCAAGCCACCATGAATAGAAAGACAGTAAACTAGGAACTGGAACCAAGGAAATGGGAAGAAAAGCAGGGACTGGAAAAGGATATACAGAAGGGGAGGCAACAAGGGTATAGTAGAATAGTGCTGGTTCAGGAATCAAGAAAACATAGTAGCACTGAAGGCAGTGCTAGAGCAGCAACTAGAATTGAGCAAATTTTCAGGAGTCAAGGTAGCACTGCAGGCAGTGCTAGTTCAGGAACAAGGGAAACTGCTGCAGCTCAGGAACAAGGAATGCTAAGGCTCAGGAGGCAAGGTAGCACTGTAGGCAGTGCTAGTTCAGGTACAAGGTAAACAGCAACAGCTCAGGAACAAGGAATAACTAAAGCTCAGGAAACACTGAAAATAAGGCTATCAACACCTCAGGAAACAAGGGTCAGTCTCTGGGGTACACAGCTACAATGACCAACCCTGGACTGAAGGGAGCCGGGTCTTCAAAGAGCTCACAATAATTACATGCATCAGGTGTGAGCAGGCTAGCTGCAGCCAGCTACAGGCGAGCTGAATTCCTCCACCCTTCCTTGGCCTGCAGGGGTGGAGACGAAGCAGTGAGCAGGGGATTATAGGTAATGGAGTTTCGAGCATGAGCAAACTGGCTTCCACAAAATCTGGCATGGATTATGAATAGCCCCGGGCGGAGGCCTCCATTCTGCCCATGGAGTGTGCGGAGATTTCCCTTCTCTGCGTTCCGTGGAAAACACAGAGAAGGCAAATCTCTGCACACTCTGCAGCATAGCGGAGTTGGCCAGCCCCCGCCTCCATCCCCTCTATAGTAACAATGTATTCTAGTGCGTAAAAGTAAATTAAAACCCACTTACCTGTACTGCAACCAGACCTCACCCAGAACTCCATGGCCCTAAGGGATGTTATCAAGACCGTTAGATTTCACAAAATCGATTGTCTGAGACTAGTCTAAAGGGTTTTAACAGACATAGACCTTAGAGAATTTTGGGATAATCCTCTTTCCAAACCATCTCTGACGGCTGAAGTATTAAAGCAAAACTATTGGCTATGGGTTGGTGAAAACATGGTTAAATCAAGCACTAGTTGCTCACTGACTGGGCGCTTTCTGGATTTTAAGTACGGCAGTTCTCTGGAACCCTACTGAGACGCTATCACCGGCTCTTAGATCGGAAATTATATTTCAACTTCAGGGTTGGCTTACTCCCTCTTAAAACCTTTACTAATTGGTGGGCCCGCAGCGACAATGTGTTGTGTCCCACGTGTAAAACTTTCCTAAATCGACTGGTCATGTAGTATATGCTTTTACAGGGTATGTCGTCTCATGACGTATATGGATTCAACCAACGTGCAGGCAGATGAGGACGTGAAGTACCTACACCACGCTCAGAATCCTTAGAACAGATATTAATCTAACTATCCTATGTGCTAAGTTTTTGGACAAGATGTGGATAATTAGAGCATGGGCCTTTGCTGCTATTGGGAAGCCTGCACAAACAATCTGTTGCATAAATGAATGAATGATTTGATTCAATATAATTTTGTCATGTACAAGCATAATTGATGTGGCCTTTGCCAACTAAACTCTAATAATTCTTGACTACTTTTAATACTGTGATACTATTTAGTCTAAAGTGCCGTTATTTATCTGAAGAATTATTTTTATTACTGGATATTTTATAACTAGTTTATACTATTTTCTCAGGTATGCTGCGATGGTTTGGGTCTCATACCTTTATGATATTGTTTTACGCTATCTATTTTAAATGCAGCTGTGTATGTATATTTTACTACTGCTTTTATGACAAAATGTGGAAATAAATCTATTTTGACCTTGAGTATAGTATATCATAATTTCTTTCGGGTGTTTTAAAGGCAAACTATAGGCATAAACATCTTTTGGAAGGAGGCCATTGCACAGTGCAGCCCATAGTAATGGAGAGAGGATCCAGGGACATAATAACAGATTTCAACAAATTCAAAGTGTAACTTGACACCAGTGACATTGGTGCAAGCGTTGACTGCTTTACTTCTGCCATTTATGGACTGGGGCTTAGTTTTTCTGTTTTATTGTTGAAGATTTCAACAAAACATGGTATTACTTTACAAAGGTCAGGGTCGATTACAGAAAATTTGTTTCATTCAAATGATGAAAAACATATGAAAAAATTCACATTATTTTCTAATTTATAAAAAATGAACACCTCTCTTGTTGTGTGCAACATGTGCACACTGGTATTCACTATCTCTACATTATCACGTATGCATGTTTTGAAAACCTGTTAGTGTTTTAATCCATTTATTTTATGAACCCCCTATGTTTTTTCTTGGTTAAGCTGGTCTGCAGGCCTTCACGAGGTTTTTAAAAACCGAGTTCAGTGAGGAGAACATCGAGTTCTGGTTGGCCTGCGAGGAGTACAAGAAATGTGCCACTCCTGAGCAACTTTCATCCAAGGCAAAGACAATATTTGAGACGTTCATTCGGAGAGAGGCTCCAAAAGAGGTATGGAGATCTGAACGGTGTTGGTAATCACTTGTATTGAATGAATGAATAAATGAATGGAAGTTGTTTGCAAAGTGCACTGTTGCCCTAAGAGGGCTTACTGGTGCAAAAGGAAAACCTAGAGCTGTGTTACAGTAAGGGAACCTCTGTGGGTTGCAGAGTCAGTGCGGCCCCTGACAGCCTCTTTGCCTCTAGGTCCATAATATGGTGCAGAGGTAAACTGGTTCCCACTTTTGCATGAGCCCATGACCCTATTCAAATGTGAGAACCCACTTGAGGATAGCGCCAATTCCAGCTGTATTACAGAAGGGGTCACCCAAGCATCTGTGGCACCTTATGTAATGTCAAAGTTCACCGGACCAAAGAAAGCAGACCCGCACGTCTGTTGCGCCCCCTGGGGCACTCTATGTACCGTGAGGTCAGGTGTCACTCTAACTTGATCGCTGCTACATTATGCACAGTTGTAAACTATCACTGTACAGATTTGTAGTTATGTCATTTATATTTGTACAGTGCACATCTCTTAGCACTGCTCACTGTCTAATAGGTGGCCAGCTGCATGGCTGTGTGCTGTTGTTGAAATGTTCATTGCTGCACACATCTGAACTGTCTAGAGTAAGGGTGTGTGCATTTTATTTTATTATTTCAGGAATTTTGAGATGAAACTATCTCTATTACAAGAAATATTGTTGGCCGTATCTCCTTGGAACATTCAGCCGTGGTCAGTGCAGGTAACAGCGGTGGGGCCGGGTAAGGAGGGATTTCGAGGGACGATGCAGAGGGAAAATTAATTATTTATTTAAATCCCCCCCCCCCCCCCCGCGCAGCCGCACCGCTGTTACCTAAGCGGACCGCGGCTGTGATAATTGCATGCAGGAGTAAGTCACATGAGACACTGGAAGTAGACTTGTTCGAGGAGAAAATGTCTCCTGAGTGCCAATTTCTACTCTCAACAGGGTCTCACCGGCAAAAAGACATGACATTTCACTTGATGGAAAATGACGAAAAATGTGCACATTTTACATAACGGTAATTCACATATCATGAAATATTATGCCTACAAATTCTGCACTGGCCTGTCTACACCAAGCATTGACATGCTGATCTAGGAAACAAAATAATGCCCGAGGACTTAGCTTTTGTGTGGGATTTGTGTGGAATGATTTGTTGGTGGTGTTGTCAGGGGATGTCTTCATTAGTGGGATTTAAGGGAGGGGTAGAGGTGAGTCTGAGATTTCCCAAAAATCACTTAGAGTATTGAACTAGAAAAGATGCTGTAAAGAGTGAGGGAGATAGGAACTGGTGAGAAAAGTATTGGAGAGAAAGTTAAGGCGTTCATTAGGGGTTACATGGGATAGTAGACCATATTCTGAAAAGTCAACATCCCTTCAAATCCATTCACACTTATAGGTCTCTGTGTACTGTATAAAGGATATTGATAAAAGGAGGTAATAAATTGGTGAATTGAACACACAAATGGAATGGTAACTGTTTCATTTGCAAATTCCACGCTCCATCACAGATAGCTCAGGAGACTGAGAGGCATTTACAAGTGTTAACGCTACAAGAACGTCACTTTTACCGAAGTTGTGGTGACGTTAACTCCTTCGCCTTTTTTACAAGCCGGCTTTAAGCCACTTGACGTGGCTTAACACTGCCTTGTAAATAATGTATCTATTCAAGCAGCACTTAGCGTGAATGGGGCATGCAATAGGTGTTACAGTGGGAATACTGACACAACACTCATTGCTTTTTAACGCTGCCTCATATTTACAAGATATGGGGCAGTGCCAAAAATGCCACTAGAGAATACCTAGTCTTAAGCAGGCGATACGAGGAGGAACGTTTTATTTCTCCTTGTTTTTTACTCTTTCCACATGTGCTGCATTATGCAGCATACATAGATAGAGCAAATGGCCTGTAAAGATTGTTTATGTGCAGGAAGGTTTACCTTCCTTCACATAAGCAATTGCCCCTGCAGTGCAGGCATCCTTGCAAAATGGTGCTAGTGTGCCTGCACTGGCGCTATGCGGCTTTTTTAGCACCAGCACTAGGAGTAAAGTAGCGGTGCGCCACTTTCCTGTGAATATGTCGCATCCCTGCATTTTGAAACTTCCGGAGCATGGCGTTACCAATTTTGGTGTAGGACAGCTCCACCAGTTTCTTGTAAATATGCCCCTGAGTTACTCATGTAGTGATCTGCGTTTAATGCATATTTGCTGTAGCAAGACACTTTCCAGAGTTTATACTATTGGCAGCAGAACAACTCAATCTTCAGAGGCTGACCATATAGTAGCATCTGTGTTTGCAATCTGAATAAATTCATATCCCTCTGTCTGACCGCCTCTCAAAAAACAGAAGCTCTACCAATCAGTGGACGATTGATATTTTACCTCTACCACACATCACACAAATACCTTGTGATTTGTCATTATGAATTGGGACTGAGCTACATATGTGATCTCGCTCACACCTGAACCACCATTAAGGCTTTCAATCTGGAAAGACAAAGAGGCATCCCTAACTAGAGATTTCATAAAGGATTGTTCAACTTGCAATAAAGGTTTATATATCCCGTGGCTAGCATTTGTTGAAAAACCGTTTATCGCCATTGTTCTTCACCAAGCCTTTACTGACGTCGAAACCTGAGTGTCACTGGGCAGGAATTATGAGGCAGATGTATGACGGTCTTTTGCAGCCACCAATGGGAGTTTGGCCCTTTTGCGATCGCAAAATTGGTTAGACACATGGACAAACCGTATTTTATGAGTCGCTAACCTATTAGCGGATCACAAAATATGGTTTGCGGCTTGCTATTAGGAAGAGGCATGCCAAGGGCGTCCTTTCCTAATAGCGAGTCTGACTGCAATGTTCTATTGTTTTGCAACCGCATTTGTGGTCGCAAACACTCGCAGTTAACCACCTGCTTCAAGTAGGTGGTAAACCATTCGCAAACAGGAACCTTCCCCTTTGTGAATAGGTGCGCAAATATTTTTTTAAGAGAAGGCAGTGGTCCCACTGCCTGCCCTTAAAAAAGGAAACTGAAAAGTTTCATTTTTCTTTTTTAAATGCATCCCGTTTTCCTCCAAGGAAAACGGGCTACATTTATTTTTTTAAACTGCTTTATTGAAAAAGCAGTCACAGACATGGTGGTCTGGTGACCCCAGCAGGCCACAATCCCTGTGAGTGCTAGTCATTCCCAATGGGGTCACAAATTGCACTTGCCTCATGAATATTGATGAGGCATGCAATTTGCAACCCCATTAGGAATCACAAACAGTGTCTGAGACACTGTTGTACATTCAGTTTAGCGAGACAAAAATTGCGAGTCGAAATTCTGTGCAATTTGCGACTCACTGAACTGAAAGGTTGTACATCGAGCCCTATGTTCGGTCCCTATTGTTAAGCCATACTTTGAAAAAGAGGTTAAGCCCAGAAATACCAGAGACCTTTATTTCGGCATACCTTTCCCTGAATCATGATAACACTCTTAGCAGCTACTTGTGGGGTAGGCGAGGAAGATGAGAATGTTCTTTGTTGTGTCGCTTTTGGGCTGACAAAATATATGCTTTACTTTCCCTCAGGTTTTCAACACAATTTAGAATCCATGGTGTGCCCCTGTAACCACACTTTTAAACAATCAATAATACATGTTACTTTTTTTCTGTGGTTTTTATCAGAAATATACCGAAATATTTTTAATGTCTTTCATTAAATCAAGAAACCTGATGCACTAAACTCAGTCAATGCTCTGTCTGAAACAATTACGCAATCATGAAACATGTTCTCATGTTAGTTTATTTTTGTGGGTCGCCGTATACTCTAAATTTTCAATGCGTTTTGATTAAGTTGTCTGATTAAGTAGAAATACTTTTAATGTTGTTGCTGTTAACCTTGCAAGCTTAGATCAATGTACTTTATCAAGTCTCTGAATCACATGGCAATTTATAACAAGTATTGAGCAAATTGTACCAGTTTCTGGTTCTTATGTATATTTTAACATTGTATCCTGTAATTTATGGCTGTATCCCAGGCAAATAAAGATTACATTGATTGATTGAGTAAGAAAGGATGATAGTACATGTTAGACCTGTCATCCTTAGGGTGGTCAGACCCCAAACTGCTGACCAGTGATAAAGTACATGTTCTTCTCACCTAAACATGGTGACACTGGAGTATAAAGCAAACACAAGGAGATGATGGAAGGAGCACTGAAACATTTCAGACACTCACCCCCAGTCACAGATCTGGGTTGAATCCATAATCGTTCTTTAGCTCACTTCGCCACCCCAGTTCAGACATAGCTATATGCAAATCAGTCTTGACCCTGTGCCTCATGGGAACAGTCCAGCCCGAACTGCCAAGCCAAGTCTACTCTTGACGGTAAACAAGCATCCTGGGACCGGTTTCGGGGTAACACCCCTCTTCAGCTGAGCTAGCTTGAATCCAGTGGCAAAGACCCTGGAGTATACTCAATTGACATATTTAGTTTACTTGTAACTACCTTGTAAAGTGATATACCCTGTATCCACTGTGTGTAACCTAAATGCTTTTTCTAGTCCAGGGAGGACCTTGCCTGATAGTTCAGGCTGGACTGTTCCCATTGGGCACAGGGTCAAGACTGATTTGTATATGGCTGGGTCCAAACTGCAATGGCATGGGGAGCAAAAAAACTATGGATTTAGACCCAGATCTCTGTACTGGGGTGAATGTGTGACATTGTTCTGCATTCTGTCCATCAATTGTTCTTTTTGCATTTATCACCCCGAGTGGGACGGGTATGCCCAGACGCGGGTCCCGTGCTCTCCATACTACTGGAGTCAAGCTATCCTGGCCGATGAGGGGTGAAACCCTGAAACTGGTCCTAGGATGCTTGTTTCCAGTCCAGGGAGGACCTGGCCAGGTAGTTCGGGCTGGACTGTTCCCATTGGGCACAGGGTCAAGATTGATTTGCATATGACTGGGCCCAAACTGCAATGGCAAGGGGAGCAAAAAAACAGTGGATTTAGGGCCGGATCTCTGTACTGGGGTGAATGTATGACATTTTTCTGCATTCAATCCATCAATTGTACTTTTTGCTAGTGGGCTTGCAGCACTGATTGTGACACTAACACAAGTAGCCTTTGTCAACCTGTCTCAGGCCTGCCATTGCAAGGCCTGTGTGTGAAGTTTACTGCCACTTCAACTTGGCATTTAAAACCACTAGTGAAGCCTTACACTCCTCTTTCATTACACATAAGTCAACCCAAAGGAAGGCCCGAGGTAGCCTTAAGGGCAGTTGGCCATGGAAATAAATGGTAGGCATGTACTTTTAAGCTTAACCTATCCTGATAGTGACAAACACTCATCAGTAATGTGATGCATACTCCCCTCGTAGGATAGCATTAAGAATTCCTTGATACAACTTTAAAGATGTAATTCCTGATTAGAAAAGAGTAGGTGCATCATGTTTCATATTTTTGAAATGGTAATGATAAATCTTCTTTACTGGTAAAGTTGGATTTAACCCCTCCACTGCTAGGCCTTCCCCCCCCCCTCCCCCCCCTTGTGCTAAGGCTTTTTTTGGGCTATTCGGGGTAGTTCGCGCTTCTGCCCCTGTACCTTTTTGACCACATGAGGTATCCAAGCCAAATTTCCGTTCTTTTTTCCAACATGATGGGGATTCTAAAGGCGCCCAGGGTTTCTGGATTCCTCTGGAGGGGACCCAGAAATTAACCAAAATATAGCTACATTTTGTTTTTTGGGGGGGAAAAATGGGAAAAAAGGGCTACAGATGAAAGCGTCTGTTTTTTACCTGCAAATGGTATCAAAAAAGGGGTTGTGGTGCTGAAATCACCATCTTCCCAGCTTTCAGGGACAAACAGACTTTTGTCAGAAAACCAAAATCTTTTACACAGTTTTGTCATTTTTGTGGGACATAGCCTATTTTTGCTATTTTTTGTGCTTTCAATCTCCTTCCAGTTAATGATAGAAATGGGTATGAAAGCAATAATGGATCCTGCAAAGCTAAACATTTTAGGAAAGTAGACAACATTCTGAATTCAGCAAGGGGTCATTTGTGTAGATCCTTCAAGGTTTCTTCATAGACACTAACAGTTAAATATGGGAAAGAATTAAAAATTAGTTGAAATGAACAGCAATTTGTGTCAACGTTTTCACCTATAACTTCTTCTAATTATGACAGCTGTTTGAAAGCAACATATCGTTACATTTGCTAGACCTTTCTGGTTATGGGGATATATAGGGCTTGTAGGTTCACCAAGAACCTGACAAACCCAGAGCCAATAACTGAGCAGCGTCTTGCAATGGTTTTTTATTATGTACTGGGTATATAACAATTATTTTGGGAAAATGTATACATGGAAAAATCGGTATGAAAGACACCCATGTATTTATGAAATGGTAAAAAAATATAGATATTTGCACATTTCCGAAATTGGGAGTACCCATACTAGTATGAGAATTATAGGTCATTTTTCAAATTGACTTCTTTTTTACACATTGTCTTTTATTTGGAATGCAGAAATGCATCAAAAGTCAATAGGTAATAACAGTTGCTCTACAATTCTGTGTTACCCTAAGTCTCCCATTAAAAATAGTACCTCACTTGTGTGGGTGGGCCTTGTGCCTGCGACAGGAAACGGCTCAAAACGCAAGTTGGACACACCACATTTTCAGAGTGAAAAATGACCCTTATTTTGCAAAGTGCCCAGCTGTAGTTTTTTAACCCTATCTCTGCCGGCACCTAGGGAAACCTAGCAAAGCTATACTATTTTGTACACTAGACATCCAGGGGAATACAGGATGGGGTGACTTTACTTGCTCTCACTATGTTCTGTTACCCAGAATCTCTTGTAAACCTAAAAAGTTGTCAAAAAACACATTTTCCTCACATTTCTGTGGTGGAAAGTTCTGGAATCTGTGTGGAGCCACAAAATTCCACCCACCCCGCGTTCCCCAAAGTCTTCCAAGAAAAATGGTACCTCACTTGTGTGGGTAGGCCAGGTGCCCGCGACAGGAAACGGCCCAAAACGCAAGGTGGACACACCACATTTTCAAAGTGAAAAATGACCCTTTTTTTCCAAAGTTTTTTAAACCTAGCTCTGCCGGCACCTCGGAAAACCTAGCAAACCTATACAGTTTTGAAAACTAGACACCCGGGGGATGCTAGGGAGGTATGGCTTGCATGGCTTTGCACCATCAAGATATCCTTGACCTTTTGCATGATGAGACCCCGGATATTCTCGCCATTTCCGAAACTTGGCTGCAGGAGGAGGATGCAGCGATTATTAATCTTGCTTTTCCTCCGGAATATTCTATTTTCACCCTTAATCGCCCTACTAGAGGGGGAGGTATTGCACTGGCGGTGAAATCTAATTTCTCCTGCATTTGGACTGCTTTACATATTGCTGGGTGTGAGAGTGCCTCTTTTAAGATCGGGATTAGTCCCCAGTACTCGATCTCGGGGATGGTGGTCTATCGCCCTCCAGGCAATGACGCTGTGTTTAGAGAGGCTTTCCCGGATGCTGTTAGCACTCTGGCAATTGGTTGTGCCAACTTCTCTATATTGAGAGATTTGAATCTCCTTTTTGATAATCAGAGTGCCCCGGCTGTATGTAACTTTCTTACGGACCTTGAGGCCCTTCAGCTGTTCCAAAAAGTCTCTCAACCTACCCACACAGGAGGGCATACATTGGACCCTTTTTTTACAAACCTAACGGAAGCTTCCATTCTTTCCGTTTCACCCCTGGGATGGACGGATCACTTTCTAGTGGATATTCAGGTTTTGTCACCTGAAATTATTCCAATTCCCTTAGCCCGATCTATCCCTAGAAGACACTGGAGTAAGCTTAGGTTAGAGGACTTACATCTTGCTCTAACTACTGATCCGCTTGATCTTTCGGATGATGTTGAATTGGGTTATGACCAGTTCTGTAATTGGATTACCAGGGCGCTGGACTCCTTGATTCCCATACTGACTAGTAAAATCAGTCCTAGAAAGTCTAACCCCTGGTATGACAGTGCATTACGTGCACTGAAAGGGAACTGTAGGCGTGCCGAGAGGGAATGGCGGAGATCTTATGACACGGTGAAGAAATCGCTGTACCTGGCCTCTATTAAGATCTATCATCGTGCCATTTGTAGAGCTCGTGCGACGTTCTACTCTCGGGAATTCCATAATAGCCCAAATCCATCTAAAACTATCTTCAAAGCTCTCAAGGATCTGCTGTCTAAGCGCTCTATTTCTCCAGTTATGGCCTCTACCTCGCATTGCGAAGCCCTAGCATCTTTTTTTTGGGAAAAAGTGCAGGGCATCTATCGTGCTTTTCCTGGTACGGGACCCCCCCAGAAGGCTGTGGTGGTTGCTCCTGCCTTTCCCTTGCTGGATTCTCTTCCGCAGCTTCTACCTGAGGCTTTTGACACTCTGGCTCAGAAGGTCAAATCTGGCTCACCTCTGGATGCGGTCTGTCCTGATCTGTTTAGGAACCAGTCTTTTGTGGGTCGCCCTACAGTTTGTTCCTTGATTAACATTTCGCTGGCCACGGGCATGGTTCCAACCAAATGGAAGCGTGCAGTGGTTTCTCCTATTTTGAAGAAGCCAAGCTTGGACGCTTTGAGACCGGAGAACTACCGGCCTATCTCCTTACTCCCTTGGCCGGCCAAGCTGATGGAAGCTCATGTTAATCAGGCTCTGACCGACCATCTTACCCAAGCTAACATTCTGGACGACACCCAGAATGGGTTCCGGGCTGGGCACAGCACGGAGACTGCCCTTCTCGCCATGGTTGAACATCTTCGTTCGGTGCTGGATCAGGGACAGACGGCGGCGCTAGTGTTGTTAGATCTGAGCGCCGCCTTTGACACGGTATCGCACCGTATCCTTCTGCACCGCCTGGAAGAGATTGGCGTTATGGGGTCGGCCCTCCAGTGGTTCCGTTCCTTTCTTGAAGACCGGTCTTTTTGCGTTGCTACACCTCCTTATCAGTCCAAGTTCCATCCTCTGGACTTGGGGGTGCCGCAGGGATCCTCACTGAGTCCCACCTTATTTAATCTTTACGTGAGACTGCTGGCTGATGTCGTCAAACAATGGGGCATGTATATGGTCTCATATGCTGACGACACTCAGCTGGCGGTTACTATCAGCGGGGATGCCGATGTGGACGCCCCCAAGTTCCAGAATGGGCTGAGGGAGGTGGCTAGCTGGATGACTACCAACTGTCTCCAGCTTAACGCTAGGAAGACCGAGCTTATGATCGTCGGAAAGGGTAGGGACCTCTGGGGTGACAGATGGTGGCCGTCAGAACTTGGTGTGGCTCCAACCCCGGTTATGGAGCTGAGAAATCTGGGAGTATGGTTAGACTCTACTCTCAGCTTTGTGGGACACACCAAGAAAACCGCAGCTTGCTGCTTTGGAGTCCTTCGGGGCTTAAGGCCTGTCCTTAAGTTTTTTGACCCCCCTACCAGGCAGATGGTGGTCCAGGCAACAGTTTTATCTCGCCTGGACTATGCCAGTTCGCTCCTGATAGGGAGTAATCAGGCAGAAATTGTTTGTCTCCAACGCGTTCAAAATGCCGCTGCCAGAGCCATTGTCGGCTTGCCTAGGTCATGCTCGGCTGCCAGCACTATTCGAGCATTACATTGGCTGCCGATTAAGTCGAGAATCCATTTCAAGTTTTATGTTTGGCTTTTAAAATTTTGAAAGGATCTGCCCCTCAGATTCTTTCGATTTTACTGTCCGGTTATGTACCGACCCGTTCGTTAAGATCTTTGGGTCAAGTACTTGCAGTAGTCCCGAGGTTCAGGCTTTGCCGAGCTGGTGGGCGCTCTTTCCGGATAAAGGCTGCAGCGCTTTGGAACTCGCTTCCGCTTGAGCTCCGCACAATCGATGATCTTTTCCTGTTCCGGAAATCATTAAAAACTTTATTATTTTAACTGCTCCCTCTATCTCGGTTCTGTGTTAGTATCCGTTGTGTTATATCTTGTCGCGCGCCAGGACGCCCCCTAGCTGGGGCAGCTGTGCGCGTTATAAATACTATTAACATAACATAA
This sequence comes from Triturus cristatus, assembly GCF_964204655.1. Taxonomy (NCBI): domain Eukaryota; kingdom Metazoa; phylum Chordata; class Amphibia; order Caudata; family Salamandridae; genus Triturus; species Triturus cristatus. Next base: position 1,294,174,141 of record NC_140585.1, on the reverse strand, counting down.
CATAACATAACATGGATCCCCCAACGTTTTCTTACCCAGAATCCCCTGCAAAACCAGGTCGTTTTGTGATAGGCAATTTTGATGTCACCTCGACACATTTTGGGCCCTTGCCTTTTGCGGGTACTTGGGCCTCCCACACGAGTGAGGCACCATTTTTATCAGGAGACCCGGGGGAACGCTGGGTGGTAGGAAATTTGTGTCAGCCCATTGATGCAACCAATTTCCCACACAAAAATGTGTGGAAAAAGTGATTTTTTTCTGCTAAATTTGAGGTTTGCAGGGGATTCTGGGTAAGAAAACTTTGGGTGATCCACGCAAGCCTTACCTCACTGGAATCCCCAGGGTGTCTAGTTTTCAGAAATGTGTGGGTTTGGTAGGTTTCGTTAGATGACTACCGAGCACAGGGCCAAAAACCCGGGTGACTCCCCTTGTAAAACCAGGTCGTTTTGTGGTAGGCAATTTTGATGTCGCGGGTACTTGACCCACCCCCACAAGTGAGGTACCATTTTTCACAGAAGACTTTGGGGAATGCGGACGGGGTTGAATTTTGTGGATCCACGCAGATTCCAGAACTTTCCACTACAGAAATGTGAGGAAAATGTGTTTTCTTGGACACATTTTGAAGTTTGCAAGGGATTCTGGGTAACAGAAGCTGGTGAGAGCCAGACAAGTCACCCTATCCTGGATTCCCCTGGGTGTCTAGTTTTCAAAAATGTATAGGTTTTCTAGGTTTCCCTAGGTGCCGGCAAAGCTAGGGTTCAAAATCTACAGCTAGGCACTTTGCAAAAAACGGGTCAGTTTTCACTATGAAAATGTGGTGTGTCCACATTGCGTTTTGGCCCGTTTCCTGATGCGGGCACTAGGCTTACCCACACAAGTGAGGTACCATTTTTCTTGGAAGACTTTGGGGAATGCGGGGTGGGTGGAATTTTGTGGATCCATGTAGATTCCTGCACTTTCCACCACATAAATGTGAGGAAAATGTATTTTTTTTACAAAGTTTGAGGTTTGCAAGGGATTCTGGGTAACAGAACCTGGTGAGAGCCCGACAAGTCACCCCATCCTGGATTCCCCTTGGTGTCTAGTTTTTAAAAATGTTCATGCTAGGTAGGTTTCCCTATGTGCCAGCTGTGCTAGGGCCCAAAATCGACAGGTAGGCACATTGCTAAAAAAAAGGTGGTACAGAAAGTTAGTATCCAACGTGCACTCGTAGCTTATCAAGTTTATATCTTTGTTTTGATCTTTGTTTTAATGTTCAGGTCGGTGCTCAACCACCAAGCACCTAGTCCAGGGTGCAAATATAACTGGATAAGAGTGCAATCTGAAACTCAGATTGCAGGTGGGGGCTCCTGTTCTCATAACAGTACTAGAGAGTGTTTTATCATAGGCTTCAACTTAAATTTTTCCAAGTTGTAGTTGAAGAAATGCAAACATGATGTTGACTTTTAGAATGATTTTTTTCGTTTATTCTCCATGAATTTCAAATGTTCCGAAACATTTCCAAAATAACAGTATCCAGTATTATACATCCAAGTATTCTACCCAATGCATTTCGGGTCTTTTCATCAGACCCTTCGTCAGGGGTCATGGAAAACTGTAAACAGAAACAAGCCGGGGAGGCTGTTAAACCTAGTCGTTTTAAACATTATAAATGATAATGCAACAACTTTAAATGATTAAAAATCACAACATGAAGCATGAAATTAACTTGCAGAAATCTAAAAGATAATAAAAACACAAGTGATGTTCATGCTCTCGGTCATAGTATCTTGTGATTTTTAATCATTTAAAGTTGTTGCATTATCATTTATAATGTTTAAAACGACTAGGTTTAACAGCCTCACCGGCTTGTTTCTGTTTACAGTTTTCCATGACCCCTGATGAAGGGTCTGATGAAAAGATCCGAAATGCATTGGGTAGAATACATGGATGTATAATACTGGATACTGTTATTTTGGAAATGTTTCGGAACTTTTGAAATTCATGGAGAATAAACGAAAAAGATAATTCTAAAAGTCAACATCATGTTTGCATTTCTTCAACTACAACTTGGAAAAATGTAAGTTGAAGCCTATGATAAAACACTCTCTAGTAGTGTTATGAGAACAGGAGCCCCCACCTGCAATCTGAGTTTCAGATTGCACTCTTATCCAAAAAAAAGGTGGTGCCTAGTGGGCTTTCTGCCGTCCTGGGGGGGAATTGGGGGAGGGGGAGTTTGCCCCGATATGCCCCCAAGGGGGGCAGAAAGACTGTGGCTATTCTTTTGGGAGGGTGGGGGGGTGGGGGCATTGGGATGCCCATTCTGGGAAGCCCCCACCCCTACTAATAGAAAAGCCAGCATAATCGCTGGCGCCTAGTGCACTTTCTTCCCCCCAGGGGACAGATCAGGGGCTACTGCCCCCATCTTCCTCCGGGGAGGGCAGAAAGGCTGTGGCATCTTATTTGGGGGTGTGGAGCTATTGGCATGCCCATTCTGGGCAACCCCCACCTCAAACTTAAAAAAAATCCCTGGTGGCTAGTGGGCTTTCTGTCCCATCCCGGGGGGGGGGGCAGATAAGGGGCTATTGCCCAATCTGCCTCCCAGAGGGGGGCAGAAAGACTATAATTATTTTGGGGGGTGGGGGCCTTGATATGCACATTCTGGGCAACCCCCACCCCTACCTATATAAAAAAAAATCCCTGGCGCTTATTGGGCTTTCTGCTCCCCCCAGGGGCAGGTAAGGGGCTATTGCCCCCATCGTCCTCCTGGAGGGGCAGCAAGTCTTTAGTTTTATTTGGGGGATAGGGTGGGGGCATTTGCATGCCTATTCTGGGCAGCCCCTACCCCGGCCTATATAAAAAATAATCCCTGGTGTCTAGGGTGCTTTCTGTCCCCACATGGGGCAGATTGGGGGCTTCCTTCCCCATCTGCTCCCCAGGGGGGAAGAAAGACGAAAATTTTTTTGAGGGGGCCATTGGCATGCCCATCTTTGACAGCCCCCACCCCTAAATTAATTGTAAAAAAAAAACCTGGTGTCTAGTGGGCATTCTGCCCCCCAGGGGGGGCAGATTGGGGGCTACAGCCCCCATCTGCACACAGGGGGGGCAGAAAGACTGTTATTGTGCAGGGGGTGTTGGGGGCTTTGGCGTGCCCATAATGGGCAGCCCCCACCCCTAATTTACATAGCAAAAATAATCCCTGGTTTCTAGTGGGCTTTCTGCCCCCCCGGGGGGGCAGATTGGGGCTACTGCCCACATATGCACCCCCAGGGGGGCAGAAAGACTGGAATTTTGTGGGAGGAGGGGTGGGGGCATTGGCATACCCAAATTGGGCAGCCCCCACCCTAAAAACATAGGGAAACAAAAAATCCCTGGCGTCAAGTGGGCTTTCTGCCCTCCCGAGGTGGGCAGATTGGGGGCTGCAATGGTGGCAGGGGGTGGGGGCATTGGCGTGCCCATTTTGGGCAGCCCCCATCCTAATTATATGGGCCAATAAAAAAATCCCTGGTGTCAAGTGGTCTTTCTGCCCCCCGGGGGGCATATTGGGGGCTACTGCCCCCATCTGCCACCCAGTGGGGGGGCAGAAAGACTGAATATGCTCAATTTTAGCTGGAGGAGCAAAGGCCCTTGCCCAAGGGGCCGTTCTCCCCTCCCTTGTGTCTAGGGGTGAATCCCTGCTTGGGGATAGCCCTCCTGGAGGGAAGCAGGCATCCACTGGGTAGGGGTACCATTGGAAAGGGAAGAGTCTCCCCTTGCCAATGATACCTCTCCCATCTTTCTACATGGTCAGGGGGCTGAGATAGTCCCCTGAGCATGTAGAAAGTGAAAATGAAATTAGGCTAAAGGTTCATTTTAGTTTAGTTTATTGTGTTCTGTTCATAGAAATGGCTGGGGGGGCCTCGGGAGCTGAGGAAGCTCTTACCCAGCTCCCGAGGGTTTGGGGGAGAAAAAGATATCCCTCTGCTGTCTGCATCAGAGGGATTTCGTGCCCCTGTCCTCATGACGGAATGGTTCCGTCATGAGCACAGGAGCACCGATGCTCATGACGGAACCATTCCGTCATGAGCATCGAAGGGGTTAACATAATTATTTTAGAAATGCCACTTTTAGAAAGTAGACATGTCTCTGCTCTTACTGCTCTGTGTGCCTTGCAGCCTGTCTCCAATACATGCCTGCAGTGGGTGGCAGTCAATCAATCAATCAATTTCACTTTATTCAGCTTTTTATATAAATTCATAAAAGTAATCGAAAACAGTACATTACACAAGAGTGACCTAAAACAATGCATTATACAGAAAAGTGACACGATTAACAGCTCCTACTTAAAAGTCTCATATACGCTATATAAAAAAGGTTGTGTATGAAGAAAGTGAGTATATAATAAATCATTAAAAAAGAACGGGAGTACACCTGATCAATAGAAAATGATCGTAATTACTAGGGGGCCCTAGGAGATATGATTCAGTTGATTGCACAGTTTTCAAGATAACAAATCTGTGGACACTAGGTGGCCGATTAGGATCACCACCCTAGCGGTGCAGGGACCGGCCGCCAGTGGTGCGGTGGTCCCGCACTGGCAATTAGGATGCCACTGTGGCGGTGGCATCCTCCATTCCCAGCATTTTGGCGGGCGGTGCTCACAGCACCACCCGCCACAATACTGGGAATGCACGCTGTGCATTGTCATGCAAAAGGTGACAGGTACCGCGGGGTGCCTGCCACTTTGTCCGTGACAATGTAGGAGGTACCCCCCATGTGCATCTCCCACACCCCTAATACCCTGGGGGCCCGCAACGGGCCCCCGTAAGCAAAATCTGCATGGCTTTCCATGGCGGGGTCTCCGCCATGGAAAGCCCTGCACCGCTGCCCATGCTAATATGGATGGTGGGGCCTAGCAAACACAGCCACCATATCCAGCCCCTTTTCCGCCCGGTCGACTGGTCGATCGGCAGAAAACCGGCGGACGGTCTTTCCGTCCCCCGGGGTCCCCCCCACCATACTAATATGGCGGGGGGAAATGGGTGGCGGGTGGTGTATGATGTAGGGTGGATCGCCACTGCCATGCAGGCGGTGGCGATCCGCCCTGCATCATAATAGACCCCTAGGTTTCCTCAACTTGTACTCTTCCCTATCTATAGTCCTCCGACTAAAAAAGGTCTCCCTTACCCAACCTGGAGTAATTCTAATTCACTGAATCTAGGTTGGAGAATAGTTCAGCTGTTCCCAGCCTCTCAAGGCAACTCTTTATGTAACTAAGCCATGGAATATGATGGACATAGGCAAGAGCTGTACACTCCATCAGGACTAGTTTACTTCAGATTGATCCTTGATTCAGCCAAAGCTTCAACCACAATATTAGGAGGCGAGGGGACCATAGATCGGAAAGATAGGACAAACCAGCTCTTCATGAGCCTCTAAGTTTGAGGTTCTCTGGGGCACACATAAAAGACGTTTCAAGAAGTTATTCTCAGACACTTGTAGTTCATCCATGGCAACATAGCCCCAGATTGTACTGCCATAGGAGACTTTAGTAATACATTTGGCCTTGTATATCTTCAAGCGTGCAACAATCGGTCTCCTTCCTAATCTTAAGTTACAGTTAAAGATGGCCATGTTAGCATACACCAGATCCCCCCTCTGTCTCTGTTTTAGTGGCCCCCATTTCATCTTATCGTCTATCAGGACCCCAAGATAAGAAAAGACGTCTGTGAGGGAAACCAGTGCAGATCCAACCATTAACTGATAATGCTTTCTTGTGCGAGGTCCCATCTGCATCACGTAGGATTTGTAATCATTTATTGACAAGTCCAAATCCTCCATGAATAAGGAAAAAGAGCTGAGCAGTGATTGCAACACTCTTGCGGTCCGGGCCATGAAGACCGCATCATCTGCATACAATAAAACTGTAAAAATCGGCAGACCACACCCACCCACCTAAGGATAATATAGCCCTATAACCCGCCGTTGCCGGCTATACCGGCTATTAAAGGCCCGCTGCAGCGTTAAAGGCCCGAGCCGAAGGCGAGGGACTTTAACAAAGCTGAGGGACTTTAAAAGCTGGTATAGCCTTGCTACGAAGGGCTATAAGGCTATTAGAACATTCTGCCACTAGACAGAAAGACACATTGGAATGTTGGTGCTCCGGGCTTATACCAGCCATTATAAGCCCGGAGCACTCCATTGTTTTCAATGGAGCTTCCAACATTCCAATGTTCTAATCTTCCTTAGTCTCCAATAAAACCGTCTCCAGTTTGTTAATATATAAGTTAAACAGAAAAGGGGCTAAGATGCACCCTTGACGTATTCCTCTTTTTAAAGAGAACTGATGGAAGACCTTGCGGTCTTGTGAGTATCGAACCTTGGTGTTGGTGTCACTGTGGAGGTCCTACAGAAAATGGACGATATCACCATCTACCCCAATGAACAGCATAGTCTGCCAGAGCTTAACTCTGTTCACGCGATCAAATGCGGATGACAGACCCATGAAGGCCAGATTAATGGTAATGGGGTGGGCAACTGTGTATTTGTTAAGGATAAAAAAAAAGTTAGGACACTGGGCCACGGTTGACCGTCCCGGACAAAAACCACACTGGACATTGGGTTGAATATCACTATCCTCTGCCCAGCTGGTTAACCTGTCTAGGAGGACAAGACCCACCACCTTGACAACCGAGTCCAACAAAGAAATTGGTCTATAATAATAGGTGCTATCTCGATTACCCTTTTTGAAAACTGGCACAATAGTGGAGGTAGCCTAAGTGCCAGGAGGACCAGTTTTTATCACAGCATTAATAACAGCTGTGACGACAGGTACCCAAATCAGATTTATAAAGATCCGGTAAAATACCATCATGACCCGGTGCTTTGTTCTTAGACAGGCCAACAATACCTTTCCTAACCTCTTCCACCGAGAAAGCCAGGGCAGGTTTCCCTGCCACTAACCGAATAAAGTGAAATTGAGTGGGTCGCAGATCTGTACATTCCCTTTAGACTACACTTACACCTGAATAAGCAGTGTCCTGTTTCCCACATAAAGGGCTTATTACCTCCTACTAACAGTCTGGAGCCAGAGCTGGGAAGGAAGGGGGACCTGTACACTTCAAGTGCTTGTTTGAAGTCACCCCATCTTCAAAGGCACAACTGGGTATTAGTACTGGGACTCTGATCCTAGCAAACAGTACTCTGAAGAACTTTGCCAGGAGGAAATACTGCTGTGCTACAACGATGGTCACTCTGCTTGACTGATGCTCTGGAAGAACTTATTGTCTGCTTAGCTCTGCTGCCCTGCTTCCTGCTGATATTTGCCCTGTTGAGGACAAACACCTGGCCTGTCTCCCTTGAACCCAGAGTGACTCCATGGGCTTGTTGTCTTACCCCCTGTTCTGAAGTATCAGGGCCATCAAAGACTTCCTTCAACCCTGCAACAGCACCTGGACTCTGCCACCTGTGAGTCCTGATGAGCCAAGTGGTGCAAATCCAGTCCTGGGTTTCTGAAAAGTGTCTTCTGCTGTACAGAACCAACAATATCGACGTAGTGACGTCTTTGCGCGATTGGTACTAATGCATTGTCCTTTGACACCGATGCAGGATAAGATCGACAACATCGCCTAGACAGACTGAGCGGCTTCATGACAACACAGTGCCTGCATCGTAAAGGGGTTTATCAATGAACCATTCATCGCCTGCGTGAATCTGAAACATCGCATCAAGCCTTTGACGTCACTCCTGGTGCACTTTACTGGGGTCTGATAGTAAACCAAATAAGCCAATCATGGAATCCAACCAACATATACATTTTACAATGGGGAGAGCATATGCACTTTAGCACTGAACAGCAGTGGTAAAGTGCCCAGAGTCATAAAACAGCAAACAACAGGTCAGAAAAAATGCAGGAGGAAGGCAAAAAGTTTAGGAATGACCCTGCAAAAAGGGCCAAGTCCAACACTACCCCCTTCCAGCCAAAATGCAGGGCAGACCAATCACCACCATGATGGTCTTCCCTGCTTGGGGCGATAGAACGAGGACCTGGCCCGCAACTGCAGGGGCAGACTCCAGTTCTACGACAATCTGAACCTATTGGACTCCCTCTGTCCATACTCTCAGGGCCTACCAAGCCAATCCAAGGGGAACCCTTCTCCTCACCTGTGGACACCACCTGTGCAGCACCTAACCTTAACTGGCTCACAGGTGTGTCCCAACATACAGACAGCAAAATGCCACAGTGGCCACTGACAGTAGTCAGTGATGAGACCCAGGCCTTATGCCTCTCAGGGATCTCAAACCTCTGTGGCGCCAGGGAGCGGGGGGCAGTAGCCGCAGGTGCTTGGCAATCTTTGTCCATTCTCCCTCCTGTCAGGTCAGGTATGACATCCTGGCACCGACCCACCAGCCCCAGGCCTGTACCCGGTGGCTGGACCAAAGACTGGGGTGGCCTCTCCCACACCCGGTCCTCCTCTTTGGGGCTCTGTACCCTCCCACTTGGAGTGGTACCCCCTTCCAGAATTGCCAGGGCACCTGTGGCAGGTGTCCTGTGCAATTCGCCCACCAGTTCAGGGGTTCTATCCTGCAACTGGGCGTCCAGGTCAGGGGGGACACCCTGAACCTGGCCCTCCAACCTAGGGTCTAAACCCTTCAGTTGAGCCGGGGTCAGAGGCGAGGACTCCCTCCCACTGCACCCCCTTCCAGATGGCTGTACCCTCCCAACTGGAGTGGTACCCTTAGAAGCAACATGGGTCAGGACACAGATTACAATTGTCCCACCCTCCAGGTCAGACAACACCTGAACCTGGCTTCCCAACCCTGGGACCAACCCATGCGGTTGAACGCACACCTGGCGCACCAGGACTTCCCGGGGAGCACGCATGCCCCCCCTGAGGGTGACACATAACTCATATGTCGTGTGACAGTCTGCCTGGCGCAGATCTCCCGACCCCTGTCCATATGACAGTGCATGAAGATCCCCAGGACAGAGTGGTGTCACCATGGTCATTCACTGGTGACGCAGCCCTTCTGGCTGGACCCTGACCCACTGGTTCTCCCACTGGGGACTCTTTCCCCCCCTCACCCCTCAATCTGGACTTCTGCACCCTCCCAACTGGAGCGGTACTGCCAGACACCAGAACTGATGGAGGCCTGCTTACAGACACTCCCCGTTCACCAGACACTAGGGGATCCCGCACAACGGGCAGCCCCTCAGAACAGACTAGGCTCCCCACCTGGTGTTCCCTTAAAGAACCATCCAAGTTCTGAGACTGAGGTTGGGCACTACCGGGGCATAACCCATTCTCACTCCTTCCCCTTAAAGACAGGACGTGAGGCCCTACACTCCTCTCACTACAACAGGACCTAGTTGGGCTACTCTGAGCCACTTCCACCACACTGGGTGTGAAGATACCTGAACCACTCCTATTGGGATCACTCCCCAATGCTTTTCCAGACCCTCTGGACTCCACCAAAAGGTCTGCCTCCAATGTGAGCTCCCTGCGGTCAGAGAACTCACTCTCCCACAGGTGTTGGCATAGCTCTGGAAAACAGGGACTTACAATATGCTCTCCCACAATTGGGTCACACAGCCCCCTATCAGGGTTAACCAAACTATCCTTCACCTCACCATACAGTGCCTCACACACGTACCCTACACCCCTCCCCTGAGGCTGGCAAGACAGTATCTGTCACACAACCCACACTCTTCTGGGCGATCTTCACACTCACATACCAGGACTTCAATTATGGGGGAACTCCTCTCCCTGCACCTCTCATCTAGAGTCAGTAGAGTGTCCCTCCCACCACTAGGACCATGAATCCCTGCGCCAGTTACCCTATTCCTCTCAGGGACACTGCGCACTACTGGAGCTACCTCATGTCCTTGAACCTCCTGGTGTATGTTAACCCCCTCCTTCAAGTCAGGTGCCATGTCTCTGGGTGTGTGTACTGCTCTCTCAGCACTTGAAAATTCAATATTGCTGCCACCATCTGAGCTGGATTCCTCCTCCCACTCAGCAAAGCTCAATCTCTGAGCTACACACCTTTCTTGTTGCTGGGCTGAGACACTCATGGCCTCAAGCCTCTCGAGCTCCATATCAAACTTCCTCATTATCAAGTCATGCTCCATTTGCATTTTCTTTTCTTCCAGAGCCAGCTTTTTGCTTTCCAGCTCCAGTTGTCCATTTAGTTTCGCCATCTCTGTCTCATGAGCTCTGGTTTCCTTCCTGTCGGCCAACTCCTATGGCAACAGGCCTCTGCCCAAGAGAGCGATGCTCTCTGCCCGCTCAATTTCCTCCACCTCATCAGAGTCTTTTCTTGACTCCATCCAGGCCCTCAGCACCTTGCAAAGATCTACTTTGAGCTTGCATCCAACAGTGGGGACTTAGAATTTCCTGCAGAAGCACTTCAGCTGGGCCTTGGTGTATCTCTCTAATCTCTCTTCTTCCCATTCCATATCATCCATTCCAGAGACTATAGAGGCTGTCCTTCCTGCAGGGAGTGAACCAGGCATGGTTTCTCAAAAATGGAGATTCTTGGCAAAACAAAAAAAATCAATAATATTGTGGCTGCGTTACTGGTCTGCACTCACTATGTGGCGATCAATGATTTACTGTATACAAACTACAAATGCAAATTCGAAAATCCTCACCGCTGCCTCCAATGTTAGAATTGAGGGGGCTCTGGTTGGCGCAGGTAAGTACCAGCGACAAGCAGGGACCCTTTACTTCTAGTCAGGGCGAAGGATGGCTCTTTAGAATAACCCCTGCTCACCCTCTAGGTGAGTGGCGCGAGCAATCAAGGCTAAACTTCAGGGCGTACACAGTTAAGCATTTGCAATTATACACACAGCAAATACATTGCATGCACCACAAACGGACACCAGGCAGGTTTTTATATAAAAATAAGGCTTTTACATATATATCTTTTATGCAGACTTATTACACGACCCAGTAGCGTTTGAAAGGTTGGGCCACGATATCTAATATTGCAGAAAGTTCTTTAGTGCGGGGCAACAAGGTGAACTGTGGGTCTTGGCGCGCTTCGCGCTGGTGCGGTGACCTGGTGGAACGTGTAGGACGACAGGGAAAACAAACGTTGCGGACCCTGGATCCGATGTGAGCTCGCGGTCGAGTTTGTGTGTCACAGTACCTTGTTTCTTTGTAAAGGCGGGTGTGGGGCATCCAGCGGCTCTTCAGAAGGGCGAGGCAGCATCCGGGGCTCCCAAGCTTTATGGGGGGATCTGGTCCTTTAGGCTTACAGGGGGAGTGGTGTGTCCAGGTGGGCAGGTGAGCAGAGCGGGGCAGCCGGGTACGTTTTCCATGTCCGGGCCGTCCGAGGCTTTTGGAGTGCTCACAGCGCAGATTCCGGCGGGAGGGGTGAAGGTGCACAGCGCGCCTCCAGCAGGCGAGGTGACGGGGGCAGCCCAGCACGGCGTAGAGAGAGCGGCCGAGGCTCTTCTCAAGGCAGGGACGGCCAAGCAGCCCGGTCACGGCCCAAGGAGGGGCTGAAGAGCATCAGAGTCACGGCTCCGTCGAGGGAAGGAACACCACAGTCCAGCAGTAGGCAGGCGAAGGTCAGGATGAGCCCAATGGTCCTGGGGCTCAGTTCAGGGGGCAAGCTCGCTTCCAGGCCCTTGGAGATTGTTTTGAAAGCACAAAGTTTTTGAAATAAAAATGGAGCAAGTCTTAGTAAAGGGTTCTTCTTCTCTCCTTTGGCAGCAAGGTCACCACTGCAGGCCAGTCCCCCAGGATAGGGACAGTCTTCCTCCGTACAGCTTTCCTGGTGCCTCCTCCTCAGGCAGAGATTCTTCTTGGTTCAAAGCAGATCTGATTTCTTAGGAGCAGGGCTCCTTCTTTTATACACCATTTCTTTTGTTATTCCAGGCCAGGGGACCTGCGCCTGGTTCAGTCCGGTTTCTGAGCACTTTGTTGACATGATGCAGGCTGCTTCTTTCAGGGTGCAGGGCAGAGCCATCAGATGCTCCACAGGGGGCGGAGCCAGCATTTTGGTGGCAGAGCACAGCCCTATTCAGAGTCCAGGTGTACTCCTCCCACCCATCTATCTGTCAATCTTCCTATTCACCACCAGGCTACCTAGCCCTGCCCATCTGGTTTTCCCCAGCCCTGTCACTCACACAAGCCAGACAGCAGATACACACCACACAGAGGCGGGCTGAAATGCTTTGGCAAGCAAATGCCAACTTTCTAAAAGTGGCATTTGCAAACGCAGAATATTAAAATAAACTTTACTGAAAGAAGTATTTTATTATTCTGAGATCAGGCATACTAAACTTGACTTTCTACCATGCTCTCTGAGTCTGTTGGGATTATAGAGTGTAATAATTCCAGCAGCCCATTCTGGCCTATGAGAGCAGGTAGCCTTACAATAGTGAAAAACGAAAATGGGTGTAATTCACTATTAGGACATGCCACACACATCAGGGCTTGTCCTACCTTATGCTTACAATGCACCCTGCCCTTGGGCCTACCATAGGGGTGACTCATATGAAGTAAAGGGAAGGTTTAGGGACTGGCAAGTAGGTGCACTTGCTCAGTCAGCATGACAGTACCAGACTGCACGCAGGTTCTGCGATGGCAGACCTTGACACATTTTACCAGGCCGCTTCTGTGGGTGGCACAACCAGTGCTGCGAGCTCACCAGCGGCATTTGTATTTACAAGCCCTGGGCACTCCTGGTGCACTTTACTGGGGTCTGATAGTAAACCAAATAAGCCAATCATGGAATCCAACCAACCTATACATTTTACAATGGGGAGAGCATATGCACTTTAGCACTGAACAGCAGTGGTAAAGTGCCCAGAGTCATAAAACAGCCAACAACAGGTCAGAAAAAATGCAGGAGGAAGGCAAAAAGTTTAGGGATGACCCTGCAAAAAGGGCCAAGTCCAACAGGGCTCCTGAGCTACATAGAGGTTTTGGAAATGGGAAGCAGAACCTCGTGCCAGGCCAGCCACCCCAGTTATGATCTCACCCTCTGCTGACCTCAAATCAGTGATCATGGTGCCAGGACGGTAAGCCGTCGCCAACCAGTAAATCAACTTGCCCCCCTTGTACCCCATCTCGTAGACCCGGTCCAGGATATGGAGCCGACTCAATTTTGTGAAATCCAGCAAGTTATGGTGGAGATCCAGTTGTACCTGTGACAGCCTGTGCTGCTTTACCTGTGCAAGTAGAGCTCCAGTGGCACCTTCGAGATCTCTAATCTCATTCTCTAAGTGCAACAGGTCTGTCTATGCCTTATTCGGCCCCCCATACATGAAAATGCCCGGCCTCAAAGGAACATAAATTCCTCTCACAGCATCACTGGAGAGGTTATGGAACCATTGTTGAACTCAAAATAGTCCGTTATAGTATCCCTAATTTATTCCATGAAGACTTCATCCCATAACCACCACGGGTTCAGCCACCCCAGCTCCCTCTCGCCTTGGTCACCCCACCCACTGTCAACAGCACCTGAAAGTGGTCTCATAATTCTTAGGGCAGAATGCAGGATTGTCCAACAACCCCAATATCTAAGGAGGGGAGAAGGAAATAGTCCAGTCTTGAGGTGTTGTGCGGGGGGCAGTGATAAGTTTATGGCTGCTTGGTACAATGCTGAAATTCGAGCATCTACTAAGTCCAAAGTGTCCGCTCAGGATGTGATCCAGGTAGTCCAGGGGGCTCCCAGAGTGGATGTTGTATCCATCACCTGGACCAATAGAGCATTGAAATCTCACCCCTGTAATGTGAACCCAGGGACAGCCTCCATTAAAACCCCTACCACTGCTTCCAGAGTCACTCCCAGCAATGTGTTGGTGCATACATGCTCCCCACCGTCCATGCCACACCATTCAATATCCGATGCAACAATGCAAATCGCCCATGCTGATCATTTTGCACCTCGTGGACCACCAATGGGAAGGTGCATTTCAGGAAAATGGCCACCCCGCTGGACCCTCTCATGTATCCTGAATGGTAAACTTGGGTGTACCTGTATCGCCCTAGAAAAGAGCACTTAGTCGCCAGGAGGTGTGTCTCATGAATGAAGGTGGCAGTGGGGCTATGCCTTTTAACATATGCTAACATATGCTATGACTGCTGCTGCTTGATTTTGCTGCTTAGACCATTCACGTAGTAACAATCTATTTTCCCCTACATGACATGCAATTGACGGTAGCCCCAGGGAGCCAAAATGTGTGTGTAAACTCTTACCAAAAGCAAACTAGCATGGTCCCAGACATAAAACCCTTACAACTGACTAAGAAGCAGCTGAACACCCCAACTTACTGCTCGAAATGCTGTAACAGGCAGCCACCAGGCCCCTACGCACTCAACTACCCTGCAGTCCCCCTTTAAGCATTTGTCGCCCTTAAAGCAAAAACATAACTCCCCAATAAAACACAAATTGTCAGTGGGCTGAGCTCCTCCGACCCTTATTTTAAAAGGCTATAGCAATACTTTGTGACCATCCAGAAGAAAGCCCATTTTACATCTAGTGGGAGCATTCACTACCTCCTCCCCTGCTGGTCTTGGGACCCAGAGGCCGGGGCCAAATGCAGCCGGCACAGGTGGTAAGAAGTTGTGTCCTCCAATCTGTGGAGCTCTCTGGCTTTCCTGTGACACCTAGGCTGCGGTCTACAAGCAACAGCCTTTGAGTCTCTGCTAGGTGTTGAGGACTTTTCACAGCCCTCCGGTACAGGACCCAAGCCCAGGCGCCCTCCAGGGTATCAAAGAACAATATATGCTCATAATAAATTACCTTGAGGCTTGCTTGGCTTTGCAGCATATAGGTAATTTGCATAGAGCAAGCTTTTCTCCTTAACTGCTTGGTAAGTGCATCCCTGCTGTTGCACCATCAGTGTATAGTCTGGGAAGAGCATAACATGGTGTCCCCCACAGAGCAGTTCTCCTTTCTTTTTGGCCTCACGAGGAATTGTGTCTCTGTTGAAAAAGTTAAGAAGCCTGGCACTGATTGATTCAGGAGGAGCCCTCGAGTCAGGCCTCCCCACCAGTAGCCTGTGTGCCCTCTCCACCACAAAGCAGGTCGACAGTGAATCCCGAGGGACTCATGAGTGAAGCTGTTCTGTAATGAATGTCGTGGGCCAAGGCCTTTCCATACCCTCGGTGGCCCCCTACTATATGGATATTGTTGCCTCTGGACCTGCCCTCAGGGACCTCAGCCCTGGACTCCAAAAGCCATGCTCACTTCCGAATCATTGCCAATTCAGTCCGAAAAGATGTAGTGGGATGTCTTCAACATCATTCAGCCGAACTTTGGCCTTGGTGACTCTCTCTACCATGTTATGGAGATCCTGTTAGGGCAAGGAGACATTGGAACTCAGTTTCCCATCTTACTCTCGAGGGAAGAACGGGACTCATGCATTGATTGCAATATTGCCGCCGTAGGTTCCGACTGATCTGAGCCCTGAGGCAGGGTTTCATCTAGCAATCTTTTCTGTCTGTGGCGGGCTTGGTGAATTTATTGAACGTCCCCTGGACCGGGCCACCACCAGTGGTTCAGGCAACAGAGTTTGCCCCAGGGAGCCACCCACTCCTTCCATGGGACACCCTGTCATGGAGAGCTAGTGGTGACCACAGGGCAGTAAGTCCTCCTGGGGGCGGCCGCAGTCACCTTCCACACACCCCGGGCCCTCCGAGGCGCTACTGTCCACATCCCTTAATGCCAAATGATCACAGCAGTCCCTTAGGCTGGCCACAGTGGGGGTCCGCAGCTCATTAGGCACACCAAGGTGCAAGAGGCAGCAGGGCCTTTCTCCGAAGTGCAGTGCGAGTAATATTAGCCCAGGCGGATCACTCAAGCAACAGTGAGGCAGCCTGGAGAAATGTGGCCAGATTAGCAAACCGCACTACTACTAGGGCTTCAGATAACAGTATCTGAGAGGTGACTGTAGGTTAGCCTCGCCGAAGTGCGATAATGCCTGGCACCTATCAGTGAGCACTATGACGAAGGGCCGTACATGGATATGTTCCTCAACTCAGCACAAACAGAATCATGGCGAGACCACACCACTGGCAGGCGAAGGCTACTGAAGTACTTGCAGCGAGTGCCCCTGGCACACATGTCCTGTCGAAGATGGATGCAGAGGTGTAATACTCACTAAATGCACAGCAGGGAAAATGGAGGAGCAGGTTTCACCTATGCAGCAAGTATCGGGCAGAAGGACAGCCTGCACAAGGGTAAGTGCATGTCTCTCAGGACATGGCGTGATGAGGCAGCCACCATACCCTCCCAGCAGCAACTATTATGGCAGATCACACTGCTACCCCTCAAAGTGGTCTCTTCTCTTGAAGAAACGGCATTGTCTTTCCTGTCCTGCTGGGGGCCCCCAGGCATGTCCCTGTGCTACCGGGAGGTAGCCAACACACACTGCCTGCACCGACACTTAACAGGGTTGCAAGTATTCTCAGTCAAGGCCCCTGATAAAGTCCTCAACTGCTCAACCCAAGCAGACATAGTCATCGCTGTTGGCCTTGGGGAAGAATGCCTTTTTATTGCCGCTTGCCAGCTGTCATCTCTGTAATTACAGTTCGGCCATCTGCGGCTACGCCGGGCACAATGGCAAGACAGAGCCGCACCTTCATCTTTTACTGAAGGCTCGGAGGCAGTCGGCAAGGCCAAAGTCATGTCTCTGGGGCCCGGCTGCTCAAACATGCCACAGAGGTATAGTCTGCCCTAGCGACCCTTCTCTGGAGCACCACCAACCAGGCACAGTCACTACCGCTGTCCTTGGGGAAGAAAGCCCCCTTACCGCTGCTCGCAAAGGGATCGACCCGATAATCATAGTGCTGCCCTCTCCAGCTCTTCTCGGGGCGATGGCAAGGTGGGGCATCATCTACAACTCCTCCGGAAGGCTCGCAGAAAGTCTTGCTGAGCTGAAGCAATGTCTCTGGAGACTGGTGGCCCAGCACATCGCGGGAGCACCGTCGAGCAGCCCCTCTCAGGAGCTCCACCTCAGAAGCCACTAAGTCCAATGCGGCCCACCACATGTCGTGGCAGGTAAATGTAGTCACCACGTCCCGCACTTAAAAGCCGACCACTGTTGCCAACCCCTGGGAGGAGGCAAGTAATAAAGGTTTGTGTCCTGGGGGGGGGTCACAGCTATGGATATTGACAGACAATTTGAGGGTCGGTCGAGGAACTCATGGTTATGTAGCTGCCATTTTGGCTGGTATCCACACCCTCTAGCACTTAGGAGAATCTTAAGGAGATTCTTGGCACCCATCGCAAAATGCTGGCACAAGCAATCAAGCAATTTGGAGGACATTTTTGTGAGCTCAAGAGTTGCATATGGGAGGGGCAACCCATAACAAAATACTGGCGCAAACATACTAGAAGTACATTTTGACCTAAGGACCACCCATAGTATATGAATGGTATAATTTGCAAAATTCTGTGATTGGCAAATTTTGTTTATTTTTTGGCATGAAGGGACATCCATGGCATACGTGGAGCATCCACGACAGAATGTTGCCAGTGTTCCAGTTGTGGTAATTTTTGTCAAATAGGGGCACCCAAAACACATTTTGAAAAATAAGGGGTCAACTCCAGGGGTTTGTCAGGATTTGTTTGCTTGGCCCACTATAAAATGACTTGTTTAAGAAGTGCATTTTCAGAGCAAATGTATGTTAAGTTATAATGTACTATTTGATCCCATTTTTTCCACATTTTCCTGGGCGGGAGAAACCCCCCAAACCTATTTTAGAAAGAGGTGTAGCGCAATCATTTCACTCATCCCAATTTAAAGCAAGTATAGTATTATGCCACACCACTTTCAAAGAACAGGTCAGCATCCTAATAAATGCACCTATAATAGACATTAGTGTTGTGCCCCACCACTTTCAAAGAACAGGTCAGCATCCTAATATATGTACCTATAATAAACATTAGTGTTGGGTCATTACATTAGCCATGCAGTTAATATGGAAATTTAGTGATGCCGCGTATTTTGATATGATTTGGGTAAGGGTCATCACTTCCTGTGGATATTCAGGGTCAAAGGCCATTGTTCGTCATTTCTTTTGTCATTCAGGTCAAAGGTTGTGTGTTGTCACTTCTACAACCCCTGACATTTTTGTGAATTGATGTCCATATCTTCCATAGTTTTAAAGTGTGTAATTAATGGCATATTTCGAGACGGATAGACTGGTTGCCTTGTAAAGGAAAAAAAACAATTGCACTACTTTGAAGAACAAATTGCGATGAGGTAAAATTGGGAGAAAAACCAATACTGTTAGAAGATCTTGTGTACTGCTGGAAAAAATACTTCGTAACACTTTTAACTCAAGTTGGAGTTTTTAAAATCACTTTATCGGTTGCTTACCTACTTGTCATTTTTTGAAGTTTTGGTTTTGAATATAGGATTTGAACGAGTGTGTGAGGGAGTATGACGAATAATTGTAGTTCTCCTTTCTTTTGTGTTGGAATTAACTATTTATGTATGGCAAATTTCACAATCGTCAGTGTTTAGTTCCGTATTGAGTGAGGACCGTCACTGGTTCTTCCTCAATATAATTTGATATAGACCAGGAGAGCGAAAAACACACAAGAGGAAAAGAAGGAGAAAAACAGTGACAAAAGGAGAAAGTAGGATTGAAAAAGAAACTCCAAGAGTGAGCTAATGAAGCAAGGAGTGACTGGCGGTGCATTAACGAAGCAAGATGTTGTATACAGACTACACAGTTGGGTATTCAGCACCCCAATCTTTGCTAGCGACGGCTGCAGGCTTCTGAGCAAACCTTTAGTTTTCTGTACTTATTCCTTTATAAATTAAGCACTACCTGGTGTCCTTCACTACCGATGACTGGGTTTGTGCTATAATGTTAGCTGATGTACCTCCAAACTAAGGGACATATTTACAAGCCCCTATTGGTCCCTCTAACACCACGCAACGTGGTGAAAGAGTGACGTAAATTGAAAATGGGAAAATTGGATTTATGAAGCCACACAATGCCACCTTGAATCTCGAGTAATGTAACGCAGTGCAAATTGCTGTATGGCAGACTTACCAGAAGTGGTAGAAGTGCTAGACCTAGGAATGCGTCAAAAACCTAGGCCTCCCCAGGCGAAGAGTAAGAAGGAGAAATATGTTTATTTCTCCTTGTTTTTTCCTCTTTCTATGAGTGATGCATTCTGCAGCACAAATAGAAAGCCTCAGGGGATTGGTTTTGTTTAGGAAGATGCCCCTTTCTGCACAAAAACAATCCTCCTTAAACCACAGGCCACCTTGCATCATGGTGCATGGGGGCCTGTTTTAGCTCTAAGCAGCCAAAATGGAGACAGCGCCAAGAAACGGCAGGAATGCACAATGTTGACTTAAATACAGCACATTTCTGACCTTTCCCTCATGTAGTGCTTCACAACAAGGTGACTTGCTGCGCTGCGCTGCGATGCACTGCGTGACTTGGCCATACATTTGACCCTAAATGTTCTAGCTTTCCCCTTGTGAGTGTCAGCTCAAGCTACAACATATTCAATTTGGGCCCAAATTTATCATTCTTGAATAAGAAGGAATCCCCTTGTGTATTGCTGTAATTTTAAATTTGATTTTCCTATTTGACAGTCTTTTTTAGCAATGACCTCTTGACATATCTGTTTATCTCTTCCCAGGTCAACCTCGACTTTAACACCAAGCAAGCCACCAGCAAGAATATTCTGCAACCTGCACTTTTCAGCTTTGACTCAGCACAGGCAACAATATACAGACTGATGGAGAAGGACAGCTACCCACGCTTTCTAAAATCAGACATTTTCTCCGAACTGGCAATGGGTCGACCTAGTGGCAGGCCATATGTGAGACGGCGGTCTCGCTCCTTCACTTACAACGACTTTCAAGACGTAAAGGCAAATCATGCAGTATGGCTATAGGGTAATCTATTGTGCTCAGACAATTGCCCACCATACTGAAAAAAATTGCAATTATAATGGTCTAATACATGAATAAGTAATTAGTTGCCATGGAGAATGGCTAAAAGTCTTTCTCACTATTCAGTTTAATTCATCTTTTTTTGGGTACACAAGTATCCACAAAAGTTCAAACATACACAATAAAAACACACAAAAATTGTACAATATAACATATAAATAATTAAAATAATTCATAGCAATACATAGTTAAATGCCATGTCATATCAACCATGCATGAGACAATACTGCATGATTATATATTCAGATATAGTCAGTATTCATCAAAATACGGGCTCGACAACCAGTTCTCAGGAAAGCACCTGTGCGACCAATGGACTCATCATCATGGAGCTGAAGCAGCATACTAAATGCTGCCCTAAAGTCTGTAATGTTGCTCCTCTTAAATATGGTGAGCAAAATGAGCCATGTGTATGTGCATAGAATAAAAATCCCCCAAAAATAAAAGTGTGGATTGACCCGAGCTCACATTACACGGACATGGCAAAGAATCAAGATTTGAAAGAAAGCCTGAGAGGAGGCACAACACATATTTGACTTTTGCCAGCCTTAAAGTGAAACAATAAGCTGAACTCCCAGCGGTCCAGTGGTTTACTAAGGTACCTTGCAATTAAGCTGTCTGTTTTAAAATTCCAATATACTGTCACACTCATCTTCCTGATCTCTGTGGCCAATCTTACGTCATGACAATTCTTAACAGAGGTAGCTGTAACGGCTTTTTACTGGTAGCATGATTACCCCCAGGGTTCTTAAAAAGATGCTGGTAACCAATCTTAGGCAAACAAGTTTCCACCCCTGCATACCATGGAATGTTCCTGCCTTTATTGCAGCTAAGTCAATCCATGATAATATCTCTTGTAAGGCTTGCGTCCTTGTTTTTCCAAACTGCTAACCATAGCAAGGTAGGGTGGGCAGTAATGTAATCTTCTATAAGGGGTATATTCAATTTGCTGTGACAAATAAAATGTGGAGAGGAAATGGGAGTCGTCAAAATCCTACAGCAAAATCTATTTTCTTCTGCCTGGATAGTGTTACATTTGGTAATGCACAATACCTCAGCCCCACTTGTAGCCATTGGAAGACATTGCATTGTGAACATTTTCAGAAGGGGCATGAGAGCGGCCCCCCTCCTAGTTTGCGGTAGGCTAAACAATAAGCCAATCGCCTTGGAAAATGCATTCCTACAGTGGGCAATATGCGCCGTCCAAGATCTATTGGCAGCAAAGACTAGACTTAGGTAAGAGAAAGTGCTTGTGCATTTTAAGCTATTATTGCCAATAATAAGAGAGGACAAATTGTACTTCCTCGGGCCACAGGCCAAAGTATAGGATTTTGCAAAATAAGTACGTAGTTCTAGCATGGCCATGAAATCCAAAAATCCTTAAACTAAAAGACGCAGAGCCCTAGGTGTGCCATTTATCAACACAGCGTCATCTGCATACAGCAAGGATTGTAACAAAGAGCCTTTAACTTTAGGAACATCAGGGTGGTAGTAAAAAAGGTGGAGATTATTAATATAAAAAATAAATAAAAGTGGAGCTTAAGCACCCAGAAAAATGCCAATATCTGTAGAAACCTCCCCTGAATGTTTATTCTAATTCAGGCCTTCATGTCCCTTTGCTAATAAGCTAAAAAGTGAACCAGGGCTTCGTCCATCTCACATGCTAAAAGGTTTGACCACAGCTTTTAGTGACTGATGCAGTCAAAAGCTGAGGTCAAATCTATAAACACTATATATAGCAGGGAGTGCTGGACTAGGGTATATTTCCCAATAATTAGATAGAGATCAAGGCACTGCTCGACGGTGCCGACCTTGTTCCTAAAACCTCATTGACAAGGATATAGGATGGACTTCTCCTCTGCCCTTTCCTTTATCCTATTATGTAAGTCCCTTGCTATAATTTTTTATGTGGTCTCTATCAAGGAAATGGGCCTGTAGCAGCCAGGCTGCGACCGGTCACCCTTTTTAAAAATAAGGCCTATAGCAGAGATTGTCAATGTGCTTGGTAAAGGAGAATGGGCCAGACTGTTGAAAACATTCAATAACAGCAGAGCTCAGACTTCAGGGTTATGATAATAAGATGTATTGTTACCTCAATTGAGCCACTTGCTCCCAAGGCTCTGGCTTATAGTGTCTTCAACCTCACCCATGGTCAGGTGCACAGCCATGTGGATGGGAGCCAAGGGAGTTCACTTTGTGCTGACATGGCCGCATAGATGTTAGTAAAGTGTGTCTCCCAAGCCTCACTAGGCTATTTGGAGTTGATACATGATTTTTGTGTCACATATCTTTCACAGCAGCCAAAAGAGTTTACTGTTCTTTTTCTTTGCCACCAGAACTTGTGATCCCTATTGATGGTTCACTGCTTCCTTCTTCCTTGCTGTGGTGACCTCTTTGTCTTTCTTGCATAAAAGTGCCACCTCCAGGGTATTCCTAGGGTTGTCCATAAGGGCCGTGTGTGGTTGGCAACAAAGAA
This sequence comes from Triturus cristatus, assembly GCF_964204655.1. Taxonomy (NCBI): domain Eukaryota; kingdom Metazoa; phylum Chordata; class Amphibia; order Caudata; family Salamandridae; genus Triturus; species Triturus cristatus. The sequence continues at coordinate 1,294,151,759 of NC_140585.1, read as the reverse complement.
TTCGGGACTAAACCATCTGGGCCTGTTGACAGTTTGACGTGAGGGTCTCATTAGCTCTTTCCTAATATTAGAGCAGAGCTGAGTAAATGCCTCAACTGATGGGTATGCAGTATTGTTCTCAGTTAGGCAAGCCATGACCAGGTCTAATTTCTCCTTGATCACTTTATAGAACAAGAGGGCAGGTGCAACTGCTCTCTATTTTACTCTTAAGCCATCAGTGGACAGTTCAAGACTCCTTGCTCCACATTCTCCTCTATAATTAGGCTTGGGGGACACGATCCTCATAATTTGATTAAACAAATTTGACATACAGTGGTAATTCCTCTAAATTGGATGATATTGAAAAGTAATCAATTGTGGATGCACAGCCTCTGTCCCTGTAAGTGGATAACAATACTTCACTTTGGACAGCAGTATTCATGACAATATCCAAGTCATAAGATGTCAAATAGAACAACAGCTCTAAGCCTCTGGTGTCAATTCTATTCTGGGCATGGGTGCAATTATTTGTAGTAACAATGCTAGGCGTGCACGAAGAGTTGGCCTTTGGAGTAAGCCTAGCTTTGAATTCACCTCCTATATAGAAAGCTGCTAGTTGCCCACATGCACCAACAGTGCTTTGTAAGGAGGTGATATAGTTAAATAGAATGGGAAATGATATTGTGACACACAAAACCATCAATAGATATTTTATGTGTCGCCCATGTCTCCTGAAACATTAAAATGTTGTATTGTCTAATGAAAGATAGCCAATCTGGTTCTAACCAGCCAAGCCACGTTCTAACTTAGGCGTAGAGTCGACATGGCATAAGACATTCCCCAGACAAGGAAAGTATTGGATAGGGGCTCTCTTTCAGGTGCAATAGGTGCTGATCCAAACCTGTCTACTGGATTGGACCTCGGGCAATCCAGCCCATCAAAGCCATCAAAGCCATCGAAGGGTAGAGAACCTATTATGATGTGCGAAGTTGAATGAGCTAAGCGTGGCTCTTAATGTTACTGGTTTATAGAAATAGCCTAGAGGGAGAGAGCAAATGTGAATGTTGTTACAACCAATAACCTCTTGCTGCCTCAATATATTTCTAATGCTTAATGGCATACGAAACTGACAACAATACAGTCTCAATCAATATCTTTGTTTAAATGACCCACTCATCCCACCCTCCGCCCCATTAAAATGTCACTAGTGCTCAAAGGATTAAAATGTTTGTGCTTGCTAAGCAAGTTAACACATTTTTTCTGTGGCTCCCCACATGATTCACTTTGAGAGTCCCTCAAAGTTGGCACTTCTGTGAAAACAAACAAATTGGGGAAAACTGCTAGGGGCAAGTCCAGTAAGTCTTTGGTTGACTTGTGGCAGGTTCCATGCTGGTCTTGGCCGTCAGAATTTCTGCAGGGTTATAAATCCCTCTGGGCGTTTATAGGAACAGTAGCTGACGCACCTTTTCCTGCGGCATTCAGCTGGGCCAGCAAACCAGATTTCTGTGACCCAAATTGCACTGCATTTCTTGCATTCACAGTTGCATCCCCCCTTGGACTTATTCCCTGTTGAGATGGACCCCCGCTAAAGAGAGGTGACAGAGCCTGTCCGATATCTCATGGGCCCCTGCTATTGTTGCTGGTGTGCATTGGGGGAGAATGGATGGAGACACTACCAATGCAGCCCTCAAGGCGATCCAAAGGCTTGATCAAGGGCTTGAGTTTGTTTTTAAAAAGTTTACTAACTTTAGTATAAAGTGCTTCAAGTAGGGGGTATCAAGAGATGAAGTGACACCAGTCTCACAACTTGAGGACTGTATAAAGGGGGTTAATTGAGGTTGTGGCTGAGAAGTACCCAGGAAAAGTAGTTGGCTTTTATTAGTGGTAGCACAAGGGGGCTGTTTCCTCTTTACAGCTGCTAACTTTCCCAGCTCTCTTTTGCACTTAGCGACTGTAGCAGAAGCAGGAACAGGCTGTGGAGTCGAGTGATTACCACAATCAGGCTCGTCAAAGGCAACCGTATTGGTGGAAGTGTTGGGGCAAGCAATGTTGGACTGTTGATAATTCCCTTTCGTGGGCTTAGGCTTGTTAACTATAAAATCACCATCAGCCAGAGGAGCCAGCAACACCCCAAAGTTCAGTGACAATCTGCACTCAGGCAGTTCAATTTCATTTGTACTAATACATCAAACTTTTCCAGCATGTTATCAATAGAAACAAAAGGGCGTCACCTGACAAGGGGCCCACTCCACTCCGGGTTTCCCCCAAGCTAAGCGACTGAACACAGAAAAAGCTGAGCTGCTACTGTGCTTTCGCTGAGAGACAGATGCCTCCTTGACTTTGGGTGGAGCTAATTCCATGAGAATGCTGTGATATGACAATGATTCGGTGCAGCTAGAGAGATCCTGGTTAGTTCATGAATACTGATCTCTCCTGTTGCTCCCCCAGTGCTTTTTTCAGTGTGCCGCTCCCTTGCTGGTTCCTTGCTGCTTCCTGGGTCCTTTTCCTTTCTTTCCTTCAGCAAGTGTGTAGTAGGAGCTAACATTTCTCGCATTCACCTTCCTTGACACCCAGCTTTTTGGGAGGCATACCACTAATGTGAGTAGTTAAGAAATACTATGGTCCTCCTGTTGCCTCCTGGGTGTTTGTTCAGTGTGCTGCTCTCCTGCTTTCCTGCTGCTTCTTGGGTTCTCTTTCTTGGCAAGTCTTCAGCAGGAGCTAACATTCCTGGTGCTCACATTTTCTGATGTAACACCTGTGTGGGAGGCATACTTTTGAGCCATACATACCTGGTTCTGTACAGTCAGGTATTTTGGCCAAATCTTATCTGCGAGGACCCTGCAATGTCTCCCCCAAATGCCAATGGCTTATAAGGGGCACGTGGAGCCCTAGGGCAATATAGACCCATGCAGAGCATGGACCAGAAGCAGATATGGCAACAACTGGTGCATCCACACCTGTTGCCTCGACAGTCTCACAAGTGGGTCACCCTATCCTGAAGCTGCTAAGGACCGGCACAACCCGACACCTTGTTGAAGCTGTCTCTAAGGAACTGGTACCAGGGGAAGAATCCCAGTTGGCGGAAATTTTAATGGTGGCAGCAGCTCCAACTATTGTGCCTACCACCTCTCCACCCCCCTCCTCCCAGCTGCAGGAGCAGTGTCAGGACCATGAGCAAGCACCTGGTACTATTGAGCAAGTACCCTGCACTATTAAGCGGCCGCTGGAGGCCATACCACTCTCAGAACTGGTTCCATTAATTCCAACTTTGACATCGGCTGATAAATTACCTGGGGGCAGCTCTGTGCCAACAACTCAAGATGCTTTCGCAGAGGCTGTGTAGAACAACCCACAACCTATAAATGTAAGCACTGTCCTTTATATGTCACATCTGTCCTGGAAAAGTAACAATTATGCAGATTTGCCAAGCCATGTTCCTAGATGAGGACTCACCGGCCGAATCTAATCCTGGAATGCTAAGTGGCAATTGTAAGCCAGGGGTGATCTTAAAAGATGTGGCTGCAAGTGACCACTTACTTGCTCATGACTGCTCTCAGACCACAACTGCGCCACCTGTTTAGCCTGTGGACAATGTTTTGCCTATTGTACAAGGAGTGGTGACTCTGGCTCTAGGGGGTCCGTCCTCTATTGATCAGGACAAAGCAAGACTGTCCAGGGAAAAAAGGAAAAGTCCACGGATCAGCTTACTGCCACGGTACATCAAGTATGTAAACCAGCGAGACAGTGTCAACATGGCAAACCAGGCGAACAGGACGCCAAGAGTAGTCCGCTGAGGAAATGAGTAACTTCCAGGGGAGAAGTCAAATCGATTATATTCCGGCTGTCTGTTACGCTCCCTAGGGCAGAAGTGGAAAAACACTGCTCTCAGCAACAAGCACCACTGGTTCCACACTCCCTGCATATATGCTCCACTCCGATCTCCGGTTCTTCTTCAGGTCTTCTTCGGGAAATCTATCGGATCAATCTGCTCTGCTTATGACTAAGGGGGGGCATATGGAGGAGGGTCTATAAGAGCCATATCTAAGATCAATTATATCGGTCCTACAATCTCAACAGGCCAAGACACAAGCTTATTACACCCAGACAAGAGCAGATAACTTACAGATGCAAAAGTCACTTAAAGAGGTTTCCGGTCAGATTAGCAACCTCACAGCGATGCCGCAGACTTGCAGGAGAAGATCGCTCGTAATGAGGAACTAGCAATGACAACAGCTAAGTCTATCTAGAAGCATGAGGGCCAACTGAAATCTCTTCAAGCTAAGATGGAGGACATGAAAAATCGACATAGGCGGAACAATCTGAGAATTTTGGGGATACCTAAAGACAAAGACAGCTCTGATCCTCGACAATATATGGTTCAATTGTTCATGAAGGCTTTTCCTGATCTAAGTGATTGGGATTGGGATTCACAAATACAACACGCACATCGACTTCCTCTCAATTGTAATGTCTCGGGTGCCAAAACAACACAACTCTGACCTATGTTGATATACATTGGGAACTTCCTCCTCAGACAAGCTATCTCTCTTACTGCTCGACCTACGTCACCAGTGGTAATTGATAATTTGTCTATTGTTGCTTGCTCTGACCTATGTAGATCCACAATGGACCAGAGATGGAAGCTTCAGCAGTTTATTGATTCATTTAAAGTAGCAGGCGTTCAAGCCTTTTTGCAGGAACCTGCCCGTCTCAACATTATGAAAGATGGTCGGTCCCGTATGTGTTTCTCGGAAGAGGATGCGGCCCACTCCTTAGCCTGGGTCAAAGGGGCGAACACTCATATGTCACTACCAAATAATGTATGAAATGATAATATGTTATAATATGCTATAACAGCACTTAAACTTTGCTTCTCTATTTTGCCTTCTCTTTTTTTCTGGTTTATGCCGCTCTACTATTCTGCTACTCTCCAAACTACGAAATTTTCTATATGGGTGGGTGGGGGTCTCGGGTGGATTGGATGGGGGGCTCTACTGGGCTGCTCTCCATCAATGGCTCTAGAATGGGTGATTCCTACCTAAGGCACAAGGGGATGGGGGGGTTTGTGAAGGGTGGTGTTTGCAGTGGGCATTGGCCTCCAAATTAGTGCCACGGTTGATTCTATCCAGTATATTCAGGCTAATAAACCCACATGCACAGGGTGGGGGTGGGAGAAATAGGTCATAATAGGTGGAATTCAAACAGGATTTACATTTTGTTTTTTGTATATCTGGGGTTCACATTATTTCTTTTAGATGGCTAAGATGGCGAAGATTAAATGTATGTGTTGGAATGTGTCAGGGATTAATGCACGATCAAAACAACAACTTGCACATTATAAACCTCATTTGCTGGCTTTAACAGAGACCCACTTGGCATACAAAGATAGGGCCCTACTTAAGGATCTAGGGTACAATACAATTGCCTGCACAACACAGTCTACAGCCAATCGAGGCGTGGCGATGCTCTCTTCTAAAAGGTTTCAGGGCAAGGTATTAAAGACTGCAGCAGACTCTAGGGGGAGATGGATTTTAGTACAGCTGCTTTTATATTCTGTAAAATTTGTATTATGTGTTGTTTATGGACCAAATACTGAGGATCCCGAAATATTCGATACAGTCTCCTGAATTATTGAGCTGGGCAGGGGAATTGGTTTGAATGGGGGACTTTAATTACGTACTAAATTACGGCATAGATTTTACTAATCGTAGGGCCACTGTGTGGAAACGCAGAATTTGGCTCTCCTTGAATGACCTAATTAAATTGTATGGCATCTGTATTGGTTGGCGGACTCTATATCCAACAGATCCTGGTTATACATAATATTCCCATCCTCACAAACAAAACTCAAAAATTGATATGGTTTTCATAAAGCGTATGTGGCTTGAAACAATGGAAATGTCAGTGTGACCAAGGATAGTCTCAGACCATAACCTGATCTACTTACAATTTTCCCTGGATGTAAGTCGTAATGGGCCCAGTACTCCTAGGTTCATGCTCCCTCGCCACTTACTGACTAATAGGGACTACACCAATCTTATTTCGGGGTCTCTTAAGGAGTTTTTTATTACTAATAGAAGCTCAGCTTTTCCATCAATAATATGGAACACTCAAAAGGCCTATGTCCTTGTGGTATTACGTTTCAATATACAGTCAAACTAAATAGAGCCACCTTCATTGAGGCTAATTCTCCACACCAAACCATTCACCACCTGAAACAGCTTTATGCACTTAAAATTGCACAGGGTACTATTGATGCATGCCAAATATTCACTCAACTTCTAGAGATGCGGGCCCATACTGGACGGCTATTGAGGGAACAGATAGCTACTAGATTTGTCAAATAAAAGAGTTTCCAGTATGAATATGGAGAATGGGTTGGCAGAGTATTAGCATATCAAATTACAGAAAAGCAAAGTAAGGGTAAAATTCAGGCCATCAAGGGACTAGATGGGAAGCTTTATTCAAATGCCGCAGCTATTTTAGAACAATTCTCTCAGTTTTATGGAAAACTATACAACCAGTCACCAGAGTTTGATCGATCTAAATGAATATAGCACGTTACAATGCATTCTTTTACTACGCGGTAGGTAACAACGCGGTTATTACAACGACAGCATTGTTGCAACGCAATGCCATTACTACGCAAGTCATTACATCGACTTGCAGTAGATGGCGCTGTAACATTAGGAATGTATAATTTACTATTCCAACTCCAGCCTAGGCAACAGTAGGGAGGGTGTTGGAATAGTAAATTATACTATTCATTATGTTGGAGCGCCATCTACTGCAAGTTGATGTAATGACTTGCGTAGTAATGGCATTGCGTTGTAGCAACGCAGTCGTTGTAACAACTGCATTGTAAAGGCATCGCAGTGTAAAGGTTGTTTCCCATCTAAATGCATAGAGTATATTCAACGCTGCAATATCCAGTGGCGACTGGTGACATTTGAAAGTGGCGGGGCATAGAATTATTGTTGTACTGCATTGTGGTTTGTGAGCGTAGCGAGCGAGCTCGAACAACCTACTGGGGGGTTCGAGGGGATTCTCCCTCCAAGAATATTTTTTTAAAAGAGTGGACATTTTCAAGCAAATTTGAGGAAGCAGGAAGGTTAATAAAGCAATACAATTTAATTATTTATCATTTAAGAAATGTTAGTGAGTTTCTATCTTTCTCCGGTGAGAAAGCCCTGTACTGTTATTGCTGTTGAGTTGCCATCCAGCAATCTCACTGACAACTGATGAGCCTGAGAAAACGTACATTTCCTTCTCCACTCATCCTTGTGCATGAATACACTATTGCACTGTCCACTGCCACATGGCACAGTTCACCAGGACACCACACAAGTGACAGAAGACTGAGGCCTAGATTTAGCAAAACTTGCAGAAAAGGTTCTGGCTGAACCTGTGATCATAGTGTGTGTCTATGTGGGGAAGCGTGAATATGTTGTAGTGTTTCAACACTAGCACACTGTAGGATGTGAAATGCATTACACTAATCAGAGAGTGGCAATGCGTGCCCCATGAGATGAACATCCATGAGGGAATCATAAATGTCTGCCAATCACTCACGTGAGCTGGGACCATGCTGCCTGCTCGTGTATGAGTGTCCGCCTGCTCCCTGCCATGTGCCATGCTCTATCTCAAGTGAGATCATGTGGCAGCTGAATGTATTCTACCCATATCGCTGGGCCACAAATCTAAGCATTTCATATTCTGGGATCGTGGTACAAAATAATGCACATTTCAAGGTTAAACATATCTTACTCTTTGTCTAATCACATTGCGTCCTAATGGTGCTAATCATAAATCAATACAATAAAGGTGTATCACGGGTTATGTATGCAACGCGGCATGATATTCACATGGTGGTGTTAATGCTAATGTCAAAACTTATCTCAGCATTGAACATTTTTTTCCACAGGTATATTTTAAAATGGCCTTCTCCAGTCTTGCCACGCACGGAATAGGATTTTCTGATAAATGGATAGTCTCTGCGCACATCAATGATATACAGCTTCAATAAAACAAAACATGTATTATTTTGAAGGCAAAAATGCAGTTATTTTGTACCTTTCTTAAAAAGCCTTTCCTTCTTAAATTTCAATGTGCAGCCCTTGGTATGATAAGGCTCACGGATACACCAGGAGGTTACGCAGGTTACGCATCTGATGCTGAGGGTACAGAAACTGCAGAGGGCTGGGTTCTCGAGCTGCAGGACCCAAAGCCTGGATCACGCACACAATCAGAATATACAGACTGTGGTTGTCTGCTCTCCTCTAATAAGTTATTGTGCCATTCTATCAGTGCACGCTCATCCGATATTTGATTAACACAAAATATACCACACAAACAGACACCCACCACATGCACAAACACCACCTTATGCCCACACACAAGTAGAGCATAAACAAAAAAAAGCAAGATGCTGAATGCTTCCCTTGTGATCTGCCTTGCAGTAGCTCATCAAATGGTAACCAGTCACAAACCCTCTACCCTAACAGAGATGAATCCAAACAGCACTCCCTGGAAGTAGTTTTAGTGATACAAATTTCTCCAAATAAAAATGACAACCACGATCCGGGTGAGCAGCTTTCTCAAAGCCAAGGATATTTTATCAAAAATGAGAAAGAGGGCATCACCAGACAAACCTCACTGGGTATTCCTTACAAATGCAAACCAACATACCACTGGCATTGAAAGAGTGGTCTACAGTCGTGGCTGGCATGACGGGCCGGTGACGGGGTCGCAAGGATTCGCGGGGAGTATGGGACGGTAATTACAATTAAAAAAACTTACCTTCCCCCTGGTCACGTGCCACTGCCTCAGCTCCTGCTGCTCCTGGCTGGGTCTTCATTTTCCACAGACAGCCTCCCTCCCCTCCCCATAGCCAATTGCAGCGTTGAGATTGGTGCGGACGGCGCCCAGCTGGGAGGACATTTTCTCTATGTAGGCTGCATGCAGCCTACATAGAGAAAAACAGAGAGTGCGCATGACTGTTTTGGTGTGCCCCAGAGGGCTGACCAAACAGTCAAGGCCCACAACAGTGGGCAAGCCACTCCCCCCTGCCCTCAAGCAGGAACGCCCACCCACCCGTCCCCAACCAGGCACTTCTGCTTTCTCGCAGTGCAAGAAGCAGAAACATAAAATTGTAGTTTTACCATTTTATGTTTCTGCTTCTCGCACTGCTAGAAAGCAGTGAGGCGACACCCCTCTGCCCTAATGGAGGAGCCTGGCAATATCCTAACTTTAGCAGAGGACCAGTCAAAGGACTTGCAGTCAGATATTTCATGGTTGGAAACTAAGGCTGTACTAATGGCCCTGACCTTAGGGAAGGCTGCAGGGGAGGAATCACTACCCTTTGAGTTTTATAAGATATCCCAAGGAAATATTAAGTTTGAAATTTGCGTCTGAATTTATTCAGGCAGGAGGGCCAATTCCAACAAGTTGGCAAATACCTAATATTGTGGTCTTTTTAAAAAAAGCAAAACCGGCCGAGGATCTGGGCTCATACCGGCCCATTTCACCCTTTAGCACTGATGCCAAAAGGTTCGCAAAACACGGATTTGTTTCAGGGAGGGACACTATTGCTCACATCAATACAGCAATTGCTGCCCTCAACATCGCTGAGAAGTGCAATATAAATATGCACATGATATTACTTGACGCCGAGAAGGCTTTTGACCGTGTTGCATGGGATTGCTTAAGGATCAAGCTGTCTGCCTTTGGTATAGAGGAAGATTTAATTTAAGTGATTTGGGAACTTAATGAGACACCACATGCCCAGGTGGCACAAGCCAGGAGCTACACTGGATTTTTTCTGATCTTTCGCAGGACAAGGCAGGGGTGTCCACTCTCCCCTCTCCTTTTTGCCTTGAACTTGGAGCCCTACTTACAATCCCTCTTTAGGAATTTTTTATATCCAACCATGGGCTCTCGAAGACCAACAATTGAAACTAAATACATATGCTGAGGATGTCGTGATTTTCTCTTCCAATCCTGCAATAGCAATTACTCAGATTGCTCATGAAGCACGATTATTTCGACCCAGGTTCTTCTGAATTTCTCACTTTGTCCCTGCTTGCAAAGATTCTGGGAAGGGGTGATGACTAACACAGCATTAATCTTGTATGCGCCTTTTAATTTATCTGTTAAGGAGAAAATGATGGGTATCAAGTATGAATTTGTGGGGGATCTCAGAAATGTATTACAATCATGATGGCCTCTGCCTGACTTTGTATTGCGAGGGCATGGATCTCAGAGAGTGGTCCTGAGGTCTCCAAGTAGCGAACCCTTTTCTATCAAATACATGTATTGGAACTGTTTTTGGCTAAAGCAAGGGGTCTTTCTTCGCTCCAAAAATGTATTGGGATCTTGAGAATTTCTAGACTGGACCTTCTTTAAGCCGATAGTGATGAACTGAAAGATGAAATTGTTTTATGTCTATTTATATCCCTGCTATGTCATGTAATTTAATCTAATCTGGGTCAGTCTTTTAATTCAATTACTTTTGTGATTTTTTAGAGCCTGCTAATGTTCAATTGTGATTATTGACTCTGTTCTTCTTCTTTTTTTCTTTATCATAAATGTATCCTGTGTGAATTGCCACTAATTGTCTATCCTATGACCAATACAAAATGTAAAAATTAAAAAAAAGAAACAGGAGGCCGTGTTGTAACATTACCCCTGTCAATCTTGTGCTTCCCCATGGCAGTTGTGCTATAATGTCTCACTTTCCCAAAGTACAAGGGCATGTGTAGACAAAATCTGAAATCCCTTCAGGGGCAAAAATCAAAGAAAGGGGACCCAGCCCAGCTCCATATGGCCATGGGCAGGAGCAGACAAGCCCGCTCTTGGCCCGGTCTTTGCCTGTGCAAGTGCCTAGACAAGTCCCACATGTGTCCTGCGCTGCGGGAGGCTGGAGGACAAGATGTGGTGTCCTGAGTCCCCTCCCATTCACAGAGCATGCTGGGAACAGCTAGTGCAGGCAGGAAACCACTGACGAAAGCTCCTTTCTCACAATTAAAAATGAAATGGAGCCAATGCTCCAATGGCTGCCCAGTTCAGATCAAAACATCCATGGTCAGCAGGCTCATAAATCATATGCACATGTTGGGAAATGCATTCTAGACTAATCATATAACTTTCCTTGAGCTATAATTTGCACTTAATGGTTGCACTCAGCTAGAAAGACATCCCATAAATCAGAAGTGTGGACAAAAATCTCTACTTTTATGAAAAGACTTCCATAAGACCCTAGAACCTGGAATTTATTTCTTGTCAAGTCACCATAAAGGACAATAAATGTGCTCTAGTTGCTAAGTTGCACATTTTTAACCCATTTCTAGTCCTGGCATTTACACAGCACACAGTTTGATCAAGTAAATAAAAAGAAGTCACTTGGGGTAGAGCATAGAAGTCTACCAATAGCATATCATCAGATTATTTCAGTTAGAATCTTTCATTGCCTGTCAGGACTCACGGGAGGTTTTCTCCTTTTAACGCAACGCTGGCTACCATCTCCCCCCTACTAAATTATCAAAGGTCAGTTCATCCCTCAAGCTGGAGTGCTTGTTGGCACCGATGGAACTCCAAGATGGAAGCCAACATGCACATACTGCAACAGCACACTGCTGTTAGCTGTCTAGTCTTTTAGGATTCAGAACACCTGGTGAAGTGTGCTTCAACATTCCACTGCGCACTTCACTGAAGAAATAATTGGAAGAGCACCTGTTTTCCCCAGCATTGTGGAAGTCAGTTTGGGTAGTTACGATTAAATCGGGGTTAGCTCCATCGGAACTACATACCCTCACTAATCAGGTTAGTGTTAAACTATTTAGCTAAAATAAAACATTCTGTGAGAAAAGGTAATCATGTCCGAGGTAAATTTCTATTTAAAAAGGAAACCTTGGAAAAACTAGAACTACCTTTCAGTAATTGCTTTCCTTATTCAGCTGTTCCAGAATCTGTCAGACCGGATGTGACCCTTTCTTTGACTGAAACTTGTTCACTCTTCAGAGAATTAATTAAAAGATGAAAGTCAGGGTCAAAGGGGCTGTTCACTCTTCAGAGAATTAATTAAAAGGTGAAAGTCAGGGTCAAAAGCCCTGCATATTTCTTTCTCATGCCAGTGTTAGGTTTGAAGATAAATAAGTGAAGGCCCAGTTAAGAACTCCAGTAATGTTCTGTGGCCAGAATAAATTAACTCATCAGCAAACATTAAAACCGGGGCAGAATAAATTGTGCTTCCAGCAAACATTAAAACTGAAGGCCTGAATAAAAGGTATGCTTCCTTTTAACATTTAACCAAAGTTCTGAAGTATTGTTTAAAAACGAATTGAAGACAGAAAACCAGTCATCCTACTTCAGAAAGCCCAGTTCAAGGCCCACTCCAGTCTCTTAAAAGTGAGTTAATTGAAAGAAAGAGAAACCCAAATAAGACGTAAATTAGGAATACAGAAATAAATACTTACCTTATCTTTCTTACATTAAGGAATAGCAGGATCAAGTGCAGATTGTACCTGAGAACGAAAAGAAAAGAGATTTGAGTGAAGCCTTCTAATACAACCAAGCAAACAATACATGACAAGTAGAAGAGAAGTAAGCTTCAGTAAACTTTCTGGTAAGATAAGTTATATGTACACCATAGAAAAATCAGTAAGTTTGTGGAAATATGGATTTTTATGATCAGTTATGTCCCCTATCTTGGACCCCAACGGTTTCATGTATAAATCACAAGTACATGTATGTTCCCTCCAGTTCCAGTTATGAAGACGCAAACACATGTGCGTCCACCGTCAACATGTCCTCTTTCAGATCCGCCATGAATGGGCCGGATATTCTATTCCTAAGTATGAAAGGCCACCGGCTTTATATGGTTCATTTATCCCATTTTACAATCCAGGCGAGTAGGCCCTGATTCTGCCATTAAGCCTTTTCCTGCCTTCTGCCTCTGAAAGCTCCAGTCTGAGCTCGCATCTGTATCCATGAACTTTGTCCTACTCCCTGCGCGGCTAACGGTGCCTGACTCGACCTATCTGCCTGCCAAAAACTGTATTTCACCTTCAAGATTATCTGCTCTGCTCCGCTCCTCATCCAATGCATTCCTGTCTAGCAGTTTAAGTAAACATTCTTTCAGCTACCGAGCAAAAGGCCCGGCTTCTCTGTCTTTATGCAAGTAATTCATAGCCCTGTTACCATGGAATATTCCTACCCCCTCGCATCTAGTGTAGACACTTAGACGCTTGTACACGCACTAACAGTCAGTATAGTCAGTATAGAATAAGATTCTATCCTAAGAGACCTCTCTTTTTGGATAACACAGTTCTTTAAACATAGGATGTTAGATATGATTTGGGATTAGGTTGACATAACCCCAGACTTCTGTCTCCACATGTAGAGCTAAATGTCAAGTCCCCTTCACCCCCTAGTTGCACGTCAATCACACGTCATGCTGCTGCGCGCGCATCTCTGCCAAGTATTTCTGCTGACATTGCGAAATTCTTTCATGAAACCACCCATTCATGACATCATACCTGATGACGTTCTTTAAGTTACGCCCAGTTACACCCATTTTAGTTACGCATGTATGTTTTATCTTTGTTATCAACTGTTACGCCTCCTGCATCTGTTTTCACTATAATGCCTCTGTATAAAAATGATTACTTGTCAATAAAGTTGGTCCTTCACTTCCTGAACCTTCGTGGTGATGGAATATGGAGTCCATCAATTTGAATTGATTTTGGAATAAAGCCCGTTCCGAACCTCTAATACCACGGATTCTGCCTCTTATTTTACTGAGCTATTATTATAGATTTTCCGCATCAAATTAAGTTCCGGTAATTAAATTATTTACCACATATATGGCGCCCGAATAGGGACACTTTCTCATCTCACGCGCCGGAGGTGCGTTGCAGGCCCGGTCTCCTGCCACAGCTGGACGGACAACAACGCGTACCCACAGGATTTCCTGTATCTCCCTCCTGCCGAGCGGGGGTAACTGAGGCTGCGATCAACACCCAGACGAGGCGGTGAGAAGTGCGAAGTATCCCGACCAGAGCCTAGCTGAGAGAGCAAGATCCGAGGTATACAGAGGCCCACCAGTTCCGAAGTTCCGAAGTTTCGAGTCGAGTCCAGTCCGGTCCGAGTCCAGTTCAGTTCAGTTCCGAGGCCTTCCGTTCCGAGCTACCCGGTGAGTACCATTGCCGGGGAGGCGTTCTGACGTGCACATAGGTTGTGCCGGTCAAGACGGGTTTGGGTACACAAATCCGGTCTGCACTGTTTCAGCAGTGTATCTGTACTGTTTAGCAGTATATCAAGTATGTCTAGTATATAATCCAGAATTACCTAGTTAGTGCCGAGTATTATGCTTAGTGACTAGTTCCCTAAATGGCCATCATTTTTGTTCATTAAATGTTAAATGTTAAAATGTTTTAAATACGTTCTGCATATTGTGGTATGAATGACTGTTCATTATTGTGTTTTGTTGTATTAAACGTGTTCAAAATTAGGTATCAGATCAGTTCTCAATATGCCGCTCTTTTCGAAATTAAGACAGATCAAAACTAGAAAAGGGGTACTCGAAGAAGCTGTTCCCATTCCTCCTAGGGACACTCCAGGGTACTTCATGTATCATAAACATGGCCTAGACGCCATATTATTTCTTGATTTATGGGTAGACTACACCAAGGAATTACCAGAAAGTCAGAGGTGGCCCGCAGCTGGGACCTGGGATGCAGATTGCATCATGAAAGTAGAGGAAGAATTATGGAAAAAGAAAGCTAGACAGTCACAGAAAGATGCCATTGAATTATGGCGTAAAGAATCATATAGACGTACAGAAAAAGCACTCAGACAGGAAGAGAAAAGTAAGGAGAATTCAAATAAAACCCGAGAAAATCTATTAATTGAAGAAGGTACTCGAGTAAAATCAGAACAAACAGACAGACAAAGAAATGCCCTTATGAATGGTATGTATCCTCTTCTGGCCGAAGGGTTACCTAAGGCTACTCCGGAGATACCAAAAGACTTGCCACCCCCGTTGTTTCCGATAAAAGCACATCCCAAAGGGCATCCCAGAACCGCAGAAGATGTTTTTCTTTCCTCTTATTTAGACGACGCAGCTCCCGAGTATGCTAATGCTGCGCCACATAGACCGCCTGCCGAGGGGGTTCAACGCCAAGACCCTCCTCCGTCTGTACCTCCGCAACAACAAGCTCCGATACAAGTTCCGGCAAGCACATCTGTTTCTACAGCTGTACCCACACCTATGGTTGCTATATCACGTTCAACGAATCCTTTCACATCCAGCACCCCAGGTGGTGCTACAGGAGGTGCATCAAACATTTTTTCCACGCCACCCAGAGTAAATAAACTTTCCTTTCAAGAATTAGCCCACCAACGTACGCCCAAACTAGTAACTCCCGACACGCTTAAGGAACTTCTAATAGATTGTAGATATGATCCTGTGCCCGGCAAAGAGGACGAAATGCTGCTGGCATCATTACGTATCCGACGAGCTGCAATATATTTAGGGAGGCTACCAGGAATGACTACACATTTAGAAAATATATATCACTTTGTCCAGTCAGGGCGAGATTCTGAGAGTATTAATAGAGCCATGGAGTACCAGAAAGTGGAAATACAGGGGGAACTGTTACGTTTCCTCATAAATTGTGTGGTCAGAAATCAAGACCGACCAGGAGTAAATCCGGAAGAAATGCAAATTCTTACCACATGGAGTCGGAATATATCAGAAGGGAGACATGATAAACGATTAAGTATAATAGCTATGTGCCGAAAAATCCGCAAAGAAATAGAACGAATACACGAAGAAAGATTAGCAGTAGACCAGCCTGAACAAACGGAAGAGGGGGAAGAATTGGAACTGCCCACAGGACAGTTAGAAACAATGGCCTATGTAGGTAGAGGGAAATATTGTAATAATACTAGATGCTTTACTGATCCGATACGTCCGATACGTCCAAATAATAACAGAAATTTCCAAACACCTATAATAAATATAAGGTCCCCCGAACATGCGTTCCAAGCCGCTGACAAATTACTCCGAGAACGAAGGGGTTATCATATACTCGATTCTATGGACGAACAAGAATTAGCCAGGTCAGCCGTTCACTGGGTTGACAGTCCCGGAAAATATAGTGATGATACATTAGGGCACACGTTTTTGAACCTCACCCCAGATGAACAGCGTTTAGCTGGTATCTATATGATTCAACAACTCCTTATATTATATAAAAGCCAACACTCCGATCCTGGTCCCTTACCTGATATATTGACTGAATTACTCACGAATAAATGGAGAGGTTCAGGTACTGAGTTAATTAGAGAAATACTAGAATCCAGAAAGCAGTACATTCTTTTTGTATGCCCCGAACATGTCTCACTGCCCATCAAGGAAAGAACGACGTATTATATGGACAGACAGAATCCCTTACGCGAAGTGCACCCGATAAAAGGTGATGACAATCAGTTTAAACGTGTGTTTGTATACACACCCATATCTAAAATAGAACTATTAGAAATGAAGAAAGTGGTACCCAGTCATGACAAAGACCCAGCGGGTTTCCACCGTGAAATTAAAGACATGTTGCTCATGGGAGAGTATACCTATCCCGACATTATGAAAATATTGAAGGTATTAATGCCTGCGGGCATTTACGAAAAACTCAAGGAAAAGGATTGGGAGGTGGGAGACCAAAAGATAGATTGGACAGCATTAGAAAACGAAGAAAAAGCTCGAGGTCCAGGTTCAGGGCTTGGGGACAAGACCAAAACACTACCAGGTTTACTAGTACAGGTACTGCCACGTTTATTAACTACGAAAAAGGAAGACTGGGGCGCAATCTCAGCCTGTAAACAAAAGCAAGATGAAGACACTAGTGATTTCTATGCCCGATTCGAAAAATGTTTTGGTATAAATAGTGGAATAAAAGCAAGTAGCGAATCGTATCCACATCTGTTTGTGACAAAATTAGTTGAAAATTCCTTGCCCCAAGTTAAGAATAGAGTATTGAAATTCGAGAGTACCTGGCAAGGTAACACTCCGTCACAAATGTTACAAATGCTACAGTACCATCACAATAGAATTAGAGAGGAACAAGAACATGAACAAAGACGCATGAAAGACACGAAAATGAAAATGCTAGTTTCTCAGACAGTTCCAGCTGACGGTCATAAAAAGGGTATGACACAGTCCAGTGTTTCAGCAGGTCCTGTAAAAGGGACATGCAACTATTGTAAACAGCCAGGTCATTATGTACACGATTGTCCAGTTTTAAAACATAATATCGCCATAGGTAATACAAAAGAAAGACCACGGCCACTTAGACAGGATCAGAACCAACAAGGAGCCCCGCAGCATGCACAGTCCATGCCAGCTCCGCAACAGTCTCTGCCAGCTCCACCACCGCAGCCTATTGCTGCCACACAGACAACGACACAACAGATGTACCAGACCGCACAGTATGACTATCCTGATTATCAACGATACTCATGAAACAGCCTAGAGAGGGAAGTTGGCTTACCCCTTATTGAGGTCCCTGTAGATCAAGAAGGACCTTATGTACACAGTGAACTATTAGGCCAAGATAGAAAATTTTTACTTGATACAGGGGCAAGCCGAACAACTATAAAACGTAGTGAAGTTCCAGGGGCACCCCTCTCAGGCTCACAGAATATTTCCCTTGGCTTTTCAGGAAAACCTATCATTAACGAAGTATCACAGCCTCTTCCCCTTACGATTGGTCCCTTGACACGAACTACAGATTTATTGCTTACTAAATCATGTCCAGAAAACCTGTTAGGTATAAAAACTTTGAAAGCTCTAGGAGCTATAATATGTTGTTCTCCGGAAGGAGTAAGATTGTTTCTACGTGATTTCAAAGGGCACTACGTGTCCCGAGACATGGATCACTGACTGCAGACTTTACCCGCACATTTATGGGCACAAGGCCCTACAGATGTTGGTTGCATGAACATTACACCATATCGAGTCACACTAAAGACAGGAGTGGTACTACCACGAATGCGACAATACAAGTTACCCCCAGATGCTGTAGTGGCTTTACTGCAAATCATTGACGAGCTTATTACCCAAGGAGTGGTTGTGGAAACCGACTCCAATGTATGTAATTCACCGATAATTCCGATTCTTAAACGAACTGATCCAAAAGCCCCACCAGTATATAGATTGGTTATTGATCTGCGCGAATTAAATAAATGTATTGTACCACAATACCCCGTAGTCCCAGATATTTCTTCATTACTGACAGCCATTGATTCCGAAGCAACATTCTTTACTGTAATTGATCTCAAGAATGCCTTTTTCAGCGTCCCAATAGATCCGGAAAGCCAATACTTGTTCGGATTTAGTTTAAATGGACGAAGCTTTAAATTCACACGCGCACCTCAAGGATTCACAGAAAGCCCCAGCATCTATAGCCAAGCACTGAAACGAGAACTTGACAGTATACACATGCCAGTCAACACTGCCCTGCTTCAATATGTCGATGATCTGCTGATCACCGCTAGAAGCGAACCTAAATGTGAAAAAGCCTCACTGACGGTTTTACAATTCTTGGCCGAAAAGGGGCACAAGGTGTCCCCTTCTAAGCTGCAATTCTGTGTCCAGCGAGTTGTTTACCTTGGTCACTCGCTGTCCAATGAGGGAAGGCAGCTTACACCCGATCGCATCCAGTTAATTGCTAACATGCCAATACCCAAGACACAAAAGGAGGTGCGGGCTTTTATAGGCCTCACTTCATATTGTAGGCAGTGGATCCCTCAGTATGCATTTCTAGCAAAACCACTCATTCAGTTGACAACACAGGAGGCAGCCACATCGACTGTCCTCCCTTGGACTCAGGAACATACACAAGCTTTTGAAAGCCTAAAGAAAGCTTTATGTCAAGCACCCGTTTTAGCAACACCATGTTACAATAAACAGTTTACACTCTTTGTTACAGAACGCGAAGGTACTGCCTTGTCAGTACTCACTCAGGAACAAGCAGGATCACACAAACCATGTGCTTATTTTTCTAGTACATTAGACCCCGTAGCTCAGGCTCTGCCTGCATGCCTGAAATCAGTGGCAGCGACAGCTTTAGCAATCAGACAAAGCGATGCCATAGTGTTAGGACACCCATTGACAGTACAAGTACCACACGCAGTAGAGGTTCTCTTGAACCGAACGCAAACATAACACTTGACTATAGCAAGACTCACTGGTTACGAATTGACATTGTTTCAGCCACACATAGAAATCAGACGTTTTAGTACATTGAATCCTGCCACACTGTTACCAGTAAACGGAACAGACCCATTAGCACATGATTGTATTGAAGTTATTACTATCACGACGAAACCTAGACAAGACTTGACAGACGTCCCATTGACAGATCCAGACCTGACGTTGTATGTAGATGGTTCATGTATGAGAACAAGTACAGGAGAGCTAGTGGCCGCGTATGCAGTCACAACAGACACTGAAGTCATTGAAACAAATCGTATTAATACCTTGTCAGCTCAAGCAGCAGAGCTCATCGCTCTGACACAAGCCTGTATTCAAGCCACAAATAAGAAAGTTAACATATACACTGATTCACGTTATGCATTCGGAGTTGTACATGACTTCGGCGTACTGTGGCGAGAGAGAGGTTATTTAACTTCTCACGGTGCCCACATTCAGCACGGACCCCTCATTCATGCCTTATTAGATGCAATACATCTACCCACTGCAATCTCAATTATGAAATGTAAAGCTTATACGAAAGTTACTGATATCATTTCCCAAGGCAATGATCTAGCTGACAAAACAGCTAAACAGACTGCTCAAACTCACACATCTGACATGACAAAGACAATAGTTCCGACATCAACACATTGCATGATGGTTAAGGATCCCGCTCTTGACGTAATTGACATACAGACACATGCTACACCAGACGAAATAAAGAAATGGACTGAATTAGGAGGGATCCAAACGGATCAAGGATGGATGACGAAGGAAAAATCTGTATGGTTTCTTCCTGATTCAATGGTCCAAGTTATCATTAATACAATACATAGTCCAGCACACCTAGGAGAAAAAGCTATGCTAGACAGCATTCAACACATTTGGTTCAACAAACATTTACGAGCAGCAGCTAAACAAAAAGTTCGTACCTGTATGATCTGTTGTCAGTTTAACCCAGGTAAAAGCATTCCCGTCGAACAGGGTGGATTTCAGCCTCCTGAGCACCCTTTTGAAGTCCTCCAGATGGATTATATCCAGATGGAACGATGTCGAGGATTCAAATATGTTCTTGTAGTTGTCTGTGCTCTTTCCCGTTGGACAGAGGCATACCCGGTTTCAGATTACACTGCCCCGACTACTGCCAAACAGTTAGTCCGAGAATTCTTCCCACGGTACGGTTTACCACGTGTTGTCTACTCAGATAACGGCCAGCCGTTCTCATCCGAACTAATGAAACACGTTTCACTTTTGTTAGGCTATCAATGGAGATTTCACTGTGTCCGACACCCCGAGGCAGCAGGTCTCGTGGAACGACATAATCAAACTCTGAAAATTAGATTGTCCAAAATATGTAGAGAGAAAGGTGTCGACTGGGTAGTAGCCTTACCAGTTGCACTCTTTTACATGAGAATGGTAGCGCACTCTCGAACAGGGCTATCCCCTTATGAGGTGATCTTCGGTAGACCACCAAATATGTGGGGGACGCCTATACCACGCAAAATAACTGATGTAGACTGTAATATGCTGACAGATTACTTGGCTTCCTTGATGTCTGCACTACAATCTTGTCGTTCACAGGTAGCTGCAGCCTTTCCCGACAACACTGAGGTGAAACCCCATGACGTAGTTCCCGGGGACCTGGTGTTAGTGAGGAACTTTGACCGGAAGTCTCAGCTGGATCCTAGGTGGAAATCGCCTCAACTCGTACTGCTCACCACGAGGACAGCCGTGAAGATCGAAGGTCGCAAAGGCTGGATACATTCAAGTCATATCAAGAAATTTCATGGACTACCATCCGATATAGAGACTATGGGCCTCATGTAGGTAAATAAATTTTACCGGTTCTTAAATACCGAGCCGTACCGAATCGGTAAATTAGAATCGGTAAGTTATATGTAGGTAAAAATTCGGTAACAGTTACCGATTCGGTAACATTCGGTAAATACGAATCGGAATTCACCGATTCGGTAAATACCGAGGTGATAATTACCGAATCGGAAAATACCGAGGTGGTATCTACCGATTCGGAAAATACCGAGGTGGTATCTACCGAATCGGAAAATACCGAATCGGTATGTACGGATTCGGTAAATAACATCACATGACTTGACGAAACAGCTAATCCTGTGCAACGACAGCCCACCCAACCAGGAACTGCCCACACCCAGGCAGGTGTACACAATTAGCCGACGTGGCCACACCCAGGCAGGTGTACATAATTAGCCGACCCTGGAGAGGCTTGGAGTGCAGAGGAGAGGCAGGGAGCAGTTGCATGTGCGAGCGGGAAACGAACAGCATGTCCAGCCAGAGAACACAGAAAGACGGAGGGGAAAGGAGGAGGAAGCTCAAATTCAGCCCCAAGGAACTCCAGGTGCTGGTGGAGGAGGTGGTGAAGCAGCACCAGAAGCTGTTTGGGAGGCAATCCCTGCAAGTGCCTGAGGCCGAAAAGCGCAACATATGGCTGGCCATCCAGGCGCAGGTCAATGCTGTGGGAGTGACCCACAGGGACATTGAGGTCCTCAAAAAGCGCTGGTATGACCTGAGGATTGTGACCAAGAGGAAGATGGGCGACATCCAGAAGGAGGCCAGCCAGACCAGAGGTGGAACCAACAGGGCACCTGCCCTCACCGAACTGGAGGAGCTGGTGGCGGCCACAATCGAGCAAGAGAGCGTCGTGGGTCTTGGGGACGCCGACAGCTCTGCCAGAGCCGCAACACACCAAGGTAAGATGAAAGCACAGCAATGTAGCCTCCCCTACCCCTATCCCACATCCCCCATTGTGAAACGAGAATCACACTGCAGTCCACACGTGTCAGTGCAGACAGGCAATGCATTCCGGGAGATGTAGTCAGGGCAACACTAACCATGACGTAAATGTCACAGGGCAACAAGGCATGTCACGCACTCGAGGCACAAGGAGACAGAGGACAGATTGGAATGTGAAATTATTTATTGTGACGCTTGCAATGCAGCCCTTCGGGGACACTGAGCCAATGTTGTTTTTCTGTCCACAGATGTGACATCATGCAGTACAGGGCATGCTGCAGGGGAGACGGCACACCGGCCACAAAAATCACCTCTAGCCAGCACGAGTTCAGACCAGGGAGCAGGCCCACTGGCAGCCGAACCACCAACACAGCCAGCCTCGCCGCACACAGAGCCAGCATCACCTCACCGAGAGCCAGCATCACCACAACCACAGCCAGCATCGCCACTCATGTTCGAATCACCGGCCACATCTCCGCTTGCAGGTGTGAGAATGAGGAGGCGTCCAGCAGCCAGGCTACGAGCCTTCGACACCTCGTCAGACGACAGCATGGGCCCAGAAGACCGCACCGGGCACCAGGAAGGGAGCCATCCCACTGTGCCCCACACCTCACAGGCAGCACAGACGGGAGCAAGAGGGCGCCGCAGGTCGCGTGTCCAGAGTCCACCAGCACCCACTGACGGCCATGGTGTCTTCTTGGGGCTCGAGGGCCAAATGTTGAAGCAACAGCGCCTGCAATCAAAGGCAGTTATGTCAGTCCAGAGGCACATGCGGGTGATGAAGACAAGCTTAGTCAACATGGACACAAACATTGGCGGCATGGCTGCGGGCATTCGGGACATGTCCCAGTCAATCCAGCAGTTGTGCAGCAAATTAGATGCTGACATCGAAGCACGGCGCCGGGAACGCCAGAGAAGGGACACTACCAGCAGGGCACTCAACCGTCTGGCAACTGCGACTTCCCTACTTTGCCGGCGCTCTGTGACGATGCAGGAGGGCCTAACACAGTGCTGCAGCGACCTGTCTCGGGGGATGGTGCAGGTGACAAGTGCACTAGGGGTGCTATTGACTAGTCAGGCGTCGACAACTGCTGCAGGGGATGCTGCGGAGAGCATCGACACCAGCAGCAGCATCACACCCCCCGTCCCCGAAGCACGCAGGAGCAGCAGGCGGCTTGGGGTTGGCTCTAGTGAGGATGCACAGGCCGTGCAATCCACCACTGCAGCGCGTATGCGCAAACATTGATGTGGCCCTGCTTAGCCACTTCCCATTGGGTGACGTAACCCTGGACATACTCCTTGTATAGATGGTATATTGCCAGATTGGCCTGTTCATGTGTTCATGGCGTGGTGCCACATTAAACTACGTCATGACTTCTCACAACTCGCTGTGTCCCCTCACTTACTCAGAAATAGTTGCATGTGATCTTTGCCCGTCTCTCTCTCCCATCGATTGCAGTTGGCACTCTAGCTGCGCTGCCCTCTGGCTGGCCTGACTCATCCTCGTTGTCCTCAAAATATGTTAGTTCCACATCTGTACCTTTTTTCGTGGCAAGGTTGTGCAGCATTGCACAAGTGGCAATAATCTTGCAGCAGGTGATGGGTTTGTACTGGCGTGCGCCTCCGCTCTTGTGGAGGCAGCGGAACCTGCTCTTCAGTAGTCCAAACGTGCGCTCCACCACATTGCGTGTTGTTTTGTGGGCCACGTTGTATCGTCTCTCACTCTGGGTTGCTGGGTGTAGGTAGGGAGTGAGGATGAATGAACGGCATGCATATGCACTGTCGCCTGGATGAGTAAAAGGGAACCATCAGTTACATGCCTCTATACACTCTGATTTGCAGGTTTCAAGGGGCGTCACTGTTACTTACCCAGCAGGTATCCCTCTCCGAATTCGCCGGCACTCAGTCGTGTGTAGATCCCACTATTCTGGAAGATGTAAGAGTCGTGGGTGCTCCCAGGAAACTTTGCAACAATATCTGTGATGATGTTCCCTGCATCACAGATCACCTGCACATTGATGGAGTGGGTGGACTTCCTGTTCCTGTAGATGTGCTCTGTATCAGCTGGTGGACAGATTGGGATGTGTGTACCATCAATACAGCCGATGACATGGGGGAACTGTGCCATGTGATAAAAGTCTGTTTTTGTTTTCTGCAGTGCAGCCTGTGTGTTTGGGAAGCTTATGTAGTGGTGCATTCTCTGCATCATGGCATCCAGGAACTTCCTGAAGAAACGGGACAGGCAACTCTGGGATACACCACCCACCGCAGCTATCACCACCTGATAACTGCCGGATGCCAGTAGATGTAGGCTGCAGAGCACCTGCACATGTGGTGGTATGGCGTGCGCCCTTCTTGTTGGCTGGTCCAGGAGTGGGTGCAGGTCCCTTATCAGGTCCATGATGGTTTCGGGGTGTAGCCTGTACCTCTCATGTATCTCTGCATCAGTCAGCTGGAGTAGTGTGATGCGCTGTCTGTAGATTTGTTCCTCCCGTCGCCACACCCTCAGTCCTGCTGCCTGTAGACGTAGGCGCCTTGCAATGACGTACATGGCGGCCATGTTGTCCACGCTGTTGCATTTTGGGATTGCTTATGTGCATTGTTGATGGTTACCACCTGCTTTCAATCCGTGTTAATTACCGACTCTTATTTACCGATTTTCCTGGATTTCTTAATTACCGACTGCTCCTACATGTCATTTTAAATTTTTACCACTTCATATTTACCACTTCATATTTACCGATTCGTTAATTATGTATTCGGTAAATATGAATCGGTATTTTAGAATTCGGTAACTATGAATCGGTATTTACCGCCTCATATTTACCGAAAAGTGGTTTTTGGACTCCTACATCTCACTTGTCTGAATACCGGTCGGTAACGGCATATTTACCGAAAATCGGCCGTTACCGACCGGTATTTCGCTACCTACATGAGGCCCTAAACCCTGTATTTCCTCAAAGACAGACTCAAAGCTCCCCTTGGTTGAGCAAACGAACTCAGAACTATATAGACTAAAATTGAGGTCCAATAAGTCAGACAATTTGATTGTTTAAGTCCTCTCCAAGGTGAATCGGTTGAATTTGTCTCTGACATGTATCCCCTGGACCGGAATAGAGAAAGAAATAATCAAATCCAGTTGAAACAACATGCGTACTGTAAATCACTGCGTAGTCATTGCACAGTGACGTTATTAATTTTGTTTTTCTTATGTCTTTTAATAATCGCTGCAAGTATATTGTTGCACATATATTATCCTATTTCTAAACATGTTTACAATGTTACTACTGAACACTCTTTTAGTGAATTACCCCCGCATGAGTTGTCCTATAGATTTGCGCTGCGCAATAACACTTTTATTAGTATGTTACATCATTCCCATCAGGCTAGCAATGCTACAAATTGTTGGATATGTGGCCGACTCCCTCCCTATCAGAACTCTAAGGGAATTCTGCCTCTCTTTCCATATCCGTTCACACACAATGGCTCCTGTGGAGCATGGTTTAGTTTAATTAATTCCCTAGATTCGAATTCCGCAGTTTATCAAGACAACTGGGTATGGGGAAACCTGAACTTAGTTTTGCTTAAAGTCTGTTACCCTAACAAGGAGGGACTTCCCAAAAGAACAGGAACTGATTTAGAAAATGAAGTATATGGATTAGGTAATTTCACGCTTAATCTCATGATCCTGAATATTGAATCCGAAGCTGCACCAATTTTGCCTGCTATGTCAGTATTTCCAGTTAAAGGTGAATTGTGTATAAGAAAGAATGGCTCCATACACATGGGCCATAGTAAATGCACCACTATAATAGAATTCAGTGATCAAGGCAAATCTACATTTAGAGCTTCTCGCCATTCCTACTTTGTATGTGGTCAGACTGCATATATACGTCTGCCTCTAGATTGGGATGGTACCTGCTACATCGGATTCCTTTTGCCACCTGTTTTCCTAGCTCCTCCTGATTATCATAGAAATACTCACTTAGTACACAATAGAGAACGGAGAGATCTCCCAATAGTCGACTACACTGAAACAGCATGGGAAAAATACACAGATTTCAATAAATGTCTCTTTCCCTATATAGGTACAGTCACTAATAGTAAGCTGATACGTAGATTAACAAGAACCCTTGAAGCAGTAGTGAACGAAACTATTTCCGCCTTAGGCAATTTAACAGAAGAGCAGTCTGTTATGCGGATTGTTGTGCTTCAAAATCGTCTTGTCCTTGACGTCATTCTGGCCGATAGGGGCGGAGCTTGTAGGGTCATCGGATCAAGTTGTTGCATTTTCATACCAGAAAATTCGCCGTCTGTATATAAAGCCATAACCCGCCTTCATAAGATTGTAAGCCAGATACACCAGAATCCAGGCACCTGGACTTGGTCCGGTTGGTTCTGGGGCGTGTTGTCAGCCTGGGGATGGAGAATGCTCTCCTTCCTAGGTATTGGCTTTCTCATACTATTCAGTTGCTGCTTATGTCTACAATGTGGGCCAGCGATTTGTGGTCTGTGTGCCACCTCGTGTATCCCACATCCAAGTTTTCGTTTAAGATCCCGGAAGAAGAAAGAAGAACAAATGATGTTATATGAACAGATCAACGGATTGATGAAGATTGATATCTCTTAAGGGCAAGTAGGGGACAAGGAGGGAATGTGGAAATATGGATTTTTATGATCAGTTATGTCCCCTATCTTGGACCCCAACGGTTTCATGTATAAATCACAAGTACATGTATGTTCCCTCCAGTTCCAGTTATGAAGACGCAAACACATGTGCGTCCACCGTCAACATGTCCTCTTTCAGATCCGCCATGAATGGGCCGGATATTCTATTCCTAAGTATGAAAGGCCACCGGCTTTATATGGTTCATTTATCCCATTTTACAATCCAGGCGAGTAGGCCCTGATTCTGCCATTAAGCCTTTTCCTGCCTTCTGCCTCTGAAAGCTCCAGTCTGAGCTCGCATCTGTATCCATGAACTTTGTCCTACTCCCTGCGCGGCTAACGGTGCCT
Organism: Triturus cristatus; assembly: GCF_964204655.1. Lineage (NCBI taxonomy): Eukaryota > Metazoa > Chordata > Amphibia > Caudata > Salamandridae > Triturus > Triturus cristatus. The sequence continues at coordinate 1,294,124,743 of NC_140585.1, read as the reverse complement.
GACTCGACCTATCTGCCTGCCAAAAACTGTATTTCACCTTCAAGATTATCTGCTCTGCTCCGCTCCTCATCCAATGCATTCCTGTCTAGCAGTTTAAGTAAACATTCTTTCAGCTACCGAGCAAAAGGCCCGGCTTCTCTGTCTTTATGCAAGTAATTCATAGCCCTGTTACCATGGAATATTCCTACCCCCTCGCATCTAGTGTAGACACTTAGACGCTTGTACACGCACTAACAGTCAGTATAGTCAGTATAGAATAAGATTCTATCCTAAGAGACCTCTCTTTTTGGATAACACAGTTCTAACATAACATAGGATGTTAGATATGATTTGGGATTAGGTTGACATAACCCCAGACTTCTGTCTCCACATGTAGAGCTAAATGTCAAGTCCCCTTCACCCCCTAGTTGCACGTCAATCACACGTCATGCTGCTGCGCGCGCATCTCTGCCAAGTATTTCTGCTGACATTGCGAAATTCTTTCATGAAACCACCCATTCATGACATCATACCTGATGACGTTCTTTAAGTTACGCCCAGTTACACCCATTTTAGTTACGCATGTATGTTTTATCTTTGTTATCAACTGTTACGCCTCCTGCATCTGTTTTCACTATAATGCCTCTGTATAAAAATGATTACTTGTCAATAAAGTTGGTCCTTCACTTCCTGAACCTTCGTGGTGATGGAATATGGAGTCCATCAATTCGAATTGATTTTGGAATAAAGCCCGTTCCGAACCTCTAATACCACGGATTCTGCCTCTTATTTTACTGAGCTATTATTATAGATTTTCCGCATCAAATTAAGTTCCGGTAATTAAATTATTTACCACAAGTTAAAAGGCACAGTAAATAAAGGTTTTTACATGTTAATGTTGCAGTCCTGTAAGAAAAAGAAGACGTAGCTGAACAGGCATGTTATTGGAGCAGTCTCTTCTCTGTCCCAACCCCTTTTCCCCTTAGAACTTACCTGCAATGGAATACTAAAAGACCTAGCAGGGTTGGTTCTGAGAAGGGTATTGGGGTCTAGTGTCATTCTGCTCCTGTGTGGTTCAGACAGCAATAAGTATTTAGACCCTGACAGAGTGAAGTGCCCACGTTGGTACAAGCACCTGAGCAGAATGGCAGAAGGACGTGATTTAAAAAATTTGGGCGAGATTTTGAGTATTATATAAAGGGACTTGGGGGCAGTTAGAGAGGAAAATAAAATACTAAGACAGGAGATAATTACCTTTAAAACGGGAACACCAGTTTTGGGATCTAGGCCAAGCACCACATCCTTTGAAACCCAGAGTCCTAACATCAGCACTTCATCCTTTGCCCCCACACAAGTAATCCACTCATTATCCCCAGTAATTCCTCTTGCCCCTCCAGAGCGATTCAATGGAGACCCACAGAAAGCGCAACTTTTTTTTGACCCAATGCTCACTGTATTGTATGTGCCGCGCAACGATCTTCCCCGATGCTCAATCCAGAGTGGAGTTTCTCTTGTCCTACCTTAGTGGGGATGCCGCCTCATGGTCCATGCCATTATTAACCAAGTATGATCCATCTTTGTACAGTTTAGATGACTTCAAGAAGGAATTTCTCTGAATTTTTGATAGGAGAACAGCATCTCAAGCTTCAGACAACGAACTGTTGGAGTTAAAGCAAGGAAACCGAGAACTTGTGTGTTACCTAGCCCAATTTAATAAACTAGTGGTCGGGACCAACTGGCCCGAGGATAAAATAGCAGCAGTATTCTACAGAGGATTGCGAGAGGAACTGAAGGACCCTCTATCTCAAATCCCTAATCGCCCCACCGATATCTCTGCCTTAGTGGATTTAACCTTAGAGATTGATTATCGGCAAAGTGAGCGGAAAGGAGAATGGCGGAAGGAGTTTAGACCAAGTGTTCCTCGTTTTGACCGTGTCAAAACAGAATCCACACGGACAGTAGAGAGTTCTTCGGGAATTGAACCCATGCAAATTGGTGTAGTCACAGGTCCACTCTCTAAAGAAGAAAAAGAAAAGAGAAGGCTGAACAAACTGTGCCTATATTGTAGAGGAAGTGAACATTTTGTCAAGAACTGTTTTGTTATGTGATGTTATGTTAAATGTGATTTATATAGCGCACTGACACCGAAGCTTCCTGGCGCTGATAAACAGAACAGATGAGGGGGGAGCATAGATGACAGATTCTAAGTAAGGATGGGGAAGAGATGGGTTTTTAGCATTTTTCTGAAATTCAGAAGGGAAGAACAGGATTTGATTGGGAGAGGGAGGAGGTTCCAAAGCACAGGAGCTAGGTAGGAGAAACGACGGCCGCCGAATCTCTTGGTTTTACTCCTGGGGGTGGTCAGTAAATCGCGGTGGGCAGATCGAAGATTGCGTGTGTGACAGTGAGGGCGGATGAGGGATTTTAAGAAGGCAGGGCTAGGGCAATGAAGTGCTTTGAAAGTGAGGCATGCCACCTTAAAGGCGGCCCTTCGATCGATTGGGAGCCAGTGGAGGCTCGTGAGAAGAGGCTTGGCTGATTGCCATCTGGGAGTTCCATGAATCATGCGGGCCGCCTGATTCTGGACAACTTGGAGGCGTTGAATCAGAAATTGTTGCAGACCATGGTAGATGGCGTTGGAAAAATCCAGACGGGAGAGTACCAGCGAAATGATAGTTTGAGTAAATGCCGCCGGGGGCAGAAAGTGACGGACTTTACGGATCCTTCGGAGTTGATACATGCAAGAGGAGACCACCGCTCCAACTTGAGCCCTGAGAGAGAGCTCGGTGTCAATAATGACGCCCAGACTCTTTACTGTTTTTGCTGGGGTAGGGGGGGAGCCGAACTCTGGAGGCCAGAACTGTGGACCCCAGTAGATGTGACTGAGTCCGGGGAGAAGGAGCTCAGTTTTACTGGGGTTCAGCTTCAGTTGGTTCTGGTTCATCCAGAGTTGGATGTGAGTCATGGCTCTGTGAAAGGTTTTGATGGCGTGTGGTGAGTTGAGAGAGAAGATAATTTGTAGATCATCAGCATAGTTATAGGTGACGATATCCCATTTCAGAAGTGACTGGATAAGTGGCCGAAGATAAAGATTAAAGAGGAGCGGGGAGAGAGAAGAGCCCTGGGGGACACCACAAGAAGTGAGGGTCTTTTTTGCAGTGTAAGGACCTAGGCGAACCGCCTGTGTTCTTCCCGTGAGGAAGGATTTCACCCACTCAAGAGCAACGCCCTGGATGCCCGCCTGCTCGAAACGGTGGAGAAGGATGTTATGATCCACCGTGTCGAACGCGGCAGACAAATCCAGTAGGACGAGGGCTTGGGGGGTACCCGCATCCGCGTTACTCCTGAGTGTGTCAAGAACTGCCAAGATAACGGCTTCTGTGGAGTGGGCAGGTCTGAAGCTGGCCTGAGTCGGCTCAAGATAGCAGGAAGATTCTATAAAGCTTGACAGGCAGCGGGTGACATGGGCCTCCATGAGTTTAGAGAAATAGGGAAGGAGGGAAATGGGGCGATAGTTTGACGGCTCCGCCACATCAGCACCATGTTTTTTTAAGAGGGGTACCGGGATGGCCTCCTTAAAGGAGGTGGGGCAGATGCCGCTGCTGAGAGAGCTATTGAGTAGGTATAAGATGCTATCGGGTAATTTAAGACATATGCTCCGCAGGATGAACGGCGGACAGCAGTCTTTCGGGGAGCCAGATTTTACGCGAGTGGCTAGTTCCGCCAAGGAGATGGGATCTAGAATAGGAAAGGAGGTGAAGGTCGAGGGGTTGTTAAGGGAATTGTTCGGTGGTGGCAATTGGGGGAGTGGAGATATGGATTTTTTGATTGTAGAGATTTTTTCTAAGAAGAAGGTGTTCAGGGTATTGCAGGCTTCCTGGGTGGGGGTCTGAGCTGGGAGGGTTCTGTCGTCAGTAGTTAGTTCGTTCAGGACTCTGAACACCTTCTTAGATTTATCGACTGCCGAGGAGATCCTGTTGGAAAAGTGTTCAATTTTGGCAGAACGGATGGCTGTTTTAAAGTCTTTGCGAGCGGCCAAATAGGATTGTTTGGCTGATTCGGAGTAGTCATGTCTCCAGGTGCGTTCTAACTGGCGTGTTTTTAGTTTCCGGGCTTTAAGATCATCGGAGAACCACCTATGAGAGTTCCGGTGTCTGGTACAGGGGAATTTAACTAGGGGGACAAACCGGTCGCTAGCCGACTCAAACCAAGAGGTCATATCTTGTTCTAACCCGTCGATGTCGGTGGGGTCGAGGATGACTGGGCAGGAGTCGGCCAGGGTAGTGAGGAAGCCCTGGTAATCGTAAGAGCTCCATTTACGGGAAAGGCCACCAGCCATCAGGGGAAGAGGGGTCTGACCGGCGACCGTGATGGTGGTGTCCACCAGGTGGTGGTCAGACCAGGCACACGGGAGTATGTCTGGTGGGGACAACTTCAGGTTGCAGGTCCAGATCTGGTCCAAAACATGTCCCTTGATGTGAGTGGGTTGAGAGACATGTTGGACGAGATTCAGATTTTTAAGAGTTTCGAAGAACTCAGTAGCATGGGGGCTGGCGTTAGTATCGCCAAACCAGTAATTTAGGTCACCAAAAATAGCGAGGTGGGAGTGCAGTGTAAGAAGGGAGGACAGTTGTTCACTCATGATGGTAGAGAAAGACGGCATGGAGTGTGGAGGATGATATAACAGGAGGAGAGTGAGGGGACCGGTGTCCGTTTGCACATTGATGAGTAGATTCTCCACCTCAGGAAGGGGGAGAGAGTAGGAAGAGATGGAGTTCAGACGTTTGGAGATGATGGCCGCTACCCCGCCCCCAGGCCGGTCGCCAGGGCAGTCGGCGAGGAGAATGTAGTAATCGGGGGGGAGTGCCGCCAGAATATCTGGCAGGGATTCTGAAGTGAGCCACGTCTCTGTGAGTAAAAGCATGTCGGGACTAGAAGTGGATAGCAAGATGAAAATGTCCTCAGAATGTTTTACTAGCGAGCGGGTATTCAGATATGATACCCGGATGGACGTGGTGTTCCTAGTCGGCATGACTGGGGGTAGACGACCGTCGATGGGGGGTAGGTCGGGGCGCATGAGGCCAGCAGAGGAGATGCAATGCAGAGCCGTAGGAGATGGTACAATGGCAGTGTTCTCAAGATCTCTGAGTGCTTGAGGTGAGTAACTGATGGAGTGGGCAGCGTGGCATGCCCTCAGGCCCATCCTGGCACGGACGGGCGCAGACGGGCTTGCCTTTGGCGCGCCTTCGGCGCGCCGCCGGCGCGCCCGCTGCGCGGACGTGGGAGGCACATGGTTTAAGTAAGAGAAAAACAGGAAGGGGCGTGGCCTGTTGTGTTTTAGGAGACCAAAGCTGCCCGCAAAGGAGAAAGAAAACTAGAGGCACCACAGGTAAGCAGAGTTGGACCTGTGGATGCGAATGGAAAAACGTTTCTACAACAAATCACCAATTGACAAATACACTACAAGCCTCCTCTCCACATTTGGTTATGACTGTGACATTAAGGTTTAGAGGTATGGTTTTGACAGGAATAACCGTCATGGTGGATTCAAGGGCAACAGGTAATTTCTGCGACCACAAATTTGCTAACCTGATTGGTTTACAAGCTATCAAGAATGAGAAAAGTGAGAAGGTCAGAGCGGTGGATGGTACAGAATTAACTTCAGGGCCCATACCAGCCATACAGAATTGGTACACATGACTACTGTCGAGGGACACCAAGAGACCTTGCAATTTAATTTAATAGGCGCCCCCCAGTTTCAACTGATTCTAGGTTTACCATGGCTAACTGAGCACAACCCATTAAGTGATTGGGGAGCCCGAACTATTCAATTAAATTCAAACTACTGCACCAAAAATTGTTTCTATGATCAAACACATTTTTCTGTGCCCTGCGCAGCCACCTAGCTGTGTGAAGGTGGAAGTTCGGTATGTGTGATCCAAACTACTACGATACCAGAAGAATACCAAGACCTTGCTGATGTCTTTGAGATTAAAGCTGAGACATTACCCCCCCCCACAGGCCCTATGACTGCAAAATCGATTTAGAACCAGGGGCTAATCTACTATGCAGCAGGGTTTACGCCTTAACGGAGAAGCAAAACATTCATTTGAAGGAATACCTAACTAAGAATCTGGAGAATGGATTTATTCGACCGTCGCAGTCCCCTGTCTCTTCCCCACTTTTTTTCATGCCAAAAAAAGACGACTATCCCAGGACTTGTATTGACTTTAGAGCAATTAACAGGATAACTGTTAAGAATTGTTATACGTTGCCTCTCATTTCGGTACTAATTGATCAAGTGAAGGAAGCAAAGATATACACTTGTCTAGACCTACGAGGAGCGTACCACTTGATTAGACTTCGGGAGTGGAAGACTGAGTATCTTGTGATGCCATACGGTCTCTGTAACGCACCAGCGGCCTTCCAGTACTTTATCAAAGATGTCTTAAGTGAATTCATTGACCGATGTGCTATAGTCTACATAGATAAATAAATTGTGCTTCCAGCAAACATGAAAACTGAAGGCCTGAATAAAAGGAATGCTTCCTTTTAACATTTAACGTAAGTTCTGAAGTATTGTTTAAAAAGTAATTAAAGACAAAAAACCAGTCATCCTACTTCAGAAAGCCCAGTTCAAGGACCACTCCAGTCTCTTAACTGTGAGTTGGTAGAAAGAAAGAGAAACCCAAATAAGACGTAAATTAGGAATACAGAAATAAATACTTACCTTATCTTTCTTACAATAAGGAATAACAGGATCAAGTGCAGATTGTACTTGAGAACGAAAAGAAAAGAGATTTGAGCGAAGACTTCTCATACAACCAAGCAAACAATACATGAGAAGTAGAAGAGAAGTAAGCTTCAGTAAACTTTCTGGTAAGATAAGTTATATATACACCATAGAAAAATCAGTAAGTTAAAAGGCACAGTAAATAAAGGTTTTTACATGTTAATGTTGCAGTCCTGTAAGAAGAAGAAGAAGACGGCAGAATATTGTAGCAGTCTCTTCTCTGTCCCAACCCCTTTTCCCCCCTTAGATCTTACCTGCAATGGAATACTAAAAGACCTAGCAGGGTTGGTTCTGAGAAGGGTATTGAGATCTAGCGTCATTCTGCTCCTGTGTGGTTCAGACAGCAATAAGTATTTAGACCCTGACATTGCCACGTCCTTCATCATCCTCTAGACTATCAAGTCAATAAACATGGTGTTGCAGCGCGGAAACCTGGGTAATGGGAATCAAGAAGAAAACCACGTACCTAATATTTATTCTCCCTTCGATACAGACCAAATATCACATTAACACATTCACTCGTACAATCATTGGTGGGGCCCATAACACCAACATTCACACTCCGCTTCTCACTGGCCTGCATTTACGGGAGTAATAACTGTTTCCAAGCGCTGACATGAAAGGTATACCTTATAACCTATAGTAAGAGAACTTATTTACACTAATACCCTTATTACTACACATCTTAATCCTAAACATCAAGATACTCCCTCCCCGTAGTCGACAGATCTAATTAGTTGTTTGGTATTTAGTGATTTAATCCAGCTAAACATTCTAAAAATTCCTAATCTATTCCCTTTCAATAAACGACCAAACACGTTTTCTTGTTAATCAATAGTTTTGTTTATCTAAATAATGCAAGGATTTAGCTTTATCTAGTAAATGTATTAATTATTACACAAATCACAGAACATTGTATTTACCTATTCTGGCTATCGTTCGTTCTCTAAGTCAGCAACTTTAGTCGTCAGCACGCTACAGTCCCAAAGCTTAAGTCAAGGACCAGAAACGTGCAAATATCGATCAATGCCCATAGAATGTTCGAAAATCTGTAGTTCATCAGGAAATTGGGCAGCAATCCAGTCCGTCAAAGATTCAGGAATTCAGCCGTCACTTAGCGTCACTGTCGTCTCCGTCAGCATGTAAATATGCCATTCAGCATCGGAACTTAATCCCTCCCTATTCTACCGTCTTTTATAATAAAAGTAATGACAAAATGTAACATTTGCTTAGTTTGGGATCTTCTGATTGGTTGGTTAAGATCGTCCGTTTCTGTTTCACACAGTCTATGAAGTCATATTGTCAGACATGATCCATCCGGTTTTTAAAATTGTCTATTGTTAAAGCTCTTGGCAGAAGTCCAGTCGTGACCTTGTTCTGGTACAGAGAGTGTAGGGTCATCTTCATGCTACTGGTACAGGAGCTTGGGACATGCGCACTTGGTCTGAAACCTCGTGGAATGGTAGCCGTCTCGTCGTGTGTGTCAAGCGGCCATCTTGTCTTTTAGGCCCAAAGGGTAACTTAAGCAAAACAAACACAAAAAGTAATTAAAACTTAGAAATAACGAATAAAATGTTAAACCCTCACTAATTCCCCTATGTGCTTGTAATTATCTAGCATATGGAGACATTTAAAGCGTTCATATTCTCCCAGAGATGTCATCTGGTGCGACATACGCAAACGTCACAAAAGCAACATATATCATGCAATATTCTATTTTTCTAATATTAGTATGCGTACATAGGTTAGTTACTAATTATTTTAGCCATGCAGAATGCAAATCCCACGTGTGTTTCGTAAATTAGTAAGGTTGATTAAATGTCACTCAAACACAATAATATTATTACAATTAATAGATTATTCTAATTAGTATTGAACATGCAGAAATGAGGGGTATACAAAATTTTGTACTACCCGCTCCATCAATCCCCCCTTTGGTGATTATTTCACCACACCATCAAAATTTTGAATTTCTTTTATGGAATCAGAAGCGATTTCTTGTTTTTATTCATAACTCAGTTTCCCCTGTCTCATCTCTTTTCGCTGACTTATACATGCTCTCCTTAACTTCCTCTAATTCTATTTCTTCAAATTCCCTCTCTTGGTTCTTATCTTTTCTCCTTAAATTTTCTCTTTTGAACTTTTTCTGACATTTTTTCTTTTTACGTCAGGCGGGGCCGCTGGAGAGTCCGTGGGGGAGCCTGCCCTCCAGGTGCTTTAAATCGATTCTGGGGGGGGAAGGGCCGATGCAGCTGCCCGCTGTCAAGTGGGGCAGCTGAGGACTACCCACACTCAGGCGGTCCCGGGGGGGGGGAAGGCGAGCACCGACAATGCCCCGATGCCTCCCCCAGCAAGCGCGGACCAAGGCTCCACTCACCGGCACTCTGGAGGGCTCCTGACGTCTTCACCCGGGCGGTGGGGCAGGCGCCGACCATGCGCCTCGGGCCCCTCCTTCCGCCTCTCCGCTACAACCGCGGGGCTCTCTTCAGCGTAGGAGAGCCCCGACCACGTAAGCGCGTCCTCCGACTTCGCCCGGGCCCCCTCCTGGGACCCGGGACTTCGTTCTCGAGCCTGCGAGGCTCAGTGCAGGGCAGGCTTCACGGGGGACCCTCCTCTGCTCCCGGTAGCCCCCGCCGATGGCAGTTCCTCACCAGACTTCCCCCTAGACCTCCGCACACTTCTCCTCACAACCGCGGGGCTCTCCCAGCTTCCCGGGAGCCCCGCTCGACCGGGCAATCGCTTCCGGCTTCGGCTCCGCCCCCGCCCGGTGATCCACACCTTCCGGGTCGCTGCAGGCAGCGCGGCGGCCTCCAACGCTACCTTGGGTCGCGGCGGTGATTTTAGTCAATTTCTCTTCACGGGGCAATACGGGGTAGGCTCCCGTGGATTTAGCATACAAACCACGGGGTGGGCTCCCGCTGGTATAAGTCACCAACACCGCGTGGCGGCACACACACGGGGTGGGCTCCCGGTGTTGTAAATAAGCGCTGAGGCAGTTGGCACTCGCGCCGACGGCGGTATCACGCGGGGTGGGCTCCCGCTGGGCTCCTAAGTAGGCTGGCACACGGGGTAGGCTCCCGATATCTTTCAGCGCCCAGCTCTCCCTGGCCACATGCTCCTCACCTCCCTTGGGTCACGAGGTGTAGCGCTTTGCAGGCGCTAGGCGGTCCCACCAGCTTTAGGGGCAGTGTGCAGTCCATGCAAAGATAGCGCTCACCAAACCTAGCGCTCTCCTTCCAGGGGGCTTGTAAATAGCGCTCTCCTTCCAGGGGCTTGTAAATAGCACTCTCCTTCCAGGGACTTGTAAATAGCGCTCTCCTTCCAGGGAGCTTGTAGATAGCGTTCTCTGGTCCCTGCCCCTTGATTGAGGGATTCTTGAGGGGGGGAAGTTGCGTTGGTGGCTGCAGGCGGACTACTCAGTCTCTGCCTGTCGTCCCTGGATTCTCCTCTCGCCGGGCCAGATCAGTGGGTAGTTCAGGATCCCTCACTCACTTGAAGGGCAGTGCCTAAACCCTGTCACCTTCAGAGGCATAGGTCCCTGACTGATCCTACCGCCTAAAACTCCTGCGAGGGCTTCTCCAGGTTTGCGTTGCCCCAACTATATCTTTCCCTCGCCCTGTGGACAGTGGGGGGGGGTAGGTAGGCTCAGGGCCCAGCACACAGGCCTATGTGGCGGTAACCCCTGGCAGCAGGTCCCCTCTCTCCCAGGTCCACCCTCTGACTGACTGCATGGCAGCCCAGCTCCGCCCTTTAGACGCCCCTCACCCCACCTTCCAGACAGTGCCAGAAGCTTCTAGAAGCGTCTGGGAAAACTGGCTCTAACTGGCCTAGGGGGAGGGGTAGAGCACCCTGGGTGCCAGGCTTCCCTCCAAAAGCTGGGGCTGCTGGGAAATAACGCCTAGACTGTCAACCTAGCTCAGTCAAACGGCGCAACCACACAGCTTTGGCATCCATCTTAAATTGCATTTTTAAAATGGGGAAACTCAGTCTGCACACATTCAGTCTTTCCATTTACACATTTATTTTCCCAGAAAAGCGAAAAATTTCTGGAAAAAGGGCCAAGTCCAACACACCCTAACCTTATTATCAATACTATGAAAATCACACATGTTAATGGAAATAAGATTTTGTCTAAAAAGGTACTACCTAAGTTTACTAAGAAATTTTTAATAGCAGATATTTTCTTTCCAATCTTTTCCCAAACACCTTCAACCTCCAGTGGTGCAATTTTGTCATGCAGTTCAGTTTTATTTTTAATATAAATTTTCAAATCTTTACTTTCGTCTGGAATGTAAGTACAACAATGTTGAACTTTCAGTATTCCACAGACTCCACCCTCTTTTGCCAATAATATATCAAGGGCAAGTCGATTTTGCATTACCATGGCATGCATGGCAACCATTTCAGTGTTCACCAATAAAAATCCTCCAGCGGTGCTTGTTGACAAACGATCCACTACTGTTGAAAGCCTTCTAATTTTGTTTGCATTCAGAGATATTCCCACTGCTGGTATCAATGCTCCAAAGATGTCACCCACAATTTCTGACCAAGATTCTCTCTTACTACGTGCTAAATAACTACCTAAACTATGTACACCATCTTCTCCTCTTTCCATATGAAAAAGTTTCGGGAAAACCAGGCCTACAAAACATGTGCCATACCAATGGTCTGGCAAACGATAATATGCCCTGTTCCCGCAAATGAAGTATAACCCAGGAAAAACTGGATCATTTCCACCTTTAAATCCCCATCCACCCATGATTCGGTATGTATCATGGCACTCACTATTACCTACAAAATATTTATCATATGCAGTTTGATGCCTTCTAATACACAATTTCCTTTTCTGGGGCCAATCTAAAGCCATAGTTGGACTAGCTTCTCCTTTCAAGTGTTTTTTGATTTCTACATCCCAGACTGTCTTCTCCACTTTTCCTTCACATGCTTTTCTTTGCATTTTCAGTCTCCTTTCTTCAACCATATCTAAAAATGTATTTTTCTCTTTCTTTAAACTGCAAGTCAAATTGTTTTTAAATATATATTCTAATGTTAGTTCTTTAGTCTCTAAGAAAAATTCACCTAATACCTTTGAAGGTTTTACCTTGTTTAGCTTGTTAATTGATGGTACTTGTGAAAATATGTTATCTACATCCGAAAAATAATACTCTAATTTCCCTGTTTGGTAAAATAAACTAGCTGTTACACTACATGTTATTCCATAAGTTACTGGAAGGTGATGATAAGTCACTCCTTCCGATACAGAGGCAGGTAACTGCATACAAACGTAGCAGTCCCTTACGTCCATTGTCTTTACATATTCATACAACAATTTTGAGAACACATTATTAGAAAAATCAGTTATAGACCTGTCTTTATGTAAATAGTTTTTATCTATTCTAGTCGGAACTACCTTTTGAATCTTTTCTATATTAGTTTTGTTTTCACTATGTTCTTCTATTGTATCTATAGTAACCTTAAATGAGATCAGGAGAGCAAGTATGCTCCACAGAAGCATTAGTAATCCTGTACAGCAACAACACATTTTACACCATCTTTTAAAAAATATACATCTACCTTTTCTACTATCTGTGTTTGCTATTTTTGTTAAAATGAACGGAGTCTTTTGACTTAGCCTCTTCTTCTTCACAACTAGTTTTTCTAACCCAAGGCTCTAAGCACCTACTTGGTTCTACCAGTTTTTGTCTTTTTCCGTATTTTATTGTCTTTCCATTAGCAGCTTTCTTGTGTCATTCAGTTTGGCATCTCATCATCTTTCACTTTTCCTTCGTGATCTGAATACAGAATGTCCTGAACATCCGCTTCTTCTCCTATATCGGACAAGATAACTCTCAGGATTTCCGACTCTTCATCCTCCTCAATCACTTCTGGTACAATCACCTCTGGATTTTCTTGGCTATCTGCCTCTTCTTTTACTTCAGGCAGGGCCACATACGTCCATTCTGGTGACTTATACTTCTGGTTAGGTTTTCTTGTTCTTTTGCTTTCTTTAATTAAAATGGTTTCTTCATCTTTTGATTCCTCTTGACTCGCCACTTCATTCACCTGTTCGGCCCTTGGTGAATTTACTCGTGTCAGTCGATATGTCAATCTTTTTATTTTATTCAGCCAAACGTCGTCTTTTGCTGCTCTTTTCAATTTACTTCCTTTATCATTCTTTTCAGTTCTCCAAGCTCTCTTTCTTAGAACTCGACCTTCAGGTACTTTATCTTCGCTTTCCTCTGACTCTGTTTCAATTTGCTTTTTACTTTCAACAGCTTCTTTTTCCACCACTTCTTTTGTTTTCCCTACTTCTGTCCCTCCTTGTATCTCCGTCACGCAATCTTCCTGCTGACTACTTGTCCCTACTTCTAACTGGATGTTGGAGTTCCCTACACCTCCTTGGGGGTCTTCTGCAGTAATCTTTCCCTCTCTCTCTGTATCTGGCACCTGTCCATCTAAATGTGTTATTTCAGGTGGAATTTCTCTCAATCTTTCATCCGGAACTTCTCTTTCAGTAATTTCTGGTATTATATCTTCACTGGCTTTTTCTTTGTCTTTTCCTTGTCTTTTTCTAGAACATTAAGTTCCTTGTTCAGTCTCTGAGTCTAAGCTGGTATCAGAAATCTGTAACCTTCTTCTCAAGGAAATACTTCTTGGGACAAATGTTAGACTTGGCTCTGATTCCCCCCTTTCAGGGTTTTCTTTTGTTTTTGGCTCTCCGTCATCCGATTCAGTACTGGATTCTGATTCATCAAAATACTCCTTTTCTGTGCATCCATTGGATTTGGAATTCTCAATGTATGACTTGCATGAATCCAGTATTTCAGTCTAGTACACTTCACAGCTGTTGTTGTTGTCAAGATGACTTGTCGTGGTTTTCCCCACCTTGGAACCAAACAGTTTCTTCTTCTGAGTAATTTTATTCTCACCCAGTCCCCTGGGCTCAGATCATGGGCTTGCTTCTTTTTAAGTGTGGTGGCATCCGCTCCAACCTGATGAAACACAGAATGGACTGCGTCAGCCAGGCTTTTACTGTATTCCAACACCATGTCATCAGTTATAGTCATCAGCTTGTTGACTGGTATGAACACATGTCCCATCACCCTTCCCATGAAAATATCATGGGGGCTCAACCCTGTAGTTATGTCTGGAATTGATCTAATAGTCATGAGTACCAGAGGCAAGACATCAGGCCATTTCATACCTCCCCTCAAAAGTAATTTTGTCACTGTTATTCCATCATTTCTTCTTGTTGGAATGCTTCTACCCATCTAGAAAACAGACAGACCATAACTAGAACATACCTCAACCTGTTACAAGGAGGCATCTCAATGAAATCTACTTGCATTCTGGTAAAAGGCCCTCCTTCTTGACCTATTGTTCCTAGGATCACTACTGTCTTTCTTCCAGGATTGTATTGCTGACATATTAGGCATCTATGCCAAACACTTTCTGCTACAAGTCTGAATTTTGCATTGTACCAGGTCTGCTTAAATGACCTGATCATAGCATCTCTCTCTATGTGTCCCTGACCATGATACATCCGTGCCATGGCAGACATCATGCTATCAGGCATAACTGGTTTTCCATCCCGATAGACCCACACATGATCCTTCTCTCTTGGTGCACAGCCTGCTTTTACCCACTGCTTCATTTCCTCATCTCCTGCTTCTTCCTGTAATTGACTCACTTCTTCCCAGGTACCCACAATGTTAGTAAACATCAAAGAACAAGAAATCACTTCTTTTTCCTTGGCCCTGTTTATTGAATTCTGATTACGTGCGCAGTATTGAGCCATATCGTTGGCATACTTATTGCCAGTGGCGATGTAATCACCACTCTGACTGTGGGCAGCACACTTCACAACAGCCAATTGCCTAGGCAGCTGTATCGCCTCAAGCAATTTTCCAACCACTTCAGCATTCTTCATGGGAGTTCTGCTTGATGTCAATAACCCTCTCTGCAGCCATATTTGACCGAAGTCGTGTACGACTCCGAAACCATACTGGCTGTCAGTTATCACAGTCACTCTCACACTTTTCCCAATCTTGCATGCTCTAGTCAAAGCAACAAGTTCAGCTACTTGGGCCAATTTTACTCCTTTCAGGTAGGATGCTTCCATTACTGCTGCAACTGTGCATACCGCATATGCTGCACTCAACATTCCATCATCTGTTCTCAAACAAGACTCATCTACAAACATGACGAAATCACTTTCTGGTAAAGGTACATCTTTTATGTCAGGTCGTGGTTTTGTACAGAAATCGAGTACATCCAGACAGTCGTGATCTGCTTCATCTCTGACTTACACATTCTCAGCATCAGGCCGCAATGTTGAAGGATTCACATTCTCAGCATCAGGCAGCAATGTTGAAGGATTCACATTCAAGCATATCACAAGACTTACATTTGTTGCACCTAATATGACTTTCTCATACTTGGTCAGCCGACTATGTGTCATATACTGAGTGCGACTCCTTGTTAAAAGGATTGCCACATCATGAGGTCCAAACACTTTCACAGGATATCCCATTACAATTCCTTCACTCTGTTCCAAACTCCGACAGGTAGCAGCCACTGCTTTCAAACACTCAGGTAGGGCTACAGCTACTGGGTCCAGCATTGATGAGAAATATGCAATTGGTCTCCTCAGTTTTCCATGCTTCTGTATTAGAACAGAGAGTGCACATCCATTCCTTTCACTGCAATACAACTCAATCTCTTTTTCATAATCAGGCATACCTAACGCAGGTGCTTCACACAACCCATCTCTCAATCGTTTAAAAGCTGCCAATTCTTCTTTGGTGAAATCATTGGGATCTCTCACATCACTTCTTGTCAATCGTACGAAAGGCTTTGCAATCAAAGAGAAATTGCTTATCCATTGATGACAGTATCCAACCATTCCAAGAAACATTCTCACTTCTCTTTGGGTCATGGGTGCTCTCCTTCCTTTTATGATCCTGATTCTGTCTATTGTTATCTTTCTCAGTCCTTTTTCAATATTATGGCCTAAATATTGTACTTCTTTCTTGCAAAATTGTAATTTTGATGGCGACACTTTTAGTCCTCCATCTGCCAGATGATTCAGCAAGGCTATAGTGTCTATCTCACAAGCTTCACGGGTTTTCGATGCCACAAGAAGGTCATCGATGTATTGAACTAACACTGAATTTTCGGGCATTTCTAGACTTTCCAAAGATTTCTTCAATATCTGATTAAATATTGAGGGGCTTTCTGTATACCCCTGTGGAATTCGGCACCAAGCCAAAATACGTTCGCCAAAATGAAACGCAAAAATTTGCTGACTGTCATGATGCAATGGGATAGAAAAGAAAGCATGGCATAGATTAATTACTGTATACCATTCTGCATCATGGGGAATCTAATACAAAATCACAGATGGATTTGGTACAATAGGACAGCAAGACACAGCAATTTTGTTTATCTTTCTCAGATCTTGTACTATCCTGAACTTTCCATTAGGCTTTTTCAGTCCCATAATCGGTGAATTACATGGACTCCTCATTATTTCTCTCAGAATGCCTTGTTTTATCATGTTTTCAATCACAGGAGTAACTCCTTCAATTATTTCAGGTGTCAATTTATATTGAGGGATACTTGGATAGCTTACTCCTTCCTTCACTGTTATTTTTACTGGATCTACATTTCTCATTAGCCCCACATCTTCTCCTGTGAAATCCCAAACTACTGCTTTTACGGACTGTTTCAATTCTTTAGGTAACTCATCAGGGTTAAATACAGCATAAGTTTCAGTAACCTCATTTTCCCTGTTTGCCATAGTCATTTTATACAACACATCTTCATCAGGGGTCTCAAAGGCTATCCCATCAGGGGTACAGAATATAGTGCAATTCATCTTACACAGCAAATCCCTACCTAACAAATTCACAGGACTGGTATCGCACACGACGAAGCGGTGCATTTCGGAAAATGTCCCTATGCTAACTTTCACTGGCTCTGTAAAATAAGTTTTAATCTGTCTGTTGGATACACCAACTACTTGGACTGTTTCATCCGAGAGAGGAAGGTTCATAACATCAACTGATCTAACAGTTGATCGAGTAGCACCAGTATTGACTAGGAAAGTAATACTTTTATTATTTATCTTCCCATCCGCAAATGGGCCTGTCTGGTCTACTTCTAGAGTTGCGCCAAGTACGCACTCTTCTTTCTCCCCTCAGCACCGTCAATAACCCTCTTCTGAATCGCTCTCATCGCGTTGTAGCCAATACTGCGAAACAACGCTAGCGCACGGCAGCTTACTTACCTGTTCTTCGTTGTAGAATCCTGTCTCATTACTGTATTTCTGTGAGTTTTTGCTCTGTGGAAAAGTCAGTTATGGCACCTGATTCTGTTGGGTAACAACAACCTGCTGCTGTCGCTGCGGTTGACAACTCACCTCATTCTGCACCTGTGGATTCAATGATGCATTTTCATTATTAGTACTTGTGGGAAATTTACACTCGGATTTCCAATGCCCTATTCTACCGCAATGATGTCATGGGAATTTCTTTTTAGCTTCTTCTATAATAAAATTTCCCTTACCTTTCCCAGGAATAAACTTTTGTCTCGGGCCTGTATTATTTGCTTGTTCCGCTAATTGAGCTTCCTGCCTCTCTGCTACCTTTACTTGTGCCCACATAGCTTTCTCTTTTAATTTTCGCTGTTTTGCTTCAATCTCTTCACTGAAATATATTGCATGTCTCAATACTTCATCTATTTTCTTATTTTGCCAATCTACAGTATGTTGTTTTATCATCTCACTAATCTCTGGACGTAAACCATACACAAATCTGTATAAAAATGACTTAAATCCTTTTTGCTAAAATTTTCGTCACCACTGAACTGTTTAAAGGCTAAAATCAGCCTTTCGTAATATGCATGTACTGACTCTTTGCTTTCCTGATGAGTTCTGTCAATTTTCACCCAATCTGTCTCTTTAGGAGGTACTTTATTTTTCAGAAAGCAATAACCTGTTCATATTTCTTCATAACCTCTGGGTCTGGAGCCCCTGTCTTTGGATCCCTAGGGTATTCCTGTGTTGGCCAATTTATCATGAGTTTACACTCTGTCCATAAATCTGCTGGCACTATTATGTCAAACAGGCTATTCAGATCAATCCACAATACTTTAGACAATTTTACAAATCTGTCTACTTGCTTATACCACTCGACAGGCTTTTCGCGTAGTCGAGGGAAATCATTCGTAAATGACAAAATATCTTGTCTAGTCCATGGTACATGTACATATCCTCCTCCTGGAATTTCTCTCATGGGGCACTCTGTCACTACTTTTTCTTTTTCTCTCACCGGGAATGCTGCAAATGTTTTATCTGAGGTATCATCTCGTTTTCGGTACCACCTGCTTCTCCATTTGTCTACATCTCCCCATTTTCTCAATAAAATAATTATTTCCTTAATCTGACTTATTCGTCCTGTGGTGTTCAAATTTTCAATATCTTTTTCAGTGAAATCTATTCGATATGGTTTTTGTAAAGCCTTTACCTTTTCAATGTCTATACCCATTTTATTTGCTGCTTCTTCTAGTCTTTCATGCAGATTTTTCGCTCTCCATGTTACACTTTTTCACAAAAAGAGTGATTCCTCATCCTGATAAGTTTTTAATTTCTCTGTGTGGATAATTCCTACTATTAACTCTTCCAGTACCATTCGTAATTTGGCCACATCTATTGATTGAGATTCTTTGTCTTTTCTCTGCAAGCTTCTCAACCATTCACTTAATTCTTCTGGAGATGGACCTACTGGTTTCTCTACATTACTTCTTTCTGAATCCCTTTGTGTCTCTAATATTGAACCATTGCCATTGTATGTCTTTCTGCTATATTTGGGCCTATAAATGGGTTACTCAAAACATTTGGTTTGATCATACTCATTGTCTGTCTCCATGGATTTTCATTTTGGCTTCTCAGCCTGTTTATTGCTATTATAAGGAACTGTTAAACAATTTTCGCTATCTTTCTGTTTATCAAAAATAGGCATCCCAGGGCCTATAGTCACTGGAACAGTCACAGCTTCTAGATTTTTACTCAATTATCTTATCTTTTCAGTTAATTCTAAGGTTGTTTTCGCTAATTCTGCCGAGTTTTCACCATTTACCTTATCATCTGACTTTCTTTCTACCTCTCTAATAGAATTATTTTTGTCTAGATCTTGGGACACTGGTTCTGACTTAATGATTTGCAAAGTTTCTCTCATTGGGGCACTTGGTATCAACATTTCTGATTCTGGTTGATATGGAGGTGGATTTTTATAAAACATATCATCAAGAACAGCATCCTCCGATTCATTCATTCCATACCCTCTTGATTCAACATTATGTCATTTTTCTGTGCATTTTCTACCTCCAATTTCTTCAGCAGTTCTTATGGAAAACAGACCTTCAGTCATACTCGCATTCCGCCAGCTTCTCATTCTATCATCATGAGTGTCATGCCTATATCTACCAAACATATACTTATCTCTACTGCCACACCTCTGTCTCTCTCTGCTATGCATTTCATCTTCCCATTCGGTCAATGCTTCAAACTGTGTCGGTCTTGGTCTTGTTTCTAGATTCATCATCCTTTCCCTCAAATTTCTCAAATCTGCTAAACTAAACGAACCATGCTCTGGAAATGCCAAGACTCCATCATCTCTAGTGTATTTTACCCAATTGTCTAACCAGATACAAGTATGATATCCATATTTCGCAACCATAAAAGATGCAGGGGTTTTCGGTGGAGGAAGTAATTTTCCTTCCCTGGTCACAATCGGTTTGTCCTTTTTAAACCACTTCTTAATTTTCCCAAACCAGGACTTTTTCTCCTTTTCTGGTGGATCGTAATACATCTTTTCTGTCTTCCGTGTATCACTAGTCTCTCCTTACGACTGTACTGTTGTTTTTAACCAATCGTTGCGCGACTCACACTAATGCGCCAATCCGGAGCGTCAACGTCACCCTATAATTCTCCACTTCTAGCGCGGCATACACTAGCGCACCAACCAGGAGCGTCTACGTCTCCAGCTGACTGGCCAATCCCAGCGCGGTCTTCCAGCCGCTGCCGCAGCTCCTGTTGACCCGTCCTTTACAAAATCCTCTCTGTAAGTTTTTTACGTTCTTTAAATTCACAAATCTGTTAGTAACAACATAAAAACATCCCCATTGTTTGCTTCGCTAACCAAGAATAGTCAATGACCTTTCTCACAAGAATTCCGTCTTTCCCGAGAGCAGCGCTTACCTCTGCCCTACTACGGAATCGTTACTTCCGTTGATAAAGTAGCACATTCCTCTACCTTACCCTTCTAACAAGCATCAGCTAACCATTTCTCTAGAATTAAGACACCTAGTTGGAGACCCAATGCTCCTGAGAAATAAAACCAGAGTTTCACAATTACCCTGAATGCCTTTCCATTCATGCACTTTCACACGGAAAAATATAGTACATGCACACAGAATTCTGTCGTTCCCGAGAACAGCGAACAGTCTGTCCTACTACAGAATTATAGCATACGCCAATAAAGTAGCACTTTTCTCTACTTTATCCTTCTAGCAAGATTAGGGAACATCTATTACCTTTCCAGTGATAAGCGTTATCAGAGCTCCTTCTGGACTCCTGGTACCTAAGACCAAAATTTCACAGGTGACCTTCGCTACCATACACTTCTGTCATAGAGAAATATCTCTAATGGCAACACACGATGATGTCACCGAACCGAACCCAGACAATGCGTCGTGCAACTTCACTCGTTACACGTTTCCCCTGTGTACCTACAGGGCAACAACAATTCCGTCTTTCCCGAGAACAGCGCTTACCTCTGCTCTACTACGGAACTGTTACAAACTTCCGACTTCCTACATCCCAGAAGCCGTGCAAACAACATAGAACCTGACGCAACTCAACATAGAGTGTTAATACATAAACCAATACCAAATCAATAATCGATAAGCAATGTACAAGCAATAATCACCTAAACCATAACAATAAAAAAAACATCATCCTGCTACCAGAAAAACTGTTGCAGCGCGGAAACCTGTGTAACAGGAATCAAGACGAAAACCCCGTACCTAATATTTATCCTCCCTTCGTCACAGACCAAATATCACATTAACACATTCACTCGTACAATCATTGGTGGGGCCCATAACACCAACATTCACACTCCGCTTCTCACGGGCCTGCACTTACGGGAGGAATAACTGTTTCAAAGCGCTGACATGAAAGGAATACCTTATAACCTATAGTAAGAGAACTTATTTACGCTAATACCCTTATTACTACACATCTTAATTCTTAACATCAAGATACTCCTTCCCCGTAGTAGACAGATCAAATTAGTTGTTTGGTATTTAGTGATTTAATCCAGCTAATCTATTCCCTTTCAATAAACAACCAAACACGTTTCCTGGTTAATCAATCGTTTTGTTTATCTAAATAATGCAAGGATTTAGCTCCATCTAGTAAATTTATTAATTATTACATAGATCACAGAACATTATATTTACCTATTCTGGCTATCGTTCATCCTCTAAGTCAGCAACTTTAGTCGTCAGCACGCTACAGTCCCAAAGCTTAAGTCAAGGACCAGAAACGTGCAATTATCGATCAATGCCCATAGAATGTTTGAAAATCTGTAGTTCATTAGGAAATTGGGCAGCAATTCAGTCCGTCAAAGATTCAGGAATTCAGCCGTCACTTAGCGTCACTGTCGTCTCCGTCAGCATGGAAATATGCCATTCAGCATAGGAACTTAATCCCTCCCTATTCTACCGTCTTTTATAATAAAAGTAATGACAAAATGTAACATTTGCTTAGTTTGGGATCTTCTGATTGGTTGGTTAAGATCGTCCATTTCTGTTTCACACAGTCTATGAAGTCATATTGTCAGATATGATCCATCTGGTTTTTAAAATTGTCTAATGTTAAAGCTCTTGGCAGATGTCCTGTTGTGACCTTGTTCGGGTACAGAGAGTGTAGGGTCATCTTGAGGCTACTGGTACAGGAGCTTGGGACATGCGCACTTGGTCTGAAACCTCGTGGAATGGTAGCCGTTGCGTCGTGTGTGTCAAGGGGCCATCTTGTCTTTTAGGCCCAAAGGGTAACTTAAGTAAAACAAACACAAAAAATAATTAAAACATAGAAATAAAGAATAAAATGTTAAACCCTCACTAATTCCCCTATCTGCTTGTAATTATCTAGCATGTGGTGACATTTAAAGCGTTCATTTTCACCCAGTGATGTCATCTGGTGCAACATGCGAAAACGTCACAAAAGCAACATATATCATGCGATATTCTATTTTTCTAATATTAGTATGCGTACATAGGTTAGTTACTAATTATTTTAGCCATGCAAAATGCAAATCCCACGTGTGTTTCGTAAATTAGTAAGGTTGATTAAATGTCACTCAAACACATTAATATTATTACAATTAATAGATTATTCTAATTAGTATTGAACATGCAGAAATGGGGGGGTATACAAAATGTTGTACTACCTGCTCCATCAATTGGCAACATCTCAAGTACTTCTAGCATGTTGGATGATACACAAACTCACCTAAATCAGAGCATATAATGTTTTTATAACAAGAATGTCTGCAATCCATATTTCAAACATTTTTATTTGCCAATTTTCAAATATGTCTGAGAGCCAAGACCAGATGCTACTCAGGTTTAAGTCAAACCCATTTTGAAACTAATGCAATTCCTTTACACTATCTCGATGAGATCTATCTGCTAAGAGAAGTGTAGGGAGATGAGTTCAACAGATACAACTGCACCCTTGGCAGCGAGGATATGAACTAAAGCCATCCAGTTCGCTAGGAGCATGATCTTCTGGGCATCTAACTGATCCGTTATCAAACCTAGGTAAATGGCGTTAGCATGGGCTATTTCTTCCAGTATCTGAACATTGTGTCTGTCCTACACTATTGTTGGGGAATAGGATGGAGAAGAATGTTTTCGTTTCAGTGACTTTATGGTGCTCCCACTGCTGCTGGTGAGAATGAACATCATAGTGTCTGATGGCACGGATAACGTAGCCAGGATAACGGAGCTCAACCCATTCTCGAGGCAGCCAGGGATAGGCTTTCTTTCCACAGATGAAATGTGTATTGTCTCTTTGATGTCAATGTTCCTGAAAGACCATGGCCGTGGGAAGACATGTTCGTGGAGAGATGATTCATGGTGTATGATCTCTACAACAATGTCACATTTATTTTTGGCCAAAATCACTCCAGTTAGTGGTTTCTCTGTGTTCACAGAACAGCCCCTATCAGTAAAGGCTAAATGAGTATCAACCCATAAGACTGTTGTAATCATCAAGACACTACAAAGACTCTAGGGAGCAACCTGCAAATTCCAGCAGATATAACTAGATGTGTCTGAAAATGTGTATACCTACATGACATTTCAGCAAAATTACACAAAATATACATAATAACACAAAAAGCAAATCCATCATTTTGTGATATGTTTTATCCCATAATGCATCTTTGTGTCAATTTATGATTCAAGGATGCATTTCATGCTAAAAACATTAGTGCAAAAGAAACACACAATGCAAAACATCCTCTTACTTTCTGTCATTCTCATGAACTTGCTGTACAATTTAAACAAGAATGGTGCATTGACAGTAAATTTTTACTGATAATGGGGTGTAATATTGTAATTTGGGGACATTTGCGTACCAAGCGTAACACAAAATTACAGAAATTACGCAAATTAAACTGGTGTAATTTCAATTTCCCGCTTACCTAGGTAGAAGTGTTCAATGCAAGTTAAGTTTTATACTCTGGGGCATTCTAATGAAAGGCATACCCCTGGATTCACCATGAAGAAAGTTTAATCTTTTGTTGATATTCCTCAAGAGACAGCAAGAAGGAGTTGTTTTTCATACAGAGAGCAGTGTCGTTTCTCAAAGATAGGTACAGTACAGTTAGGTTTCTTGATAACACCTAATTCCACAGCAATGAAATATCCCCCAAGCAGCCAGGGACTGAAGGTTGCAGCAAAGATAGTAGGCCAGAGCCACAGTGATATCCTGTATCCAGGATATAGCCACTTACCTCTTTTGGATGTGGGAACATTAAGGGTTGAAGGGAAAATCATTGCACAGCTGTGGAACTGCAGAAAAGGAGGGTAACCTCTGGAGATCTGATTGTCAAGTGCAAAAGGCAGCAACAGGAGTGTCTCCAACATGGAACCCTGGCCTGGGCTTTGAGGCAGTTCTAAGGATGGGCACAGTTGGGCAGGCGTCTCATGGAGATGCATTACACTAGCACTGAGAGGAGTGAACCCATTTTTGCAAACCACAACTCTTAACAGCTGTGTTGGTGATTAGCAGCACTATGTAGGGAAATGCCAGTAAGGCATAGGGCAGACTTCCTCCAGATTTCCTTTCTAATTTGTAAGTAAAAACTTTTCGCAGAAACACTTTTTTCCTTAGCACACCTTCACATGCCTCTTTAGAGTGACCATATGTGTATATAATGTATTTATACTTGTTGTTTTTTCAAAATACAGAAAAATGCCTCCATTTAAATGTTTCCCTTGTGTGTGATGTTCAGTTTATGATAATATAACATACTCTCCCTGACGTTCAGAAATAATAACTACCCCTATCTTCTTTATATAGGCTGGGGAAAATACAAAGTAATTAGGATAAGTTTATTCATTTAACCGTATCCGTTAAATGGATCTCTCTGATTGGACCACTGTTGTTACGCATCACAAATTACCCAGGTCCTTCGGATTATTTCTGAGTCACTCGATTGTTATGTAATGGCCCATCTGGTCTCAGCAGCAACTGGGTCCAAAGTGGAAGAAAAAAAGGCTGGCTGCAAACTTTTCTGATCCTCTGCATCTTGCACCAGTACCCCAAAGTGTAAAACCTTTGTGTTTAACAAAATTCAGAGAAAAGATTAGGCATAGTCAGGAAGCTCAAAAGCAGGGGCAGAGATCAGGGCTTGCTTTATCCCTATAAAAGTATTATTTACTTCTCTAGACCACTGCAAGTATTTTGGAGCATCTTTTCTGAAATATTATTGTATGGACTTCACCAATTGGGCCATAACCCAGGATCCATTGTCTGCAGTACCCACCCATACCCAAGAAAGTTTATAACTGGGAGACAGTCACTGGACAGGGCATCTTGTAAATGGCTTCAATTAGTACATGTGACAAGTGGTTCTCTCTAGCGGAGAGCTTATTTCCAAGATATTTTATTCGGGGAAGGAAGAACTGTAGTTTTTCCTTTGAAGACTTATGCCCCTTTTTAGTCATTTCAGTAGGGTATTAAATGGAGTAATCCAAAGTAAAAGGTGCCAACTATAAATCATCACTGCACTGCAACAAAGTAGAGACCTCGGGAAAGACCAACGTGTACAAATCTTTCATCACAGCTTGGGAAATGATTGACAGAGACCCAAGTAATTCCTTGATCGGGCTTCTGCTATGAAAGCTGAGATCTGACAAATGAGAGCAGGGAGAGGATTAAAGACAGTAAACCACTGGGTGTTAGGAAGGATGCAAGAAAGGATGAAAGCAGGGTTAGGGACCACAGGGAAAATAGGGTTATCAACATTATTTGTGGACCTTAGATCTTTTATAAAACTGTACATGTTGGTCTTTCCTGCCTTTTTTGTAGCGAGAATGAGGGTATTACATCTGCCCGCTGAAGGTGGGTTTGGAAAAAAAACAAAATACATGGGGGCATATCATCAAGGGCAATATCGCCACTTTTTGCCACTAAAGTGGCAATATTTTTATCGCACTATCAGCAAGCTTTCGCTATTGTCGCTGTTTTCTGACAATAGCGCCCGTTTTTTTGCCGCTTTGCATGTCATGCAAAGTAAGGCGTTCGCCACTAAAATGTAATGAATATTGCCGCTAACACGCCACCGCTCTATTATCAATGTGGAGCCATATCCGCAAAGCGATGAATAAAGGTGCGCTAAGCACCGTTCATCGCAACTATTTAACGCCTGAAAAATTGTTTACTTAACCACCTTTAACATGGGAGGTGGATTGTTATGTTAAGTCCACGCTTGCCTATTAGCAAGCTTTTCAGTATCGCACTCGCATTATCGCAGGATTTCTCCCGCTAATACCCGCTATCGCTGGATTTCACATCGCATCTTAGCAAAGCGTTGATAATACGCCGCTAAGAGTGCGATGTGATCCAGCGATAGACGGCGATAAAATAAAACGCGCTAAGCACGTTTTGCTATATTTATCGCATTTGCTTGCTAATATGGCCCATGGTATGGGTCAGCTCAGTGATTTCTCTAACCAATCTTGTGGAGGGAGGAAAGAATGGTACTGTACTCTCTCACCTAAATATCCTCTTGCGTTTGGCTGACATTCAGTTGTGTGGCCGGAGGGGCCAGTGTAGGAGCCAAGGAGACTGCATCAGAAGGACTCTTCACATAGAGTCATCATTCAAGGGTATGTACTACTGTCGGTCCTTTCTGTTTTCCCTATTTCACAATATCTTTAACTCGCTCTAAATCATGGATGTGCACACACACACACACACACACCCATATAGCAACACACAAACACCTATAGACCAACAAATCCACTCACACACTTACACAGCCACTCACACACCCACACAACCACTCCCACACCCACACCTTACACATCTACACAGCCAGTCACACATGCATATAGCCACACATGCAACCACAAAGTCACTCACACTTCCATTCACACACCCACACACAGGCAGTACAGTTATAGAAATTGCATCAGTGATGTCATTTGAGATCTCATCAGTGATGTAATTAGTGATGTCACTGACCATGTCATGAATAATGTAATATGTGAGGTCATAAGCAGCGTATTGCAGGAGGGCATAAGTTATAGTTAACTCAGGTAACTGTAACTGCTGAATTTCTATGGTTGTGTGTGTGTAAAATCTGAACCTAACTATAACGTCCCTGTAAAATGTGTTTATTTCAGTGAAGATATATATAGTGTGCTGCTCATGAAATCCCTATCTGCAATTTACCTGCTGCTGGGAGTGCGCTTGATTTCGTTCCTTGTTTATTGGAAAACTATCTTGCTGATATATGTATATATATATATATATATATATTCACTGAAAAAACCATAGGTTTCAGGTCTGATACAGTTAGGAATTAGCATTTAAAAAACCTTAGAAATTCACTGAAAAAATAATAGGTTATAGGGGTGTTATAGTTAGCTGGACATTTCACTTGAACAAAACCATTGAAACTCCTCCGCTAACTACATCTCGCGCGCCCGCAATCCACTGCTGATGATGCCACATATTACATCATTCATGACATGGTCAGTGACATCACTGATGACATCTCAAATGACATCACTGATGACATCACGGATGACATCACAGATGACATCATCCAGAGAATGTGGTTTGGTTCGTTATTTAAATATGTATTATATATATAGCAATTTGCATTTAAGAATGAGTGGATATATAAATATAAATATCTGGATGGAGGATTTAGTGGCAGTGTGATTGACTGTTTACTTGACTAATTTATAGTGTCTCACTAAATATATTGGATAGTGACTAAACTGTGTGAATATCTGTATCACTTTGTCAGTTGTTGTGTAAACTGCTGCACTAGTTGGTTACTAGCTACGTGAAAGTCTATATTATTTATTGATTAGTTAACTGAGTATTTGTATGGGAGAGTGAATGTTTGTGTGGTTCGGTGGGGGGTGTGTGACTGCCCAAAGATGTGTGAATAGTTGATTCAGTAGGTATATGAAGTTAAAACTGCATGTTATAACAGTTGTTTGGGTGAGTGAATATCTTTATGGGTGTGGCGATGAGCAAATATATGTCTCAATGGTACATGTCCAACAAACTAGAAAAATAAAAGCCAGTGTATGTGTCAGTTGTTGTATATAAATAAGTATACATAAGACTCAGTGATTGTATGAGTGACTGTATGGATAACTGTATAGTTGTAATAGTGATTTTAAAACACACCAAGTATGAGCTAATATTTATATGAATAGATGAAGTGGTGTTTTTATTAGTGTATAGCTAAGTAAAACTAAGTATGATCCATTGTTTGCATAAGTGAGTAGGATGACTTCATAAGTGATTAGGATGTGTGCTGGTGTGATGTCGATATAGGTGTATAAGTATATTTGATAGTGTTATATTGATCATTGACAGCATGTATGAGTGAATCTGTAGGTAAGTGATTAGATGTGTGTATAGATCTAGGAATCACTGAGTGGGTGTTTAGAAACTTGTATTGGTGTATTAATGGTTTTAAATCTGGCACTGTTTTACAGTGAGTGATGAAAAGTTATACTAGTGTATGATGAGGTGTAGCTGATTGTCACATGGATGATGTCATCAGTGATGTCATTTGAGATGTCATCAGTGATGTCACTGACCATGTCATGAATGGTGTAATATTTGACATCATCAGCAGTGGATTGCGGGCGCGCAAGATGTAGTTAGTACAACTAACTATATCGGAGGAATTTCAATGGTTTTGTTCGAGTGAAATGTCTAGGTAACTATAACACCCCTATAACCTATTGTTTTTTCAGTGAATTTCTAAGGTTTCTTAAATGCTAATTCCTAACTATATCAGGCCTGAAACCTATGGTTTTGTCAGTGAATTTCAAAGGTTTTTTAAATGCTAATTCCTAATTATATCAGGCCTGAAACCTATGGTTTTTTCAGTGAATTTCAAAGGCTTTTTAAATGCTAATTCCTAACTATATCAGGCCTGAAACCTATGGTTTTTTCAGTGAATTTCAAAGGTTTTGTAAATGAAAATTTGTAATGTATTAATTGTTATACTGATTTTTTTTATACTGATTTACTACATTGTTTAAACTGTTTATTTTTAGATATTTTATTTTTTTAATGACATTATACATTACAATACAAAATATACTTTCTCAGAATGAATTACTTTAGTTTGAATACTTTGCAAATAGGCAATAGACTTTTAAGTACAGTAGTTACAGTTGTTGCAATGGGCAACACAATTTCAAACACAAAGCAACATTGTGCTCAATGTGAATTTCTAGTCAAATGCAATTAGTTACTTTATGGATTACTTTTCTAACCACAGGACTGGATGCTAGATTCAGTCTTTGGATATCTCCTGTAAACAGTTGAGTAAAAGTGTTTTGGTTACAGTAGTGATTTTTAAGGATTATTATTGTATTTTAAAAGTTGACACAGAACATTTTTCACATAGAATCACCAATGTTATCCGATGGCAGGAAATTCACTTAGCAGGTAAGTAGTGTTATCGTTACTTTTTCTTACTCAGTGGTGGATCCTGGATCCAGCACAGGTGAATCTCCTGTAAACAGTTGAAAGAATGTGTTTAAGTCATACAGACGATTTTTTAGGAATATTTTTAGTTTGTGAAAATAGACAGAAACTTTTCTACTTAAAAGCACACAATGGATTCCTATGGAAGGAAATACAAGTTACTGTTAAGTACGCTTAAAATTACTTTTCAGGGTCAGTGCTGGTCTAAAAGATGCAGCAGTGGGTTCTCTCCTGATAACAGGTGAGTAAATCAGAATTCGTAGTTCGGCTGATTTTAGAGGAATATTTGTACAATGGTAAAGGAAGGGGGCAGGGCCTGAGCTGACGTGTGCAAACACGCCCTGTGGCAAGTTTTAAGTTGGGGAATTAAATCCTCTTCAATCCTGCGGTCCCCTGGGGGCCAACTAGCCCACCAGGTACCTCAGGTATGCGTCAGGGAGCTGCGTTGCAGAGAGGTGTTCAGAGGCTACGCTCCTTTTTACAACACTCTGCAGCGCAGGTCAGTGGCGCTTCCTGGAGGTACCTGGTGGGCTAGTTGGCCCCTAGAGGACCTCTGGATTGAAGAGGAATTAATTTCCCAACTTAAAACGCGTAAAACGCGCCACAGGGTGTGTTTGCACACATATCACCTCAGGCCCCGCCCCCTACATTCACCACTGTGCAAACGCTCCCCGTGGCATGTTTTAAGTTGGGGGATTAAGTCCCCTTGAATCCTGATGTCTTCTGGCGGCCAACTTGCCCACCAGGTACTTCCAGTATGCTCCTGGGATCTGCGTTGCAGAGAGGTGTAAAAAGGGGCGTGGCCTCATTACACCTCTCTGCAACGCAGCTCCCTCGCGCATACTGGAGGTTCCTGGTGGGCTAGCTGGCCCCCAGGGACCCCCAGTATTCAAGGGGAATTAGTTCCCCCTCTGCAAACGTGCCAGGGTGTAAGATCCGGCCCGATCCCGTTAATTTTTCCTCCTGTTTTTTAGAAGGGGGGCTGTGTAGCCCCCCTTCTCTTTCTATTCTTTTGGCCCTGGGGACCCCATCCCCCAGTGCCTGATCCCAATTTTTATATATGACAAAAAAATCGGATAGGGGACCACGCGGCCCCCCTCCTGAGGCCATCATTTTCCCCGGGGACCCCATCCCCCAGGGTATGGGCCTTTTTTAAAAAAAAAATGATGGAGGTGGGCTGCATAGACCTCCTCCTTTGGCCACTTTAAGGCCCGAGGACCCCATCCCCCGGGGCCAGGCCTCTTGTCGGAGACCATGGGGGTCCCCAATCCCCCCACGGACCCAGCCGGCTCCCCGCCTCCTGCGGGAGCCGGCATTGCTTTTCCACAGCTAACATGCTGCTCCCCATGTGGAAAAGCAATCTGCTTTGCTTCATTGAAGCGAGAGCAGGTTTCCCTGCTCTCGCTTCAATGAAGCAAAGCAGTTTGCAATGGCAGGGTGGGAGCCGCGAGGCTCCCGCTCTGCCATTGCAAACAGCAGTGTCCCGGGGGTGGGACACTGCAGGAGCCGGCCCCGGGGGGTGGCTGACCCCAGGGTCAATACAATGCTCCAGGAGGGGGGCTGTATGGCCCCCCTCCCACATATACAAGTTGCCCTGGGGTGGCGGTCCCCGGGGCTGGGGGGGCCTGAGAGCCCCCCTACATCAAATTGTTTTTAAGCCCCAGGGGGTGGTGGTCCCCAGGGCTGGGGGGGCTGCGAGCCCCCCCACCTATGTTAACAAAGCCCCGGGGGGTGGCACACTTTTTTTTTAATTATGCCCCCGGGATTTGGCCCCCAGGGGCAAATTAGAATATTCAGCATGGGAGTCCGCGCTGAATTTTTTTTTTATTTTCGGCCGAAATTCGCACTGGGTGCACGAATCTCGACGTTTTAAAAAACGTGGGGGTCCTTGTGCGACCCCCTGAGCAGGCCTAGGGAGTCAGTTTGTTTCTACCCTGCCCCCTTTTTGCGTTTTTCGCAGTTGTTTTTTAGGTTTCTTGTGCCTCTGTTCTACCGAGGGTGCGCGGATCCTCCGAGGCCATAGATATATCTATGATTTTACTTTTGATCTTCTCAGGAACTACTGAACGGATTTACACCATTTAAGCAAAAGGCACGAGTCTGAATTGAGGACTACCTCTCTGCCAAATTTGGTGTAATTCCGTTCAGCAGTTCGGGCTGTAGCTGCGTCAACAGGGTCTGAGGTGGTGCTCACAGGCAAGTAGAATAATTAAATCTCCTTCCTGTCATGGATGGCACTCCTTGCATGGGGAAAACGCATTTTGGGACCCCCTTTTTTCTCAGCCCCGCTTGACGAATCACCGTGAAATTTTCAGGATAGGAGCGGACCGGAGCTGGCCAAAAGTTTGGAAAATTTCGCGAAGATTCGTCAATCGGTGCCTACGTTATTCCAAATAGAATGTTGCGGATTTCCTATGGAAAATAGGTCCTAACTATATCTACCTACTGGCGACCGCCAGTAGGTAATATATATATATATACACACACACACACACACACACACACACACACGCACACACACGCACACACACACACACACTGTTGACTTTCATTTAATCTCATACTCCATAGCTGGTGTGGAACAGAGGTAATTAATTACCTGCGTGCCCCTTTTCCCAGTACAAGCACTCCAAAAAGGTACAAGACCCAAGATAGCGACAAGTTCAACAGCTTCCCACCAGATCACCACTACCATCTTGGCCCGACCACCTCTAACTGAACAACCAAGACAGAATGCAAAAAACCCTTAAGGGGGTGGGGGTATTCTAGATGCATTTATGATGGTCAACATTCAGAGGCGTGCTATATAGATATGCCCAGGTGTGTCCTGCAGCCCGAAAGCTTCCTTCTCCTCCTTCAGTCCTTATCTCCTATAAGGATGATGGCCTGCAATCCATATCTGCTGGTCCTTGGTGGATTACCGGAGGAGGGGAACACAACACTTCTTGGCCACGGGTGAGAGCCTTTGAGAGTTAGGCACAACAGCCTAGTTAGGAGGGAGGTTTTACATCTGGACATTCCCAACTATTCCATGGTCACTCTGGTAGACACTGAAGTAGAGACACCAAAGGAGAATATGAATTTCATGCAGAAGGAGGCCATCTTCTTCTCTGGAGAAACTTTGAAAACAAGACTGTTGTTCCACTACAAACATCGACAACATGATACCCATGACTCATTGAGAGACCTGGAGGCCATGTAAAGTGTGGGACACCTATAGTTTCACCCATTAGGAAGACAACATTGATAGAGATTCCAACTGAATACATTATGTTATCAAACTTAAAATTGATGCAAGCCTTAATTTTAAAATACAATCCCTTTATAAATTCCTGGCACCAGAGCACAGGAGTTGGAGAGGAGACTAAGGTTACCAACAGTCTCAAGGAGCAGTGTATGGTAGCTTTTAAAGACGAGTATTGCTGACAGGCACACTAATACTGAAGTAGGAAAGGGTCTAACGTGAGACACTGTATCAGATCCTTAAATGAAAGGTACCATGGCATGGCAGCATCCATGTCACCAGCTGTATGGAAAGCCATGGAAATGGTGTTGCGTGTTCTTCAGCGTTGAATGCTGTGCTAAGTTCTAACTGCACAAAAGGTAAGTCCCACCCTTACTGGTAGGTTTGGGCCATGGACAATGCAAATATTACTGCTGCCCCAGACAACTGTGAAAGGACAACCATCTTCTTGGTACATGCATGGCAGCAACATCTGTGGATTACAGTACCCCTTTTAGTGCTTCTGTGAAGTTTACTTCCTTCTGCCAATTATTGCCTTATCTTGCGACTGTCCCTGCTGTGAGGGCCTTATCGCATATTTTGAGAAGGACTCTGGTGATTCTCTGGCTGATGTGGAAGACAGACAGTAATGAACAATGAGATTGTCACTGCCAAGAGGAGCACAACGTTGTAATGCAATAACTTTTTTTCAAAGATGTTTTGATTTCATAGGCAAGCTGGTTATGGATTTTTAGTTATTGTAAATAGTTGGGTAAATATTTTTTGTTTATAGGGGGCTTGTCTGCAAGTGAATTATACAGGTGAATGTTTTAATAGTGTGTGATGCTGACGGCCATGTTCTCTTGAGTTCGAACAGTGAATCAAGGAGTTGAGTTCCCATTCTCTTAAGCCAATGATATATTCTGTTTAGGCTACACCATACTTCACAGACTGAATATGGACATACACTCCTACATTTCTTCTCGACACTGGGTCTGAGGTGGTGCTCACAGGCAAGTAGAATAATTAAATCTCCTTCCTGTCATGGATGGCACTCCTTACATGAGGCTCTTGGAAGATCTGGTACACTGCAGGAATAAATGAGTGCAATCGATCAGACAAGCCCCAACTGCTAAAGAGATAATGGGTAAAATGAATCCTAAAATCAATTAAAAAAAAGAAGAAGATTGAGGATGGAACATAGGCACTTGTTCATCTCCCCTAATCTTGGAAACTAAATCCTGAACCGGAGAAGTTGGCATTTCAACAAAAAGGCCGTAGTATGGGCCTACTGGATGCCAAGCCTGAGACAAGTGAAACTTCTGAACCAGAAGTGAAAGTAATATTAGATTTAGCCTAGCCTCTACCAATGGTATACATAGTCTAACAACGACAAACCACTCACGTCAGGACTGCTTCCTGGTCAGTCAAGGTGCCCTATTGTTGCAATGTAACACCGGCCCATCAGATGCCAGTCCCGAGGCAAGTAAAAGTGTTGACCTAGAAATGAAAAGTAATGCCACGAGAGATTTAATCCAATCTGGACTCCATTGGAAGGAGAAGTTAGAATATGAAGGCTCATTCATGTCTTCTTTCCCAGATTTTAAGGCAACAGTGCAGGAAGTCAGGCAATCCTTTCTGGAAGTGAAGAAGCTGCAGAAAATGGAATCAAAATATGCACTGATTTATGTGGCCAGTTTTGTATAGAATACAGAGATGAAGCTAATTTCTTTGTAACACTTGGATCTGCAACTGACCTTTTGGATACACATTTTATGACAGTCTGAGAAGTCCAATATCACTCCTGGAGGAGGGTGGGCGCTCACCACAGAGCTCTGCAATGAGCCATAATAAATACTCACCTTCTATATAGGTCTGTAATTGCGTATTAATGTTTACTAGAAGGATGGCATGATGTGGGTAGAATAAGCTATTCCGAGTCTTAATGCTATACAATAAACTAAGGGGGATCGCGAGTGGATGGTGAACGTAGGTCATGTAATGACGGACTAGTCCTTGAGAATTTATATTTTTACTTATGGGTGTGCGTTGAAGGATCGAGATGGGTGAGTTGTATCAATCACTCTGAACTGATAATAAAAAACAGTTAAACAACTGAAAACCCAATTACAACTTTTAGAGTGCTAATTAAGTCATAGGGGTTCAAGAATATGTTGCCTTTTGTTAATAAAATGTTCTACACCTATTACCTTTCAACAGCTAAGCACCGCCAATCATATTAAAAACTTTAATAACTTTCATAACTTTATTCACCTCTGGGGCAAAACTGGCATTTTAATTAGTGGGGCAACGCTCCTTCGCTCAAATGGAGAGCCGCCCCATCTGTGGCCAAATTGCTTGACAGTATTCTAGCCACATATCTCTAACCACAGGCAATGAACCACCATGTGTGAGAAATTGGGGTAATCCACCGTGCTCCTTCGTTTCAACAGAGGGTCAGCTTCTTCTGTCTATTTAATGGTGAATAAAACAAAGTATGTATATTTGAGTGACCGACAATCCTACAACACATCTAAGAACTAAAGGCTAGATGTATCAAATGCTTTACCCATTTTGTGTCTATGGGAAAATGCTTTAGTACACAAGTGCCTAATTGACAATTGATGAAACCTTCGGGAATCCCTAACAGGGATAGAAACGTGTGTCTGATCCTGACCACGGAGAGGGCGGGAGTGACTTACTCCCAGAAATCTGCAAGAGTTGGTGGAACTTGTTAGGAGACTTCTTTATTTGCTGATCCCCTGGCTAGTTTCATAGCCTACTCATATCGGAGCTAGCCTCTGAAATGTCTCTTCATCCAGGGCTTCCCTTCCCCTCTGCCTCACTTCCTATTCATGCCCTTCCCACTTCCCCTCCCCTAGAAAGCCCAGTCGCCACTCTGCTAGACTGCTAATCTGCAGTCTAGCGGATTTCTGGTGACATTACAACATGGACTAATACATGCCTGTTACTTCAGACTTTATGTTGATAGTATTAAATGCCTTGAGCCTAATGCCTTGCAGTAATTTTAGATGGTTCTCACCACTTTCTCCATTTCTTCATCTCCTTTCCAATTTCACATAAACTCCTCCCAAGTTAGAATTAGTTGTGTAATATGTTATTCAGTATAGCAATTCATTATTATATACAAGTAATACTCGGTGAGTAGTTCATCGAAATAGTGACAAACTTCCTTTTTGCAGCTCTCTGCTTTCATTATTTAAGCTGCACCTGTATGGCCATTTTACAGTAGTTATGATAAAGTTTACTCTAATTTACACGCTATCAATCAATCAATCAGGGTTGATAGAGCACAACTACTCACCTGTGAGGGTCTAAAGGCACTGAGGGGGCAGCTCCATTGAGTGCTGGGGTCATCTGAAGAGTCAGGTCTTGAGGTCCTTCCTGAACTGGGGCAATGTGGAGCTTGGCAGAGGTAGAGGGGGAGGTAGTTCCAGGCCTTGGCTGCGAGGTAGGAAAAAGACTTTTCTCCCGTTCTGGTCTTGTAGATGCATGGGATGGTGGCGGGAGAGAGATCGGCTGATCTGAGGTGTCTTTTGGGTGCGTGGAAGGACAGACAGTTGTTCAGGTATATGGGTACGGTGAAGTGAAGGGCCTCGATTGCGTGGGTGAGGACTCTGAAGGTTATTTTTCCTTCGACTGGGAGCCAGTGGAGATCGCTGAGGTATTGGGTGATGTGACTGCAACAGGGGATGTCGAGGATCAGTCTGGCTGCGGAGTTTTGGATGGTTTGGAGGTTGCGCAAGAGTTTCTCATTGATACTGGAGTAGAGAGCGTTGCCGTAGTCCAGTCTGCTGCTGATGGAAGCGTGTGTGACAGTTTTTCTGGATTCGGATGGGATCCATCTGAACGCCTTTCGAAGCATGTGGAGGGTGTTGAAGCAGGTCAAGGATACAACATTGATCTGTCGGTTCATTGTGAGCGATGAGTCTAGTAAGATGCCGAGGTTTCCAGCGCGGTCCGTCGGGGTGGGAGGATTTCCGAGGACGGGGGGCCACCAGGAGTCGTCCCATGCAGAGGGGGTGGAGCCAAGGATGAGGACTTCTGTTTTCTCAGAGTTGAGTTTCAGGCAGCTGTTCTTCATTCAGGTGGTGACAGCTTTTATCCCTTCTTGGAAGTATGTTTGGTGATGTTGGGTTTGTTGGTGAGGGAGAGGATAAGCTGGGTGTCTTCAGCGTAGGAGATGATGTTGAGCCGTGGTTCCTGATGATGGCTGCGAAGGGGGCCATGTAGACGTTAAAGAGGGTAGGGCTGAGGGAGGAGCCCTGGGGCACTCCACAGTTGGTCTCTGTCGGTTCCGAGAGGTAGGCAGGGAGTCAGACCAGCAGAGTTCTGCCAGTGAGGAAGGAGCATATCCAGTCGAGGGCCTTGGCGTGGATGCCGGCGTCGTGGAGTCTGGTGGCTAGGGTGCGGTGGGAGACGGTGTCGAAGGCAGCCGAGAGGTCCAGGAGGATAAGGGCTGCCATTTCACCCTGGTCGAAGAGGGTGCGGATGTCGTCGGTGGCCACGTGTAGGGCAATTTCGGGGCTGTAATTGCAGCAGAATCTGGATTGGGAGATATCTAGGGTGTTGTTAGCTTCGATGGCGTCTGCTAGCTGGGTGCTGACGGCTTTTTTGATGACCTTTGCTGCTAATGGAAGCAGGAAGATGGACATGAAGTTTTTGAGGTCTGTCGGGTCTGCTGAGGGTTTCTTCAAGAGGGGGTTGACTCTGGCGTGTTTCCAGGGGAGTGCGAAGGTGGCAGACTTGAAGGAGCAGTTGATCATCAAACGTAGTTCAGATGTGATAGCCAAGGCGGCTCTGTGGAAGAAGTGGTGTGGGCAGGGGTCTGAGGGTGCTCCGGAGAGGATGCTTTTCATGGTCTTCGGGGTGTCTTCTGTCGTGACTAGAGTCCATTTGAGCAGGGTCTCTTGGGTGGCGTCACATGGAGGGGGAGCCGGAATGGTGAGGAGGTCTTTCTTTTTGAAGTTGTCATAGATCATCTTAATCTTAAGGTGGAAGAAGGTGCTCAGTCTGTTGCAGAGGTCTTGGGAGGGTGGGACATCTGTTGTTTCGCTGCAGGTTTTTCGAATTCCTTGCTGATGGAGAAGAGTTATTTGGTATTGTGAGCGTTGGTAAGGATTCTGTCTTGGAGGGATTTCTTCCTTGTGGATTTGATGAGATGGTGGTGTGCGGTGGTGTCTGCTTTGTAGGTGCCACGTGTTTCTGGGGTTTTGTTGTTACTCCATGTCCTGTCGAGTCCAGCTTGCTTTCTTGATGTGTCTTCCTGCGACTTTCTTGAGGGGACGAGTGTGTCAGTGGCAGTTCGTGATCCAGCGGTGGAGGTCGCGTGCTGCGGTGTTTGCATCTGGCGTAGGCAGTGGTGGGGTGCTGATGAGGGAGGAAATAAGCAGGTCTTTATTGACTTTGTTCCAGCTTCTGCAGGGCAGTCGGTGGGCATACTTGTGTACGGTGTTTTTTTTTAAGGAGAAATGGATGCAGTGGTGATCTGTCCAGAGGTGTTCCATGGTGTGGCTATTGGAGAATCGGTTTCCTTTGCTGAAGACGAGGTCCAGTGTGACTTCTGCTGTGTGCGTGGGGGCAGTGACTAGTTGCTTCAGTCCTATACTGGCTAGGCTCTCTAGGAGTGAGGCAGTGTTTGATTCATCGTGGTTGTCCAGGTGGAAGTTTTGGTCTCCGAGTAGGACGTAGTCTGTGGAGGCAAGGGCATAGGGTGTGATGAGGTCGGTGATGGCGCCGGTAAAAGGAGCGCTGGGGGCGGGCGGCCTGTAGATGAGGGTTCTGCAGAGAGTCGTTTTAGGGTTGATCTGGAAGTGGAGGTGCTCCATGAGGGTCGTACGGGACGGTGGTCTTCATGCTGAAGGTGCTTTTCTAAACGATGGCGATGCCTCCTCCTGGGTGGATGGGGTGGTCCTACCTGAGGATCTTGTATCCGTCAGGAATGGCTGTTGGAATGTTGGGTGAAGAGTTAGCTTTGGTCCAGATTTCTGTGAGGAGGACAACATCGGTGTTGAGGAGGTCCCAGATTTCTATGACGTGCTTGTGTAGGACACATACGTCAAGGAGGATGCAGTTGAGTGGTTTGTGAGCGGTGATATCTGGTAGACTGGGAGATGCTGCTGGGGTACGGAGGTGGGTTTAAGGTGTGACGGCAGGGTAGACAGGAGAGAAGGCCTCGGTCGTTCTTCGGCGTCGAGAGCTGGCAGTTGTTGCTGCCTCCGAGGTTGAGAGCCTGGAGGCTCCTGGAGTCGTAGCAGAGGCGGGTTAGAGGACCCAGGTCCCTGGCACTGGTTGCGATTGGGTCACGGAGCAGACGGGCTTGCATTTGACACGCCTTCTGTGCGCTATCTGTGCGGCTGCGCAGCAGCCCCCATTAAGTAGGGATGGGGGGTGGGTCCGCTGGGAGGCGGGAAGGACACACTGAAGCGGGGAGAGACCATGGAGGCAGCAGCCACAGGGGGAAAAATGCAGCAAAAAGAAAGAAAAAAAAACACGGTAGAAAAAGGGGAAGACAGAGAAGGAAGAAAAAAGAGGGCACAGAGGAAAGAGGCAAGGGAGAAAAAGAGGGCACGGAGAAAAGAGGCAAGAGAGGTAGAGGCAGAACAGAAGAAGAGCAGAGTGCTCTTCCACTGAACAACCAGGGATGAAGCGCAGGTAGGAGCCTGCGGGTGGAGGGCCTCGAACACCCTGCAACAGTGAGCTCAGGGGACAACACTCAGTGGTGGAGCTGGGCGGGGTAGAGCAGTCACACTGACCAGGTCAGTGGTCTTGCCATACAGCAGCCGCCATTAAGTTGGGATCAGGGAAGGGCGGGTAAGTTCGTAGGTAGGAAGGACACACTGGAGGGGCCCTGGGGAAGCAGCGGCAGGGTGGGGGATGAACGCCGTGAAAAGAAAGGAAAAAACACTGTAAAAAAGACAGAGAAGGCAAAGAAAA
Organism: Triturus cristatus; assembly: GCF_964204655.1. Taxonomy (NCBI): domain Eukaryota; kingdom Metazoa; phylum Chordata; class Amphibia; order Caudata; family Salamandridae; genus Triturus; species Triturus cristatus. The sequence continues at coordinate 1,294,085,458 of NC_140585.1, read as the reverse complement.
AAGAGAGCACAGAGGAAAGAGGCAAGAGAGAAAAACAGGTCATGGAGAAAAGAGGCAAGAGAGGCAGAGGCGGAACAGCAGAAGAACACAATCCTCCATCCTTCCAACGAAACAGAACTGACCCCCACGGAAATAAAGATCTGCCCATGACCATGCTTCAGTCAAGTGTGAAAGCTAAGATCAGCACTTGTGTCTCCTTGTCCCACAGTTGACAGTACAAATAGTGGACCATATCTCCATCCCTGATTTGCCCATAACAAATTAAAGCACATGGATAGACAGCTAATCTTTGCAATTTAAAGTTTGCACTCATTTATAGTTAAATTCCTACAGTAAGTTGACAAACCCATAGTATCAACTCCTAGCTTGTGAATTTGCTCGACCTGATGGACTCTTAGTCCAGGCTAATAGTAAAATAAACAAAAAACATACCTTCTACACAACCCAGAAAGAGCATATCCAAACCACAGAAACTGCCAGATAAATATTGTATTCCAGTTCAGGGAAAAAGTCCATCCGGCAGGAGTACAGTCTGTTGCTAATTTGTTTGAGAGATTTCCCACTGATTCCAAAAATATGCCTAAGGAAGAGATAAACATAGTAACAATGAGTGTCAATCAATTAACTTCCAAAACAGATTACGTTATTATATGCAAGTTAAATTATACAATATACATGAATGGAATTAGACTCTACTGTGCAAGTCTAGATATTCAAATACAATAAAATAGGCAGATTTGAGTCAATCACATTGTGTTCAACATACAAACAGATTCAGACCCTGGTGGACAGAGTACCATCCGTTTGGGTGGCAAAGGACTTAAAGTTTGCCACCGTGATGAACAGTAGTCTGTCTTATTTAGAGATGACCACTGGCCCTGTGGTCATCTATGCACTCTGAAAAGAACTGCAATTATTACAATTCCATTCAAGGCACAAAAAGTTGGGTGCACGACTGCTATCGGTTTTGACGGCGGAGCTCCAGACTTAAGATTTTTTTTTCCTCCCAAAATGGAACATTATCACTAAAAAAATCTTAATGACTCCACAACCTGAGAGTTTTCTTTCATGGTGTGGGTGCGGGGTCACTATTTTTTGCCTGTGCCCCATCGCCAGTTATTCCCTGGCGATGATGGACAAACAAAAGCCCAATCAGACCGTACATTCTAAACAGTGTGGGATTTGTGATGACTTTAGTCTGATGTACTATACTGTCCGGCCATCAGAGGTAGCTTTTAGTTGATGGAGCCCCCCTCCTCTCAGGGGCTGACCATCCTCTCAACCTTAAGTGGGGAGGGCAGACTGTCAGTTTGGCAGACAGGGTAGCTGTCGTGTTTGCGGTGGAGTACATTCTGCCAAACTCTAAATTACCCACACAGTGCTTTGTGATATTGGCGTGCACTTTCATTATACTGCAAAGAAGCAAAGTATTTCTTAAAACTTACAATTCCTTTATTATTCTACACTGGTTCTCTGCAAAAACTTGCATTATAGTCCTGTACAATACTAGGGCCCAATGACCCATTGGTGATGCCATTCGAATTGCTTACATTCTTAAAGGTGAGGATAGCAAACTGTGGTAGTCCTCTGAGGCATCTATGGCTGAGAGTATATTGGGGACCACAAGTCCATGAAGTGCATTTATACTGCTGACAACTCACCGCGAGCTGCCATTTTAAACTTTTGATGGCTACAGATGAACTTATGCCAGGGTGGTTTATTAATATGTCTTTTTTGTGTTTAGGCTACTTTAGAATACCAGTTCCACAATGTTACAGAAGCTGGAGTTTAAATTATTGGTTAGTAAGATGAGGACATTGCTCATCGGCTATGAATGGGAAGAATTAACCGTGAAAGCTCGCTGACTTGTTGTGGCTCTGTCCCTCATTGGAGAACAAGTGCTTTTAGTCTGGTTAAACTATGCCATGAACACCATCTTGAAATGGGACAACTAGAGGTTGCTGCTCTAAACAGGAAGGCTTGTCAGACTCCCCAATGAGGTTCCAGCAGATTACAGAGGACGACCTGTAACCTAATGAATTTGCCTCTATGTTTTCTGTTTGTTGTTGGTGCAGCAAATTGTCCTTACACCAAAAGACCCAATGTTTTGGATGCAGAAGTATCTGGGAGCCACCTTGTGTAACTATTTCAGGCCACGGTTCCTTTATGCATGTCCCAGGGAGCAAGCGGATTAAATTTGGCCATATGCTGTAAGATTTATTCATTTTAATGGCAAGCAAAATCTAGCTCACTTATTTTCAATCATCTAAAATACCTACAGTTCTCTTAGTGAGCAGTGAATGTTCGCGTCCCTGATGACAGCGTTACCTACAGAGTGGAGAGGTGTGCGAAGAACATTCTGCTCAGCACCCAGCATTACCTATATGCATAAAACATACTGCTCATGGACATAAGCATTTGAAAATAGTTTGCACAGTGACATAAAGGCTTGTGGTGATTGAGGGTATGTAGTTACTCTTCATATGTCCAAACATGAGGACCTCTAAAGGGACCGAAAGTCCTCAAACCAGAAGTAAATCAGTTTGAACCTCTTGGGAATCTGTCTGCAAGCTGGTTTACCAGTCAGTGAGGAAGTTAAAATCTCCTGAGCCAGGGAACTGTCTAAATGGTAAAGAGAATCTGCAGCTGGACTTTGCAAGTAAGAGGCCCCATCAGCACTTCAGTTTCCTGCACACACCACTGCGTTCCCTTCATCCAGGCAGCTCCTTCTCCGCCCTCTTCAGATCACATCAAGATACACTCTCTCACCAGTTCAACTGTAAGCATTGAACTGCTGAGAGAGGACTGCTTCGTTATCCCAAAAGAGCAACAACATTGACGATTATAAAGGAACACCAACATAATTAATCGTTAGCTTGAGCTTTCAAGTACCTTCTTGTAACTGGCCAGACAGGCAGGTTATAACTGGCCACTGCCATACAGACTGCTATTACACGTTCTGTGGCAAAGTGCGAGTGCTTTAGTCAAGCTACAGTCGAGAACTTCTTAAACAGTGGTACAAGCCATTTGTTGCGTAAGTGGTTGGTTTTTGTGCAAAACAACAAAAAGTGAATGTGTTTCCCACACTCCAAACTTACAATCCCAGCAATCGGTCCCAAAACAGTTAGCAGCAAACTTGGCCAAATACACTCTGGTAGGTAGAGTTACCAAGCGGAAGTTTAAATACAAAGTGTGCCGTGCAACAGTGGCAATTTCAGTTAGCTAAATACCTAATGTATGTTTTACTTGCAAATAGTCAACAGTCAAATGTGAGGAATAGGCCTGCCAAGGCGAGAAGTTTCCAGCACACGAAGGTGCCTTTTACCAAGCCAAATGTGACGTGATCTACAAGAGCTGAACTGGACCAAAGATGACAGAGTCCAAGTTCATCCAGGCATCCCTTAACATAGATTAGCCAGGGATTGTATTGGAAATTTCCTAGGGTCGATGCTTCCAAAACCACTCTCAGATATGATGCCCCATGGTGGCTACGATTTACTTAAATTCAAAAGGCGAAAGCGGGAATGAATTTTCAGTTATCTGCGATTGTGTGCAGTAACTGTATCCCCAAAGTAGCTGAGACTACCGCTTTTTGCCTGTAACCTTGTAAGATAATGCTCAGGATGTGGCAACCAATTTTTTATTAAGTCCGAAGGATGGCGTTTGCTTGACGCTACAAGACATTGGTTGCCTTTTCAATATGGTCAGGCCAGTTCAGTTTGTTAATGAAGCGAATGCCCAAGTAGTCATAGCTCTTAATGGTTTCAAGCACCTGACCCGTTATCCTTGCGGATTTCCTTCAAGGCGGAGCCATTGAAATAGGCATTATTTTTGTTTTTTGTATGTTAGTGCAAAGATATTTCTGCCTACAGATGCTCTCAAAGTTCTCCAAAGATTTATGCATTGCGTTTTGTGTATACATCAATAGCATCAATAGAACTGCGTCATATGCAAAAAGAAGAAGGAGTATTTGTTTTTACTGCACAACCTTCGGGCATCCAAGGCTCTCTCTGGATACAAATTCTTTGCATTTGTTTAAAAATAGAACAGTGGGGCAAGTAGACAGCCTTGCTGTACACCAGAGCAGATTGTAAAATGAGGGATGTATACCCCAGAGCTTCCGTGGCAAACAGAAGTGCTTGTTTCTGCATGCACAGTTGTTTTCCACCCCCATTTTTTCTAGTGATTGACAAAATTCTGATCTGTTAACTAGATCAATCGCCAATTTTAAATCTATAAATGATAGATATAGACACAATTTGAGCACCCTTATATATTTGGCACACACTATATATGGTTTGACAGCTTGATCGATAGTGCTGATGCTTGTACAGAATCTAGCCTATGCATCGATTAGAACATTATTATTGTCAATCCACCCTTGCAGCCTATTTGAAAGTACACAGCCAGAGATTTTTCAGGTGCTTTCTGATAATGAAATAGGCCTGTAATTACTGGGAAGCATCTTACTTCCTTTTTTGTGGAAGGGCACTATGATAGCACTTTGCTACGAAGAGGGGATGCATTTTTTCCCAATAGCTGCACTAAACATCTTAGATAGGACGAATGACCAGAACTTCAGGTCAGATCGAAACTTGTCCACTGGGACACGATCGGGGCCAGGGGCTTTATTGGCCTTTTGCTCTATGACTGCTCTTTCTACCTCCGGGCGTAGCTCCTTAGTTCTCAATTTGGTCTATGGTTGGCAAGTTCTCCCAAATATGTCAAACCACCACTGCTATTATATACTGCCTTTTAGTGGCCCACCTAGGTGTGTGAGCAAATCTGATGACCATGACTATTTGGACCATCCCTGAACACTCTGGCAATTTTCCCTGAAAAGGATCTACTATTTTTCTCTTCTGCTGCCTCAATCAGGTCGCTCCACACTTGTTGCTGGTAGTTTGATTTCTTCTTCCTTAGTAGGGCTTTGCATTTTCTCCTTTCGCTCTTAAACATTTAATCATTGATTAACGAATGATGCTGGTACCTATATGCATTAGAGACCTTCGACTTGGCAAGTCTACACTCCTTATGGTACCACACAGAGTAATTCTTTAACAGACCATTCTACCTGGCCACTCTCGATGTAGACCATTTGCGTGTAAGCTCACTTGACAGAGTCCTATAATTTTCTAATATCACAACATGGTCTCCATTTTCCACATCTTGAATATTTAGAAGATATTCCTCTGTGGATGTCATCAGTATGTTCTTGTCGATTGAGTAGCTATCCGCAATCCATTTTACATCTCTACTACTGTTATCTGGGAAGATACTAGCAATATAACATGGAGGACTTTCAAACCCTGTCACTATTCAATGCTTGAAACACAGAGGGTCGTGATCACCCTTAGGTCACTGAATTGCTTGCATTTCATCACCAGTTCCCATTGGTTGTTTGGAAATAGGATACCACTTCTCTTATTGCTTTGGAACACAGAAGCCCCAGGTGATTCGGCCATTTCGGAAGCTTAGCTTTAAATTGTTGAGGAAGTTAGCAGACGATCTCCCTTTACATTGCCTGCTGATAGGAATAGAGCAGGCAATATCAGGCAAAGGGATACCCCAGCTTGCTTCCTCTTTGCTCGTTGCCTCGTTCCATAGACATTTGGGCGGGTGAATATCAAAATCTCCACATACTATGAGATAATGAATGCCGGCGGGTTTCACCTTAGCCTTTATTCCATGGATGACTTCCTGTAGTGTTGCTTATTGATCCTCAGGTTTACCACACTGGTTGGGCTTCAAATAGACATTGGCAACAACTATTTTGGCTTGTGGTTTCTTGTGGGCCTTGGTACGTGCAACAAACTTAATCGAGTCGTGAATAACGAAACTTTTGATACCATGTAAGCTAGTTTTGTTGAGATCCAGGAGGAGAGACCCCCCCCGCCCTTAACGGATCTATTTGCCTTAGTGGCAAAACCCATTTTGCCTGGCACCGATTCAGCTAAAGTACCAATCGCAGCCCAAGTCTCCTGAAACCAGCAAATCTTCTTGGTATTAACAGATGCCACTCAGTCCTCATCCTCAAACTTTGGTTGTAGGCCGGCTATATTCCTGGACATAATGGTTATCCCGCTGGCTTTACGCTTCGCATCTCTCCAGGTCCAAAGGTACAATTGTGGACAGGAAACTAGGTGCCCTTTTAGCTAAAATGAGACAGCAGAGGTGTAATACGTTTTGTAACCTGCTATATTAGGGCTGTTCAGTACTGCTGGCAGCCAGTGCCAATGAATGCCACCACCTACTGCAGGTTTAAGGCTCCGCTTCTGATTGATAATAACAGCTCTATTTCTCCCCTGGTAACTGTCATATTTTTTGCTTCCCTTAGGACACCGGGAATCAATTTGTAAAGTGCCTCCAGTCTTCTGAGGAGGACTCGCGTATCCTGTTGCTCCGAGTTCTCCTGTCCCAACTCCATCTGGCATTTTCGCCCCAATGCTACGCTCCAATCTCTACTTTGGGGGATCATATCTAGGCCACTCACATGCAGATGGTCCTTGTTATCATTGATCAGATTCGGAGTAACTGGTGCATGAAGCTCCACGTCACTATATACCTGACTCTAGCCAGCCTGGGAGCTAGGGCTAGCATACTCACAAGGATTAACTAATTTAATATCCTGCAGCACTAGCAAGCTAAGAGCATGAATAGCCCAAAACACTTCTAGTAGGCACGCTTGATTTAATGGTAATGGACATACCGGATCAGGGAATAGATCAATAAAAGTAAATTTCGCTAATGCTTGGGGAGTCAATATATTACAATTCTCAAATATCCCCAGCGGTTTAGTTTCCACTACCGTGCAGTTTGATTCAGGCAGAAAAACGCTTGCACATGGGTTTCATGGCGCAAAGCTCCTACCATTTGCACCACTTTGCTCTTCACCATCAATTCCAGTGTCGTTATCTTCGAGTACACTTAAGGGAGTCCCTACCTGGATGGCGGTGCCTCTGAAACATTTCCTGCATCCGGGGTTAAAACCCCTTGTTCTCCTTATCTTTTTTGTGCGCTTCAGTGGCAATATAGTTTTTTTTAATTCCCTTAAATTTCATCTTCTTTTTGCACTTTACTTTTGGACTTCGCACATGGCGCTGCAATGCGGGGGGGGCAGTTGGGGTACAGGGTTTTTTCATAAAAACTGGATACAGTTGCATATTGTCTTTGTTGCGTTCCTCTTGCTCTCCTAAATAGCTCTCCTGTTTCTATTGTGGGGCCATTTTGCTTTGATGATTTTCCTTCTCTTCTGACTGGTTTACTTCTATTATGGCTTCCTTTTTTCCCCATTTAGTGGCCAGCACTGTGCTATTTAGTAATGCCTGGTAATTTGCACCAGGGTGTGTGGCAATCTCATGGCGCTCTATTTCGTGCCTCGTAGATTCTACCTTTGTGTTCTTTTCCCTATTGGATGGTAATGGTCCCACTGCGGCCTCTACAATATGATTTTTTGCCACTACCCTGTTATCCCCATTTAGTGCCATAGGTTTCATTACATCTAACAGCCGTTACACACCATGTGTAGATGCTGGGTGGCTTCACTTTAAGGTTGCCAGCACTGGTGGACTTCTCCAGAGTTGCACCTCGCTTATACTCATTTGGTACCAACAAGTCGGGAGTTGGGGCTTCTAATGTTGACATTTCTAAGATGGTTTGAAGTGATACATTGTGTGGGTGCACTCCCATAAACAAAGGGGGGAAGTGATAAGGAGTGGTGCTCCCTGTTCGACAATAGTTATTGGTCCCTGGTTCTCCCTGGTATTTATAGGATCTTTCTTGCTCCCGACCATTGTGCAACTACATGTGGTTTTCCCAATCGCCTCCAGCTTGGGCGCTTCAGCCCCTGCCCCATTACTCGTGGTCACGAGACCAGGAGGGCAATTTACTAGGGCACATCACCAGCATCACACATTCCTATACACAGATTCTAAGGACACATAACACACGCTTTCCCTATTACAGAAACCTAACAAAAGGAACACACATGAGGAACACCTACCGTAAAAGAAGGGAAAAAATCTAAAGCTACCACAACCTAAACAACTTCTAAAACATATTGTAATCCATAAACTTGGCAGAAAGCTTCCTACCTCTACTACTAGCCTAACTCTGCCATCTCTCAAACCTACTCCATTGGACACAGGAACAAAAAGAATCATCCTCTATAAGCAAACATGGCAAGACGTTGCCAGGAACAAGGAAAACAATACAAAATTACTCCTGCCCTCTATACACAGATATCTTACTCTTATTCCACACATTACCCCCTTCAACCTAAATGGCTCATTTTTATTGACTGAGACAGGACTAGACAGTTTAGATTGTGATTTATTATAACTCCTACGATGTCTGCTTCTTACATAATGATACACTCCAGGCAGATTCTCAGAAGGGTTCCCTCTCTTTCCATCCAAATAAACAATATTTCCCTTTTTACACTCTTCAACTCTATGTATTACCCAAAAAAATGATCTTCCTGTGTAGTTTCCTTGACATTACCCTTCAACCACCATGGTGCTAGACGAAACCTCGTTTCCATCCGCTCTACATTGCAAATGGTGAAACCCCATAATGGAATTTAGCTTAGCCATGTAAGCAATATAAATTGGAATTCTCTGTTCCCCTTTATTTCACCACTTGCCGCAAGTTGGACAGCATCCTTAACGACACAAGTGAAACGCTCAACTTGACCATCGGATTAAGGTGGTAAGAAGTAATCCTTTTATGCTCCACGCCACATCTGACAAGATAATTTGAAACCCTAATACAGTCAACCCGTGGCCTATTATCAGTAACCAAGTACTCAGTAACTCCCTCCTTACAAAAGGCATCTTATAAAAATGTATTACAGTACTCAAAGTCACACTTTCATCAACATTTACGTCTGGACATTCATCATAATAATTTACAACAATAGCCTAAACCTACCTCCTTGTCAGAGCCTGGAAGGGTCCATTCAGATCAATCCCAAATTTCCACCAAGCCCCTTCAGAAAGATCCACAGGCAAGGACTGAACCACACAAAATGTTGCCAAAATATCATTTCCACCACATAATTTGCCTGGCCTCAGCCAATGATCCACTACTTTATCCACCATTTGCCACTGAACGTGTGAAGATTATGACCACGACCCTTGTCAGCATAACATAAGGAGGGCAGGGAATTAAATGTGGCAGTTAAAAGCCCGCTCTTTGGTGAAACATGCCATTGAACTAAGTGTCCTACTGGAATCAAATTAATGGGATATACTTTTCATTACTGAAACTTGGATTCCCCCCGACTCAGAGGTGGATCTAAGAGTAATTTGCTAATCCATCAACCAAGGGCTGAGAAGATAGGAGGGGGAAGTGGCTGTTATCTTTTTTTTAAAAGGGAGTGAAACACCATACAAATGGATAAAAACCAGGAGGTGGAACTAGTGAGTTTCACCCTGAAAACTAAACGTGGGACTCATTTAGCCCTTGATGGGCAGAGGACAGGCCCACCAGGCCAGCAGAGATTATGGTTCTCCTCCCTGACCCCAGAGACGGACCCCCCTTCCCATATTTAGAGATTCTCTCATGCCTGGCAGGGATCACTAAGTCTACAGAGGAGATATGTTATATCCTGAGTTTTACTTAATTGTAATTAGCCTAGGTCTTCCTAGCTGCTCAGCCAGAGTGAGAGATGGTAACGGAATGTTGGTGTGACTGTGATGAATGGAATGCCTGGGTGCCTGTGTGGGTGAGTGATGACAGTTGGAGATGGGCTGAGCAGCTAGGCAGGCTGCTCCTGGTGGGGCCGTGATATGGGCTGTTACATGGGCTGACATAGAGGCTGTAACAAGGGCCTAAGATAGGCTAATGATGAAGCTGGTACGTGGCTGAACCTTGTCTGAAGTGATCTGGAACTGGAACTAATAAAGAAGGCTTTGAAACCTACAACATGGCTACATGTGTCATCCTGTACAGATTACAACATATTAATTTTGGCGACGAGCGGGCCTGGACCCAAGCGTACTTAAGGACTGAACAGAAACCAAGGAACCACAAAGAAACTGTGAGAACCAGCGCAACTACAAAGAAACTGTGAGAACCAGCGCAACGACAAAGTAAAAAAGAAGAAATGTACATGTAACAGTATGGAGTAAAAGGCAAGCTGGCCCCACCAGTGTCCAGTCATCGGACGGCCTCAACCTGTGTCCTGCCTGATCTTACTCCATGGACTTGACCAAAGGTATGGTCGGTATGTTAGGGTGTGAAATGACTGCTTGTCACCCTACCACTTCCTTTTAAATCTGCCTTATGGATGTATCCGGTGGCTGTTCAAGATGTGAGTTGTGGTCCAACTCAGTGAAGTAAAGGAGAGTGGCTGTTTAAGATATGAGTTGTGGTCCAACTCAGTGAAGTAAATTCACATGTTTCACACTGGAGCGGTGTGGTTCTGCCAAGTCTGGTGTCAAGTTGCCACATGAGAAGACTTTTCTTGTCTGCTGCAGTAAGGAGGTGTACTAGTATAGTGTTTGCCCTGGATTGTGATGTTCTCATTACGTTGAGCAGTACAGTGCCACAACCAATTGGATGAGCATGCCTGTGGTTTGTGCTGTGCTAATGCTACTTTTATGAGCCTGGGGACATGCTTGCTCGACATGCTTTCTACAACCTCGAGTGTGATGTCTGAGGCAAATTGGTTTTGCTTCGTCTCTGGTAACGTGAATTGGACACGCTTGTCACCTGCCTTTAATTCGTGGGAAACTGCAGGTTTCGGTGGGTCGTGTACTTGTTGTGTACACGCTTGGAGTCTATGCAATTCTGGGCACTATGTTTGGGTTTTATTTTTGAAAGTTTTATTTATGTTGCTTCCAATTGTATTTTAGTTTGGGCTTCAAAATGATTTTGGCAGTTTAACCGCCATTGCGGTTTGAAAAGCGGCGCATTCAATCGCGCTCAAACGTACCGGCATCTCTGGTCGCGACCTCCCCTTGTCACTACTGCTACGCGGCGATCGGGTGCAGCTTTGGGATGTTTTGGAGCTCCAGCGTGCCGTGAGCCATTCGGCATCATGGCAAAAGCGTGCCGCCATCTTGTGGTTAGACGCGCTCCACCTTCGTGAGTGCACTTTCTTCGTGGCTCTTAAGCATTATCAATAAAGTTTTCTTATGACGCCTGGCAAGCTGGGGACAACGCGAGATTTTCGCGATGGATTCATCGGTGTTGGTTGGAGGACAGTCAAACTTCACGTCGACTCTACAAGGAGGTCTGTCAATTTCACGGAACTTTGTATTTGCCGGTAAGCTTCCAAAGCAGAAGATTATGCGCATCATAAGGGGCCCAGCAGCTACTGAATTACACGGGCCGGTTAGTCATTGGTTTAATGATGTTTTTTTTTCTGTATCTTTGCTATTGGTGCGGTCAGTCCAAGTATCTATGAGAGTCAAAATAGCAATGTTATTATCACTATTTGTTAGCAGCATATTTTGGTCTCATTTGGATCGTCAACATGTAAAAGTTTAAGTTGCAGTTGTTTTGCATATGTGTAGATCTAAAAGCTGTGGAATTAGTACATTATTAATGTGTGTCTTGTTTAGCACTCGGGTGAGTGGTCGCTCACCGGCGTTGGGCATAGTTTCCTGATGTGTTACAGTGTTCATTTTATGTCGTGATGCCACAGTTGTTTTACTTTGTTATTGGTTGGGAGGTCTTAGTCTCCTAGTGGGTGGTCATCACAGTTCATCCCTTAGGAATAGGGGTGAGGTTGGGTTTTTAGTCCCACTTAGTGTCCTCTACATGGGGGTAGGTATATGGATTATTATCTTTATACCAGTGGGTTTTATTCCAGATGTATGTACAAGGGTACATTGTTTGTGTATTCCACAGTGTCTCTTATGTGAGGGTGGTTATGGTCTTTGTGGGTGGTTTCCCACTTCTTTGTGTTGTGTGTAAGTCGTCCTGCGCTTCACGTGTTGTTCTGTGTAAGTCGCCCTGCGCTTCAGATGTTGTATGTGTGTAAGTCACCCTGCGTGTCACATGTTGTCCTGTGTAAGTCGCCCTGCGCTTCAGATGTTGTTGTGTGTGTAAGTCGCCTTGTGCATCACGTGTTGTCCTGTGTAAGTCGCCTTGCGCTTCAGTCGTGGCCGTGTGTAAGTCACCCTGCGCCTCACTGTGTGTACCCTCTATGTGGTCCATATTGTGGTACACGTGTATTTGTAGTGTCGGTTCACCCTTGATGTCTGTCTATGGCCTCGGGTGTTTGTCGTGGTGTGTTTATATTTTACTACGTGTATTTAGTATGTGTTCATCTTTCACTACGTGTATTTAGTATGTTCAGGGGAAAGAAGGAGGGGGTCACTGCTAGTTAGACAGTGTTAAGTCTTCCCCAAAATACGCAGTGTTAGGTGCGTTGTAAATTGGTATAATACTCTTCATGAGCGAGGATGGGTAATGTTGATGCATGTTATATTATGATATGTCGTTTTTGCCTTTCTTCTCTTTGATTTACTTTGTTCTTGCTTTAGTGATGTTTTACTTTTGGTTGCATCCTTGAGTTATGGACATTACGGTTTATTTTGTGTATAGTTCTTTGTTGTAGTAATGTAAAATTTGTTTTCATTTTAAAAGGAAAGGGATAATGTTATATCCTGAGTTTTACTTAATTGTAATTAGCCTAGGTCTTCCTAGCTGCTCAGCCAGAGTGAGAGATGGTAACGGAATGTTGGTGTGACTGTGATGAATGGAATGCCTGGGTGCCTGTGTGGGTGAGTGATGACAGTTGGAGATGGGCTGAGCAGCTAGGCAGGCTGCTCCTGGTGTGGCCGTGATATGGGCTGTTACATGGGCTGACATAGAGGCTGTAACAAGGGCCTAAGATAGGCTAATGATGAAGCTGGTACGTGGCTGAACCTTGTCTGAAGTGATCTGGAACTGGAACTAATAAAGAAGGCTTTGAAACCTACAACATGGCTACATGTGTCATCCTGTACAGATTACAACAAGATACCACACAAGTGGCTACACTGTAGGCTGAGGGATATGTTGAGAGGCTGCCATGTTGTTTTGGGACAGCTCAGAACCTCCGTTTCTTTTATCAAACACCACCTTACACGTGTAAATATGTTATTGAAGAACAATCAATCATCCTGATGTGCAGTGATGTCCTTCCTTGTGTGCTGGGTTACTAATTTATTTCCCTGCCCAAGCCTGCCTTACACTCCAGTGACGGACAGTTTGCAAGATCATGGGCTTGTGCCAACAGAGCTAGCTGAGGGCCTGACAGGGCTAACCCTGCAGTTGCCCCGCCTCTAATTGGGTGGGGGACAAAAGCAAGTTTGGTTGGGGAGGTAAACTGCCAATTTATGGTAGCTGACTCGCTCTGCAAATCTATAAATTACCACCCCTACATCTGCTTCACAGTGTTAAGGGGAACAGAAGTGAGAACGGGCAATGGTGGACAGGAGAGAACGAGATGGAATATAATGTTATGTTGGCTATTTGTATAGGGCACATCCCACCTCAAGCGTTTGAGGGGTCAGAGGAGGGAAGTATGTGACTTTAAAGGTGAAGGGTACCAGGAAAATAAGAAAGATAAAATGATTGCCTGAGACAGAGGAGATGGTACAACTTCCCTTTAATGCATTGCTGTCTAGGATGCGGGAGATGGCACTACTGCTCAGACGAAGAGACACCACCACATTAATGCAGTGCTGAAGAAAGCACAGGGAAGGCTAACTATCCCATGAAGATGAATGAACACTGTGTAATGCTTTGTCTTCTCTAATTAACGTGGTTCAGAGGTAATTGTCTATTCAGTTATATTATTTTATTCCTTTCAGGGGATGAGCTGAGTGATTATCAGGTTTGTAGAAAGCACCACATAAATGAAAAATTAAATAAGTAAATAATATAAGGACTGGGAAAACCCACACAATCATTTAATACAGAACCATAAAGAACACTAAAGATGTCTCAACACCAGTTCAATGGACTAATGTCCCCGTATATCTCACGCAACCTGCTTAATGCATGCATTTCAAGCCATGTAACGCACACACAACAGACTGAACCTTCTATAGACATTGATCTCAAGAGGGGATGCGGAATTGAAGGGGTGAAGGTGTACTAGAAAGCAGTAGGTCACAGGGAGTAGATTCACTGCTTGGCCAGGTCTTAGAAATCAGGGATAAGAGGGATCCTGGTATGGCACTGAGTTAGAGATCAGAGACACAGTGGGTAGGAAACGCACTACGACCGTACAAAGAGATTCCAGGAAAACAGTTGAGTCCACTTTTCCCATTCTCTTGGTCAATGTTTGATGGAAGCTACAGATCTTACCCCTTCTCTACATCCCAATTGAGACTTTGATGTCCAGAGGCAGCGCTTGACGATTGAGTAGGAAGGAGCAATAGGGAGTAGGAAGGGCTTCAGAGAGAATAGAGACTTCAGGTGTCAAGTCAGATGTATTTTCTAGGGTGCTGAAGGGCAGGCCCTGGCACTCTTACTAGCCCAGGGCTACTGATTGGCGTAAGCTTACAGAGTTTCAAGACTGACCCAAGACTGCTATAGCAGCTGCTCTGATAGGCGTTATTGGTCTTAATCTAAGAGGACTCGGTAGTGTTTAGGAACATTCAGAACCCATGTAAGACTTGCGGCTTATTTCAAACCAGGATTTCAGGAGCACAGTTGGTGGTGATGGAAATCTGCTAAAATGCTGAGGACTAGAGCCAAAACAGCCCCAGCTGTGTAAGTGGAGGGCAGAAAAAAAGGGTTACTGAACCAAAGTCTTACAGCTGGAGGACAAGAGGTGCAAAATTAGAGTCTGCTTCAAAAGATATATTTTGCCAATCACTGCATATCCCAAGCCCCATCTTAAAGAGAACAAGCCCGGCCTACTTTTTCTCCACAGACGCCAAGTTCCAAAATATCTTTTAATTTCATCTCTGAGACCAAGATTCTCCTGAATCTGCATTTGATGGGAGTATGCCAATACCAACGTCCATAACAGAAGTATAATAGAGTGGGTGGGAAGAGGGGTGGAGGGATGGGTCTGCTGGCTATTCTGTGTGTGTGAAGTTAAAGAAGGTGGCTAAGCCCTCTGGGGTGGTGTTTGAGGGCCATGGGATGGGGTTTGGAATACCTCAGATGGCCATGACAACCTGGTAAGGAGTTTATTGTCCAAGTGGCACTGGATGCCACAGACTATCCATCAAATTCAGAGACATCAGAATCTTACGGAATAATGGTTTCTTGTATAGCGTTTGTTACATGAAAGAGCTACTTCAAAGCACTGAGGAACACAAGATGGCAGGAAGAGGTATGAGAGAGAGAGGGCCATCAGGAAAGAGGGAAGACAAGAATCTGCTGTCATGTTGGCTCCTAGTGCAGCGTCTCTCAGCCCATAAGTTTGCCTAAAATCAGTGTGTGAGACAGTTGGGGGAAGGAGACAAAGTGAGAAAGAAGGGTCAACACAGAAGAGTGGGAAGAAGGGTGAGCTGCTGAGTCAATAGAACAGCACTGTCATGTAGCTTGAAGAAAGAATTGGATGGAAGATATTGGCTTTAAAATATAGCCTCCATGTTAAGTGTTTGCTTCATCTGAAGTCTTGTAAACGGTCCAGTAAATGCAGGGCCAAATTAGACAGAAAAGCAAGCTATATTGTCTCCCATGCAATGAAGAAGAAATTTAAGACTGGGCTGGGCTGAATGACTAGAACTAATCACGCGGGTTCTGAGTGCTCCACTATGCAATTAGACATTTGTATTTCGAAAGGAAGCGTTGTTTTTACATATTTCCTCCAAATATGAATTCACATACCCTCTGTTGAGATAAGCATTCGATCACCCTTCACTACAAAAAGACAGAAATACCTGAATAGTTCAAGTTAGGGGTATATTTAATTAAAGGAATGTAAAAGATCACTGCAGTCTGATAATCTGTTAAAATTGCACTTTTCCTGCCACACGACATTTTTATTTTGTGGGCGTTCAATATTGCTGCCTTTAAATCAGATGCCTTTCCTTTTTAAATAAGACTGACTGCTGACTCTCTGAAACAGAAGTCACATTCAGTTCTCGATCACTGCGGTGGTCGTGTTGTAATGTTCATGTGTTGAGAAATCAAATGGAACGCCTTAAATTAGGTATAAACAATAAAGCATCTCCTACTGGTTTAAAAAAGGCCTTCCAAAAGTATTTCTTCTCTAATTAACGTGGTTCGGAGGTCATTGTTTATTCAGTTCTATCCTTTTATTCCTTTCAGGGGATGCACTGAGTGATTATCAGGTTTGTAGAAGGCACCAAGTAAATACATAAATGAAAAACTACATAAGTAAAGAATATATTTCGAAGTGTTACCGAGATCCAGAAAAAAGGGGTTTCCAAGCATATGTGTTGAATCTGAAAGGTGACCTGTGACCCCCCACCCCTTCAGAATGTTTACTAAATTGCCGTGGAGACTGAGGACAAAGTAGAGTTACACATAGATGAGGTTTGCTTAACCCTCTTATGGATTTTGCATATCTCCATAGTTTCAGCATAAACCCTTGATGACATCACACAATCTGCACTATGATGTCACGAGGCACGTGGAACATGAAAACAACGTACTTGAACGGGGATAACTCAGCTGTAGCAGAAGCAAGGAGAGGACATTATATAATCAGCAATCACCTCAGAGACTACACAACGAACTGTCCACGTTACTGGTTAAATTAATTAAACAGGCAGAAAGATTACTTGGAAAACACAATCGCTGCTGTGATTTTCCGTTCCACCCCCACAGCCTCGGGGCACATGGTCTTTCCCAAATGTGATGAGGAACACATTGTGACATATTTTGCCTATATATAAAGGTCAGTTACTAGGGAGCCGTCGCATTGAAGACCCTGACTTGGTCACGAGGCAACCTCCGCTGGAGCCAGAGACCAACGAGAAGAGGGAGTCCATGGCTGAATTACACGGACTCCCTCAATGGAAGAGGAGAGGGATACGCTGCCTGCCACAAAGAGAGAATGTGAGTTAGCACACCTTTACCCCCTCTAAATCATTCTAGGCAAATACTCCCTTCTACACCACTTCATGAGGTCTTCTAAACCCGAATTCTCCGAAGACACTTATTTTTCTTCCAATCTTCTCAATCCCCGCCCTTCCCCAATCTGTCCATTCCCTAAACCTGCTTTATTACAAATGTTTTCTGTGTTCCCATTTATACCCCCTCCAGACGCCCATACCTTACTCTCGTTACCTTCAATCACCTCAATCTGTCACACATGCTGCCCAAATCATATTGTCATCCCTCCCTTGAACCCAGTCTGTTTAATTCTACTACCCTACATTACGCTCATTATCCCTATTACTCGTACCCCATTTCTATCATCAACCCCATTCCTTCTGACTGTCACCCACTTCAATTTGTCTCCCATTTTACACACTCCATCCTCCATTATCTGCCAACCTTCCACACCTCGACTCCTTACTTCAAAGCACTTCGCTTGTCCCAAACCTTAATTTACCCAATCCCCCCTGAGCCCCATTTTCCAACAATTCGACCTCTCCATTATCACTAAAAGTTTGGGTTACATCGGATATATATGTTTTAATGATTATGTTGTTTATGAAAGTGTTTTATGCTTTTATGGCTTATTGACGAATACAGATGGTCTTGACTGGCTGCATCGGATATTGGGCATAAGCACTGTTTGAGCCTAATCTCGAATTCAGAGTAGTGTGAAATTGCTGCACTTTCAGTTGTCAGGCATAACAGATTGTAATGGAGGGAAAGGGCAGATTTTGGGTGTGGCAAACCCGCATTTGCACATCATTTCCTATTCCGACCTCATTTACTCTGAATGCGGAGGTGAAACCGTGGGGGCGAAACACTGTTAACTGAGTTTCCCTGGGGAGATTTTTACTACGCCGTAATTCTGTGTCATTTGTAATAACGTCATTGATTTAAAACACATTTTTTGATAACACAGAGACTGTAAAACACCAGTCACCCAAATGTTGGTCTTACATGAATGTGTTTACAAACAAAATGGATTTATTCTTTATGGAGCACTAGCGCAGAATTATGTCACGTCTGGAGCTCAAACAGTAAATTTACCCACTAATATAGGTAGTGAGTTTGGCTGAATTTAGAAAATAAATACAAGTTTATATGTTTTTAGGGAGATATTTAAGTAGGGTCGAGATTTGGCCAATCCATATTATAGCGTTTATCTCTCTGCAAATTATGTTTTTGGAGTTTTTGTTTCCATGCGGAATCACCATTTGATAAGAAGGATGGAAAAGCTACTTGGGGAGGATGGAGGGTTGTCTGGTAAAATTGTGAGTGTTCCCTGGGGCCTCCACTGAAGAGGGTGACATTATTTTTCTTCTCCCAGTTTCGAGCCTCTCAATGCTTTGGCTTCTGGTAATGCAGTGAACACCAAGCTAGGTATTCAGGGCACGAGTCGAGGGTACACGCGGCTGGACGGAGTCCACCCACTATTTTCACTGGGTGAACGCCATCCACCCTGCCAAGAAGTCAGGTCCCATTGAATAATGTGCTGAACTAGTCCAGTCCACACTTTAAGCAGCGCCTGCACATTGTCTGCTTTCCATCTGCAACAAGGTGCAGGCGGGGACTGGCTTTCTTATTTTACACTCCTGCTGGCCCATAACAAAGGCCGATTTTGAGGTGTCATCAGACCTCCTTTTGTTCGAGTCTCCTGGCTGGGAGCAGTCAGGAGCCTCACACCTGATGCAAATGAAGCGGAGGGGAAACAAAGGCCCACGCCTTGTTAGCATTTAACACATACTTAAGAGAGGCAGCTTTTCACTTTGTTCAGTCCCTGTTTATGGGATATGCATGCACTGTAAGAATGTCAGATGTGTTGGTCTTTCTCAGTATTTCCACATAACGAATTGCATTTATATAGAGCTTTCTTACCCTAAGGAGGCATTGAAATAACTTAAGTACCACAATTTTTTCTTGTATAGCCCTACTCATTCCAATGCAGATTGTCAGAGCTCTTTACATCAACGTGTGCACATTACATGTACAATAAATGATCTGTTTGTAAATGAATGAACAAGATGTGTTACATAAAACTGGGGGATTGCAAGGTGTAGAAGTCACATATCATCTTCCATAGCTCACTGTGCTATTATCCTCGCAATGCGCTCAGTGCTTAATTTGTAAAATATTAAGTGCCAGGGCTCTGACCAGGAGGGGCCACTGCAGCTTGCACCACCCCTTGCCCCTGTCATTGCAGCCAAAATGACTACTAACCACCTCTATCGCATGTAAAAGCGACAGCTCAGATTATTCCAGGTCCCCAAAGCTAAAGGAATGGCTGGGGAGGCAAGTGTGGGCATATTTTAAATTGCATTGTAATCCTAAACACCGTTGTTCTGCTCATCTCTAAATTAGATGAGCAGGGCCACCATGTGGTAGACTGTTTTAAGTATGGTACTGACACTTAGGTGCCGGTGTCCAGCACTGAAAACAAGTGCCGGTGCTGAGCACCGGAAAGCACCGGCTCAAATTAAGCACTGAATGCGCTCAAACGTACACCTGAAAGACCTGCTAAACATATATGTGAGGGCTTTAGATCTGATGTCACTTCCTGTAAAGACGTATCTTGTGATGCCACTTTCTATGATGTCAATTCTGTGATGCCATGTGTGATGTCGCGCGCCGTGGTCACTTGCATACTGCCTAACTAGGTTAGTCCCCCTGCTTCTGTTTTTTAGGACTTGTGCCTTGTAGGTATGCCTCCTGTAACAGATTTGTAGTTGATGCAGCAGGTCTTGACAGAAAGGTAAGCTATATTCTCTCACATGCAATGAACAAGAAATGTAAGGGCTGAAGGACTAGAATTAATCACACGGGGTTTGAGTGCTCCACTAAGTAGAAAAACACCCATGCAATTAGATATTACGAAAATATGCGACGTTTTAACATATTTCCTTCAAATATTAGTTCATGCACCCTCTGTTGACATGCCCATTCGTACACACGTCGCTACAAAAATACATAAACACCTGAATTGTTCAAGTTATGGGTATATTTAACGAAAATTTAAAAGATCACTGCAGTCTGATAATCTGTTAAAAATGCACTTTTCTTGCCACACAACATTTTTACTTTGTGGGAGTTCAATTTTGCTGCCTTTACGTTAGATGCCTTTCCTTTTTAAATAAGACAGACTGCTGACTCTGAAACGGAAGTCACATTCAGTTCTCGATCACTACTGTTGGTTGTATTGTAATGTACATGTGTTGAGAAATCAAATGGAACGCCTTAAATTAGGTGTAAACAATAAACAATCTCCTGCTGGTTTAAAAAAGGCCTTCCAAAAGTATTTCTTCTTTTTCATGCACCTGTCTAATGTTCCTCCTATCGTAGCTGTGCTGGCAGCTTCTTGCACCCTCCTCCTTGCCCTGACTCCTTCAGATGACATGGGTCGATGCTGTGCATGCCCACTCTTCAAAATTTGGCTGCATTCAATTCTGCATCATCACTGGGGCGCGCAGCTGTGGTGTGTCAGCAGTGGTGTGTCAGCAGTGAAGTGCACAGCAGTGGTGTGTCAGCAGTGAGGCACACAACAGTGGTGCGTCAACAGTGGGGTGTCAGCAGTGGCGTGTCAGCAGTGAAGTGCACAGCAGTGGTGTGGCAGCAGTGGTGTAGCAGCAGTGATGTGCACAGCAGTGGTGTGTCAGCAGTGGCGTGTCAGCAGTGGTGTTTCAGCAGTGATGTGTCAGTAGTGAAGAGCACTGCAGTGGTGTGTCAGCAGTGGCATGTCAGCAGTGGTGTTTCAGCAGTGATGTGTCAGCAGTGAAGTGCACAGCAGTGGTGTGTCAGCAGTGAGGCACACAGCAGTGGTGTGTCAGCAGTGGCGTGTCAGCAGTGAAGTGCACAGCAGTGGTGTGGCAGCAGTGGTGTAGCAGCAGTGATGTGCACAGCAGTGGTGTGTCAGCAGTGGCGTGTCAGCAGTGGTGTTTCAGCAGTGGTGTAGCAGCAGTGATGTGCACAGCAGTGGTGTGTCAGCAGTGGCGTGTCAGCAGTGGTGTTTCAGCAGTGATGTGTCAGCAGTGAAGTGCACAGCAGTGGTGTGTCAGCAGTGAGGCACACAGCAGTGGTGTGTCAGCAGTGGCGTGTCAGCAGTGGTGTGTCAGCAATGAAGTGCACAGCAGTGGTGTGTCAGCAGTGGCATGTCAGTAGTGGTGTGTCAACAGTGAAGTGCACAGCAGTGGTGTGTCAGCAGTGAGGCACGTAGGAAGTGGTGTGTCAGCAGTGAGGCACACAGCAGTGGTGCGTCAACAGTGGGGTGTCAGCAGTGGCGTGTCAGCAGTGAAGTGCACAGCAGTGGTGTGGCAGCAGTGGTGTGGCAGCAGTGAAGTGCACAGCAGTGGTGTGTCAGCAGTGGCGTGTCAGCAGTGGCGTGTCAGCAGTGAAGTGCACAGCAGTGGTGTTTCAGCAGTGATGTGTTAGTAGTGAAGAGCACTGCAGTGGTGTGTCAGCAGTGGCATGTCAGTGGTGGTGTGTCAGCAGTGAGGTGCACAGCAGTGGTGTGTCAGCAGTGAGGCACACAGCAGTGGTGTGTCAGCAGTGGCGTGTCAGCAGTGGTGTGTCAGCAATGAAGTGCACAGCAGTGGTGTGTCAGCAGTGAAGTGCACAGCAGTGGTGTGTCAGCAATGTTGTCAGCAGTGGTCTGTCATCATTGGAACGCACAGTAGTAGTGTGTCAGCAGTGGCACGTCAGTAGTATTGTGTTAACAGTGGTAGGTCATCATTGTGGAGTACAGCAGTGGTGTGTCATTATTGAGGCACACAGCAATGGTTTGTCAGCAGTGGTGTATCAGCAGTGGACTGCCATCATTTGAGCGCACATGCAGTAGTCTGTCTGCAGTGGTGTGTCCGCAGTGGTGTGTCATCATTGGGGGGCACATCAGTGGTCTGTCGACAGTGCTTTGTCAGCAGTGGTATGTCCTCATTGTAGAGCACAGCAAAGATGTGGCAGCAGTGGCATGTCAACAATGCAGTGTCGGCAGTGGTCAGTCATCATTGGGGCACACAGCAGTGTTTTGTCAGCAGTGACTCTCCATCGTCATTAGGGTGCACAGCAATGGTGTATCAGCAGTGTTTTCAGCAGTGGTTCATCATCATTGGGGCACACAGCAGTGGTGTGTCAGCAGTGGTGTGTCAGCAGTGATGTGTCAGCAGTGTTGTGTCAGCAGCGGCGTGTCAACAGTGTTGTGTCAGCAGTATTGTGTCAGCAGCGGTGCGTCAGCAGTGCTGTGTCTGCAGTGATGTGTCAGCAGTGGTGTGTCAGCGATGTGTCAGCAGTGATGTGTCATTATTGGCGTGTCAGCAGCACTGTGTCAGCAGTGGTGTGTCAGCAGTGAGGCACACACCAGTGGTGTGTCAGCAGTGGTGCATCAGCCGTGATGTGTCATTATTGGTGTGTCAGCAGCGGCATGTCATAAGTAATGTCAGCAGCAGCATGTCAACAGTGTTGCATCAGCAGTGTTGTGTCAGCAGTGGTGCGTCAGCAGTGATGTGTCAGCAGTGATGTCAGCAGTGATGTGTCAGCAGTGGTGTGTCACCAGTGGCATGCCAGCAAAGGTGTGTCAACAGTGAGGTGCACAGCAGTGGTGTGTCAGCAGTGAAGCACACACCAGTGGTGTGTCAGCAGTGGTGTGTCAGCAGTGAGGCGCACAGCAATGGCATGTTAGCATTGAGGCACACAGCAGTGGCGTGTCAGCAGTGAGGCGTACAGCAGTGGTGTGTCAGCAGAGGGGTGCAGATCAGTGGTTTATCATCATTTCGGGGTTCAGCAGTGGTCTGTCATTACCAGGGTGTAGAGCAGAGGTCTATCATCATTAGGGCTCACAGCTGTGGCCTGTCATCATTGGGGCGCACAGCTGTGGTCTGTCATTGGGGCGCACAGCTGTGACTTGTCATCATTGGGGCACACAGCTGTGGTCCCTCATAATTGTGGGGCCCTGCAGTGGCGTGTCAGCAGTGTGGCGCACAGCAATTGTCTGTCATCATTGTGGGGCCCAGAAGTGGTGTGTCAACAGTGGCGTGTCAGCAGTGAGGCACACAACAGTGGAGTGTCAGCAGTGAGGTCCACAACAGTGGCTTGTCAGCAGTGGGGTGCACAGAAGGGGTGTGTCAACAGTGGCGTGTCAGCACTGGGGTGCACAGAAGGGGTGTGTCAACAGTGGCATGCACAGCAGTGGTGTGTCAGCAGTGAGACACACAGCAGTGGTGTGTCAGCAGTAGCATGACAGCAGTGGTGTGTCAGCAGTGAGGCGCACAGCAGTGGCATGTGAGAAGTGAGGCACACAGCAGTGGTGTGTCAGCAGTGGCATGTAAGCAGTGGTGTGTCAGTAGTGAAGTGCACAGCAGTGGTGTGTCAGCAGTGAGGTGCACAACAGGGGTGTGTCAGCAGTGAGGCACACAGCAGTAGTGTGTCAGCAGTGGCGTGTCATCGGTGGTGTGTCAGCAGTCAGACACACAGCAGTGGTGAGTCAGCAGTGGCGTGTCAGCAGTGGTGTGTCAGCAGTGGTGCAGCAGCAGTGGTTTGTCAGCAGTGGTGTGTCAGCAGCGGCATCAGCAGTGATGTGTCAGCAGTGGTGTGTCAGCAGTGGTTTGTCAGCAGTGGTGTATGCAGAGGCGTGTCAGCAATGGCATGTCAGCAGCGGCATGTCAGCAGTGGCGTGTCAGTAGTGACATGTCAGCAGCGGTGTGTCAGCAGTAGTGTATCACCAGTGGTGTGTCAGCAGCAGCATCAGCAGCGATGTATCAGCAGCGGTGTCTCAGCAGTGGCGTGTCAGCAGCGGTGTGTCAGCAGTGGTGTCAGCAGCGGCGTGTCAGCAGTGATGTGTCAGCAGTGGTGTCAACAACAGCATGTCAACAGTGGTGTGTCAGCAGCGGGGTGTCAGCAGCAGCTTGTCAGCAGTGGTGTGTCAGCAGCGGTGTATCAGCAGCGGTGTGTCAGCAGCAATGTGTCAGCAGCGGTGTGTCAGCAGTGGTGTCAGCAGCGTGTCAGCAGCAGCTTGTCAGCAGCGGCATGTCAGCAGCGGCATGTCAGCAGTGGCGTGTCAGTAGTGACATGTCAGCAGCAGCGTGTCAGCAGTAGTGTATCACCAGTGGTGTGTCAGCAGCAGCGTCAGCAGCGATGTATCAGCAGCGGTGTGTCAGCAGTGGTGTGTCAGCAGCGGTGTGTCAGCAGTGGTGTCAGCAGCGGCGTGTCAGCAGTGGTGTGTCAGCAGTGGTGTCAACAACAGCGTGTCAGCAGCGGGGTGTCAGCAGCAGCTTGTCAGCTCTGGTGTGTCAGCAGCAGTGTGTCAGCAGCGATGTGTCAGCAGCGGTGTGTCAGCAGCGGCATGTCAGCAGTGGCATGTCAGCAGTGGCGTGTCAGCAGCGGTGTGTCAGCAGTGGTGTGTCAGCAGTGGTGTCAGCAGTGGCGTGTCAGCAGCGGCATGTCAGCAGCGATGTGTCAGCAGTGGTGTGTCAGCAGTGGCGTGTCAGCAGTGCTGTGTCAGCAGTGGTGTCGGCAGCAGCGTGTCAGCAGCAGCTTGTCAGCAGCGATGTGTCAGCAGTGGTGTGTCAGCAGTGGTGTCAGCAGCGGCATGTCAGCAGCGGCATGTCAGCAGTGGCGTGTCAGTAGTGACATGTCAGCAGCGGCATGTAAGCAGTAGTGTATCACCAGTGGTGTGTCAGCAGCAGCGTCAGCAGCGGCGTGTCAGCAGTGCTGTGTCAGCAGTGGTGTCAGCAGCAGCGTGTCAGCAGTGGGGCGCACAGAAGGGGTGTGTCAACAGTGGTGTGTCAGCACTGGGGTGCACAGAAGGGGTGTGTCAACAGTGGCGTGTCAGCAGTGGGATGCACAGTAGTGGTGTGTCAGCAGTGAGGCACACAGCAGTAGTGTGTCAGCAGTGGTGTGTCAGCAGTGAGGCGCACAGCAGTGACATGTGAGAAGTGAGGCACACAGCAGTGGTGTGTCAGCAGTGGCATGTAAGCAGTGGTGTGTCAGTAGTGAAGTGCAAAGCAGTGGTGTGTCAGCAGTGAGGTGCACAACAGTGGTGTGTCAGCAGTGAGGCACACAGCAGTAGTGTGTCAGCAGTGGCGTGTCAGCGGTGGTGTGTCAGCAGTGAGACACACAGCAGTGGTGTGTCAGCAGTGGCGTGTCATCAATGGTGTGTCAGCAGTGGTGTGTCAGCAGTGGTGCAGCAGCAGTGGTTTGTCAGCAGTGGTGTGTCAGCAGCGGCATCAGCAGTGATGTGTCAGCAGTGGTGTGTCAGCAGTGGTGTGTCAGCAGTGGTGTGTCAGCGGCGGCGTGCCAGCAGTGGTGTGTCAGTGGCGGTGTGTCAGAAGTGGTGTATCAGCATTGGTGTGACAGCAGTGGTGTCTGCAGTGGTGTCTGCAGTGGTGTGTCAGCAGTGGTGTGTCAGCAGTGGTGTGTCAGCAACGGCGTGTCGGCAGTGGTGTGTCAGCAGCAGCATGTCAGCAGCGGCATGTCAGCAGTGGTGTGTCAGCAGTGATGTCTGCAGTGACGTGTTAGCAGTGGTGTGTCAGCAGTGGTGTGTCAGCAGTGGTGTCAGCAGTGGTGTGTCAGCAGTGGTGTGTCAGCAGTGGTGTGTCAGCAGTGGTGTGTCAGCAGTGGTGTGTCAGCAGTGGTGTCAGCAGCGGTGTGTCAGCAGCGGCGTGTCAGCAGTGGTGTGTCAGCAGCGTCGTGTCGGCAGAGGTGTCAGGAGTGATGTCTCAGCAGTGGTGTGTCAGCAGCGGCATCAGCAGTGATGAGTCAACAGCGATGTGTCAGCAGTGGTGTGTCAGCAGCGATGTGTCAGCAGTAGCGTGTAAGCAGTGGTGTGTCAGCAGTGGTGTCAGCAGCGGCATGTCAGCAGCGGCATGTCAGCAGCGGTGTGTCAGCAGTGGCGTGTCAGCAGTGGTGTGTCAGCAGTGGCATGTCAGCAGTGGCGTATCAGCAGTGGCGTGTCAGCAGTGGTTTGTCAGCAGTGGTGTATGCAGCAGCGTGTCAGCAGCGGCATGTCAGCAGCGGCATGTCAGCAGTGGCGTGTCAGTGGTGACATGTCAGCAGCGGCGTGTCAGCAGTAGTGTATCACCAGTGGTGTGTCAGCAGCAGCGTCAGCAGCGATGTATCAGCAGCGGTGTGTCAGCAGTAGCGTGTCAGCAGCGGTGTGTCAGCAGTGGTGTCAGCAGCAGCGTGTCAGCAGTGGTGTGTCAGCAGTGGTGTCAACAACAGCACATCAGCAGTGGTGTGTCAGCAGCGGGGTGTCAGCAGCAGCTTGTCAGCAGTGGTGTGTCAGCAGCGGTGTATCAGCATCGGTGTGTCAGCAGCGGTGTGTCAGCAGTGGCGTGTCAGCAGTGGCATGTCAGCAGTGGTGTGTCAGCAGCGGCGTGTCAGCAGTGGTGTGTCAGCAGTGGTGTCAGCAGTGGCGTGTCAGCAGTGGCGTGTCAGCAGTGATGTGTCAGCAGTGGTGTGTCAGCAGCGGTGTGTCAGCAGTGCTGTGTCAGCAGTGGTGTCAGCAGCAGCATGTCAGCAGCAGCTTGTCAGCAGCAATGTGTCAGCAGTGGTGTCTGCAGCGGCAAGTCTGCAGCGGAGTGTCAGCAGCGATGTGTCAGTATTGTTGTGTAAGAAGTGGTGTGTCAGCAGCAGTGTGTCAGCAGTGGTGTCAGCAGTAGAGTGTCAGCAGCGATGTGTCAGCAGTGGTGTCAGCAGCGGCATATCATCAGCGGTGTGTCAGCAGTGGCTTGTCAGCAGTGGGGTGTCAGCAGTGGCTTGTTAGCAGTGGCTTGTCAGCAGTGGGGTGTCAGCAGTGGCATGTCAGCAGTGGCTTGTCAGCAGTGGCTTGTCAGCAGTGGCTTGTCAGCAGTGGTGTGTCAGCAGTGGTGTCTCAGCAGTGGTGTCTACAAAGGCGTGTCAGTAGTGATGTGTCAGCAGTGATGTGTCAGCAGTGATGTGTCAGCAGTGGTGTGTCTGCAGTGGTGTGTCTGCAGTGGTGTGTCTGCAGTGGTGTCAGCAGCGGCGTGTCTGAAGTGGAGTGTCAGCAGCAGTGTGTCAGCAGTGGTGTCAGCAGCAGAGTGTCAGCAGCGATGTGTCAGTAGTGGTGTGTAAGCAGTGGTGTCAACATTGTCGTGTCAGCATCGTCGTGTCAGCAGTGGCTTGTCAGTAGTGGCTTGTCAGCAGTGGAGTGTCAGCAGCGGCATGTCAGCAGTGGTGTGTCAGCAGTGATGTCTACAGAGGCATGTCAGCAGTGGGATGCCAGCAGTGGTGTGTCAGCAGTCGTGTCAGCAGCGGTAGGTCAGCAATGGTGTGTCAGCGGCGGTGTGTCAGCAGTCGTGTCAGCAGCGGCGTGTCAGCAATGGTGTGTCAGCAGCGGTGTGTCAGCAGCAGCATGTCAGCAGTGGCATGTCAGCAGTGGTATGTCAGCA
The DNA here is from genome assembly GCF_964204655.1 of Triturus cristatus. Lineage (NCBI taxonomy): Eukaryota > Metazoa > Chordata > Amphibia > Caudata > Salamandridae > Triturus > Triturus cristatus. The sequence continues at coordinate 1,294,058,036 of NC_140585.1, read as the reverse complement.
GTGGTGTGTCAGCAGTGGTGTCTGCAGTAGCGTGTCAGCAGCAGCGTGTCAGCAGCAACGTGTCAGCAGTGGTGTGTCAGCAGCGGAATATTAGCAGTGAGGTGTCAGCAGTGAGATGTCAGCTGTGAGGTGTCAGCAGCGGTGTGTCAGCAGTGGTGTGTCAGCAGTGGTGTGTCTGCAGTGGGGTGTCAGCAGAGGTGTGTCAGCAGCAGTGTGTCAGCAGTGGTGTGTCAGCAGTGGCGTGTCAGCAGTGGTGTGTCAGCAGCATCGTGTCAGCAGCATCGTGTCAGCAGTGGCGTCAGCAGTGGCATCAGCAGTAGTGTCAGCAGCGGTGTGTCAGCAGCGGCATGTAAGCAGCGGTGTGTAAGCAGTGGCATGTCAGCAGTGGCGTGTCAGCAGTGGTGTGTCAGCAGTGGTGTGTCTGCAGCGGCGTGTCAGCAGCGGTGTGTCAGCAGCGGGGTGTCAGCAGCGGCGTGTCAGCAGCAGCGTGTCAGCAGTGGTGTGTCAGCAGTGATGTCTGTAGTGGTGTTTGCAGTGGTGTCAGCAGTGGTGTCAGCAGTGGTGTGTCAGCAGTGGTGTCAGCAGCGGCGTGTCAGCAGTGAGGTGTCAGCAGTGAGGTGTCAGCAGTGAGGTGTCAGCAGCAGCATGTCAGCAGTGGTGTGTCAGCAGTGGTGTCTGCAGCAGGGTGTCAGCAGTGGTGTGTCAGCAGTGGCGTGTGACCAGTGGTGTCTGCAGCGGCGTGTCAGCAGCGGCATGTCCGCAGCTTTGTGTCAGCAGCAGTGTGTCAGCAGCGGTGTGTCAGCAGTGGTGTGTCAGCAGCAGTGTGTCAGCAGTGGTGTCAGCAGCAGCTTGTCAGCAGCGATGTGTCAGCAGTGGTGTATCAGCAGTGGTGTCTGCAGAGGCGAGTCTGCAGAGGCGAGTCTGAAGTGGAGTGTCAGCAGTGGCATGTCATCAGTGGTCTGTCAGCAGCAGTGTGTCAGCAGTGGTGTCAGCTGCAGAGTGTCAGCAGCGATGTGTCAGTATTGTTGTGTAAGCAGTGGTGTGTCAGCAGCAGTGTGTCAGCAGTGGTGTCAGCAGTAGAGTGTCAGCAGCGATGTGTCAGTAGTGGTGTCAGCAGTGGCATGTCAGTAGTGGCTTGTCAGCAGTGGCTTGTCAGCAGTGGGGTGTCAGCAGTGGCATCTCAGTAGTGGCTTGTCAGCAGTGGCTTGTCAGCAGTGGTGTGTCAGCAGTGGTGTCTACAGAGGCGTGTCAGCAGTGATGTGTCAGCAGTGGTGTGTCAGCAGTGGTGTGTCTGCAGGGGTGTGTCTGCAGTGGTGTGTCTGCAGTGGTGTGTCTGCAATGGTGTGTCTGCAGTGGTGTGTCTGCAGTGGTGTCAGCAGCGGCGTGTCTGAAGTGGAGTGTCAGCAGCAGTGTGTCAGCAGTGGTGTCAGCAGCAGAGTGTCAGCAGCGATGTGTCAGTAGTGGTGTGTAAGCAGTGGTGTCAGCATCGTCGTGTCAGCATCATTGTGTCAGCAGTGGCTTGTCAGTAGTGGCTTGTCGGCAGTGGGGTGTCAGCAGCGGCATGTCCGCAGTGGTGTGTCAGCAGTGGTGTCTACAGAGGCATGTCACCAGCGGGATGTCAGCAGTGGTGTGTCAGCAGTCATGTCAGCAGCAGTAGGTCAGCAATGGTGTGTCAGCAGCGGTGTGTCAGCAGTCGTATCAGCAGCGGCATGTCAGCAATGGTGTGTCAGCAGCGGTGTGTCAGCAGCGGTGTGTCAGCAGCGGTGTGTCAGCAGCAGCGTGTCAGCAGTGGTATGTCAGCAGTGGTATGTCAGCAGTGGTGTGTCAGCAGTGGTGTCTGTAGTAGCGTGTCAGCAGCAACATGTCAGCAGTGGTGTGTCAGCAGCGGCATGTTAGCAGTGAGGTGTCAGCAGTGAGATGTCAGCTGTGAGGTGTCAGCAGCGGTGTGTCAGCAGTAGTGTGTCAGCAGTGGTGTATCTGCAGCGGTGTGTCAGCAGCGGTGTGTCAGCAGCGGTGTGTCAGCAGCAGTGTGTCAGCAGCAGTGTGTCAGCAGTGGTGTGTCAGCAGTGGCGTGTCATCAGTGGTGTGTCAGCAGTGGTGTCAGCAGTGGTGTCAGCAGCGTCGTGTCAGCAGTTGCGTCAGCAGTGGCGTCAGCAGTAGCGTCAGCAGCGGTGTGTCAGCAGTGGTGTCTGCAGTGGTGTCAGCAGTGGTGTCAGCAGCGATGTGTCAGCAGTGGTGTGTCAGCAGTGGTGTGTCAACAGCAGCGTGTTAGTAGTGGCGTGTCAGCAGTGAGGTGTCAGCAGTGAGGTGTCAGCAGTGAGGTGTCAGCAGCGGCATGTCAGCAGTGGTGTGTCAGCAGTGGTGTCTGCAGCAGGGTCTCAGCAGTGGTGTGTCAGCAGTGGCTTGTGACCAGTGGTGTCTGCAGCGGCGTGTCAGCAGCGGCATGTCCGCAGCGGTGTGTCAGCAGCAGTATGTCAGCAGCGGTGTGTCAGCAGTGGTGTGTCAGCAGCGGTGTGTCAGCAGTGGCGTGTCAGCAGCAGCGTGTCATCAGCAGCGTGTCTGCAGTGGTGTCAGCAGTGGTGTCAGCAGCGATGTGTCAGCAGCGGTGTGTCAGCAGTGGTGTGTCAGCAGTGGTGTCAGCAGCGGCGTGTCAGCAGTCTTGTGTCAGCAGTGGTGTGTCAACAGCAGCGTGTCAGCAGTGAGGTGTCAGCAGTGAGGTGTCAGCAGCAGCGTGTCAGCAGTGGTGTGTCAGCAGTGATGTCTGCAGCAGGGTGTCGGCAGTGGCGTGTGACCAGTGGTGTCTGCAGCGACGTGTCAGCAGCGACGTGTCAGCAGCGGTGTGTCCGCAGTGGTGTGTCAGCAGTAGTGTGTCAGCAGTGGTGTGTCAGCAGCGGTGTGTCAGCAGCGGCGTGTCAGCAGCGATGAGTCAGCGGCGGTGTCAGCAGCGGCGTGTCAGCAGTGCTGTGTCAGCAGTGGTGTGTCAGCAGCAGCGTGTCAGCAGCGGTGTGTCAGCAGCAGTGTGTCAGCAGTGGTGTATCAGCAGTGGTGTCTGCAGCGGCGTGTCTGCAGTGGTGTGTCAGCAGTGGTGTGTCAGCAGTGGTGTGTCAGCAGTGGGGTGTCAGCAGTGGCATGTAAGCAGTGGTGTGTCAGCAGCAGTGTGTCAGCAGTGGTGTCAGCATCAGAGTGTCAGCAGCGATGTGTCAGTAGGGTTGTGTAAGCAGTGGTGTGTCAGCAGCAGTGTGTCAGTAGTGGTGTCAGCAGCAGAGTGTCAGCAGCGATGTGTCAGTAGTGGTGTGTAAGCAGTGCTGTCAGCAGCGGTGTATCAGCAGCAGCGTGTCAGCAGTGGCTTGTCAGCAGTGGGGTGTCAGCAGTGGCATGTCAATGGTGGCATGTCAGCAGTGGCTTGCCAGCAGTGGCTTGTGAGCAGTGGGGTGTCAGTAGTGGCATGTCAGCAGTGGCTTGTCAGCAGTGGTGTGTCAGCACTGGTGTCTACAGAGGTGTGTCAGCAGCGGCGTGTCAGCAGCGTCGTGTCAGCAGTGGCTTGTCAGTAGTGGCTTGACAGTAGTGGGGTGTCAGCAGCGGCAAGTCAGCAGTGGTGTGTCAGCAGTGGTCTACAGAGGCATGTCAGCAGCAGGATGTCAGCAGTGATGTATCAGCAGTGGTGCGTCAGCAGTCGTGTCAGCAGCAGTAGGTCAGCAATGGTGTTTCAGCGGCAGTGTGTCAGCAGTCGTGTCAGCAGCGGCGTGTCAGCAGCGGCGTGTCAGCAATGGTGTGTCAGCAGCGGTGTGTCAGCAGCGGCGTGTCAGCAGCGGCGTGTCAGCAGCGGCGTGTCAGCAGTGGCTTGTCAGCAGTAGTGGTATGTCAGCAGTCGTATGTCAGCAGTGGTGTGTCAGCAGTGGTGTCTGAAGCAGCATTTCAGCAGTGGTGTGTGAGCAGTGATGTGCCAGCAGTGGCATGTTAACAGTGGTGTGTCAGCAGTGAGGTGTCAGCAGTAAGGTGTCAGCAGTGAGATGTCAGCAGTGAGGTGTCAGCAGTGGCGTATCAGCAGCAGCATGTCAGCAGCGGCGTGTCAGCAGTGGTGTGTCTGCAGCAGGGTGTCAGCAGTGGTGTGTCAGCAGCAGTGTGTCAGCAGTGGTGTCAGCAGCAGAGTGTCAGCAGTGATGTGTCAGTAGTGGTGTGTAAGCAGTGGTGTCAGCAGTGGCGTGACAGCAGCGGCGTGTCAGCAGCAGCTTGTCAGCAGTGGCTTGTCAGCAGTGGGGTGTCTGCAGCGGCATGTCAGCAGTGGTGTCAACAGTGGTGTCTACAAAGGCGTGTCAGCAGCAGCGTGTAAGCAGTGATGTGTCAGCAGCGGCATGTCAGCAGTGGTGTGTCAGCAGCAGTGTGTCAGCAGTGGTGTGTCAGCAGTGGTGTGTCAGCAGTTGTGTCAGCAGTGATGTCAGCAGTGGTGTCAGCAGTGGTGTCAGCAGCAGTAGTGTCAGCAGCGGTGTGTCAGCAGCGGTGTGTCAGCAGCGGCGTGTCAGCAGTGGCATGTCAGCAGTGGTGTGTCAGCAGTGGTGTGTCTGCAGCGGCGTGTCAGCAACGGTGTGTCAGCAGTGGCATGTCAGCAGTGGCGTGTCAGCAGTGGCATATCAGCAGCAGTGTGTCAGCACTGGCATGTCAGCAGTGGTGTCTGCAGCGGCGTGTCAGCAGTGGTGTCAGCAGTGGTGTCAGCAGTGGTGTCTGCAGTGGTGTCAGCAGTGGTGTCAGCAGCGATGTGTCAGCAGTGGTGTGTCAGCAGCGGCGTGTCAGCAGTGGTGTGTCAGCAGTGGTGTGTCAACAGCAGCATGTTAGTAGTGGCGTGTCAGCAGTGAGGTGTCAGCAGTGAGGTGTCAGCAGTGAGGTGTCACCAGTGAGGTGTCAGCAAAGGCGTGTCAGCAGTGGTGTGTCAGCAGTGATGTCTGCAGCAGGGTGTCAGCAGTGGTGTGTCAGCAGTGGCGTGTGCCCAGTGGTGTCTGCAGCGGCATGTCAGCAGCGGCATGTCCGCGGCGGTGTGTCAGCAGCAGCGTGTCAGCAGTGGCGTGTCAGCAGCGGCATGTCAGCAGCGGCTTGTCAGCAGCGGTGTGTCAGCAGCACCGTGTCAGCAGTGTTGTGGCAGCAGTAGTGTCAGCAGTGGCATGTCAGCAGCGATGTGTCAGCAGTGGTGTCTGCAGCGGCGTGTCAGCAGCGGTGTGTCAGCAGCGGCGTGTCAGCAGCGGGCTGTCAGTAGCGGCGTGTCAGGAGCGGTGTCAGCAGAGGCATGTCAGCAGCGATGTGTCAGCAGTGGTTTCTGCAGCGGCATGTCAGCAGCGGCGTGTCAGCAGTGGTGTGTCAAAAGTGGTGTGTCAGCAGCGATGTCAGCAGCGATGTGTCAGCAGTGGTGTGTCAGCAGCTGTGTGTCAGCAGTGGTGTGTCAGCAGCTGTGTGTCAGTAGTGGTGTCAGCAGAGGCGTGTCAGCAGGGACGTGTCAGCAGGGGTGTTTCAGCAGTGGTGTAGACAGCAGCGGCATGTCAGCAGTAATGTGTCAGCAGTAGTGTGTCAGCAGCAGTAGGTCAGCAATGGTGTTTCAGCAGCAGTGTCAGCAGTGGTGTGTCAGGTGCAGTGTCAGCAGTGGCGTGTCAGCAGCGATGTGTCAGCAGTGGTGTCTGCAGCGGCATGTCAGCAGCGGTGTGTCAGCAGCGGCATGTCAGCAGCAGCGGTGTCAGCAGAGGCGTGTCAGCAGCGATGTGTCAGCAGTGGTGTCTGCAGCGGCATGTCAGCAGCGGCATGTCAGTAGTGGTGTGTCAGCAGTGGTGTGTCAGCAGCGATGTCAGCAGCAATATGTCAGCATTCGTGTGTCAGCAGCGATGTGTCAGCAGTGATATGTCAGCAGCTGTGTGTCAGTAGTGGTGTCAGCAGCGGCGTGTCAGGAGTGGCGTGTCAGCAGGGACGTGTCAGCAGGGGTGTTTCAGCAGTGGTGTCAGCAGCGGCATGTCAGCAGCAATGAGTCAGCAGTGGATATAGCAACAAGTAGCATAGAATTAACAAAATGCATTCCACACACGAGGCCGCACCTTAATAGCATAACCGATATCACCAAAAAAAGCCATAAATAAACCAATCAGAAACGCATAATCCAGTAAAGCTTACCTTTTATTCCGAGCCCTCATCCACAAAAGCTTAATTTTTATGCCGAGTCTGCTGTCTGGATGCTAATGTTACGGACATCCCCTCAAAACGCTTCCAACGGCATGTGCACATTTAAGCACTGTTTAGATTTTAAAAAAGCGCATAGTAACAAAGTAACAAATGCCTTCCACACGCAAATGCATGCAATAGTTTAAAGAAAAGTGCAGCAAGTCAATATTAAATCCACCGTCTCACGCCGCCAGTAAAAGATCCAATCCCGCTGGACGTGGCCTAAAAAGGTCAGGGTGGCAACCAGGAGGGGCTAAAAACCCTCCGGCACAATCAACAAAGTCTGTTCTGAATAATGACGCATACCAATCAAATTTGCAGGCAGAGCTGAGACATGACTTCTGGAACCGTATTGATTCCAAGTAGCCTTCGCGTAGCGAGAGCATTCGTATGCGCTGCTAACGCCAGGCGAGACCTAAAAACATTCCTTCTGACTGTCATCCACTTCAATTTGTCTCCCATTTTACACACTCCATGCTCCATTATCTGCCAAACTTCCACACCTCAACTCCTTTCTACATAGCACTTCACTTGTCCCAAACCTTAATGTACCCAAACCTCCCCTGAGGCCCATTTTCCAACAATTCCACTTTCTCCATTATCATTACAAGTTTGGGTTACATCGGATATATAGTTTTTTAATTATTATTTTGTTTATGGAAGTGTTTTATGCTTTTATGGATTATTGACGAATACAAATGGTGTTGACTGGCTGCATCGTACCTGTATTGGGCATAAGCACTGTTTGAGCCTAATCTCGAATTCGGAGTACTGTGAAACTGCTGCACTTTCGGTTGTCAGGCATAACAGGTTGTAATGGTGGAAAAGTGCAGATTTTGAGTGTGACAAACCCGCATTTCCATGTCATTCCTATTCTGACCTCATTTACTAAGAATGCGGAAGTGAAATCGCCGGGGTCAAAACACTGTTAATCGAGTTACCCTGGGGAGATTTTTACTACGCCGTAATTCAGTGGCAATTGTAACGCCATTGATTTCAATTTTGTTGTTGTTGCTAACACAGAGACTGTAAAACCCCAGTCACTCAAACTTTGGTCTTACATGAACATGTCTACAAAAAAATTGGACTTATCCTTTATTGAGCACCAGCGTGGAATTGTGTCACGTCTGGAGCTCAAACAGTAATTTCTGTAGGGAGATATTTAAGTAGGGTCGAGATTAAGCCAATCCATATTATGGAGTTTATCTTGCTGCAATAATGTTTTTGGAGTTTTTGTGTCCATGCGGAAAAATCATTTAAGAAGGATGGAAAAGCTACTTGGGGAGGATGGAGGGTTGTCTGGTAAAATTGTGGGTGTTCTTTATCCCTGGAGCCTCGACTGAAGAGGGTAACATTCTTTTTCTTCTCCCAGGTTTGAGCATCTCAATGCTTTGGCTTCTTGTATTGCAGTGACCACCAAAGATGGACTGTTTTCTACTAGGTATGATAATAAGCCTTCTGTAACTGATTTGTAGTTGATGCAGCAGGTCTTGAAGATGATGCAGGGCTACTACAAACAAGAATGGTTCCCAAGGATATCAACTGCAAACAGAGCAATATTTTTCTAATAGTGCAAAAGTAATTGAACCAATCATCATTGGGCTAATAGTAGCTCCACGCTATATTCATGCCGTCTCCATCTTCTTTGTGATAAGTGGGTTGAAAGATAGGTTGCTGTTTTAATGTATAAGCAAATGCTCGTTTAAAACAAAAAGATATAAAAACATTTAGAAAATGGGAAATTATTCAATTTATAAATGTAACTAATTATTCCATTAGGATATAGTGGGTTTCTTGAATATTCACCATTAGGATATAGTGGGTTTCTTGAATAATAACTCTATCATTAATTTCATTTATATTCAAAATTTTCAGTCCTATTTACTACAAAGTGGCGGAGCGCGGCATTAACCACCTTGGCTTAACGCCACGCTCCACCACTTCAAAACGTCGGGCTGCACTGTATTTACAAGGATACAGTGCAACCCTGCGTCTCCCCCTGCACTGGCGCTAATTTTAGCTGCCTAGCGCCAACGCAGACACCCTTGCACCATAGTGCACCATAGTGCAAGGGTGCCTGCGTTGTAGGGAAAGATTGTTTGTGTGCAAGAAGGTGTCCGTTCCTGACAATGAAGGTGTCCCTTCCTGCACAAAAACATTCTGAAATGGCATTTTGAAACTTCTATGTGTGCTGCTTAATGCAGCACACATAGATTGCAAAACATAATTTGTTTTTAATTGCTTATGTGCAGGAAGGGTCACCTTACTGCACATAAACAATCAGTATTCTTTTGCTGTTTCTTTGTGTGCTGCACGATGCAGCACACACAGAAACAGCAACAACAAGGAGAAATGAAACATTTCTCTTGGTTGCGCATGCCCCTTCTTTACGATGCCCACCTTAAAAACCACTGGGTTTGACGCTGCCCTTGTGAATATATGGGGCAGCCTCAAAACCAATGGGTGTTGCAGTGCACCACAACACCCATTGCCCACCCCTTACACACTAAATGTAGCGGGAAAGGGGTCCTTACTTACAAGGCAGCATTAAGCCACGTTAAGTGGCTTAAAGCTGCCTTGTAAATAAGGCGAAGCTGATATAGCCACCTGAACGTCACTGAAAGTGACGCACCTCTGGTAATAGGGGCTTGTAAGTATGCCCTATAGATTAAAGAGCGCTTAAAGATGATGAAAAATGACAAAATGCTTTGGGGTTATTCAGTGTTTGGTGGATGTGGGACATCTGCAAATAATTGGTGGATTACTGTCAATACTAGTTAGAGTTTAATCCTGGATATTCTCACTTATTAGTGCACATAGAACATTCACCATTTTTGGTAGACCTCCCACATCCACCAAACTCTAAATCCCTTTTGCCATTTTTCTAATTTCGCATGGAAGCCAATTGAGCTAATCCTTTGCTTAAAATGGTGGTGAACGTATGTCTGTCCATACATTTGTTTTTTATTTGACCTCATCTTATCCAATTTATATCATATCCAATTCAAATAATCTGCAAAACCTTGAGGCTTCAAGAAAGGAGAAGTGACAAACTGAGCTAGAATTCGCAGGGAAGGGCAAAGTGGTGAAAGAATTATGAATAAAAGGGACCTCATCTGCATAATACTGCAAGACAACAGCTCTTATCCGTCCTCTTCACATCTTCTCTAAAACTCACATAGCCCATCCAGCAGTCTCATAGAGAATACCTCAAAAATAATATTTAAGCACACCATGAAACACAGACTAGACAATACAATCTGTTCCTTAGAACTTCCATAGTAATCTTTTGTGTGAAGAATCCAATCAACTGCTGACATTTATTTTTCTTTTTTCCCTTGCAGAAACGCTGAAGCTGTGCTCCTATCTTGTAAAACATGAATATATTAATCTCATGGACTAATTTATGGTTCACCCTTATCTTGACAGACTTCTGGACAAAGGTGTAAATGTCCATATTATGTAACACCACATTTGCAGCATTTGATTCCTCTTTCGTGGGGTTTCATACTGAGGTCTGCGAAAAAAAGGACAGAGGTTTTCGCATGTGTCTGTGAGTGTGCTACTAGCGACTTATCTACAACATCAAGAATGAAGCTGAAGTGTTGGAGAACAGTCGAGAGAATGAAGTCAGTGGATCCTAGATTCCTCACTAATATGGGGAGTGATGAGTTGAGATGAGGGGCCATGGGCAGTTTCTTGAAGAGCAGCTAGAATCTGGCGAGCGAGCATTGCAAGCAGAAATTATGTAAGCCGTTAGGCTCTAAACAAGAAGATCTCAAAAGCAGCAAAAGATGGAGGTACAGTCCATCAAAGCATAAAGTGCCTAGAAGAAAGAGCATAGTGCTGGTGCAACAGCCAAGAAAGAAGCCACTGATCCACCACGGAAAATCAGAACATCTGAACAGTATAGAACAATCAAAGTACATATCTTCAGAACTTGATTACCTGAAATCAACTTAGCCTGAAAAGACTAGGGTGCAAACTGGAACAGTATTCTCTACCCCAAAAAAACACCAACCCATTCCAAATGTACTGCCTTAGAAGTTGAACCTTCTTACCCAAAATCTCTTCTATTAGATCATCCTTTGCTAATCTATGTGGTTTGGTTTAAGCCGTTACAATGTAAAATTCCACACGAACAACAGATTACACCCTCATAATGCTTGCCGCCACCGCACACCTATCATCGTTGCCTTTCAGACATTCATCCACTTCATGCCCCATATCTTTGCACTCATTTTAATTTTGGTTCGTTGTTTGAGTTACTTACACCTGCAATTGTACTACTCTATGCCACTCTACTTTACGCCACTCCACTCAACACCACTCCAAACAATTGCATTCTACCTCACTCTACACCACTCCACTCCACACAATGCCATTCCGTGCCACTCTACTCTACACCACACCACTCCACTCTAACCCACTCTACAACAATCTACCCCATTCCACTCTACGCCACTCCATTCTACACCACCCCACTCTACATCACTCCATTCCACTCTACTCTATGCCACTTCAATGTATGCCACTCTATGCAATTCTACTCTACTTCACCCTACTGTATGCCATTGTACTCTACAGCACTCCACTGTACTCTATGCTACTCTACTGCACACCACTCCATTTAACTCTACACAAGTCTAAGCCACTCTACTCTACACCTCTCCGTTCAACGCTACTCCATTGTAGTCTACGCCACTCCACTCTACACCACTCCACTCCATTCATTCAACTCCACTCCAATATATGCCACTATACTCTACCACTTCACTGTACGCCCACGCTACTCTATGCCACATCACTTCACTCCACTGCACTGTACTCTACGTCGCTCTACTCCATGCCACTCTACACTACTCTAGGCTGCTCCAATCCATGCCACTGTCCTCTACGCCACTCTCCCCTATGCCACTCTATGCCATGCCACTAACTTTTAGCCATGCTGAACAGCTGCCACGCAGCTGATCAATATGGCTAAAAGACTGGCAAAGCCAATAGATCTTGCATAGGCAAGAGCTATTGACTTTGTCCATGGTTGTTTGTGTCTGCTGTCGCCTCAGGGCTTTTCAGGTGCCTCCTGCTTGGGCAGCAGTGTCAGCCTACTTCAGCTACTGATTCGTTTTTGTGCCATTCACATTTTACTTCCACCTAGCACAGCATACAACACAGGGCAGTGGGATAGCCCATTTCAACCACTGATCAGTTAGCCAGCTATTCATGTTTTTGTATGCCCACAGTATTTAGGACAACACTAAGGTACACAAAACTGTGATGGATAAAATACTTGAATTAATCTCAGCCACTAGTAATTACTCAGGCAGCATCCCAATCAATTATTTTGCACACCATGCCATCGTAGTTTAGACCTAGCCATATGAAAATCTTTTCTGACCCTGCTCCAATGGAAACAGTTCAGCTTGAACTACAAGGCCAGGTCCTTCATGAGATGAAGTAGGTTTAGGGCCGTCAATATGTTCTCGGATCTTCTGCATTTTTTCCACTGAAGAAGAGGTTGATGGCATTGCACTTTTCTGTGGAGTGAGAAATAGGGGAATCTGGCAGGAGGGATACAGTTCTTGATTGTCTTGAAGAACGTTCTGCTTCTTTTGGTGGATCCATTGATGGTGATAGTATAGTACTGTTCTTAGGCTGATGTGATGACCTGTCTCCATGTTGCACTGAGGGCCTTCATTATCAAGAGCTCCTCAGGAGTTCTGTTATTCTTACCTGTCTCATATGGATTGTTTATTGTCAGCAATGTCTTTAAAATGCCAGGGCGCTAAAGGCTTTGGCTTGAACTTGCACTTTTTTTAATTTGGGTGCGGATGTTTGTAGGAAGCTGGCTCTTTATAGACTGTACCAAAAAGAGGTATACTGTGCACAGAGTCCAGTGAGTCCCCAAAGGTATGGCAGAGGTTAAAGTAGATACTACCTTACTCTCAATGTAGTGTTAACTGGGCTGAGCAGCTAGGCTTATCAGAGGGTAGTGTTAAGCATTTACTGTACACTCTCAGACAAAAAATGACGTCTCACACTCAAAGACTGAATCCAGACCAATTGGTTGTACAAAAAGTTGTTACTTTGTTGTTTTAGTTCTCAAACTAAGAATCATTTAGTGCAGGTAAGTTTCACAGTGGTTTAAAAGTAGCAATACTTTACAAGAATGCAGAAATGTTTTGTAAATGCAGCTACATACTTTACAGTATTAAGAATGTTTTCTGTAAATGCCAATCAAGTACAGTTGTATGCTTTTGCAGTGATAAGGTTTGGCAGTTCAATGCAACAGATATAACTCAAATACAAATCTATGGAGGAAAACAATGCTAAACAGTTTGCAGGTAAGTACCTAAACTTACTTCCCCAAGCTTCAGGGGTTTAGGCCAACACAAGACAAGGTTCAAGACCAAGTAGGTACTGCACAATCCCAGCGGCACTGTGGCGGCAGAGGGCAGAGGTCACTGGGCCCAATGTCATCCAATGGAGCCGGGGGGTACCTCGAAGTGGCACGGTTTGAAGGTAGGTACGAATGGTCTAAGGGCAAATGCCCCGGGGTTGAAGTGAGCACAGGGTGGCCCCAAAACAGCACCTAAGCTACACCAACAGCGGCACAGGGGTGGCCTGGTGTAGGGTGCAAGTCAGTGTCGGGCACCTTATTCTTTTCAACAGAGTTTGTCGTTTTCGGAAAGAGGCTGCAGGCTTGGACCAGGAGGCTGGAGGAAGGAGACCAAAGGTTGGGCTGGTAAGTTGGATAGCTGGGGGACACCATCAGCTGGGCTCCCTAAAGTCAGGGGGCCCAGGGTGCAGGGGTGTCTCTTGCTGTTGGGGCTTCTCAACTGGTTCAAGTCGCAGTCGGGCAGCAGGTATCGAGGGGGAGATGGGGTCATGGATAGGTCAGCCACTGATGCAGACGTGGTCAGGATCGCCAGGGAGACTTCACAGGATAGGTGAGTCACTCGAATTCAGGCAGTGGGTGTCGGGTGCAGATTGTGCTGGGGACAAGGATCCGCCTGGATCTGGAGTCCTTGAAGTTGGAGTTTCTTTGTTGGACAATCAGTGTCCTCGGAACAGAAGAGTCTTTTTCGAAGGCAGGGCAGGTCTCCAGGGTTATTGGACGCTGCTTAGCTGCAGGACTCGCTGGCTTCAGCTCGCTGGTTCTCTGAAGCAGAGGACAGGCTGGCAAGGATGGGTCCAAAGCAGTTGTTGTCGTCATCTTCTCTGCAGCATGGCTCTTCGGTTCTTCTTCATCTTAGGCTGTTGTATCTAAGGAGCAAGGTTCAGGGGAGCCCCTAAATACCTAGATTTAGGAGCATTACAAGGCGATGTAGGTTGGGACCAATGGGTCCCTTCCCTGGGGTGTCTACACACTGCTTATGCTACCCTCCAGTGGGGGGGAATATGCCTTGTCCTCATTGGGGGAGTGCCCTCATCTTCAAGATGGAGGGGACTGAGATGTGTGTTTCACTTCGCCTCCCCACCCCTCGCAATGGTGGGCATACCTCCCTTTCTCTTAGGTTTTCCCGCCAATTCTCCTGCCCAAAGTGGGGGTCAGAACCTGTGGGAGCCAACTCCTGACAGCAGCAGAGGCTTTGGCTAGCTTACAAAGGAAGCAAGCCTTTGAGGCTTCCAGTTTGTGGAATCTGCCCACCCTGGGGGAGGAGGCATGACACCTCTGCACAGGATGTGCTTTGTTTCAGGACCTAGAGAGGTGGCAGATGGAGGGTAGCCATTCAGGAACCACTCTAGGGATTGTCGTTTTCCAGGGGGTATCTTCAAGATGCCCCCTGAGTGCATTTTATATTAAATCCAACACTGGCATCAGTTTAGGTTTAATGTGCTGTGAAGCTTCATACCAAACTTCTCAGTCTTCCTTCTCAGTCTTCAGTAAAGCCACCATGGAGCTGTGGAGTTTGTGCTGACAAACTCCCAGCCCATGAACTCAAAATGGCTTCACTGCACTTACAATGTCTGTGAATGGCACAGACACTGTAGCTGATTTTTTTTTTTCACAGAGTTTAATGTAGCGCAAACTTGACCCGGTTTCGGGTATCAGAGCGCTTTACATAGCACCAGTTGCGTTATATGAGGACACATTCATTTTTGTTAGGCACGGGGAGATTTAGTAATTTGCCCAGAATCACAGGATGTTCAGCGTCATTGCCGAGACCCAAACCCGGTTCCCCAAATTCGAGGTCGACTGCCCCAGCCGTTAGGCCAACTCCACTCCCCTATTGCTCATGCAGCTATACTCTCAGCTGTGGTATAGTGTACTGCCTTTAGGGCTGTAATGCCTGCTAGAGGGGTGATGTACCCATGCTGCAGGCAGTGTGGGTGGACATTACACACAGGAATGTGGGCCATGTCAACTCTTTAGTTTGGTCTGCACCAAAACACGCAGCCTACAGTGGCAGTGTGTGGGTGTTAAGGTGAGGGGTCTCCGAGGGTGGCATGCCCACAGAGGTACCTCTCTAGTCAGAGGCCCTTGGTATCAGGGGTACCATTTACAAGGGACTTGCATGTAGCCCAGAGGTGTGCCAATTGTGGAGACAAAGGTACCATTTTGGGAAAGAACATAGGGCCCTGTAAGCCTGATTGGGCACACTCAGTCAAGTTGGCATCATGTATCTGGCAAAAAGGTAAGGGGTAACCATGCAAAAAGGTGCACTCAAAGACTGAATTCAGACCTTTAGTTTGTACAAAACGTTATTTTGTTATTTTATTTCTAGAACCAAAAATCCCTTAGTGCAGGTAAGTTTCACAGTGGTTTAAAAGTAGCAATACTTTTCAAGAATGCTGTAATGTTTTGTAGATGCAGTTATATACTTTACAGTATTAAGAATGTTTTTGATAGAAGTCAATTAAGTACAGTTGTATGCTTTTGCAGTGGTAAGGTTAGACAGTTCAGTGCAAAAGATAGAACTACAATGCAATCCAATAGAGGAGAACAATGTTAAACAGTTTGCAGGTAAGTACTCAACTTACTTCCCCAGGCTTTGGGGGTTTAGGACAACACAGGGCAAGGTTCAAGACCAGGTAGGTACTGCACCAACAGCGGCACTAGGGCGGCTGAATGCAGAGGTCGCTGGGCACATTGTTATCCAATAGAGCCTGGGGGTACCTCGAAGAGGCACGGTTTTCAGGTAGGTACCGACGGTCTTAGGGTAAATGTCCTAGGGGTTGAAGTGGGCACAGGGAGGGAGCCACAATGCAGCACCAAAGCTACACCACCAGCGGGACAAGGCAGTCGGGTGCAGGGTGCAAATCAGCAGCTGACACCCAATGTTCTCCAATGGAGGTCATCGGTTTCGGAAAAAGGCTGCAGCCTTGGACCATGAGGCTGCACGAAGGCGATCAACAACTGGGCAGGTAAGTTGGATAGCTGGGGGACACCTGGGCGCCGTCAGCTGGGCTCTCCAAAGTCAGGGACGGAGGATGCAGAGGTGCCTTTTGGTGTCGGGGTTTACTCATCTCGTTCTTGTCGCGGTCAGGGGGACCCTTCGAACAGAGGCTGCAGGAGTTGAGGGGGGGCGGGTCCTTGAGAGGTCAGCCACTGATGCAGACGAGGTCAGGGTCACTGGGGAGACTTCACAGGATAGGTGAGTCACTCGATCTCGGGCCATTGGCATCAGGTGCAGAGTGTGCTGGGGACACGGATCTGCCTGGATCCAGAGTCCTTGAATTTGGAGTTCCTTTGTTGGACAATACGTGTCCTCGGGATACAAGAGACTTTTTCGAAGGCAGGGCTAGTCTCTGGTGTTCTTGGAGGCTGCTGGCTGCAGGACTCACCAGTTTCAGCTCACAAGGTCTCTGAAGCAGGAGACGGGCTAGTAGAGCAGGGGCTAAAGCAGTGTTGTCATCCTCTTCTCTGCAGCACGGCTCTTCAGGTATCTTTTTCTTAGGTTGTCGTATCTAAGGAACTAGGTTATGGGTGCCCCAAAATACCTAGATTTAGTGGCGTTACAGGGTCCATTCCCTGGGGTGTCGACACCTGCTCTTATGCCACCCTCAAGTGGGGGGAAGGCATATGCCTCAGCCTGATTGGGGAAGTCCCCTCATCTTCAAGTTGGAGGGGACTGAGATGTGTGCTTCGCTTCACCTCCTCTACCTGAGGGGGTGGGATTGACAAAGGTAGGTACACCTCCCTTTCTCTCTAGGTTCCCCTACCGATTCTCCTGCCCAAAGTGGGAATCAGAGTCAGTGGGAGCCAGTTGCTGATAGCAGCAGGGGTAGATAACAAAGGCAGCTGGCCTTTGAAGCTTTCCCTTGTGGACCCTGCACATCCTGGGGAAGCAGGCATGACACCTCTGCCCAGCATGTTCTTTGTTTCAGGACCCAGAGAGCGGAGGCTCTCTATGCAGGGGAGAGAAACCTGTCTAGAGGTGGTAAATGGTGGGTAGCCATTCAGGAACCACACAAGGGGCATGTCGTTTTCCAGGGGGAAACCTCTAAGAAGCCCTATGAGTGCATTTTACATTAAATCCAACACTGGATCAGTGTGGGTTTAATGTGCTGAGAAGTTTAGTATCAAACTTCTCAGTCTTCAGTAAAGCCATCATGGAGCTGTGGAGTTCGTTCTGGCAAACTCCCAGTCTATGTACTAAAAATGGCTTCACTGCACTTACAATGTCTGTGAATGGCACAGACACTGTAGGGGCATATTGCTCATACAGCTATGCCCTCACCTGTGGTATGGTGTACCCTGCCTTTAGGGCTGAAATGCCTGCTAGAGGGCTGACTTATCCATGCAGCAGGCAGTGTGGGTGGGCATTGCACACAGGAATGTGGGCCATGTCAACTCTTTAGTTTGGTCTGCACCAAAACACGCAGCCTACAGTGGCAGTGTGTGGGTGTTAAGGTGAGGGGTCTCCGAGGGTAGCATGCCCTCAGAGGCCCTCTCTGGTCACAAGGCACTTGGTACCAGGGGTACCGTTTACAAGGCACTTGCATGTGGCTCAGAGGTGTGCCAACTGTGGAGACAAAGGTACCGTTTTAGGAAAAAACATGGGCTCTGTAAGCCAATTGGCAGGTACCCAGGGCACACTCAGTCAAGTTGGCATCATGTATCTGGCAAAAAGGTAAGGGGGTAACCATGCAAAAAGGGGCACATAAAGACTGAATTGAGACTATTAGGTTGTGCAAAACGTTATTTTGTCATATTATTTCTAGAACCAAAAATCACTTAGCGCAGGTAAGTTTCACAGTGGTGTAAAAGTAGCAATACTTTTCAAGACTGCAGTAATGTTTTGTAAATGCAGTTATGTACTTTATCGTATTAAGAATGTTTTCTGTAGATGTCAATCAAGTACAGTTGTATGCTTTTTCAGTGATAAGGTTTGACAGTTCAATGCAATAGATAGAACTACAATGCAAATCTATTGAGGAAAACAATGTGAAACAGTTTGCAGGTAGGTACCTAAACTTATTTACCCAGGCTTTGAGGTTTTAGGACAACACAAGGCACGGTTTCAGACCAGGTAGGTACTGAACTAACAGCGGCACTGGGGCGGCTGAGTGCAGAGGTCACTGGGCCTAATGTTTTCCAATGGAGCCGGGGGTACCTCTAAGAGGCACGGTTTGAAGGTAGGTACCCACAATGTTAAACAGTTTGCAGGTAAGTATTCAACTTAATTCCCCAGGCTATGAAGGTTTAGGACAACACAAGGCAAGGTTTAAACCAGGTAGGTACTGAACTAACAGCCGCCCTTGGGCAGCAGAGTGCAGAGGTCACTGGGCCTAATGTTATCCAATGGAGCCAGGGGGTACCTTGAAGAGGCACGGTTTGAAAGTAGATACCCACAATGTTTAAACAGTTTGCAGGTAAGTACTCAACTTACTTCCCCAGGCTTTGGGTATTTAGGACAACACAGGGCAAGGTTCAAGATCAGGTAGGTACTGCACCACCAGCGGCACTAGGGCGGCCGGATGCAGAGGTCACTGGGCACAATGTTATCCAATAAAGCCTGGGGGTACTTCGAAGAGGCACGGTCTGCAGGAAGGTACCTACAGTCTTAGGGCAAATGCCCCAGGGATTAAAGTGAGCACAGGGTGGCCACAAAGCAGTACCAAAGCTACACCACCAGCGGCACAGGGGTGGATGGGTGTAGTGTTCAAATCAGTGTCGGGCAACCAATGCTTTCTAACGGTGGTCGTCGTTTTCGGAAAGAGGCTGCAGACTTGGACCAGGAGGCTGGATGAAGGTGACCTACGGTTAGCAGGTAAGTTGGATAGTGGGGGGACACCATCAACTGGGCTCCATAAAGTCAGGGGGCGGAAGATGCAGGGATGCCTTTTGGAGTTGGGGTTACGCAACTGGTTCCAGTTGCAGTCGGGCTGCAGGCATAGAGTGGGAAAGGTGTTCCTGAATAGGTCAGCCACTGATACAGACGAGGTCAGGATTGCCAGGGAGACTTCACAGGATAGGTGAGCCACTCGAAATCGGGCCGAGGGCATCGGGTGCAGAGTGTGCTGGGGACGCGGATCCACCTGGATCGGGAGTCCTTGAAGTTGGAGTTTCTTTGTTGGACAATTCGTGCCCTCGGAAGACAAGTCTTTTTCGAAGGCAGGGCAGGTCTCCAGGGTTCTTCAAAGCTGCTTAGCTGCAGGACTCGCTGCTTTCAGCTTGCATGTTCTCTGAAGCAGAAGACAGGCTGGTAGGGATTGGGCCAAAGCAGTTGTTGTCGTCATTTTCACTGCAGCACTGCTCTTTGGTTCTTCTTCTTAGGTTTTTGTATCTAAGGATTAAGATTCAGGGGTGCCCATCAATAACTAAATTTAGGGGAGTTACAGGGGGTGCAAATTGGGACTAATGGGTCCCATACCTTGAGTCTCTTCGCCTCTCTTATGCCACTCTCCAGTGAGGGGGAGCATATGCCTCGTCCTCATTGGAGGAGTTTTCTCATCTTTCAAGATCGAGGGGACTGAGATGTGTGCTTCACTTCGCCTCTCCCACCTGAGGGGTGGGGTCGGCAAAGGTGGGCACACCTTCCTTTCTCTGTAGGTTTTACCGCCGATTCTTCTGCCCCAAGAGGGGTCAGAACCGGCAGGAGCCAACTCCTCATAGCAGCAGAGGCTTGGGGCTAGTTAACAAAGGCAGCAAGCCTTTGAACCTTCCCCTTCGTAGAACCTGCCCATCCTGGGGGAGGAGGGCATGACATCTCTGCCCAGTATGTGCTTTTTTGCAGGACCCAGAGAGGTGGCAGATGGCGGGTAGCCATTCAGGAACCACTCCAAGAATAGTCGTTTTCCAGGGGGCATCTCTAAGATGCCCTCTTAGTGCATTTTACATTACATGCAACACTGGCATCAGTGTTGGTTTAATGTGCTGTGAAGTTTGGTACCAAACTTCTCAGTCTTCAGTAAATCCATCATGGAGCTGTGGAGTTTGTGCTGACAAACTCCCAGCCCATGTGCTCAAAATGGCTTCTCTGCACTTACAATGTCGGTGAATGGCATGGACACTGTAGGGGCATATTGTTCATGCAGCTATGCCCTCCACTGTGGTACGGGTGACTTAGCCATGCCACAGGCAGTGTGGGTGGGCATTAAACACATAAATGTGGGCCATGTCGACTCTTTAGTTGGACTGCACCAAAACACGCAGCCTGCAGTTTGCAGTGTGTGGGTGTTAAGGTGACGGGTCTCTGAGTGTGGCATGCCCTCAGAGGGTCCTCTATGGTCACAAGGCCCTATGTACCAGGGGTACCATTTACAAGGGACTTGCATGTGGTCCTGTAGTGTGCCAGTTGTGCATTCAAAGGTACAGTTTTGGGTAAGAATATAGGCCCTGTAAGGCTGATTGGCAGGGACCCAGGGCACACTCAGTCAAGTTGGCATCATCTATCTGGCAAAAGGTAAGGAGTAACAATACAAAAAGGGGCACTCAAAGACTGAATTCAGACCATTAGGTTGTAGAAAACATTGTTACTTTGTTATTTTATTTCTAGAACCAAAAATCACTTAGTG
Organism: Triturus cristatus; assembly: GCF_964204655.1. Classification (NCBI taxonomy): domain Eukaryota; kingdom Metazoa; phylum Chordata; class Amphibia; order Caudata; family Salamandridae; genus Triturus; species Triturus cristatus. Next base: position 1,294,037,879 of record NC_140585.1, on the reverse strand, counting down.
CAGGTAAGTTTCACGGTGGTTTAAAAGTAGCAATACTTTTCAAGAATGCACTAATGGTTTGTAAATGCAGTTATATACTTTACAGTATTAAGAATGTTTTCTGTAGATGTCAATCAAGTACAGTTGTATGCTTTTGCAGTGATAAGGTTAGACAGTTCAGTGCAATAGATACAACTACAATGCAATCCTACAGAGGAAAACAATGTTAAACAGTTTGCAGGTAAGTACTCAACATACTTCCCCAGGCTTTGGGGGTTTAGGACAACACAGGGCAAGGTTCAAGACCAGGTAGGTACTGCACCTCCAGAGGCACTAGGATGGCCGGATGCAGAGGTCGCTAGGCACAATGTTATCCAATACGGGGGTACCTAGAAGAGGCACGGTTTGAAGGTAGGTACCCGCAGACTTAGGGCAAATGCCTGGGGGTTGAAGTAAGCACAGGGAGGGGCCACAATGCAGCACCAAAGCTACACCACCAGCGGCACAGGGCAGTCGGGTGCAAATTAGCGTCTGACGCTTAATGTTTTCCAATGGACGTGGTCGGTTTCGGAAAGAGGCTGCAGCCTTGGACCATGAAGCTGCCCGAAGACGATCAATGGCTGGACAGGTAGGCTGGATAGCTGGGGGACACCTGGGCACCATCAGCTGGGCTCTCCAAAGTCTGGACGAAGGATGCAGGGGTGCCTTTTGGTTTCAGGGTTTTCTCATCTGGTTCTTGTCGCAGTCGGGAGGACCCTTCTAACAGAGGCTGCAGGTGTTGAGGGGGAGTCCTGGAAGGGTCAGCCACTGATGCAGACGAGGTCAGGATCGCTGGGGAGAATTCACAGGATAGGTGAGTCACTCGAAATCGGGCCATTGGCGTCAGGTGCAGCGTGGGCTGGGGACGTGGATCCGCCGAGATCCGGAGTCCTTGAAGTTGGAGTTTCTTTTTTGGACAATCAGTGTCCTCGGGATACAAGTCTTTTTCAAAGGCAGGGCTGGTCTCTGGAGTTCTTGGAGGCTGCTGGCTGCAGGACTCACCAGTTTCAGCTTGCAGGGCCCCTGAAGCAGGAGACAGGCTGTTAGAGCTGGGGCCAAAGTAGTTGTTGTAGGCCTCTTCTCTGCAGGACGGCTCTTCAGGCCCCTTTTTTCTCAGGTTGTCATATCTAATTAACCAGGTTTATGGTTTCCCTTAAATACCTAGATTTAGGGGCGTTAGAGTGGGGTACAGGTTGGGACCAATGGTCCCTTCCCTGGGGTGTCTACAACCCCCTCTTATGCCATCCTCCAGTGGGAGAGGGCATATGCCTCATCCTGATTGGGGGGGTCCCCTAATCTTCAAGATGGAGGTGTCTGAGATGTGTGCTTCGCTTCACCTCCCCCACCTGAGGGGTGGGGTTGACAAAGGTGGGCAACACTCCCTTTCTCTCTAGGTTTTCCTGCTGATTCTACCTCCCATAGTGAGAATCAGAACCAGTGGGAGCCAGTTGCTTATAGCAGCAGGGATAGCTAACAAAAGCAGCAGGCCTTAGAAGATTTCCCTTCGTGGACCCTGCCCATCCTGGGGGAGCAGGCATGACACCTCTGCCCAGGATATGCTTTGTTTCAGGACCCAGAGAGTGGAGGCTCTCTACCCAGGGGCCAGAAACCTGTCTAGAGGTGGTGGATGGTGGGTAGCCATTCAGGAACCACACAATGGCTTGTTGTTTTACAGGGGGCATCTCTATGATGCCCTCTGAATGCATTCTACATTAAATCCAACCCTGGCACAAGTGAGGGGTAACGTACCCATGCCACAGGAAGTGTGGGTGGACATGGCACACAGGGATGTATGCTATCTCGATTCTTCAGTTTTGTCTGCACCAAACACGCAGGTGGCAGTGCTAAGGTGAGGGGTCTCTGAGGGTGGCATAATACATTCTACAGCCCTCAGAGGCTTTCTCAGGTCACAAGGCCCGTGGTACCAGAGGTACCTTTTACAAGGTACTTGCATGTGGCCCAGAGGTGTGCCAATTGTGGAGAAAAAGGTACCGTATTGAGAAAGAACACAGGCCCTGGGACCCTGAGCGGCAGGGACCCAGGGCACACTCAGTCAAGTTGGCAACATGTATCTGCTACTCCGCAAACTCATAAAGATTAGTGCTGAATTACTATGGTGAATATGAAAGTAATTTGAGTGGTGGGTATTAGTCAGTTATTTGGAGTAAGAAGGATAGGGGAGGGATAAAAGGGTGGAAAGGTTTGCATTCATGTAGCACCCGTTACCCCTGATGGGTGTTGAAGCGCTTTTGTGGCGAGTAGGACGCTACTCCGTAACCCATAAAGGATTAGTGTTGAAAAGTAGTATAGTGAAGTATGAAGTAATTTGAGTGGTGGATATATATCATTGAGGTATTTGAATAGAGAAGGGTAGGTTGCGGGATAGAAGAGGGAAAGAGGTTTGTATTTACATATCGCTTGCTACCCCTTGATGGGGTTTTGAAGCGCTTTATTGGCGAGTAGCACACTACTCTGGAACCCCTTAGGATTAATGTTGAATTAGTATTGCAAAACATCAAAGTAATTTGAGTGGTGGATAAGTTAGTCAGTTATTTGGATTGAGAAGGGTTGGAGAGGGGTGGAAAAAGGAAAAAGGTTTGCATTTATATAGCGCTGGTAACCCTGCTGGGGTGTTGAAACGCTTTATTGGCGAGTAGCATGCTACTCTGGAACCCATAAAGGATTAGTGGTGAATTAGTATAGTGGAATATGAAGAGTGGGCAGCCCACCCTATCATTGGTCTCAGCCCCTGTCCCTAAAGCCTTTAAAGCCCCAACAGTCTTTCTGCATTCCTGGTGCACTGAGCATCCCCATTCCCATGGCAAGCAAGAGGAAATTAAAATTGGTCTGGGGGCAAACATCAGATATGGACGCGCAGATTGGGGGTAAATTCAAATGTCATTTTCTTGCTATACTAACATGCTGAATGGCTGACATATCTGAAAACTAGACAGCAGGGGAGTCCAGTGCAGGGTGTCAGCTTGGAGGTGATTCATAAATTTGTCAGTCAGCCCCTTCCCGTCAGGGGGAAGGAGTAATCTACTCCGCGTTCCTCTGGTGGAACAACTGGTCATCCGCCCTAATATAACTCACCCCCTAAGCATCAGATAGGGCCTAATCAAATTTATAAGGGGGAGGCTTGTCTCAACTTTTCCCACTTCAGTGTCTGGGTTCCCCTCCTCCAGTCTCAGGAATGTCATCAATACCTTTCCACTGGAGAAGCATACTCATAGGCATGTTGTGTATATGGATAGTCAAGGGCTTCTAAAATGGAAACCACAGACCTGTGTCACTCTATTTACTCATACACTGCACACCACCACACATACACACACATGCTTAAGTGCATAGAATCTTGGTGCTATGACCCAAGATCACAGTGACCAGCAGAACACTAATGCTGCCACCACTGTGCCACACGTGTGAAGCACCTGACAGGGACAGTAGTTCATCTGTCAACATGAAGATTTCGATTGGTGCGCACCTTGAAGTCCAGGACCAGCATAAGTCCAGAACATCTCGCAAGTCAATGGCAAGCCCAGTCTTCTGAATATACACTACATTAGTGACTCACCATGCAAAGTTCCACTATTTCCCTCAATCATCCTGTAAAGTTGTCTAACTAAGCCTTTGCGTGACATCACTGACGGCTTTCACAACCATACGCCAAAACAATAACTCACTAACACTTGACCAACTGATTGACACTGTCACCATCATATTTCATGCGCCTGCTATTTACAATGAACCTGAACCCACAACAGCTCCTTTTTAAGATCTTGACAGCATTCTAGATCACCTTCACACTCCGGTCCCTCTGAACATTCTTGTGGTTTGAGTTTGTAACAGATACACAAACACCCACATACAGAATACAATCTCCTCTCTACTTCATGCTGCCCAGATACTCATTAATATTCACACATGCTCTACTCACAACACAACAACCTCATACTGACCTCTGGACACAGAGGCTACCTTCGTGTCCACATCCCTCTGATCATGCCTGCATGCACATATCAGTTACACAACCTCCATGATGATTCACTGATTGTCAACTCATCTATCTCTAGATATAACATTCTATACTTTATTCCTGTACCACAGTGCACAAAAATATCTCTACTTCACCCAGTCCCAACATCTTCTATGACCTCAGAAACACACTTCCCTCACTCTTAGATCCACAATTGCATCTCAGAACCTTTAACCCTCCAGTGCCACATGCAGAGCAGTGGATATATTGATATTCCACCTAAAGCCAAACATATTTTTCACAAGACATGCCCAGGGCTAAGGAAATCCAAAGCTAACTTCAACCATGATTTCCCAATAACTTCCGTTAGTGACAAAGGTGGTTGACTTACAGTTTTTACCGCCGCTACTGGCACATGCACAGCACTCTTTCAATTTTTATTTTATTTGTGTGAGAAAATCAGAATTATTGGCTCATGCTCCTGTAAGCCATACAATTCTAAGGATGCCTTTACAGTTGCACCTTTTATTACCAAAGCAATCAATATACGGAAAAGTATTGTTTTATGATGTAAAATATTTTGTCATGTACTTTTGCTACTGTTATTGATAAAAATTGCTATTTGTAAGAGCTCTTGTTTTTACTCTTGGTGTAATCATGTATTATTATTTTATTGTCAACTACGTTTATGGTTGTTTACATACCGAATAACGTTTTTGAATCGAATCGCCTTTACAGTATTATTCAGTTTATTACGACTAGAAGTGGTACAATCAGAGTCTTCTTCAGACGTTTACTCTAATGCAAACATAAAACAGAAACTTCTTCGCTTCTGGGAATTGATCTCCATCAGTCAAACCATTCACTAATTTCTTTTTTATGTAATTCATGAAGGGTCCTTCTTTATCACTTCATCTCATTTTCCATTACTCTGGCTAGTCCCTCTCCCACCATCATGACCAACTGTTACTTTGTTTTTATCCTGCATTTTATCTCCTTCTTGGATGCTCAGGAATCTCAGGTGGGAGTAAGTTACTAAATGTTGCAGACTTTTCATTTATTGTACCTCAAAATTATACTCCATGATCCACACTTGGATCTCTGGGAGCTACACCTCCATCAAATACTCAAAGATATATGAAAGAGGTTGGGGTCAGCTTAGCTTTAAATTGATTGACTGACTAGTAATATTCAAATACCTCCATCTCCACTGCAGAATACTGTCACTACTCACGCCCTAAGAGACAAATGCAACATTTCTTTTATTCTTCCATTATTGTACACATATATGTGGATGACACACAAATCTTCTCTTTAACCTCTTTCACTATAAAGGTAAATTCTTACATCTCTACCTTTAACTTACCTGTTTCCTAACTATCTGCTACTACGTCACCATTGACTTTCTTCTACTTAATGCTGTAAAATCGAAAATCTCCACCACCCTTCTCATCTCCTTCCCATCTTGGAGACCATCATTCCATCCTCCACAAGGAGAAACGAGGGAATGATTATTGAGGCTATTGATTCACAATTGAGGAATCATCTCTTCCACAGGATAGGGACAGAGCTTCAGCTCCCAAGCATTAGAAAGCTCCAGCATCACCTCCCTTTCCATCCCACCACAAATCTCCTTTGTACATCTGTCATAAGTAATCTAGATTACTGCAACAGCTTGTTCATGGAACTCAACAAGTATGCATTCTCTCCAATTGACAATGGTAGCAGCTTTTCAACCTAACATTCTTCTCCCTTTCACTTAAAAAAACATCTCCCCCTCCTGCCGTTAGGGTGTTTGAATCGCAGCCAATTGCAAAGACCAGCATGAAATATTTATCCTAATCTTCAAATCAATTTATGGGCTGGACCTTCACCCGTCACACCTCAACTTGATCACTGCAATCTGCTAATGCACACCTGCTCCCTGTTCCCACTTGTGCTATTTTTCCCTACTTTGTACCCTGAAACCCCCCCTCCCCCCTCCCAGAAAGCTCAATATAATTTCCAAACGAGCCACCATTAAAGCTAGCTTCAAAACACCTCACTGACCAGAAGTTTTACCACCATGGTGTAAAGGCCGCATCCAGCCATCTGTCTGCTCACCATCAGCCCGGGAAAATATAAAAATGTGAATGTGTTTAAGTAAGTGTAATGTGCATGTCCTGTGAGTACATCATCCTGCACCTTGGCTTCCCTGACCACCGTTCTATGTAAATCAGCACATCTGTTTATTGTCCTCCATACTGCAATTGATCTTTTATACGATTTGTTGTTCAAATCCAATCCCAATAAATTGTGCCTAAACCAACGGCAATCAAGCCTTACTTATTAAGTTTAGTTTCACAATGATACAAAATTCCAGCCACACATACTTACATGTCCTTTGTGCACGTATAAAACCATTTTGGCTATCACACAGAGAGGCAAGTGTTTGAACTAATCTTTTAGCAAACAATTCATTGTCTTAATTCAAGAGAAAAATGGACAGTTGATTTCCTTTAAGAAACTTAACATCACTAAATTCATTAATAAAGGTGAAAAATGTAAACTTTTAAGTGCTCCCATAATGGCAAATGTTGTACCTAGAGACACAATCTGGGCATGCAGATCTTGCTCAGAACAGGATTCAGGAGATGGAATTCTATGAGGGTAGCTACCCTGAGTGATGTTTGTAGACCGAGGATTCTAAAAGCATTTCACCTACTTAAAATTTAATATGAGATGGCAGATACTGAGGCTTTTCCTTACCTGCATCTGTGCTAGGCCCTAAAACATTTGTGGATCTTAAGAATGAGGCACAGGACACCTCGTCCATAAAGTATAAAGTGTTAAATTAATCTTTTCATACACAATGGCATCCAAGACCTTCAAACCTCTGTTCAACAACCATGTAGTATGAAATTTCTCCAGGCTCGATGGCTGGCTGATCTAGACCATATTGAGAAAGCTGTTTAGGAATAAACGATGTAACCTAAGGAAGTGAGGAATCCCCAAGCTCCAGGCAGGTACAATATAAAATTTGACGTAGAGACTCTGATTAAAAGCAATTGGTGCAACATTTATTCCTCCAAATAAACTCCAACTTCACTGAGTTGCAATTTGTTGTGTAACAAAAATACCACGAAACTATGAGTCTTTCCTCATAAATAGGGAGTAATATGCAGATTTTAGTCTTTACTAAATCAAAATCAGCATGATCTGGTACTTACCAGGATTCACCCCCTTTCAAGTAATATCCGCAGGTTTGACCTGCTGAAATGTATCCAGAGGATGTGATTTTTATTTCACTACTTGAAATTTGAAGGCCAGCTCATAGTGAGAGCTGTAGCTACTATACTCAAATACAGATGTTATGTTTTGGTAAAACTAATAACCATGCATGTTTGCGAGGATGCAGCCAACCACATACTTTTTGCCTTATTTGGAATGCCATAGTTATGTGTGCTTTGGAAGGAGGTTGTGAAATGCCTCAGTAGCATCATTGAGCTCTCTGTGCCTTTACATACTGGCGTAATGTTGTTTGGGATGTCAGATGCCTAGAATCCTGCCTTTGAAATATGTCAAGCTTTTAAGGATGTAGGATTGAGCGCAGTGCATTGAGAAATTGCCAGACTGTGGAGGCGGAAGATAGACACCACATTTTACGAACTGGTGCACGGCAGCAGAATAGGATATCCATACTGGTTGAGGTCGTCTTTACATGTTTATTAAACTAGGAGACCTGAGGAGAATGTTCTTTGAAGAGAGACTAACTGGTCTGAATGAAGGTGGTCATCCAATAATAAATTATCTATGAACCACATTGAGAATCAGAAGTCAAGTCAAAAATTGGGGATACTGCTGTTAAACCTGGTAGGGTCTCCAACACTCTTGCCCAGCTGAAATCTATGGGAGCCATACCAGGAGATGGATGGCAAACACTCGGTCGCCATTATCATCACTCTAATACATCTGGATGAGATACCCCAATGGGAGGTCTGATTTCATTGAATAATGGAGGATGAGCCTCTTTCTCCAGCATTCATCAGAGTCACTCTACTATGTGTGATTTGGAAGTTTGGGAAAGCTGCCATTCGTTACTGGTCTCTCTGCGATCAAGCCGTCCTGTTTCTGATGTTGCGGAGGCTGTATCCAGGCCTAGCACCACACAGGCGTCTTTGATTTTGTTAATGGCGAGTTAATGGCCCTTGAGGGTGAAGTGAAGGCAGAAAGGGTACCATCAGCTGGTGGGTATTTTTTCTCTCAGCAGGTAGGAGGTTACATCTTTAAATTCTCGTCGTTTATCTAGGGTGTAAATGGAAACTTCTTGAAACAGCAACAAGGCATCGTCACAGAATATCTTGTTTTTTAGCTCTGCAATGCCTGGAGATTCCTATGTGGACAGTGCAAGGGATTTTTCTGATTTCACCCTATTCCCTGCCACTGTGGGAGAAGACATGGGAGGGCTCCACTCTCTGCCGTTGTTAATTGTAATGTCCTCTATGCGCATGGCAGTGCTGAAAAAGGTTGAATGGTCTCGTCGAGGCCCTTGTAAAAGTGTCTTGTTGGGTGACACAAAGCTCTAAGCTGCCTCGGGCGTCTGTTATGGGAGAGGGCCCAAAAGACCGCAGGACTAGAAGCAGTTCTCTTGACTGGGAGTGAATGTTTGATTTGCTCTGCATTCCATCCATTTGTGTGTCTTTTGCTTTCTCGCCCTAAGTGCACCGGGTATGCCCAGACAGGGATCCCCGGCTCACTGTGCCACTGGATTCAAGCTAGCCTGGCTGATGAAGGGTGATGCCCCAAAACCAGTAACAGGATGCTTGTTTCCGGTCCAGGGAGGACCTGGCTTGGAAGTTCGGGTACACTGTTCCATGAGCCACAGGGTCAATACTGATTTGCTTATGGCTGGGTCTAAACTGGGGTGGCATGGTGAGCACAAGAACGATGGATTTAACCCAGATCGCTTGACTGGGGGGTGAATGTTTGATTTGCTCTGCATTCTGTCCATCATCTGTGTGTCTTTTACTTTCTCAACCTAAGTGTGTCCAGACGTGGGTTCCGGGCTCACTGTGCCACTGGATTCAAGGTAGCCTGGCTGATGAAGGGTGATGCCTCAAAACCGGTCCCAGGATGCTTGTTTCCGGTCCAGGGAGGACCCGGCTTAGCAGTTCCGGCTGGACTGTCCCCAAGAGGCACAGGGGTCAAGACTAATTTGCACATGTCTGGGTCTAAACTGGGGGGGTGGCATGGTGAGCAAAGGAACGATGGATTTAACCCAGATCTCTTGACTGGGGGTGAATGTTTGATTTGCTCTGCATTCAGTCCATCATCTGTGTGTCTTTTACTTTCTCATCCAAATTGTGTGCCGGGTATGCCCAAACGTGGGTTCCGGGCTCACTGTGGCACTGGATTCAAGGTAGCCTGGCTGATGAAGGGTGATGCCCTGAAACCGGTCCCAGGATGCTTGTTTGCAGTCCAGGGAAGACCCGGCTTAGCAGTTCGGGCTGGACTGTTCCCAAGAGGCCCAGGGTCAAGACTGATTTGCACATGGCTGGGTCTAAATAGGGGGGCACTATTCTTGTGGGGACTTGGGTGCGATAACACACTCACGCTGTGGGGACTTGATTGCACTGTGCGGACTTGAACACAGGTCCCCACAAGGCAATGTCTTCTGAATGATAAACAAGCTTTGGCATAGCCAATAGGTCTTGCCTTTGGGATTTATGTGTTTAGCCAGAACTTTTGGCTATGTTGTAGAGCATTGTGGCTGCTGTGCATCATGCTGAAAAGTTATAATAAAAAGTGTTAAGCATTTTTGTTACCTTTATACAAACCAAGATGACATTATATACAACTGAACAACCTGATTAAAAAAAGAGGGCAGACTGACGTGATGCTTAGGTGGTGCGCTGATGCAAAATGGTGGTGGTGAGTGAGGTTTGGTGCTCAGGTGGTGCCACTATATGGTGTGGATTGGAGATACGTTGTGGATTGTAGAGTTGTGGAGTTGAAATGTGTTGTTTGGTGTGTAATTATGTGGTGTGTATTGGAAATGTGTAGAGTTGAATTGTGTGGCCTGGAACTGTAGTGTTGAATGAAATTATGCTTAGCGAAATTGTGTCATGGTGTGGAGTGCATTTATGTTGATTGGTGGTATGTGGCATAGAGTGTAATTATGTGGTGTGTGATTATGTGGCACTGAGTGGTATTATGTGGAGTGTATTTATGTTGCATTGAGTAGAGTGTAAATATGTGGCGTGTAATTATGTGGCATTGAGTGGTATTATGTGGAGGGTAATTATGTTGCATTGAGTAGAGAGTAGTTATGTGGCTTGTAATTATGTGGTACCGAGTGGTATGTGGGGTGTATTTATGTTGCATTGAGTAGAGTGTAATTATGTGGCGTGCAACTATGTCACACTGAGTGGTATTATGTGGAGTGTATTTATGTTGCATTGAGTAGAGTGAAATTATGTGACTTGTAATTATGTGGCACAGTGTTATTATGTGGAGTGTATGTTGCATTGAATAGAGTGTAATTATGTGATGTAATTATGTGGTACTGAGTGGCATTATGTGGAGTGTATTTATGTTGCATTGAGTAGAGTGTAATTATGTGATGTGCAATTATGTGGCACTGAGGGGTATTATATGGAGTGTATTTATGCTGCATTGAATAGAGTGTAATTGTGACATGTGATCATGTTGTACTGAGTGGTATTATGTGGCGTGTATTTATGTTGCAATGAGTAGAGTAATTACATGGTGTGTAATTGTGTGGTAGTGAGTGGTATTATGTGGAGTGTATGTTGCATTGAGTGCAATGTAATTATGTAGCACATAATTATGTGGCACTGAGTGGTATTATGTGGAATGTATTTATGTTGCAATGAGTAGAGTGTAATTATGTGGCGTGTGATTATGTGGCACTGAGTGGTATTATGTGGAGGGTAATTATGTTGCATTGAGTAGAGAGTAGTTATGTGGCTTGCAATTATGTGGTACTGAGTGGTATGTGGGGTGTATTTATGTTGCATTGAGTAGAGTGTAATTATGTGACTTGTATTTATGTGGCACAGTGTTATTATGTGGGGTGTATGTTGCATTGAATAGAGTGTAATTATGTGATGTGTAATTATGTGGCACTGAGTGGTATTATATGGAGTGTATTTATGCTGTGATAAGGTTAGACAGTTCAGTGCAATAGATACAACTACAATGCAATCCTACAGAGGAAAACAATGTTAAACAGTTTGCAGGTAAGTACTCAACATACTTCCCCAGGCTTTGGGGGTTTAGGACAACACAGGGCAAGGTTCAAGACCAGGTAGGTACTGCACCTCCAGAGGCACTAGGATGGCCGGATGCAGAGGTCGCTAGGCACAATGTTATCCAATACGGGGGTACCTAGAAGAGGCACGGTTTGAAGGTAGGTACCCGCAGACTTAGGGCAAATGCCTGGGGGTTGAAGTGAGCACAGGGAGGGGCCACAATGCAGCACCAAAGCTACACCACCAGGGGCACAGGGCAGTCGGGTGCAAATTAGCGTCTGACGCTTAATGTTTTCCAATGGACGTGGTCGGTTTCGGAAAGAGGCTGCAGCCTTGGACCATGAAGCTGCCCGAAGACGATCAATGGCTGGACAGGTAGGCTGGATAGCTGGGGGACACCTGGGCACCATCAGCTGGGCTCTCCAAAGTCTGGACGAAGGATGCAGGGGTGCCTTTTGGTTTCAGGGTTTTCTCATCTGGTTCTTGTCACAGTCGGGAGGACCCTTCTAACAGAGGCTGCAGGCGTTGAGGGGGATTCCTGGAAGGGTCAGCCACTGATGCAGACGAGGTCAGGATCGCTGGGGAGAATTCACAGGATAGGTGAGTCACTCGAACTCGGGCCATTGGGGTCAGGTGCAGCGTGGGCTGGGGACGTGGATCCGCCGAGATCCGGAGTCCTTGAAGTTGGAGTTTCTTTTTTGGACAATCAGTGTCCTCGGGATACAAGTCTTTTTCAAAGGCAGGGCTGGTCTCTGGGGTTCTTGGAGGCTGCTGGCTGCAGGACTCACCAGTTTCAGCTTGCAGGGCCCCTGAAGCAGGAGACAGGCTGTTAGAGCTGGGGCCAAAGTAGTTGTTGTAGGCCTCTTCTCTGCAGGACGGCTCTTCAGGCCCCTTTTTTCTCAGGTTGTCATATCTAATTAACCAGGTTTATGGTTTCCCTTAAATACCTAGATTTAGGGGCGTTAGAGTGGGGTACAGGTTGGGACCAATGGTCCCTTCCCTGGGGTGTCTACAACCCCCTCTTATGCCATCCCCCACTGGGAGAGGGCATATGCCTCATCCTGATTGGGGGGGTCCCCTAATCTTCAAGATGGAGGGGTCTGAGATGTGTGCTTCGCTTCACCTCCCCCACCTGAGGGGTGGGGTTGACAAAGGTGGGCAACACTCCCTTTCTCTCTAATTTTCCTGCTGATTCTACCGCCCATAGTGAGAATCAGAACCAGTGGGAGCCAGTTTCTTATAGCAGCAGGGATAGCTAACAAAAGCAGCAGGCCTTAGAAGATTTCCCTTCGTGGACCCTGCCCATCCTGGGGGAGCAGGCATGACACCTCTGCCCAGGATATGCTTTGTTTCAGGACCCAGAGAGTGGAGGCTCTCTACCCAGGGGCCAGAAACCTGTCTAGAGGTGGTAGATGGTGGGTAGCCATTCAGGAACCACACAATGGCTTGTTGTTTTACAGGGGGCATCTCTAAGATGCCCTCTGAATGCATTCTACATTAAATCCAACCCTGGCACAAGTGAGGGGTAACGTACCCATGCCACAGGAAGTGTGGGTGGACATGGCACACAGGGATGTATGCTATCTCGATTCTTCAGTTTTGTCTGCACCAAACACGCAGGTGGCAGTGCTAAGGTGAGGGGTCTCTGAGGGTGGCATAATACATTCTGCAGCCCTCAGAGGCTTTCTCAGGTCACAAGGCCCGTGGTACCAGAGGTACCTTTTACAAGGTACTTGCATGTGGCCCAGAGGTGTGCCAATTGTGGAGAAAAAGGTACAGTATTGAGAAAGAACACAGGCCCTGGGACACTGAGCGGCAGGGACCCAGGGCACACTCAGTCAAGTTGGCAACATGTATCTGCTACTCCGCAAACTCATAAAGATTAGTGCTGAATTACTATGGTGAATATGAAAGTAATTTGAGTGGTGGGTATTAGTCAGTTATTTGGAGTAAGAAGGATAGGGGAGGGATAAAAGGGAGGAAAGGTTTGCATTCATGTAGCACCCGTTACCCCTGATGGGTGTTGAAGCGCTTTTGTGGCGAGTAGGACGCTACTCCGTAACCCATAAAGGATTAGTGTTGAAAAGTAGTATAGTGAAGTATGAAGTAATTTGAGTGGTGGATATATATCATTGAGGTATTTGAATAGAGAAGGGTAGGTTGCGGGATAGAAGAGGGAAAGAGGTTTGTATTTACATAGCGCTTGCTACCCCTTGATGGGGTTTTGAAGCGCTTTATTGGCGAGTAGCACACTACTCTGGAACCCCTTAGGATTAATGTTGAATTAGTATTGCAAAACATAAAAGTAATTTGAGTGGTGGATAAATTAGTCAGTTATTTGGATTGAGAAGGGTTGGAGAGGGGTGGAAAAGGGAAAAGGGTTTGCATTTATATAGCGCTGGTAACCCTGATGGGGTGTTGAAACGCTTTATTGGCGAGTAGCATGCTACTCTGGAACCCATAAAGGATTAGTGGTGAATTAGTATAGTGGAATATGAAGAGTGGGCAGCCCACCCTATCATTGGTCTCAGCCCCTGTCCCTAAAGCCTTTAAAGCCCCAACAGTCTTTCTGCATTCCTGGTGCACTGAGCATCCCCATTCCCATGGCAAGCAAGAGGAAATTAAAATTGGTCTGAGGGCAAACATCAGATATGGACGCGCAGATTGGGGGTAAATTCAAATGTCATTTTCTTGCTATACTACCATGCTGATTGGCTGGCATATCTGAAAACTAGACAGCAGGGGAGTCCAGTGCAGGGTGTCAGCTTGGAGGTGATTCATAAATTTGTCAGTCAGCCCCTTCCAGTCAGGGGGAAGGAGTAATCTACTCCGCGTTCCTCTGGTGGAACAACTGGTCACCCGCCCTGATATAACTCACCCCCTAAGCATCAGATAGGGCCTAATCAAATTTATAAGGGGGAGGCTTGTCTCAACTTTTCCCACTTCAGTGTCTGGGTTCCCCATCTCCAGTCTCAGGAATGTCATCAATACCTTTCCACTGGAGAAGCATACTCATAGGCATTTTGTGTATATGGATAGTCAAGGGCTTCTAAAATGGAAACCACAGACCTGTGTCACTCTATTTACTCATACACTGCACACCACCACACTAGCATACACAGACATGCTTAAGTGCATAGAATCTTGGTGCTATGACCCAAGATCACAGTGACCAGCAGAACACTAATGCTGCCACCACTGTGCCACACGTGTGAAGCACCTGACAGGGACAGTAGTTCATCTGTCAACATGAAGATTTCGATTGGTGCGCGCCTTGAAGTCCAGGACCAGCATAAGTCCAGAACCTCTCGCAAGTCAATGGCAAGCCCAGTCTTCTGAATATACACTACATTAGTGACTCACCATGCAAAGTTCCACTATTTCCCTCAATCATCATGCAAAGTTGTCTAACTAAGCCTTTGCGTGACATCAATGACAGCTTTCACAACCATACGCCAAAACAATAACTCACTAACACTTGACCAACTCATTGACACTGTCACCACCCTATTTCATGCGCCTGCTATTTACAATGAACCTGAACCCACAACAGCTCCCTTTTAAGATCTTGACAGCATTCTAGATCACCTTCACACTCTGGTCCCTCTGAACATTCTTGTGGTTTGAGTTTGTAACAGATACACAAACACCCACATACAGAATACAATCTCCTCTCTAATTCATGCTGCCCAGATACTCATTAATATTCACACATGCTCTACTCACAACACAACAACCTCATACTGACCTCTTGACACAGAGGCTACCTTCGTGTCCACATCCCTCTGATCAAGCCTGCATGCACATATCAGTTACACAACCTCCATGATGATTCACTGATTGTCAACTCATCTATCTCTAGATATAAAATTCTATACTTTATCCCTGTACCACAGTACACAACAATATCTCTACTTCACCCAGTCCCAACATCTTCTATGACCTCAGAAACACACTTCCCTCACTCTTAGATCCACAATTGCATCTCAGAACCTTTAACCCTCCAGCGCCACATGCAGAGCAATGGATATATTGATATTCCACCTAAAGCCAAACATATTTTTCACAAGACATGCCCAGGGCTAAGGAAATCCAAAGCTAACTTCAACCATGATTTCCCAATAACTTCCGTTAGTGACAAAGGTGGTTGACTTACAGTTTTTACCGCCGCTACTGGCACATGCACAGCACTCTTTCAATTTTTATTTTATTTGTGTGAGAAAATCAGAATTATTGGCTCATGCTCCTGTAAGCCATACAATGCTAAGGATGCCTTTACAGTTGCAACTTTTATCACCAAAGCAATCAATATACATAAAAGTATTGTTTTATGATGTAAAATATTTTGTCATGTACTTTTGCTACTGTTATTGATAAAAATTGCTATTTGTAAGAGCTCTTGTTTTTACTCTTGGTGTAATCATGTATTATTATTTTATTGTCAACTACGTTTATGGTTGTTTACATACCGAATAACGTTTTTGAATCGAATCGCCTTTACAGTATTATTCAGTTTATTACGAATAGAAGTGGTACAATCAGAGTCTTCTTCAGACGTTTACTCTAATGCAAACATAAAACAGAAACTTCTTCGCTTCTGGGAATTGATCTCCATCAGTCAAACCATTCACTAATTTCTTTTTTATGTAATTTATGAAGGGTCCTTCTTTATCACTTCATCTCATTTTCCATTACTCTGGCTAGTCCCTCTCCCACCATCATGACCAACTGTTACTTTGTTTTTGTCCTGCATTTTATCTCCTTCTTGGATGCTCAGGAATCTCAGGTGGGAGTAAGTTACTAAATGTTGCAGACTTTTCATTTATTGTACCTCAAAATTATACTCCATGATCCACACTTGGATCTCTGGGAGCCTCACCTCCATCAAATACTCAAAGATATATGAAAGAGGTTTGTGGTCAGCTTAGCTTTAAATTGATTGACTGACTAGTAATATTCAAATACCTCCATCTCCACTGCAGAATACTGTATGTCACTACTCACGCCCTAAGAGACAAATGCAACATTTCTTTTTTTCTTCCATTATTGTACACATATATGTGGATGACACACAAATCTTCTTTTTAACCTCTTTCACTATAAAGGTAAATTCCTACATCTCTACCTTTAACTTACCTGTTTCCTAACTATCTGCTACTACGTCACCATTGACTTTCTTCTACTTAATGATGTAAAATCGAAAATCTCCACCACCCTTTTCATCTCCTTCCCATCTCGGAGACCATCATTCCATCCTCCACAAGGAGAAACGAGGGAATGATTATTGAGGCTATTGATTCACAATTGAGGAGTCATCTCTTCCACAGGATAGGGACAGAGCATCAGCTCCCAAGCATTAGAAAGCTCCAGCATCACCTCCCTTTCCATCCCACTACAAATCTCCTTTGTACATCTGTCATAAGTAATCTAGATTACTGCAACAGCTTGTTCATGGAACTCAACAAGTATGCATTCTCTCCAATTGACAATGTTAGCAGCTTTTCAACCTAACATTCTTCGACCCTTTCAGTTAAAAAAACATCTCCCCCTCCTGCCGTTAGGGTGTTTGAATCACAGCCAATGGCAAAGACCAGCATGAAATCTTTATCCTAATCTTCAAATCAATTTATGGGCTGGACTTTCACCCGTCACACCTCAACTTGATCACTGCAATCTGCTAATGCACACCTGCTCCCAGTTCCCACTTGTGCTATTTTCCCTACTTTGTACCCTGAAACCCCCCCTCCCCCCTCCCAGAGAGCTCAATAAAATTTCCAAACGAGCCACCATTAAAGCTAGCTTCAAAACACCTCACTGACCAGAAGTTTTACCACCATGGTGTAAAGGCCGCATCCAGCCATCTGTCTGCTCACCATCAGCCCGGGAAAATATAAAAATGTGAATGTGTTTAAGTAAGTGTAATGTGCATGTCCTGTGAGTACATCATCCTGCACCTTGGCTTCCCTGACCACCGTTCTATGTAAATCAACACATCTGTTTATTGTCCTCCATACTGCAATTGATCTTTTATACGATTTGTTATTCAAATCCAGTCCCAATAAATTGTGCCTAAACCAACGGCAATCAAGTCTTACTTATTAAGTTTAGTTTCACAATGATACAGAATTCCAGCCACACATACTTACATGTCCTTTGTGCACGTATAAAACCATTTTGGCTATCACACAGAGAGGCAAGTGTTTGAACTAATGTTTTAGCAAACAATTCATTGTCTTAATTCAAGAGAAAAATGGACAGTTGATTTCCTTTAAGAAACTTAACATCACTAAATTCATTAATAAAGGTGAAAAATGTAAACTTTTAAGTGCTCCCATAATAACAAATGTTGTACTTAGAGACACAAACTGGGCATGCAGACCTTGCACAGAACAGGATTCAGGAGATGGAATTCTATGAGGATAGCTACCCTGAGTGATGTTTGTAGACCGAGGATTCTAAAAGCATTTCACCTACTTAAAATTGAATATGAGATGGCAGATACTGAGGCTTTTCCTTACCTGCATCTGTGCTAGGCCCTAAAACATTTGTGGATCTTAAGAATGAGGCACAGGACACCTCGTCCATAAAGTATAAAGTGTTAAATTAATCTTTTCATACACAATGGCATCCAAGATCTACAAACCTCTGTTCAACAACCATGTAGTATGAAATTTCTCCAGGCTCGATGGCTGGCTGATCTAGACCATATTGAGAAAGCTGTTTAGGAATAAATGATGTAACCTCAAGAAGTGAGGAAGTTATCGCCAAGCTCCAGGCAGGTACAATATAAAATTTGACGTAGAGACTCTGATTACAAGCAATTGGTGCAACATTTATTCCTCCAAATAAAATCCAACTTCACTGAGTTGCAATTTGTTGTGTAACAAAAATACCACGAAACTATGAGTCTTTCCTCATAAATAGGGAGTCACATGCAGATTTTAGTCTTTACTAAATCAAAATCAGCATGATCTGGTACTTACCAGGATTCACCCCCTTTCAAGTAATATCCGCAGGTTTGACCTGCTGAAATGTATCCAGAGGATGTGATTTTCATTTCACTACTTAATACTACTGCTACATATATGTGCAGGATTTGGAGTTACTGTAAATTTTGAATTTTTAAGGCCAGCTCATAGTGAGAGCTGTAGCTATATTACTCAAATACAGATGTTATGGTTTGGTAAAACTAATAACCATGCATGTTTGCGAGGATGCAGCCAACCACATACTTTTTGCCTTGTTTGGAATGCCATAGTTATGTGTGTTTTGGAAGGAGGTTGTGAAATGCCTCAGTAGCATCATTGAGCTCTCTGTGCCTTTACATACTGGCGTAATGTTGTTTGGGATGTTAGATGCCTAGAATCCTGCCTTTGAAATATGTTAAGCTTTTAAGGATGAACGGTTGGGCGCAGTGCATTGAGAAATTGCCAGACTGTGGAGGCGGAAGATAGACACCACATTTTGCGAACTGGTGCACGGCAGCAGAAGAGGATATCCATACTGGTTGAGGTTGTCTTTACATGTTTATTAAACTAGGAGAATGTTCATTGAAGAGAGACTAACTGGTCTGAATGAAGGTGGTCATCCAATAATAAATTATCTATGAACCACATTGAGAATCAGAAGTCAAGTCAAAAATTGGGGATACTGCTGTTAAACCTGGTAGGGTCTCCAACACTCTTGCCCAGCTGAAATCTATGGGAGCCATACCAGGAGATGGATGGCAAACACTCGGTCGCCATGATCATCACTCTGATACATCTGGATGAGATACCCCATGGGAGGTCTGATTTCATTGAATAATGGAGGATGAGCCTCTTTCTCCAGCATTCATCAGAGTCACTCTACTATGTGTGATTTGGAAGTTTGGGAAAGCTGCCATTCGTTACTGGTCTCTCTGCGATCAAGCCGTCCTGTTTCTGATGTTGCGGAGGCTGTATCCAGGCCTAGCACCACACAGGCGTCTTTGATTTTGTTAATGGCGAGTTAATGGCCCTTGAGGGTGAAGTGAAGGCAGACAGGGTACCATCAGCTGGTGGGTATTTTTTCTCTCAGCAGGTAGGAGGTTACATCTTTAAATTCTCGTCGTTTATCTAGGGTGTAAATGGAAACTTCTTGAAACAGCAACAAGGCATCGTCACAGAATATCTTGTTTTTTAGCTCTGCAATGCCTGGAGATTCCTATGTGGACAGTGCAAGGGATTTTTCTGATTTCACCCTATTCCCTGCCACTGTGGGAGAAGACATGGGAGGGCTCCACTCTCTGCCGTTGTTAATTGTAATGTCCTCTATGCGCATGGCAGTGCTGAAAAAGGTTGAATGGTCTCGTCGAGGCCCTTGTAAAAGTGTCTTGTTGGGTGACACAAAGCTCTAAGCTGCCTCGGGCGTCTGTGATGGGAGAGGGCCCAAAAGACCGCAGGACTAGAAGCAGTTCTCTTGACTGGGAGTGAATGTTTGATTTGCTCTGCATTCCATCCATTTGTGTGTCTTTTGCTTTCTCGCCCTAAGTGCACCGGGTATGCCCAGACGTGGGTCCCCGGCTCACTGTGCCACTGGATTCAAGCTAGCCTGGCTGATGAAGGGTGATGCCCCAAAACCAGTAACAGGATGCTTGTTTCCGGTCCAGGGAGGACCTGGCTTGGCAGTTCGGGTAGACTGTTCCATGAGCCACAGGGTCAATACTGATTTGCTTATGGCTGGGTCTAAACTGGGGTGGCATGGTGAGCACAAGAACGATGGATTTAACCCAGATCGCTTGACTGGGGGGTGAATGTTTGATTTGCTCTGCATTCTGTCCATCATCTGTGTGTCTTTTACTTTCTCAACCTAAGTGTGTCCAGACGTGGGTTCCGGGCTCACTGTGCCACTGGATTCAAGGTAGCCTGGCTGATGCAGGGTGATGCCTCAAAACCGGTCCCAGGATGCTTGTTTCCGGTCCAGGGAGGACCCGGCTTAGCAGTTCCGGCTGGACTGTCCCCAAGAGGCACAGGATCAAGACTAATTTGCACATGTCTGGGTCTAAACTGGGGGGGGGGGGGCATGGTGAGCAAAGGAACAATGGATTTAACCCAGATCTCTTGACTGGGGTGAATGTTTGATTTGCTCTGCATTCAGTCCATCATCTGTGTGTCTTTTACTTTCTCATCCAAATTGTGTGCCGGGTATGCCCAAACGTGGGTTCCGGGCTCACTGTGTCACTGGATTCAAGGTAGCCTGGCTGATGAAGGGTGATGCCCTGAAACCGGTCCCAGGATGCTTGTTTGCAGTCGAGGGAAGACCCGGCTTAGCAGTTCGGGCTGGACTGTTCCCAAGAGGCCCAGGGTCAAGACTGATTTGCACATGGCTGGGTCTAAATAGGGGGGCACTATTCTTGTGGGGACTTGGGTGCGATAACACACTCACGCTGTGGGGACTTGATTGCACTGTGCGGACTTGAACACAGGTCCCCACAAGGTAATGTCTTCTGAATGATAAACAAGCTTTGGCATAGCCAATAGGTCTTGCCTTTGGGATTTATGTGTTTAGCCAGAACTTTTGGCTATGTTGTAGAGCATTGTGGCTGCTGTGCATCATGCTGAAAAGTTATAATAAAAAGTGTTAAGCATTTTTGTTACCTTTATACAAACCAAGATGACATTATATACAACTGAACAACCTGATTAAAAAAAGAGGGCAGACTGACGTGATGCTTAGGTGGTGCGCTGATGCAAAATGGTGGTGGTGAGTGAGGTTTGGTGCTCAGGTGGTGCCACTATATGGTGTGGATTGGAGATACGTTGTGGATTGTAGAGTTGTGGAGTTGAAATGTGTTGTTTGGTGTGTAATTATGTGGTGTGTATTGGAAATGTGTAGAGTTGAATTGTGTGGCCTGGAACTGTAGTGTTGAATGAAATTATGCTTAGCGAAATTGTGTCATGGTGTGGAGTGCATTTATGTTGATTGGTGGTATGTGGCATAGAGTGTAATTATGTGGTGTGTGATTATGTGGCACTGAGTGGTATTATGTGGAGTGTATTTATGTTGCATTGAGTAGAGTGTAAATATGTGGCGTGTAATTATGTGGCATTGAGTGGTATTATGTGGAGGGTAATTATGTTGCATTGAGTAGAGAGTAGTTATGTGGCTTGTAATTATGTGGTACCGAGTGGTATGTGGGGTGTATTTATGTTGCATTGAGTAGAGTGTAATTATGTGGCGTGCAACTATGTCACACTGAGTGGTATTATGTGGAGTGTATTTATGTTGCATTGAGTAGAGTGAAATTATGTGACTTGTAATTATGTGGCACAGTGTTATTATGTGGAGTGTATGTTGCATTGAATAGAGTGTAATTATGTGATGTAATTATGTGGTACTGAGTGGCATTATGTGGAGTGTATTTATGTTGCATTGAGTAGAGTGTAATTATGTGATGTGCAATTATGTGGCACTGAGGGGTATTATATGGAGTGTATTTATGCTGCATTGAATAGAGTGTAATTGTGACATGTGATCATGTTGTACTGAGTGGTATTATGTGGAGTGTATTTATGTTGCAATGAGTAGAGTAATTACATGGTGTGTAATTATGTGGTAGTGAGTGGTATTATGTGGAGTGTATGTTGCATTGAGTGCAATGTAATTATGTAGCACATAATTATGTGGCACTGAGTGGTATTATGTGGAATGTATTTATGTTGCAATGAGTAGAGTGTAATTATGTGGCGTGTGATTATGTGGCACTGAGTGGTATTATGTGGAGGGTAATTATGTTGCATTGAGTAGAGAGTAGTTATGTGGCTTGCAATTATGTGGTACTGAGTGGTATGTGGGGTGTATTTATGTTGCATTGAGTAGAGTGTAATTATGTGACTTGTATTTATGTGGCACAGTGTTATTATGTGGAGTGTATGTTGCATTGAATAGAGTGTAATTATGTGATGTGTAATTATGTGGCACTGAGTGGTATTATATGGAGTGTATTTATGCTGTGATAAGGTTAGACAGTTCAGTGCAATAGATACAACTACAATGCAATCCTACAGAGGAAAACAATGTTAAACAGTTTGCAGGTAAGTACTCAACATACTTCCCCAGGCTTTGGGGGTTTAGGACAACACTGGGCAAGGTTCAAGACCAGGTAGGTACTGCACCTCCAGAGGCACTAGGATGGCCGGATGCAGAGGTCGCTAGGCACAATGTTATCCAATACGGGGGTACCTAGAAGAGGCACGGTTTGAAGGTAGGTACCCGCAGACTTAGGGCAAATGCCTGGGGTTTGAAGTGAGCACAGGGAGGGGCCACAATGCAGCACCAAAGCTACACCACCAGGGGCACAGGGCAGTCGGGTGCAAATTAGCGTCTGACGCTTAATGTTTTCCAATGGACGTGGTCGGTTTCGGAAAGAGGCTGCAGCCTTGGACCATGAAGCTGCCCGAAGACGATCAATGGCTGGACAGGTAGGCTGGATAGCTGGGGGACACCTGGGCACCATCAGATGGGCTCTCCAAAGTCTGGACGAAGGATGCAGGGGTGCCTTTTGGTTTCAGGGTTTTCTCATCTGGTTCTTGTCGCAGTCGGGAGGACCCTTCTAACAGAGGCTGCAGGCATTGAGGGGGAGTCCTGGAAGGGTCAGCCACTGATGCAGACGAGGTCAGGATCGCTGGGGAGAATTCACAGGATAGGTGAGTCACTCGAACTCGGGCCATTGGCGTCAGGTGCAGCGTGGGCTGGGGACGTGGATCCGCCGAGATCCGGAGTCCTTGAAGTTGGAGTTTCTTTTTTGGACAATCAGTGTCCTCGGGATACAAGTCTTTTTCAAAGGCAGGGCTGGTCTCTGGAGTTCTTGAAGGCTGCTGGCTGCAGGACTCACCAGTTTCAGCTTGCAGGGCCCCTGAAGCAGGAGACAGGCTGTTAGAGCTGGGGCCAAAGTAGTTGTTGTAGGCCTCTTCTCTGCAGGACGGCTCTTCAGGCCTCTTTTTTCTCAGGTTGTCATATCTAATTAACCAGGTTTATGGTTTCCCTTAAATACCTAGATTTAGGGGCGTTAGAGTGGGGTACAGGTTGGGACCAATGGTCCCTTCCCTGGGGTGTCTACAACCCCCTCTTATGCCATCCCCCAGTGGGAGAGGGCATATGCCTCATCCTGATATGGGGGGTCCCCTAATCTTCAAGATGGAGGGGTCTGAGATGTGTGCTTCGCTTCACCTCCCCCACCTGAGGGGTGGGGTTGACAAAGGTGGGCAACACTCCCTTTCTCTCTAATTTTCCTGCTGATTCTACTGCCCATAGTGAGAATCAGAACCAGTGGGAGCCAGTTGCTTATAGCAGCAGGGATAGCTAACAAAAGCAGCAGGCCTTAGAAGATTTCCCTTCGTGGACCCTGCCCATCCTGGGGGAGCAGGAATGACACCTCTGCCCAGGATATGCTTTGTTTCAGGACCCAGAGAGTGGAGGCTCTCTACCCAGGGGCCAGAAACCTGTCTAGAGGTGGTAGATGGTGGGTAGCCATTCAGGAACCACACAATGGCTTGTTGTTTTACAGGGGGCATCTCTAAGATGCCCTCTGAATGCATTCTACATTAAATCCAACCCTGACACAAGTGAGGGGTAACGTACCCATGCCACAGGAAGTGTGGGTGGACATGGCACACAGGGATGTATGCTATCTCGATTCTTCAGTTTTGTCTGCACCAAACACGCAGGTGGCAGTGCTAAGGTGAGGGGTCTCTGAGGGTGGCATAATACATTCTGCAGCCCTCAGAGGCTTTCTCAGGTCACAAGGCCCGTGGTACCAGAGGTACCTTTTACAAGGTACTTGCATGTGGCCCAGAGGTGTGCCAATTGTGGAGAAAAAGGTACAGTATTGAGAAAGAACACAGGCCCTGGGACACTGAGCGGCAGGGACCCAGGGCACACTCAGTCAAGTTGGCAACATGTATCTGCTACTCCGCAAACTCATAAAGATTAGTGCTGAATTACTATGGTGAATATGAAAGTAATTTGAGTGGTGGGTATTAGTCAGTTATTTGGAGTAAGAAGGATAGGGGAGGGATAAAAGGGAGGAAAGGTTTGCATTCATGTAGCACCCGTTACCCCTGATGGGTGTTGAAGCGCTTTTGTGGTGAGTAGGACGCTACTCCGTAACCCATAAAGGATTAGTGTTGAAAAGTAGTATAGTGAAGTATGAAGTAATTTGAGTGGTGGATATATATCATTGAGGTATTTGAATAGAGAAGGGTAGGTTGCGGGATAGAAGAGGGAAAGAGGTTTGTATTTACATAGCGCTTGCTACCCCTTGATGGGGTTTTGAAGCGCTTTATTGGCGAGTAGCACACTACTCTGGAACCCCTTAGGATTAATGTTGAATTAGTATTGCAAAACATCAAAGTAATTTGAGTGGTGGATAAGTTAGTCAGTTATTTGGATTGAGAAGGGTTGGAGAGGGGTGGAAAAGGGAAAAAGGTTTGCATTTATATAGCGCTGGTAACCCTGATGGGGTGTTGAAACGCTTTATTGGCGAGTAGCATGCTACTCTGGAACCCATAAAGGATTAGTGGTGAATTAGTATAGTGGAATATGAAGAGTGGGCAGCCCACCCTATCATTGGTCTCAGCCCCTGTCCCTAAAGCCTTTAAAGCCCCAACAGTCTTTCTGCATTCCTGGTGCACTGAGCATCCCCATTCCCATGGCAAGCAAGAGGAAATTAAAATTGGTCTGGGGGCAAACATCAGATATGGACGCGCAGATTGGGGGTAAATTCAAATGTCATTTTCTTGCTATACTACCATGCTGATTGGCTGGCATATCTGAAAACTAGACAGCAGGGGAGTCCAGTGCAGGGTGTCAGCTTGGAGGTGATTCATAAATTTGTCAGTCAGCCCCTTCCCGTCAGGGGGAAGGAGTAATCTACTCCGCGTTCCTCTGGTGGAACAACTGGTCATCCGCCCTGATATAACTCACCCCCTAAGCATCAGATAGGGCCTAATCAAATTTATAAGGGGGAGGCTTGTCTCAACTTTTCCCACTTCAGTGTCTGGGTTCCCCATCTCCAGTCTCAGGAATGTCATCAATACCTTTCCACTGGAGAAGCATACTCATAGGCATGTTGTGTATATGAATAGTCAAGGGCTTCTAAAATGGAAACCACAGACCTGTGTCACTCTATTTACTCATACACTGCACACCACCACACTAGCATACACAGACATGCTTAAGTGCATAGAATCTTGGTGCTATGACCCAAGATCACAGTGACCAGCAGAACACTAATGCTGCCACCACTGTGCCACACGTGTGAAGCACCTGACAGGGACAGTAGTTCATCTGTCAACATGAAGATTTCGATTGGTGCGCGCCTTGAATTCCAGGACCAGCATAAGTCCAGAACCTCTCGCAAGTCAATGGCAAGCCCAGTCTTCTGAATATACACTACATTAGTGACTCACCATGCAAAGTTCCACTATTTCCCTCAATCATCATGCAAAGTTGTCTAACTAAGCCTTTGCGTGACATCACTGACAGCTTTCACAACCATACGCCAAAACAATAACTCACTAACACTTGACCAACTGATTGACACTGTCACCACCCTATTTCATGCGCCTGCTATTTACAATGAACCTGAACCCACAACAGCTCCCTTTTAAGATCTTGACAGCATTCTAGATCACCTTCACACTCCGGTCCCTCTGAACATTCTTGTGGTTTGAGTTTGTAACAGATACACAAACACCCACATACAGAATACAATCTCCTCTCTACTTCATGCTGCCCAGATACTCATTAATATTCACACATGCTCTACTCACAACACAACAACCTCATACTGACCTCTGGACACAGAGGCTACCTTCGTGTCCACATCCCTCTGATCATGCCTGCATGCACATATCAGTTACACAACCTCCATGATGATTCACTGATTGTCAACTCATCTATCTCTAGATATAAAATTCTATACTTTATCCCTGGACCACAGTACACAACAATATCTCTACTTCACCCAGTCCCAACATCTTCTATGACCTCAGAAACACACTTCCCTCACTCTTAGATCCACAATTGCATCTCAGAACCTTTAACCCTCCAGCGCCACATGCAGAGCAATGGATATATTGATATTCCACCTAAAGCCAAACATATTTTTCACAAGACATGCCCAGGGCTAAGGAAATCCAAAGCTAACTTCAACCATGATTTCCCAATAACTTCCGTTAGTGACAAAGGTGGTTGACTTACAGTTTTTACCGCCGCTACTGGCACATGCACAGCACTCTTTCAATTTTTATTTTATTTGTGTGAGAAAATCAGAATTATTGGCTCATGCTCCTGTAAGCCATACAATGCTAAGGATGCCTTTACAGTTGCACCTCTTATCACCAAAGCAATCAATATACATAAAAGTATTGTTTTATGATGTAAAATATTTTGTCATGTACTTTTGCTACTGTTATTGATAAAAATTGCTATTTGTAAGAGCTCTTGTTTTTACTCTTGGTGTAATCATGTATTATTATTTTATTGTCAACTACGTTTATGGTTGTTTACATACCGAATAACGTTTTTGAATCGAATCGCCTTTACAGTATTATTCAGTTTATTACGACTAGAAGTGGTACAATCAGAGTCTTCTTCAGACGTTTACTCTAATGCAAACATAAAACAGAAACTTCTTCGCTTCTGGGAATTGATCTCCATCAGTCAAACCATTCACTAATTTCTTTTTTATGTAATTTATGAAGGGTCCTTCTTTATCACTTCATCTCATTTTCCATTACTCTGGCTAGTCCCTCTCCCACCATCATGACCAACTGTTACTTTGTTTTTATCCTGCATTTTATCTCCTTCTTGGATGCTCAGGAATCTCAGGTGGGAGTAAGTTACTAAATGTTGCAGACTTTTCATTTATTGTACCTCCAAATTATACTCCATGATCCACACTTGGGTCTCTGGGAGCCTCACCTCCATCAAATACTCAAAGATATATGAAAGAGGTTTGTGGTCAGCTTAGCTTTAAATTGATTGACTGACTAGTAATATTCAAATACCTCCATCTCCACTGCAGAATACTGTATGTCACTACTCACGCCCTAAGAGACAAATGCAACATTTCTTTTATTCTTCCATTATTGTACACATATATGTGGATGACACACAAATCTTCTCTTTAACCTCTTTCACTATAAAGGTAAATTCCTACATCTCTACCTTTAACTTACCTGTTTCCTAACTATCTGCTACTACGTCACCATTGACTTTCTTCTACTTAATGATGTAAAATCGAAAATCTCCACCACCCTTCTCATCTCCTTCCCATCTCGGAGACCATCATTCCATCCTCCACAAGGAGAAACGAGGGAATGATTATTGAGGCTATTGATTCACAATTGAGGAGTCATCTCTTCCACAGGATGGGGACAGAGCATCAGCTCCCAAGCATTAGAAAGTTCCAGCATCACCTCCCTTTCCATCCCACTACAAATCTCCTTTGTACATCTGTCATAAGTAATCTAGATTACTGCAACAGCTTGTTCATGGAACTCAACAAGTATGCATTCTCTCCAATTGACAATGTTAGCAGCTTTTCAACCTAACATTCTTCGACCCTTTCAGTTAAAAAAACATCTCCCCCTCCTGCCGTTAGGGTGTTTGAATCACAGCCAATGGCAAAGACCAGCATGAAATCTTTATCCTAATCTTCAAATCTATTTATGGGCTGGACCTACACACTTCACACCTCAACTTGATCACTGCAATCTGCTAATGCACACCTGCTCCCAGTTCCCACTTGTGCTATTTTCCCTACTTTGTACCCTGAAACCCCCCCATCCCCCCTCCCAGAGAGCTCAATAAAATTTCCCAAACGAGCCACCATTAAAGCTAGCTTCAAAACACCTCACTGACCAGAAGTTTTACCACCATGGTGTAAAGGCCGCATCCAGCCATCTGTCTGCTCACCATCAGCCCGGGAAAATATAAAAATGTGAATGTGTTTAAGTAAGTGTAATGTGCATGTCCTGTGAGTACATCATCCTGCACCTTGGCTTCCCTGACCACCGTTCTATGTAAATCAACACATCTGTTTATTGTCCTCCATACTGCAATTGATCTTTTATACGATTTGTTATTCAAATCCAGTCCCAATAAATTGTGCCTAAACCAACGGCAATCAAGCCTTACTTATTAAGTTTAGTTTCACAATGATACAAAATTCCAGCCACACATACTTACATGTCCTTTGTGCACGTATAAAACCATTTTGGCTATCACACAGAGAGGCAAGTGTTTGAACTAATGTTTTAGCAAACAATTCATTGTCTTAATTCAAGAGAAAAATGGACAGTTGATTTCCTTTAAGAAACTTAACATCACTAAATTCATTAATAAAGGTGAAAAATGTAAACTTTTAAGTGCTCCCATAATAACAAATGTTGTAGAGACACAAACTGGGCATGCAGACCTTGCTCAGAACAGGATTCAGGAGATGGAATTCTATGAGGATAGCTACCCTGAGTGATGTTTGTAGACCGAGGATTCTAAAAGCATTTCACCTACTTAAAATTGAATATGAGATGGCAGATACTGAGGCTTTTCCTTACCTGCATCTGTGCTAGGCCCTAAAACATTTGTGGATCTTAAGAATGAGGCACAGGACACCTCGTCCATAAAGTATAAAGTGTTAAATTAATCTTTTCATACACAATGGCATCCAAGATCTACAAACCTCTGTTCAACAACCATGTAGTATGAAATTTCTCCAGGCTCGATGGCTGGCTGATCTAGACCATATTGAGAAAGCTGTTTAGGAATAAATGATGTAACCTCAAGAGGTGAGGAAGGAATCGCCAAGCTCCAGGCAGGTACAATATAAAATTTGACGTAGAGACTCTGATTACAAGCAATTGGTGCAACATTTATTCCTCCAAATAAAATCCAACTTCACTGAGTTGCAATTTGTTGTGTAACAAAAATACCACAAAACTATGAGTCTTTCCTCATAAATAGGGAGTCACATGCAGATTTTAGTCTTTACTAAATCAAAATCAGCATGATCTGGTACTTACCAGGATTCACCCCCTTTCAAGTAATATCCGCAGGTTTGACCTGCTGAAATGTATCCAGAGGATGTGATTTTCATTTCACTACTTAATACTACTGCTACATATATGTGCAGGATTTGGAGTTACTGTAAATTTTGAATTTTTAAGGCCAGCTCATAGTGAGAGCTGTAGCTACATTACTCAAATACAGATGTTATGGTTTGGTAAAACTAATAACCATGCATGTTTGCGAGGATGCAGCCAACCACATACTTTTTGCCTTATTTGGAATGCCATAGTTATGTGTGTTTTGGAAGGAGGTTGTGAAATGCCTCAGTAGCATCATTGAGCTCTCTGTGCCTTTACATACTGGCGTAATGTTGTTTGGGATGTCAGATGCCTAGAATCCTGCCTTTGAAATATGTTAAGCTTTTAAGGATGTAGGATTGGGCACAGTGCATTGAGAAATTGCCAGACTGTGGAGGCGGAAGATAGACACCACATTTTGCGAACTGGTGCACGGCAGCAGAATAGGATATCCATACTGGTTGAGGTCGTCTTTACATGTTTATTAAACTAGGAGTCCTGAGGAGAATGTTGTTTGAAGAGAGACTAACTGGTCTGAATGAAGGTGGTCATCCAATAATAAATTATCTATGAACCACATTGAGAATCAGAAGTCAAGTCAAAAATTGGGGATACTGCTGTTAAACCTGGTAGGGTCTCCGACACTCTTGCCCAGCTGAAATCTATGGGAGCCATACCAGGAGATGGATGGCAAACACTCAGTCGCCATGATCATCACTCTGATACATCTGGATGAGATACCCCATGGGAGGTCTGATTTCATTGAATAATTGAGGATGAGCCTCTTTCTCCAGCATTCATCAGAGTCACTCTACTATGTGTGATTTGGAAGTTTGGGAAAGCTGCCATTCGTTACTGGTCTCTCTGGGATCAAGCCGTCCTGTTTCTGAAGTTGCGGAGGCTGTATCCAGGCCTAGCACCACACAGGCGTCTTTGATTTTGTTAATGGCGAGTTAATGGCCCTTGAGGGTGAAGTGAAGGCAGAAAGGGTACCATCAGCTGGTGGGTATTTTTTCTCTCAGCAGGTAGGAGGTTACATCTTTAAATTCTCGTCGTTTATCTAGGGTGTAAATGGAAACTTCTTGAAACAGCAACAAGGCATCGTCACAGAATATCTTGTTTTTTAGCTCTGCAATGCCTGGAGATTCCTATGTGGACAGTGCAAGGGATTTTTCTGATTTCACCCTATTCCCTGCCACTGTGGGAGAAGACATGGGAGGGCTCCACTCTTTGCCGTTGTTAATTGTAATGTCCTCTATGCGCATGGCAGTGCTGAAAAAGGTTGAATGGTCTCGTCGAGGCCCTTGTAAAAGTGTCTTGTTGGGTGACACAAAGCTCTAAGCTGCCTCAGGCGTCTGTTATGGGAGAGGGCCCAAAAGACCGCAGGACTAGAAGCAGTTCTCTTGACTGGGAGTGAATGTTTGATTTGCTCTGCATTCCATCCATTTGTGTGTCTTTTGCTTTCTCGCCCTAAGTGCACCGGGTATGCCCAGACGTGGGTCCCCGGCTCACTGTGCCACTGGATTCAAGCTAGCCTGGCTGATGAAGGGTGATGCCCCAAAACCAGTAACAGGATGCTTGTTTCCGGTCCAGGGAGGACCTGGCTTGGCAGTTCGGGTAGACTGTTCCATGAGCCACAGGGTCAATACTGATTTGCTTATGGCTGGGTCTAAACTGGGGTGGCATGGTGAGCACAAGAACGATGGATTTAACCCAGATCGCTTGACTGGGGGGTGAATGTTTGATTTGCTCTGCATTCTGTGCATCATCTGTGTGTCTTTTACTTTCTCAACCTAAGTGTGTCCAGATGTGGGTTCCGGGCTCACTGTGCCACTGGATTCAAGGTAGCCTGGCTGATGAAGGGTGATGCCTCAAAACCGGTCCCAGGATGGTTGTTTCCGGTCCAGGGAGGACCCGGCTTAGCAGGTCCGGCTGGACTGTCCCCAAGAGGCACAGGGTCAAGACTAATTTGCACATGTCTGGGTCTAAACTGGGGGGGGGCATGGTGAGCAAAGGAACGATGGATTTAACCCAGATCTCTTGACTGGGGGTGAATGTTTGATTTGCTCTGCATTCAGTCCATCATCTGTGTGTCTTTTACTTTCTCATCCAAATTGTGTGCCGGGTATGCCCAAACGTGGGTTTCGGGCTCACTGTGGCACTGGATTCAAGGTAGCCTGGCTGATGAAGGGTGATGCCCTGAAACCGGTCCCAGGATGCTTGTTTGCAGTCCAGGGAAGACCCGGCTTAGCAGTTCGGGCTGGACTGTTCCCAAGAGGCCCAGGGTCAAGACTGATTTGCACATGGCTGGGTCTAAATAGGGGGGCACTATTCTTGTGGGGACTTGGGTGCGATAACACACTCACGCTGTGGGGACTTGATTGCACTGTGCGGACTTGAACACAGGTCCCCACAAGGCAATGTCTTCTGAATGATAAACAAGCTTTGGCATAGCCAATAGGTCTTGCCTTTGGGATTTATGTGTTTAGCCAGAACTTTTGGCTATGTTGTAGAGCATTGTGGCTGCTGTGCATCATGCTGAAAAGTTATAATAAAAAGTGTTAAGCATTTTTGTTACCTTTATACAAACCAAGATGACATTATATACAACTGAACAACCTGATTAAAAAAAGAGGGCAGACTGACGTGATGCTTAGGTGGTGCGCTGATGCAAAATGGTGGTGGTGAGTGAGGTTTGGTGCTCAGGTGGTGCCACTATATGGTGTGGATTGGAGATACGTTGTGGATTGTAGAGTTGTGGAGTTGAAATGTGTTGTTTGGTGTGTAATTATGTGGTGTGTATTGGAAATGTGTAGAGTTGAATTGTGTGGCCTGGAACTGTAGTGTTGAATGAAATTATGCTTAGCGAAATTGTGTCATGGTGTGGAGTGCATTTATGTTGATTGGTGGTATGTGGCATAGAGTGTAATTATGTGGTGTGTGATTATGTGGCACTGAGTGGTATTATGTGGAGTGTATTTATGTTGCATTGAGTAGAGTGTAAATATGTGGCGTGTAATTATGTGGCATTGAGTGGAATTATGTGGAGGGTAATTATGTTGCATTGAGTAGAGAGTAGTTATGTGGCTTGTAATTATGTGGTACCGAGTGGTATGTGGGGTGTATTTATGTTGCATTGAGTAGAGTGTAATTATGTGGCGTGCAACTATGTCACACTGATTGGTATTATGTGGAGTGTATTTATGTTGCATTGAGTAGAGTGAAATTATGTGACTTGTAATTATGTGGCACAGTGTTATTATGTGGAGTGTATGTTGCATTGAATAGAGTGTAATTATGTGATGTAATTATGTGGTACTGAGTGGCATTATGTGGAGTGTATTTATGTTGCATTGAGTAGAGTGTAATTATGTGATGTGCAATTATGTGGCACTGAGGGGTATTATATGGAGTGTATTTATGCTGCATTGAATAGAGTGTAATTGTGACATGTGATCATGTTGTACTGAGTGGTATTATGTGGAGTGTATTTATGTTGCAATGAGTAGAGTAATTACATGGTGTGTAATTATGTGGTAGTGAGTGGTATTATGTGGAGTGTATGTTGCATTGAGTGCAATGTAATTATGTAGCACATAATTATGTGGCACTGAGTGGTATTATGTGGAATGTATTTATGTTGCAATGAGTAGAGTGTAATTATGTGGCGTGTGATTATGTGGCACTGAGTGGTATTATGTGGAGGGTAATTATGTTGCATTGAGTAGAGAGTAGTTATGTGGCTTGCAATTATGTGGTACTGAGTGGTATGTGGGGTGTATTTATGTTGCATTGAGTAGAGTGTAATTATGTGATGTGTAATTATGTGGCACTGAGTGGTATTATATGGAGTGTATTTATGCTGCATTGAATAGAGTGTAATTGTGACATCTGAGCGTGTTGTACTGAGTGGTATTATGTGGAGTGTATTTATGTTGCAATGAGTAGAGTAATTACATGGTGTGTAATTATGTGGTAGTGAGTGGTATTATGTGGAGTGTATGTTGCATTCAGTTTAGTGCAATTATGTGGCGTGTAATTATGTGGCACTGAGTGGTATTATTTGGAGTGTATGTTGCATTGAGTGCAGTGTAATTATGTAGCATATAATTATGTTGCACTGAGTGGTATTATGTGGAGTGTATTTATGTTGCATTGAGTAGAGTGTAATTATGTGGCGTGTAACTGTCGCACTGAGCGGTATTTTGTGGAGTGTATTTATGTTGCACTGAGTAGAGTGTAATTATGTGGTGTGTAATTATATGGCACAGTGGTATTATGTGGAGTGTATTTGTGTTGGATTGAACAGAGTGTAATTATGTGACGTGTAATTATGTGGTACTAAGTGGTAATATGTTGAGTGTATTTATGTTGCATTGAGTAGAGTGTAAATATGTGGCGTTTAATTATGTGGCACTGAGTGGTATTATGTGGAGGGTAATTATGTTGCATTCTGTAGAGAGTAGCTATGTGGCTTGTAATTATGTGGTACTGAGGGATATGTGGGGTGTATTTATGTTGCATTGAATAGAGTGTAATTATGTGGCATGTAATTATGTGGCACGGTGTTATTATGTGGAGTGTATGTTGCATTGAATAGAGTGTAATCATTTGGCATGTAATTATATGGCACAGTGGTATTATGTGGAGTGTATTTGTGTTGCATTGAATAGAGTGTAATTATGTGGCACTGAGTGGTATTATGTGGAGTGCATTTATGTTGCATTGAGTAGAGTGTAATTATGTGGCGTGTAATTATGTGGCACTGAGTGGTATTATGTGGAGGGTAATTATGTTGCATTGACTAGAGAGTAGTTATGTGGCTTGCAATTATGTCTCACTGAGTGGTATTATGTGGAGTGTATTTATGTTGCATTGAGTAGAGTGAAATTATGTGACTTGTATTTATGTGGCACAGTGTTATTATGTGGAGTGTATGTTGCATTGAATAGAGTGTAATTATGTGACGTGTAATTATGTGGTACTGAGTGGCATTATGTGGAGTGTATTTATGTTGCATTGAGTAGAGTGTAATTATGTGATGTGCAATTATGTGGCACTGAGTGGTATTATATGGAGTGTATTTATGCTGCATTGAATAGAGTGTAATTGTGACATGTGATCATGTTGTACTGAGTGGTATTATGTGAAGTGTATTTATGTTGCAATGAGTAGAGTAATTACATGGTGTGTAATTATGTCGTAGTGAGTGGTATTATGTGGAGTGTATGTTGCATTCAGTTGAGTGCACTTATGTGGTGTGTAATTATGTGGCACTGAGTGGTATTATTTGGAGTGTATATTGCATTGAGTGCAGTGTAATTATTTAGCACATAATTATGTGGCACTGAGTGGTATTAGGTGGAGTGTATATTGCATTGAGTGCAGTGTAATTATGTAGCACATAATTATGTGGCACTGAGTGGTATTATGTGGAGTGTATTTATGTTGCATTGAGTAGAGTGTAATTATGTGGCTTGCAACTATGTTGCACTGAGTGGTATTATTTGGAGTGTATGTTGCATTTAGTAGAGTGTATTTATGTGGGGTTAATTATGTGACACCGAGTGGTAATATTTGGAGTGTATGTTGCAATGAGTGCAGTGTAATTATGTAGCATATAATTATATTGCACTGAGTGGTATTATGCGTAGTGTATTTATGTTGCATTGAGTAGAGTGTAATTATGTGGCGTGTAACTGTCACACTGAGCGGTATTTTGTGGAGTGTATTTATGTTGCATTGAGTAGAGTGTAATTATGTGGCGTGTAATTATATGGCACATTGGTATTATGCGGAGTGTATTTGTGTTGCATTGAATAGAGTGTAATTATGTGACGTGTAATTATGTGGTACTAAGTGGTATTATGTTGAGTGTATTTATGTTGCATTGAGTAGAGTGTAAATATGTGGCATTTAATTATGTGGCACTGAGTGGTATTATGTGGAGGGACTTATGTTGCATTCAGTAGAGAGTAGTTATGTGGCTTGTAATTATGTGGTACTGAGGGATATGTGGGGTGTATTTATGTTGCATTGAATAGAGTGTAATTATGTGGCGTGCAACTATGTCACACTGAGTGGTATTATGTGGAGTGTATTTATGTTGCATTGAGTAGAGTGTAATTATGTGGCGTGCAATTATGTGGCACTGAGTGGTATTATGTGGAGTGTATTTATGTTGCATTGAGTAGAGTGTAATTATGTGATGTGTCATTATGTGGCACTGAGTGGTATTATGTGGAGTGTATTTACGTTGCATTGAATAGAGTGTAATTGTGACATGTGATTATATGGTACTGAGTGGTATTATGTGGAGTGTATTTATGTTGCAATAAAAAGAGTAATTACCTGGTGCGTACTTATGTCGTAGTGAGTGGTATTATGTGGAGTGTATTTATACTGCATTGAGTATAGTGTAATTATGTGGCATGTTATTACTTGGCACTGAGTGGTATTATGTGGAGTGTATTTATGTTGCATTGAGTAGAGTGAAATTATGTGGCATGTAATTATGTGGCACTGAGTGGTATTATGTGGAGTGTATGTTGCATTCAGTTGAGTGTAATTATGTGGCGTGTAATTATTTGGCACTGAGTGGTATTTGGAGTGTATGTTGCATTGAGTGCAGTGTAATTATGTAGCACATAATTATGTGCACTGAGTGGTATTATGTGGAATGTAATTATGTTGCACAGTGTTATTATGTGGAGTGTATTTAAGTTGCATTGAATAGTGTAATTATGTGACGTGTAATTATGTAGTACTGCATGGTATTATGTGGAGTCTATTCATATTGCACTGATTAGAGTGTAATTATGTGGCGTGTTATTATGTGGCACTAAGTGGTATTATATGGAGTGTATTTATGTTGCAATGAGTAGAGTGTAATTAAGTGGCGTGTGATTATCTGGCACTGAGTGGTATTACGTGGAGTATATTTATGTTGCATTGAGTAGAGTGTAATCATGTGACGTGTAATTATGTGGCACTGAGTGGTATTATGTGGAGGGTAATTATGTTGCATTGAGCAGAAAGTAGGTATGTGGCTTGCAATTATGTGGTACTGAGTAGTATGTGGGGTGTATTTATGTTGCATTGAGTAGAGTGTAATTATGTGGCATGCAACTATGTCACACTGAGTGGTATTATGTGGAGTGTATTTATGTTGCAGTGAGTAGAGTGAAATTATGTGACTTGTAATTATGTGGCACAGTGTTATTATGTGGAGTGTATGTTGCATCAAATAGAGCGTAATTATGTGACGTGTAATTATGTGGTACTGAGTGGCATTATGTGGAGTGTATTTATGTTGCATTGAGTAGAGTGTAATTATGTGATGTGCAATTATGTGGCACTAAGTGGTATTATATGGAGTGCATTTATGCTGCATTGAATAGAGTATAATTGTGACATGTGATCATGTTGTACTGAGTGGTATTATGTGGAGTGTATTTATGTTGCAATGAGTAGAGTAATTACATGGTGTGTAATTATGTGGTAGTGAGTGGTATTATGTGGAGTGTATGTTGCATTGAGTGCAGTGTAATTATTTAGCACATAATTATGTGGCACTGAGTGGTAATATGTGGAGTGTATTTATGTTGCAATGAGTAGAGTGTAATTATGTGGCGTGTGATTATGTGGCACTGAGTGGTATTATGTGGAGGGTAATTATGTTGCCTTGAGTAGAGAGTAGTTATGTGGCTTGCAATTATGTGGTACTGAGTGGTATGTGGGTGTATTTATGTTGCATTGAGTAGAGTGTAATTATGTGACTTGTAATTATGTGGCACAGCGTTATTATGTGGAGTGTATGTTGCATTGAATAGAGTGTAATTATGTGACGTGCAATTATGTGGCACTGAGTGGTATTATATGGAGTGTATTTTTGCTGCATTGAATAGAGTGTAATTGTGACATGTGATCATGTTGTACTGAGTGGTATTATGTGGAGTGTATTTATGTTGCAATGAGTAGAGTAATTACTTGGTGTGTAATTATGTGGTAGTGAGTGGTATTATGTGGAGTGTATGTTGCATTCAGTTGAGTGCAATTATGTGGCGTGTAATTATGTGGCACTGAGTGGTATTATTTGGAGTGTATGTTGCATTGAGTGCAGTGTAATTATGTAGCACATAATTATGTGGCACTGAATGGTATTATGTGGAGTGTATTTATGATGCATTGAGTGTAATTATGTGGCGTGTAACTATGTTGCACTGAGTGGTATTATTTGGAGTGTATGTTGCATTTAGTGCAGTTTAATTATGTGGGGTGTAAATATGTGGCACTGAGTGGTATTATTTGGAGTGTATGTTGCATTGAGTGCAGTGTAATTATGTAGCATATAATTATGTTGCACTGAGTGGTAATATGTGGAGAGTATTTATGTTGCATTGAGTAGAGTGTAATTATGTGGCGTGTAACTGTCGCACTGAGCGGTATTTTGTGGAGTGTATTTATGTTGCATTGAGTAGAGTGTAATTATGTGGCATGTAATTATATGGCACAGTGGTATTATGTGGAGTGTATTTGTGTTGGATTGAACAGAGTGTAATTATGTGACGTGTAATTATGTGGTACTAAGTGGTATTATGTTGAGTGTATTTATGTTGCATTGAGTAGAGTGTAAATATGTGGCGTTTAACTATGTGGCACTGAGTGGTATTATGTGGAGGGTAATTATGTTGCATTCAGTAGAGAGTAGTTATGTGGCTTGTAATTATGTGGTACTGAGGGATATGTGGGGTGTATTTATGTTGCAGTGAATAGAGTGTAACTATGTGGCATGTAATTATGTGGCACAGTGTTATTATGTGGAGTGTATGTTGCATTGAATAGAGTGTAATTATGTGGAGTGTAATTATATGGCGCAGTGGTATTATGTGGAGTGTATTTGTGTTGCATTGAATATACTGTGATTATGTGGCACTGAGTGGTATTATGTGGAGTGCATTTATGTTGCATTGAGTAGAGTGTAATTATGTGACGTGTAATTATGTGGTACTGAGTGGCATTATGTGGAGTGTATTTATGTTGCATTGAGTAGAGTGTAATTATGTGATGTGCAATTATGTGGCACTGAGTGGTATTATATGGAGTGTATTTATGCTGCATTGAATAGAGTGTAATTGTGACATGTGATCATGTTGTACTGAGTGGTATTATGTGGAGTGTATTTATGTTGCAATGAGTAGAGTAATTACATGGTGTGTAATTATGTGGTAGTGA
Organism: Triturus cristatus; assembly: GCF_964204655.1. Classification (NCBI taxonomy): domain Eukaryota; kingdom Metazoa; phylum Chordata; class Amphibia; order Caudata; family Salamandridae; genus Triturus; species Triturus cristatus. The sequence goes on along the minus strand of NC_140585.1, from coordinate 1,293,999,288 downwards.
GTGGTATTATGTGGAGTGTATGTTGCATTCAGTTGAGTGCAATTATGTGGTGTGTAATTATGTGGCACTGAGTGGTATTATTTGGAGTGTATGTTGCATTGAGTGCAGTGTAATTATGTATCGCATAATTATGTGGCACTGAGTGGTATTATGTGGAGTGTATTTATGTTGCATTGAGTGTAAATATGTGGCGTGTAACTATGTTGCACTGAGTGGTATTATTTGGAGTGTATGTTGAATTTAGTGCAGTTTAATTATGTGGGGTGTAATTATGTGGCACTGAGTGGTATTATTTGGAGTGTATGTTGCATTGAGTGCAGTGTAATTATGTAGCATATAATTATGTTGCACAGAGTGGTATTATGTGGAGGGTATTTATGATGCATTGAGTAGAGTGTAATTATGTGGCGTGTAACTGTCGCACTGAGCGGTATTTTGTGGAGTGTATTTATGTTGCATTGAGTAGAGTGTAATTATGTGGCATGTAATTATATGGCACAGTGGTATTATGTGGAGTGTATTTGTGTTGGATTGAACAGAGTGTAATTATGTGACGTGTAATTATGTGGTACTAAGTGGTATTATGTTGAGTGTATTTATGTTGCATTGAGTAGAGTGTAAATATGTGGTGTTTAATTATGTGGCACTGAGTGGTATTATGTGGAGGGTAATTATGTTGCATTCAGTAGAGAGTAGTTATGTGGCTTGTAATTATGTGGTACTGAGGGATATGTGGGGTGTATTTATGTTACATTGAATAGAGTGTAATTATGTGGCATGTAATTATGTGGCACAGTGTTATTATGTGGAGTGTATGTTGCATTGAATAGAGTGTAATTATGAGGAGTGTAATTATATGGCGCAGTGGTAATATGTGGAGTGTATGTTGCATTGAGTGCAGTGTAATTATGTAGCAGATAATTATGTGGCACTGAGTTGTATTATATGAAGTGCATTTATGTTGCACTGAGTAAAGTATAATTATGTGGCGTGTAGTTATGTGGCACTGACTGGTATTATGTGTAGTGTATTTATGTTGCATTGAGCAGAGTGTAATTATTTGGCTTGTAGTTATGTGGCACTGAATGGTATTTTGTGGAGTGTATTTATGTTGCATTCGGTAGAGTGTAATTATGTGGCTTGTAATTATGTGGCACAGTGTTATTATGTGGAGTGCATTTATGTTGCATTGAATAGAGTGTGATTATGTGACGTGTAATTATGTGGTACTGAGTGGTAGTATGTTGAGTGTATGAATGTTGCATTGAGTAGAGTGTAAATATGTGGCGTGTAATTATGTGGCACTGAGTGGTATTATATGGAGTGTATTTATGTTGCACTGAGTAGAGTATAATTATGTGGCGTGTAGTTATGTGGCACTGACTGGTATTATATGGAGTGTATTTATGCTGCATTGAATAGAGTGTAATTGGGACATATGATCATGTTGTACTGAGTGGTATTATGTGGAGTGTATTTATGTTGCAATGAGTAGAGTAATTACATGGTGTGTAATTATGTGGTAGTGAGTGGTATTATGTGGAGTGTATGTTGCATTGAGTGCAATGTAATTATGTAGCACATAATTATGTGGCACTGAGTGGTATTATGTGGAATGTATTTATGTTGCAATGAGTAGAGTGTAATTATGTGGTGTGTGATTATGTGGCACTGAGTGGTATTATGTGGAGGGTAATTATGTTGCATTGAGTAGAGAGTAGTTATGTGGCTTGCAATTATGTGGTACTGAGTGGTATGTGGGGTGTATTTATGTTGCATTGAGTAGAGTGTAATTATGTGATGTGTAATTATGTGGCACTGAGTGGTATTATATGGAGTGTATTTATGCTGCATTGAATAGAGTGTAATTGTGACATCTGAGCGTGTTGTACTGAGTGGTATTATGTGGAGTGTATTTATGTTGCAATGAGTAGAGTAATTACATGGTGTGTAATTATGTGGTAGTGAGTGGTATTATGTGGAGTGTATGTTGCATTCAGTTTAGTGCAATTATGTGGCGTGTAATTATGTGGCACTGAGTGGTATTATTTGGAGTGTATGTTGCATTGAGTGCAGTGTAATTATGTAGCATATAATTATGTTGCACTGAGTGGTATTATGTGGAGTGTATTTATGTTGCATTGAGTAGAGTGTAATTATGTGGCGTGTAACTGTCGCACTGAGCGGTATTTTGTGGAGTGTATTTATGTTGCACTGAGTAGAGTGTAATTATGTGGTGTGTAATTATATGGCACAGTGGTATTATGTGGAGTGTATTTGTGTTGGATTGAACAGAGTGTAATTATGTGACGTGTAATTATGTGGTACTAAGTGGTAATATGTTGAGTGTATTTATGTTGCATTGAGTAGAGTGTAAATATGTGGCGTTTAATTATGTGGCACTGAGTGGTATTATGTGGAGGGTAATTATGTTGCATTCTGTAGAGAGTAGCTATGTGGCTTGTAATTATGTGGTACTGAGGGATATGTGGGGTGTATTTATGTTGCATTGAATAGAGTGTAATTATGTGGCATGTAATTATGTGGCACGGTGTTATTATGTGGAGTGTATGTTGCATTGAATAGAGTGTAATCATTTGGCATGTAATTATATGGCACAGTGGTATTATGTGGAGTGTATTTGTGTTGCATTGAATAGAGTGTAATTATGTGGCACTGAGTGGTATTATGTGGAGTGCATTTATGTTGCATTGAGTAGAGTGTAATTATGTGGCGTGTAATTATGTGGCACTGAGTGGTATTATGTGGAGGGTAATTATGTTGCATTGACTAGAGAGTAGTTATGTGGCTTGCAATTATGTCTCACTGAGTGGTATTATGTGGAGTGTATTTATGTTGCATTGAGTAGAGTGAAATTATGTGACTTGTATTTATGTGGCACAGTGTTATTATGTGGAGTGTATGTTGCATTGAATAGAGTGTAATTATGTGACGTGTAATTATGTGGTACTGAGTGGCATTATGTGGAGTGTATTTATGTTGCATTGAGTAGAGTGTAATTATGTGATGTGCAATTATGTGGCACTGAGTGGTATTATATGGAGTGTATTTATGCTGCATTGAATAGAGTGTAATTGTGACATGTGATCATGTTGTACTGAGTGGTATTATGTGAAGTGTATTTATGTTGCAATGAGTAGAGTAATTACATGGTGTGTAATTATGTCGTAGTGAGTGGTATTATGTGGAGTGTATGTTGCATTCAGTTGAGTGCACTTATGTGGTGTGTAATTATGTGGCACTGAGTGGTATTATTTGGAGTGTATATTGCATTGAGTGCAGTGTAATTATTTAGCACATAATTATGTGGCACTGAGTGGTATTAGGTGGAGTGTATATTGCATTGAGTGCAGTGTAATTATGTAGCACATAATTATGTGGCACTGAGTGGTATTATGTGGAGTGTATTTATGTTGCATTGAGTAGAGTGTAATTATGTGGCTTGCAACTATGTTGCACTGAGTGGTATTATTTGGAGTGTATGTTGCATTTAGTAGAGTGTATTTATGTGGGGTTAATTATGTGACACCGAGTGGTAATATTTGGAGTGTATGTTGCAATGAGTGCAGTGTAATTATGTAGCATATAATTATATTGCACTGAGTGGTATTATGCGTAGTGTATTTATGTTGCATTGAGTAGAGTGTAATTATGTGGCGTGTAACTGTCACACTGAGCGGTATTTTGTGGAGTGTATTTATGTTGCATTGAGTAGAGTGTAATTATGTGGCGTGTAATTATATGGCACATTGGTATTATGCGGAGTGTATTTGTGTTGCATTGAATAGAGTGTAATTATGTGACGTGTAATTATGTGGTACTAAGTGGTATTATGTTGAGTGTATTTATGTTGCATTGAGTAGAGTGTAAATATGTGGCATTTAATTATGTGGCACTGAGTGGTATTATGTGGAGGGACTTATGTTGCATTCAGTAGAGAGTAGTTATGTGGCTTGTAATTATGTGGTACTGAGGGATATGTGGGGTGTATTTATGTTGCATTGAATAGAGTGTAATTATGTGGCGTGCAACTATGTCACACTGAGTGGTATTATGTGGAGTGTATTTATGTTGCATTGAGTAGAGTGTAATTATGTGGCGTGCAATTATGTGGCACTGAGTGGTATTATGTGGAGTGTATTTATGTTGCATTGAGTAGAGTGTAATTATGTGATGTGTCATTATGTGGCACTGAGTGGTATTATGTGGAGTGTATTTACGTTGCATTGAATAGAGTGTAATTGTGACATGTGATTATATGGTACTGAGTGGTATTATGTGGAGTGTATTTATGTTGCAATAAAAAGAGTAATTACCTGGTGCGTACTTATGTCGTAGTGAGTGGTATTATGTGGAGTGTATTTATACTGCATTGAGTATAGTGTAATTATGTGGCATGTTATTACTTGGCACTGAGTGGTATTATGTGGAGTGTATTTATGTTGCATTGAGTAGAGTGAAATTATGTGGCATGTAATTATGTGGCACTGAGTGGTATTATGTGGAGTGTATGTTGCATTCAGTTGAGTGTAATTATGTGGCGTGTAATTATTTGGCACTGAGTGGTATTTGGAGTGTATGTTGCATTGAGTGCAGTGTAATTATGTAGCACATAATTATGTGCACTGAGTGGTATTATGTGGAATGTAATTATGTTGCACAGTGTTATTATGTGGAGTGTATTTAAGTTGCATTGAATAGTGTAATTATGTGACGTGTAATTATGTAGTACTGCATGGTATTATGTGGAGTCTATTCATATTGCACTGATTAGAGTGTAATTATGTGGCGTGTTATTATGTGGCACTAAGTGGTATTATATGGAGTGTATTTATGTTGCAATGAGTAGAGTGTAATTAAGTGGCGTGTGATTATCTGGCACTGAGTGGTATTACGTGGAGTATATTTATGTTGCATTGAGTAGAGTGTAATCATGTGACGTGTAATTATGTGGCACTGAGTGGTATTATGTGGAGGGTAATTATGTTGCATTGAGCAGAAAGTAGGTATGTGGCTTGCAATTATGTGGTACTGAGTAGTATGTGGGGTGTATTTATGTTGCATTGAGTAGAGTGTAATTATGTGGCATGCAACTATGTCACACTGAGTGGTATTATGTGGAGTGTATTTATGTTGCAGTGAGTAGAGTGAAATTATGTGACTTGTAATTATGTGGCACAGTGTTATTATGTGGAGTGTATGTTGCATCAAATAGAGCGTAATTATGTGACGTGTAATTATGTGGTACTGAGTGGCATTATGTGGAGTGTATTTATGTTGCATTGAGTAGAGTGTAATTATGTGATGTGCAATTATGTGGCACTAAGTGGTATTATATGGAGTGCATTTATGCTGCATTGAATAGAGTATAATTGTGACATGTGATCATGTTGTACTGAGTGGTATTATGTGGAGTGTATTTATGTTGCAATGAGTAGAGTAATTACATGGTGTGTAATTATGTGGTAGTGAGTGGTATTATGTGGAGTGTATGTTGCATTGAGTGCAGTGTAATTATTTAGCACATAATTATGTGGCACTGAGTGGTAATATGTGGAGTGTATTTATGTTGCAATGAGTAGAGTGTAATTATGTGGCGTGTGATTATGTGGCACTGAGTGGTATTATGTGGAGGGTAATTATGTTGCCTTGAGTAGAGAGTAGTTATGTGGCTTGCAATTATGTGGTACTGAGTGGTATGTGGGTGTATTTATGTTGCATTGAGTAGAGTGTAATTATGTGACTTGTAATTATGTGGCACAGCGTTATTATGTGGAGTGTATGTTGCATTGAATAGAGTGTAATTATGTGACGTGCAATTATGTGGCACTGAGTGGTATTATATGGAGTGTATTTTTGCTGCATTGAATAGAGTGTAATTGTGACATGTGATCATGTTGTACTGAGTGGTATTATGTGGAGTGTATTTATGTTGCAATGAGTAGAGTAATTACTTGGTGTGTAATTATGTGGTAGTGAGTGGTATTATGTGGAGTGTATGTTGCATTCAGTTGAGTGCAATTATGTGGCGTGTAATTATGTGGCACTGAGTGGTATTATTTGGAGTGTATGTTGCATTGAGTGCAGTGTAATTATGTAGCACATAATTATGTGGCACTGAATGGTATTATGTGGAGTGTATTTATGATGCATTGAGTGTAATTATGTGGCGTGTAACTATGTTGCACTGAGTGGTATTATTTGGAGTGTATGTTGCATTTAGTGCAGTTTAATTATGTGGGGTGTAAATATGTGGCACTGAGTGGTATTATTTGGAGTGTATGTTGCATTGAGTGCAGTGTAATTATGTAGCATATAATTATGTTGCACTGAGTGGTAATATGTGGAGAGTATTTATGTTGCATTGAGTAGAGTGTAATTATGTGGCGTGTAACTGTCGCACTGAGCGGTATTTTGTGGAGTGTATTTATGTTGCATTGAGTAGAATGTAATTATGTGGCGTCTAATTATATGGCACAGTGGTATTATGCAGAGTGTATTTGTGTTGCATTGAATAGAGTGTAATTATGTGACGTGTAATTCTGTGGTACTAAGTGGTATTATGTTGAGTGTATTTATGTTGCATTGAGTAGAGTGTAATTCTGTGGCATGTAATTATTTGGCACTGAGTGGTATTTGGAGTGTATGTTGCATTGAGTGCAGTGTAATTATGTAGCACATAATTATGTGGCACTGAGTGGTATTATGTGGAATGTATTTCTGATGCAGTGAGTAGAGTGCAATTATGTGGCGTGTAACTATGTCGCACTGAGTGGTATTTTGTGGAGTGTATTTATGTTGCATTGAGTAGAGTGTTATTATGTGGTGTGTAATTATGTGGCACAGTGTTATTATGTGGAGTGCATTTATGTTGCATTGAATAGAGTGTGATTATGTGACGTGTAATTATGTGGTACTGAGTGGTAGTATGTTGAGTGTATGAATGTTGCATTGAGTAGAGTGTAAATATGTGGCGTGTATTTATGTGGCACTGAGTGGTATTATATGGAGTGTATATTGCATTGAGTGCAGTGTAATTATGTAGCATATAATTATGTTGCACTGAGTGGTATTATGCGGAGTGTATTTATGTTGCATTGAGTAGAGTGTAATTATGTGGCGTGTAACTGTCACACTGAGCGGTATTTTGTGGATTGTATTTATGTTGCATTGAGTAGAATGTAATTATGTGGCGTCTAATTATATGGCACAGTGGTATTATGCGGAGTGTATTTGTGTTGCATTGAATAGAGTGTAATTATGTGACGTGTAATTCTGTGGTACTAAGTGGTATTATGTTGAGTGTATTTATGTTGCATTGAGTAGAGTGTAATTCTGTGGCGTGTAATTATTTGGCACTGAGTGGTATTTGGAGTGTATGTTGCATTGAGTGCAGTGTAATTATGTAGCACATAATTATGTGGCACTGAGTGGTATTATGTGGAATGTATTTCTGTTGCATTGAGTAGAGTGCAATTATGTGGCGTGTAACTATGTCGCACTGAGTGGTATTTTGTGGAGTGTATTTATGTTGCATTGAGTAGAGTGTTATTATGTGGTGTGTAATTATGTGGCACAATGTTATTATGTGGAGTGCATTTATGTTGCATTGAATAGAGTGTGATTATGTGACGTGTAATTATGTGGTACTGAGTGGTAGTATGTTGAGTGTATGAATGTTGCATTGAGTAGAGTGTAAATATGTGGCGTGTAATTATGTGGCACTGAGTGGTATTATATGGAGTGTATTTATGTTGCACTGAGTAGAGTATAATTATGTGGCGTGTAGTTATGTGACACTGACTGGTATTATGTGTAGTGTATTTATGTTGCATTGAGCAGAGTGTAATTATGTGGCTTGTAATTATGTGACACAGAGTGGTATTATGTGGAGTGTATGTTGCATTCAGTATAGTGTAATTATGTGGCATGTAATTATGTGGCACTGAGTGGTAATATTTGGAGAGTATTTTGCATTGACTGCAGTTTAATTATGTAGCACATAATTATGTGGCACTGAGTGGTATTATGTGGAGTGTATGTTGCATTCAGTATAGTGTAATTATATGGCACATAATTATGTGGCACTGAGTGGTATTATGTGGAGTGTATTTATGTTGCATTGAGTACATTGTAATTATGTGGCACTTAGTGGTATTATTTTGCGGGTACTTATGTTGCATTGAGTAGAGTGTAGTGTTTTGGCTTGTAATTATGTGGTATTGAGTGGTAGGTGGGGTACATTTATGTTGCATTGAGTAGAGTGTAATTATGTGACGTGTAATTATGTGGTACTGAGTGGCATTATGTGGAGTGTATTTATGTTGCATTGAGTAGAGTGTAATTATGTGATGTGTAATTATGTGGCACTGAGTGGTATAATGTAGAGTGTATTTATGTTGCATTGAATAGAGTGTAATTATGACATGTGATTATGTGGCACTGAGTGGTATTATGTGGAGTGTATTTATGTTGCATTGAGTAGAGTGCAATTATGTGGTGTTTAATCATGTGGCTCAGTGTTATTATGTGGAGTGTATGTTGCATTGAATAGAGTATAATTATGTAAAATGCAGTTATGTGGCACTGACTGGTATTATGTGTAGTGTATTTATGTTGCATTGAGTAGAGTGTAATTATGTGGCTTGTAATTATGTGGCACTGAATGGTATTATGTGGAGTGTATGTTGCATTCAGTAGAGTGTAATTATGTGGTATGTAATTATGTTGCACTGAGTGGTATTATTTGGAGTGTATGTTGCATTGACTGCAGTGTAATTATGTAGCACATAATTATGTGGCACTGAGTGGTATTATGTGGAGTGTATTTATTCTGCATTGAGTAGAGTGCAATTATGTGGCACTTAGTGGTATTATGTTGTGGGTATTTATGTTGCATTGAGTAGATTGTAATTATGTGCCATGTGACTATGTCGCACTGAGTGGTAATTTGTGGAGGTTATTTATGTTGCATTGAGTAGAGTGTTATTATGTGGTGTGTAATTATGTGGCACAGTGTTATGTGGAGTGAACTTATGTTGCATTGAATAGAGTGTGATTATGTGATGTGTAATTATGTGGTACTGAGGGGTGTTATGTTGAGTGTATTTATGTTGCATTGAGTTGAGTGTAAATATGTGGCGTGTAATTATGTGGCACTGAGTGGTATTATATGGAGTGTTTTTATGTTGCATTGAGTAGAGTATAATTATGTGGCTTGTAATTATGTGGCACTGAGTGGTATTATATGGAGTGTATTTATGTTGCTTTGAGTAGAGTAATTATGTGGCTTGTAATTATGTGGTACTGAGTGGTATGTGTGGTGTATTCATGATGCATTGAGTAGAGTGTAATTATGCGGCGTGTAACTATGTCGCACTCAGTGGTATTATGTGGAGTGTATTTATGTTGCATTGAGTAGAGTGTAATTATGTGGTGTGTAATTATGTGGTACTGAGTGGTATTATGTGGTTTGTATTTATGTTGCATTGAGTAGAATGTAATTATGTGGCGTGTAATTATGTGGCACTAAGTGGTATTATGTGGAGTGTATGTTGCATTCAGTAGAGTGTAATTATGTGTTGTGTAACTCTGTCGCACTGAGTGGTATTTTGTGGAGTGTATTTATGTTGCATTGAGTTGTGTATTTATGTGTCGTGTAATTATGTGGCACAGTGGTATTATGTGGAGTGTATTTATGTTGCATTGAATATAGTGTAATTATGTGATGTGTAATTATGTGGTACTGAGTGGTATTATGTTGAGTGTATTTATGTTGCATTGAGTAGATTGTAAATATGTGGCGTGCACCACAGCTCAAGTGCTTTTACATGGAACCTGTAAAAATAATTTCCACATGGTCAAGTGGGTGTTTAAATAGGGCAAGTAATGACGGGAAAGGTCGGAATTAGCAGCAATCACAGGAGGAACGTTTATCTCTGTGATCTGTGGCACGCTCATGCATATTTCATTCCAATGCATCAAACTGTGCAGTACATCGATAATTACCACAGTGCTGTGTGAAGGAGAAATACCCTAGGCCAGGCCCCTGGCAGCACGTTGGGCGCTGCTGTGACACATACTTCATCGGATGCCTGCGGGCACTGGTGTGTGGCTTCCCGCTATCTCCCCATCTCCAGGAATAACAACGTGTTCTCTTGGCGCAGTCAATCCCGTGACCTCGAAATCGATGCCTCGGATTTTATCACTGTTAGAGGGAAGCAGCAGACAGCTGCTACACTGGGTAAACATTGACAGATTCATAAATACACCACCTTCCCAGCAATTAGCTGCTTAAATTCATCGGATCCGGGTGCATAACAAGCTGCGAGGATATTATGAACAGCAGGAATTTAATTATTATCTGAAGTGACTTTGCATCTGCTTTGCATTCAGAGCAAGAGGCCCAGATAAACAACCTCCCCTGGGGGAAAATTTTTGTAGTACAGAACAGAACTGAAGAACAAGCATTTCAAAGAAAAGCAGGGCGGCGCGGTAAGATCAATTAGTAACCTGATAAGCGAAAGCATGTGACTCAGAAGGAATGCAGCTGCCAGCCTCCTTGCTCCCTAGAGCAAAACGCCATGGGAGTGAACATTTTAAGAAAAGGTGGGACATGCACCCGCTTTTGGCCAATTGCGTGCTTTCATTTTTTGAAAGCCACATGCAAAGGCAAATAGAATGTGACAACCACAAGCACGAGCTTACAGAAAGCTTTCAGCATGTCTGGAGTGATTTCAAGAGGCCCTCTCCTAGAGCAGTGCATGTGTGCTGCGCTATGCTCGACCGAAAAATGACTTCAGGAACATCCGTTCCAATTTTTATAACTTTTTAAAAAATTGCCTTGTGGGGACTTGTGTTTTATTAAGTGGGTTTATATTTTTGCTCAGCTCTGCCCCTGTAGACAGGAGGCGGTACTGCAGTCTTAAATATATTGACTTCACATACCATAAAACAACCTCGAAGGATAAAATTGTTAATGCCACCGTAGTCAAAGTCGCGTTGGCCACATCTCCACTGTACGTTAACACAACGGAAAAGTTCAAAAGTGTGGCTATAGTTGTCCATGTAGCATGAACTGCGATTCCATTATGGACCTACAAAATAATTAAGATCTTAAAAGTATGAATAACATTACAAAACAAAGGGTAATTTTTTCCTTTGTATTCATTCTCGTTTGCATGAATCTCTGGGGATCCAACGCCTAGTTGAAATAACCTACTGCACCAGTACCTAGGGAGCCCCTAATAAACGATGCTCTGAGTCCTCTCCTTTTTAGGTCTCGCCTGACCCAGCGCATGCGCTGGTCTGGCGAGTCTTATTGAGAGGGCTCCAAAAAGTGCTACCAGGCCAGCCTAGAGCTACAGTGTATGTGCGCGGGCGCGCGCGCCGCGCTTTACCGCGATTACTTTCACTTTCACGGCCGCACGGCCGCTTTGAAGTTTGATCCTGATCGCGATCACTTTCGCGGCTGCTTGGCATTGCTAATAGGTCTCGCTTTTGGGACCTTATAAGTATTTAGTTATGCAACTGTTGCATGGCTAAACACTTATAAGGTCCAAAATTCGAGACCTATTGGCTATGCCAATGCTTGTTTTTATTGAAACACAAAATGTCTTAGAACATTGGAATGTTGGGAGCTCCATTGAAAACAATGGAGTGCTCCGGGCTTATAATGGCTGGTATAAGCCCGGAGCACCAACATTCCAATGTGTCTTTGTTCACAGCTCTGGCTGTGAACAAAGACTTCAGGGAGCCTGAGGGGATTTCAGTCCCCTCTCGCTCCCTGAAGGCTTTGTTTTGTTAGAACATTCTGCCCTCTAGTGGCAGAATGTTCTAATAGCCTTATAGCCCTTCGTAGCAGGGCTATACCGGCTTTTAAAGTCCCTCTGCTTTGTTAAAGTCCCTCGCCTTCGGCTCGGGCCTTTAACGCTGCAGCGGGCCTTTAACAGCCGGTATAGCCCGCTACGGCGAGCTATAAGGCTATATTACAGTCATCTCATAGTAAGCAACAAGGCGACACATTTAAGCACTTAGTGGAAGGAGCTCATGTGTAATTCATCTTTTGAAGAAATGAGATTGCGCCATGAAAATACTTTAAGGTACAGAATTTATCATTCAGTCCAGTATTCTTTTGGAACATCTAACTCTGAAAAGTGGTAGTGGAGTTTTCCCAAACAGAGAGGGATGACAATCCCTGAAACCAAACATAAGACACTTGATGAAGACTTATTGCTACTAAGGAGCTTTTACAAGCCATTTCTCATGGAACGGTGTCAAACTGGAAAATGTGGAGAGGTCACTGAAGAAGAATATCGAATGATCTACATCGATTTTGTGAGTTAAAACAAAGTAACGTACAATAACAAATTCCTTACGTTCTAGTTCTATGTGGCCCTTTTCTACCATATGAGTGAGATTAGCTTGAGAGCACAGCACAGTGAGTAATCACATTCAAGTTTTGCATTTTATCAAGGCGTCCAACAGCTACACAGTATGATTCTTTGCTGAATGTATTGCTCCATGTGGGCTGATGTTTAATAAGTTTGGCAAGCTGCATTTGGGATTTGAATTCTGAGTTCAATTTTCCATCCAGTTCTCTATTTTCCTAAACAGGATAAACTTTACTGCCTAAATTGGGATAAGGTAGACTCAAATGTTTACTGCATTTGCCCCACTGTGGGATGTCTCTTTTTAAAAAAGTACATAAAACCCTAACCGGCATTCTTCATCATCGAGCTCCTCATGGCCCAGATCGTAACACTATTATGAGGTGGGCAGCCTTGGGAGCACTCTGCGAGGTGTTTTACTGTGTGTTGAGTGAAAAAAGCTATTGAAGAAGACTACTCTCAATTGCTGTGAGAAGAGTGAGTATTCAGCTCTCACGAGGAAGGGGTCTAAAAGTAAAAATGCATAGGGGATGGTAATTGGCTTGAACATTCTGTTCTGAACCTCCATGCTGCTGAATTATAAAGTTAACAAGGAAATATGGTGGAATTTTGTGATTCATCCCCGGCAGTCAATTTTGGATATTTAGACCACATTTACAATGACAACACAACATGGACAAATTCCACTGGTCTACAACCACTGTCTGTTACTATCTCCTATCCACCCGACCCCTCTGTTGTCTTGTTTCCCTATTAGCATGTCTGTGTCTCCCAAATAGTATTTCTTGTCGTGTATTTTACTTTGGCACATGATGAATAGTGACCTATCCACCTGACCTCAGGTAGCATGCCTTATCACACTCTACAGGAGGCATCTTGTGGGTGAGCAAAACTTACAGTGTATTGGCACTCTCCTTATGCATGGTCAGCCAGTGTTTCTACATGTCAGGGTGCTGAATGTGTACAACTGCGTACATGTGTATCACTGATACCCAATACCAATATTTTCCCCTGAAAGTTTGTGAGGATTTTGCACCTAACCTAAATGCATTGAAGATCAGTTGTGGCAGACTTGCTCGATCAAGAGGAGATTCTGCATTGAGAAGAAGGGCAAATAGAGGAGTAGTTGTATACTTAAAACAACATAAAAGCTATCTGAGAAAATGTCAGAATTTAAATCAAAATGCTTACCATTTACTTTGCACACAGTAAAATCTCAGATTCACTCTGGAATTTGGCCCTGGGGATGCTGAACCTCAAAGTATCAATCTCATCTAAGAAAAAATCTACACCAGTTTCACCTTTTGCCTTAGAAGCAGGCCCTGAGTGGGAATGAGGGAGCTGTAAGTACAGGGGAGGAAGAAACTGAATATGCAGGGACTGATGTAGATTCCCTCAACCTACCAGTCAACTCTGGATTTTTCGTTCAGGGAAACTGGTTGTCAACAGTGGTGGCTACTCTGCTAAGGTAGAGGAACGTCACCCCACTGCTTCAGCTGCCAGCTGAATACAAAACATAAAATGATAATAACGCTTGTTATTATCATATCGTTTTTTGTATTCAGCTTGAAGCTGAAGTCAGGACGGAGGTGGCAGCACCTAAAGTGCGTATGATGCTTTGGCCGGCAGTCTTGGGCCGTCCAAAGCCACATGCGCACTCTGCAAGTTATCCACGCTGGCTGAGAACATGCACAGCGTGCCAGCCCCGGTGTAAGCGCTGAACCATGGCGCTCTGACCAATTACAACGCTGCTAAGGCAGCATTTTGATTGGTCAGGGCAATTCTGGGAGGCTGTGCACTTCCTGCCGAGAGGAGGATGGAGAAAGAATAGGGGGCGGCCAGCGGTAAAGATGTAAGTGCTTTGTCTTATTATTCCTCTCCCTTTCCTCCTCCTGCCCCACATTGGACCCCTGGTCGGTAGCAGCCGCTACTGGTTGTCAACTTCTGTAGGCTCACCGCATTGGCTCCTATATAGACACCAATTACCATTCATAGTCTGTCCAGCCCCCACACAACACGTGTACCTAACCATGCACAGACGATAGAGACGATACAGCTATTCGACAATGGGGACCATACAGCTTTTTAGGGGGAAAGCTTGTATGCCCTCTCCTTTCCAACTGTACAAGTGAAAAGGCCTGTGCCTGTGCAACTATAACCAGCTTACACCAGCCAACAGTAGTATTCACCCTCTACAGATATGGCGCTGAGTGATAGTAACTTTTTGCCTACTCTTGTAGCTGCTTTGTGTTCTGCAAATTCTATAAGCGTTGAGTTCCTCAATGTCGTGCATTTGGTTTTAATTCTTCACACTCGAGTGCCCGTGGCGTGCATGTTTTCTGAGCATGCACAAAATAGACCAATCTACACATGTTTTAGAGACTTTACTCCATCACCACCCAAAAATGTACTTTACCAAGTTTTACCTATTTGCCCCGATGCACAAAAGGGGCCCTAAAAGGGTAACATTCAAGCCAAACCTATAGTACTCAAACTGATAACTTACAGAAAGCATCATTGTTTCCTCTGCGAGGTGCCCAGGGAGTATCTTTAAATATTTCTAAACATTTTCTTCGTCACAATCCAGCATTCATGCCAGAAAATAAGCATGATACGATAGTTAGTTTTTGATGTTACCATAAAAATTTACACCAAATATGTGAAGTAGTTCAAGTGAGTCTACACCTCCAGGCACAACCATGCTACATTAGCTTCAAGAGGCGCCTGAACACTGAATACAACTGAGAAATGATAGACAGGAAATAACTCCCTAAATCAGACCACTTTCTGACTTCCTGCCATCGTCCTTATTCAACTGTCGTTTAATTTGTGCCAGTCGTTGCGGACCAATAAGGATTTTTTATCATCTTTGACCCATAGCAAGAGAGAGAAAGGCAGCAACAGGAGAAAGGAGGAGGAAGAGAAACACAAGAAAACAGCGATTCACAGGGAAAGCCTATACCCTAAAACTATATTTGTGATGTCCTTTTCGCTAATATGAAAGGCCAATGTCTCACCCACTGACTATGCTCGAACATTGAGTGCTTATAATACACCCTTTCAATAATGTCTCTGAGCTGCTTTTATGCAAGCAACATCTGACCACTTAATGTTTGTAAATCTCCTTTTCCTCATCCAGGCACAGGCGAGCGGATCAAAAACCCATACTCAAGCTCTAGATTTGAAAGTTGTATACACGTGTTTTCCTTTTGCCAGCGAGCTTCTTGACCACTATGACTAGTAACCTTAAGCATGGCCCCCTGTATCACTACCTTAGCAGTATTCTAAAGGTGTTCAGCTGGGGAGCCTCCTATAAGCTTATCTGATCATTCTTTGTTTTATCAATAACATCAATAGATCAGCACATGCAAGCTCCCTCTGTACCGATGCAGAGAGGAGCCGGTGGGCAGCCATCTTCCTTGAGTGTTTGAGCAAGCCTTAAAGATTTCTCAGAGACCTCATCACTTTTGGTAAGAAAGTCTGTATGTTCCCTGAAACAAATCCTTTATACTGCCTTTCACAGCGTCTAGGGGGGCAAGATCTACACCCCTCTATTACTTGCCAAAGTGAAGCTCCACTCTTGTCACCTCCTCTCATGGCAGTCCAGGGCATTTTGTCTTATTTTCTGTTTTGCCTCTGTATCCCGGCCTCCTAGCATCTGCCACGGGTTCTGCTCTCACCATGAACCAGCATCCAGCAGGCCACTGAGCTGCGTGCAAGGAGGAGCTTCATCCCCTGCTTCCTATGAGAATCTGTGTGTATGGCTAAACACTCAGGACTGCACAAAATCCAATTCTACACCCACAAGCAAGTAAACAATCAAGCCTCCATTGATGTTTTTCCGGGAAACAGCCTTTACCACGAAGGCTTTTCTACGTGTTACGTTTACAACGGTACACTTATTTATTTATTTATTTATGGGTTTTTATAGCGCTGGAATCAACTCCAACTGGAGTATCTCTGCGCTTTTGGGCCGGTTTGTCCTTCATTCATTGCGGAAAGAGAGAGGGCTGAGACTAGATCTCATTTTAAACAGCAGGGTTTTGAGTTGTTTTCTGAATTTCAGGTGTTCAGAACATAATCGAAGAGTTAAAGGGAGACTATTCCACAATGTGAGTCCCACCACTGATAGAGCTTTGCCTCCGTGCCTAGCCTTCTTGGCGCGTGGCACTACCAGCAGATGCCCATTACTGGATCTGAGCGACCTGGGAGGAATGTAAACGTATTGCTTCCACGACCATCTTTACCACGCAAGCAAAGTCTTCACGGAACGTCTTCTTCATCCGATTCAGTCCTTTTTTAGTGTCGGCGAAGACATGAGAAAAAGGCAAAAAAAAGAAAAAAGGGGGCTTGGGGGGGTCTCCCACCCCCAATAAAAGCGTGGTAAAGGAATAATCGAGGTAAAGGATATGCGTAGAAAAATCATTCCGTAGTAACGCATGTGTGGTAAAGGCATGCGTTGCAACGGAATGCGTAGCAACGACATATATTCGTTTTTCCTTTTCACTCCCTCGGGGAACCACATGCATCGCTCAGCAGCTGCACGAATAATGTGCTATCAAAATCATGTAAGGCAATTTATGATGACAGATCGGCAGATGCCACCCCAGGCAGCATCATTTCCACCCATCCCTATCTTTCTTAATGCAAACCTCATTAAGTAAACTGTGTTTTCGAGAGGAGTCACCCATTCCTTTATACGAGCATTGCTGGGAACTCGAGTCCACGTACCGAGTCTCAGAGACTTGGGTTAAGAGTTGAAGTCAGAGTTAATTTTGTGACCGTTACTCTTATCTACTGCAAATACACCATAACCTGTTTAATTTCTGCTCTACGTTCAGCTTTGCTGTGGTATGGGGAAAGCATCTACACAATTTCACATGTATTTTGTGAAACTGCATACTTATATTTTGTGGTGTAGGTTTGTATTTGAGGGTAGGTGAATGGCGATACAGGGCCTCTCCTCCACCACCCCAGAGCGAATACATTCACCTGCATGGCTTTGGTCACTCTGCTTACAATCTCAAAGTGATGTTCATCAAAAAGATCAGGGGGCATATTAACAAGCCAGGCGATAAAATTATCGCCGCTTTAGCGGCAGAAAACTGCCGCTAAAACGGCGATAATGGGCTTGATAATATGCTCTAAGGAATTCCAATTGAAGCACATGTTAGATGTCCTTCCCATCTAACATGGGTTTCAATTGGAATTCCATAGAGCATATTATTAAGCCCATTATCGCCGTTTTAGCGGCAGTTTTCTGCCGCTAAAGCGGCGATAATTTTATCGCCCCGCTTGTTAATATGCCCCTATAGGAGTTACCACCTAAAAGTATCCCTTATAGGTGCCATCTAGAACCTTTCCATTCAATATTTCCCTTCTGTGTCAGTTGATTCCCCCAGTCTCCCTCCCCTCTCCACCTATCCAGCTAACCACAAGTCTCCACAATGTGTCAGTTGTCAATTCTTTTCAGTCCGAGTCCTTTCCAAATGTTTGTGTGCCTCAAGGCACCATTTCACCAAGCAACAGAAAAAACCCAAAAATCTCTCTACACAATTCTCTGTTCTTCCCCTCAAGTCCTCCCTCTTATCCAGGACCATGGAGGTCCCACAACACCCTGCTGTTTTTACCTGCTCCTCCACAGGATGATACTCATCAGACTCAGATAAGCCTAGTCAACCTATCTAGCTTTTTTCTTGCTTTCTTTTTCCTGGTCTGGCAAGGTAGGCGTAGAGAGAGGGACTCTGCTGAGGGTCGGGCTTGCCGTTTCCTCCTCAATGTTGGCAGCGGGGTACTTGTTTCTGGCTGTCGCTGGTGTAGTGATATGGTTCCTGGAGGCCCAAGTGTATGTCAAGCAGTGCTTAGTGGAAACTATACACACCTAAGGTGGTAGGTAATAGAGCACAGGGGTTCAGCAGAGTAACAAAGATGACGGTAAGTATTTGGCACATTGTATAGGATGGCAGTAATCGACAGGAGCAGTTCCTCCTCACCAGAGCTCCACTGACCACCCTCAACGTCTGCATCCTCTTCTGCAAGACGTATCTCAGTTTCTCTGGTTGAGAACATTTTATAGCTTTTTTGTAATGACTTTAAATGGTGAATACTCCTTTAGATATATCACAGTTTAGACTTATTCTCGATCCCACAGGAAAAGCCAGCCAATGTTGAGAGCGTTGTTGAGCATCCACACAAGGTAACACCAGATTGGGAATAGATCTGGCTTTATATACATCCATCCATTTTCGTTTCTAAGGTCAAAACAAAAAGCAATGAATTAGCAACAAAACATGTGTTAGAAAACTAGAACAAAGTGTTTAATCTCATATATAACCCTAGGTTATAGGCATCTCCATAAAGACAGCTCTCACATATGCCAATGTTCAGGTTAAATGGAGAAAGCTCCAAAAAAGAGGTGCTGCAACAATAATTGCCTATGGAAAAAGAATAGCTTTATAGAATTTCAATATCTTCAAATGGCTCAATCATTACTTTACGCCACTGGTCTCCGGGCCAGACAAGATGGTGGTTTTGGGAAGAGCTGCTTGAAAGCCAGCCAGCCTAGTTCAAACGGCAAACGAGAGGCAAGTGAAGGTATTGAGATATTGGTTACTTTCAGGATAGTAATTTCTTTTTGAGATGATAAAGAAGCAAATTTTAACTGTCCACCTGAGAAAAAATGAATGGGTGGCAAAGTGAGATAAAAACAATGATGGATTCAACCCAGATCTGTGACTGGGAGTGTGTGAAAAGTTTTGGCGCTCCGCCCATCATCTCCTTGTGTTTGCTTTGTCCACTTTAAGTTGGCAGGCAATGCCCTGACGTGGGTCCCTTGCTCACTTTGCCACTGGATTCAAACTAGCCTAGATGATGAGGGGTGTTACCCTTAAACCGGTCCCAGAATGCTTGTTTCCGCTCCAGGGAAGACCTGGCTTGGCGATTTGGGTTGGACTGTTCCCATGAGGTACAGGGTCAAGACTGATTTGCATATAGCTGGGTCTGAACTGGGGTGGCGTAGTGAGCTAAAGAACGGTGATGGATTCAACCCAGATCTGTGACTGGGGGTGGGTGTCAGAAAGGTTTCAGTGCGCCGTCCATCATCTCTATGTTCTGGAGATGCAAGAGTGCCACCTTAGAGTAGAGTACCAACTTGCCATGGATAAGTGATAGAAATCGGAGTCTCTAGTTGGCAGTGGTATACACCTGTCCAAGTAGGGACCCTACCTTCTAGTCATGGTAAGGGGATTACACAGCTAAGATAACCCCAGCTCACGCCCTTGGTAGCTTGGCACGAGCAGTCAGGCTTATGTAAGAGGCAATGTGTAAAGTATTTATACATAACACACACAGTAACGCAGTGAAAACACTACAAAATAGACAGCACACCTGTTTAGAAAAATAGCAAATATTTATTTAATCTAAACAAAACCAAAATGACAAAAATCCAACATACACAAGGAAATATATGATTTTGTAAAGAATAAGGCAAAAATACAGTTCCTTGAAGTTGATAGCGCCAAACAGAGCTATCACGGAATTGTGACCAACAAATCTAACAGTTCAGTCCGACCTGGATGGAGTCGAGCGCTGGTTACAGTGTCTGGGAAGACCCGCAAACAGTATCTTGGATTTGAAGAGGCCTCGAGGACCTTGTGGTGAAGTGTAGAATGAGGCGTCGCTTGAGTTGAGCGGCATCGGTGCTGCATGTCAGTACGGAAGTCGGT
Organism: Triturus cristatus; assembly: GCF_964204655.1. Taxonomy (NCBI): domain Eukaryota; kingdom Metazoa; phylum Chordata; class Amphibia; order Caudata; family Salamandridae; genus Triturus; species Triturus cristatus. The sequence goes on along the minus strand of NC_140585.1, from coordinate 1,293,979,154 downwards.
GAGCACCTGATGACACACGCTTTGCAGATCAAACTCCATGAAGTTGAAGTCAGGAGCGCTGATGACTGCTGTGTCATCGCAGGCGGTGTGTCGTGCACTTCACAATACGGTGTCCGTGGCTTCGGTGCAGGCAGCGGCATGGCGTCTGTTCAGCACGGTCGTCGGTTGACCCAGGGATGTGATGTTGTCATGGTCGGTATCTCGTGCTCCTCACGAGGCGGTGAGATGGGCTTCAGTGCAGGCAGCGGCGACAGGTGACGATGTCAGAGTCAGTGGTGCTGTCGTCGGCAGACCAGGGGCTATGGTGCCATCGAGGGCGGTGACCACGGCTACAGTGTAGGCAGTGGAGTCGGTGACGGTGGGAAACGGTGTCGTCGGTAAAAGTAGGGTTGTGTGGTTGTAGAAGTCAGTGTCCACAGCCACGGTGCAAGTAGCCTTGTTGCTGACAATGTGAAGCGTCGTCGTCGCTGAGACTAGGGCTGCGGTATCATTGAGATCGGTGCTGAGCTCACCCAGTGAGCGGTCACTGTGATGGCTTCGGGAATCCTTTTCTAGAAGTTACAGCCCAGCAAACACCTCCAGTGGCCCAGAACTGGAATTGACGCCACTTGGCAAATTCAGAACTTCCAGCAATGGAGTCAAGGTGCTGTAGGTGAAGTCTTTGATGACCCTGAGACTTCCAACAGGACGCAAGCAGGCACAAGCCCTTTGAGAAACTTCACAAGCAGGATACACAGCAAAGTCCAGTCCTTTACCTCTCCAAAGCAGAAGCAGCAACTCCAAGCCACCACTGCAAAGCAACACACAGCAAACGGGTAGTACTCCTCCTTACAGCTCTTCTCCTTGACAGAGTCTCCTCTTGTTCCGGAAGGGTTCTAAAAGTCTGCGGTTTTAGGTCCAATACTTATACCCCTTTTGGCCTTTGAAGTAGGCATTCTTCAAATGATTGTCTTTGCAGTGCACACATTCTTGTCCTGCCTGGTCTTATCTCCAGCCACACTCCAGGGGTCTGAAGACAGCATTGTGAGAGGCCAGGCATAGCCCTATTCAGATGTATGTGACAACTCCTCCTACCATTCTAGCTTGGGAAGGCCCATCAGCCTGGTGATGGGTCATCAGGATATGCAGGGCACAGCTCAACTCCCTTTGTGTGACTGCCTAGAGTGAATGCACAAATAACCCATCTGTCAGTCTGAACCAGATGTTGATTCCACAACAGGAAGAGGCACAGGATGATAAAGCAAGAAAATGCCACTTTCTAAAAGAGGCATTTTCAAACACACAATTAAAAGCCACTTTCACTAAAAGATGTATTTTTAAATCCTGAGTTTTGGGCCCAAACTCCAAATCTCTCTCTCTTCGCAATTGATAGGTACACTTGCAAAATGTTGCAAGGCAGCTCCAATGATAACCTATGGGAGAGATAGTCCTTGCAATAATGAAAAACAGAATTATCAGTAATTCACTATCAGCACATGTAAAACATACCAGTACATGTCCTACCTTTCACATACACTGCACCCTGACCCATGGAGGGCACCCTGGGCCTACCTTAGGGGTGCCTTACATGTAGTAAAAGGAAAGGTTTGTGTCTGGCAAGTGGGTGAACTTGCCAGTTCTGCATATCAGTTTAAAAACGGCACGTGCAGACACTGCAATGCCAGGCCTGAGACATATGTACAGGGTTACTCATGTGGGTGGCACAACCAGTGCTGCAGGCCCACTAGTAGCTTTTGATTTACAGGCCCTGGGCAACCATAGTGCACTTTACTAGGGACTTACCAGTAATTCAAATATGCTAGTTAGAGAGAACCAATCCGAAGTACATATGCACTTTAGCACTGATCCGCAGTGGTAATGTGCCCAGAGTCCTAAAGCCAACCAAAACAAATCAGAAAAAATAGAAGGCAAAACGTGGGGGGGATAAACCTGTAAGAAGAGCCAGGTCCAACAATAAGCCTACAGATAAGCCTGCCGATTTCCCAAAGGCATCCTAGATAGGTTTATCAGAGGAACATAAGAGGTGGACAGTACTGAAGAGCAAGTGAATCCAATCACCAAATTTGCTGTATTACAGCCCTGAAGCTGGAGGAGTCCGTTAGAACCCACACAAAAGGGTAGATTGGTGCTTACCATCATCTCAGAAACATCTGATCAGCAAATGGAAGAAGACACTAAGGGCCAGGAAGATGATAACAGTTATCATCACCACTTGGAAAGAAACATAGGCTAGTTGTGGTGACCCAGTGCACTAATGGATCTACTACAAAGGTATGTATTTGCTCCCAAGGTCATAGCTTCAAATCTAAGTCAATCCATTGAGAATGTCATTCTTCTGAGAACCATATAATGAGAACCATTGAGTCAGATAACAATAAATAATTGTTGTCAGCCCAAAACAATAAGCCCTCCCACTCCCCGCCACGGGTGAATTGTCTGCTTTACAAATACCCCAGTTATGTTATGTATGAGACATATCTGTTATTCAGGGCCCTGCATTGTGATGCCTCACACATTGCCTCTTCCTACCATTAAGCTAGCATATGTCAGACACCAGGTTCTAGCTGTGATCAAGTCCTCAATCTACAAGAGGGTGCTGCTCTCTGATCTGATGCTGTGGTGGAAAGCGAGGTGACAATGTGCTTCTAGGTGTTAGGCAACAGCACTGGGAGAAAAATCCTCACATAAGTTTTCAAAAAAGCTACTGGAAAAAATTATTTTTGTGTCACCACCAATGAGAGATAGCTGCCAATAGTTGTCGACAAATACTCTCTGTATCTAGAAATGAAATATTGAATACTCCCACAGAAGAGGCAACACACACTTTCCTGGCTGCTGTTGTCATGACAAGCCTCACTGCCGTCAACATCTCTGCTCATTCATCCTGGCATCCAGCTACCCTTCTCCCTTGACAGAGGGAACGGCGATCAAATACCAGTAGAGTAATAACAAGGTGAAGCAGTGGAGATGCACCAGAATCTCAGACATCCGGGTAGGAAATCTCATGCAATACCCAGGAGCAAAGCTTAGGATGCCCTTCACATCATAATCATTCAGGGAAACTACCCAGAGAAATGCAATGGTTTTGTCAAAAGGATTATCCACATTAAAGAGAATGTGTCTGCATATAAGAGCTATCGAGGTCTTTACTCTGAAGTTTATGAGGACTCTGAAGACTCTCCCAAACTATATGACAGTGACAGAGCACGTGACAGGTCGTCATCACTACATCAAGGTACAAGCCAAGGGGCACTGAGAATGCCATTTTGGAATATTAGCCATCCAGCAGAAACATACAGGCGCTCTCTACAACTAAGTTCTTCCAGAGTGTCAGCCAAAGACAAAAAGACTTGATATACCTTGAGACCTGACTCGAGGCATGTTCATTAAGCCTGACCCCTCACTTGGACATGATCAAGCTTGTGACCCCCAGTTTTATTACAAACAATTTCCCCAGAAATTTTACTCATCCAGTCAACTGGATCTCCACCCAAATGGACCTCCATTCAACTAACCGCCAAAGCCACTTCACGTGTTTAGGTGTTGTCCTTCAGTCAATTATGTGAAAGAATGTTATGGTTACCAAAATGGTTGTTACTCAAGTTCTTTATGTGAAAGGATAACACTCATAGTGAACTGTGGGAACACACCCTCAACATCAGGCGTGTTCTGTGCTTAGATGTGAAAGATTGAATAAGAAATTGAGCTTGACGATGATGATTGTAACTGTGCCACTGCAACCCAGCCAGCAAAGCTTGACATAAGCACTGTGGGTCTTATATTTACTGCCAAGCTGAGGACAATGCAATTACAGTATCTAACAGGTACTAAAAAAAGGTATAACTCCCACTGGACAGTAACAAAGGGAGGTGTGTGTAATACTTGAAAAGCTATGGTGTACTAGCCCACTCTGAGTTAAAAGGGTTTTGTATTTCATGTTCAAAATGTACTTTATTGAAATTCTATGAACTTAGACTTACTTACTCTTCCTCACTTAGAAGAGAGCAAGGAAAAACATTTTGAATATGTTTTTTACATCTATGTGTGTGTGTGCACATCTAAATATATAAATGCATACACACACACACACACACACGCACACACACACACACATAATCTTTGTTGTTGATCTCCTCACATTCCTGCTTACCCAACCAGACTGAATTCCAGCTGTGTCGTACTAGGGCGACACCTAAGACATTACAAACAGTACAAAACAACACATGCAAAGCACGCAAGCACAATATCATAAACTTGGTTAAACTGCACTTAAATTTACCTCAACGTGCTTACACTGCCCGGTTGAATCACTAGGCCTAGTGATGGGCAGTTTCCCTAGAAAAATCTCTCCTTTTCCTCTGGAACCTGGGGTCTTCTTATGGAGTTCGAATCACTCCTGCCCTGCTTGCAGAGGGAAGACATTCTCCGGCACCCAATGCACCACAGATAAAACCACCAACTCAGCTGACCAGCAATTTGTCTCTGGTCAGCTGGAGGTTTTAATACTAAAATCCATATATTATGTTGCTATTTTTATGCATTTTTTCTCGATGCAAATAAATAGAAGCTGGAACATATGATGGATTGAAACCTAAAGATAGGCATGTAGGAGCAGGTGCCAGCCTCCTCTCCTGGAAAGAATATGATAACTTCAGAACGAGGCTAACTTTACTTGGACAATTGAGCCACAATGTTACTGCAAAATAACCGTTTGTTTAGCTTATGCTAATGCTTTTGTGAAGTTCAACAAGTATGGAAACGAAATTGCAATTATTAATGCAGACAGATTGATATAGGTGCACCCGTTACTGAAAATGTTGTGATATGTGTAAATTATATGTTATTAACCTTTAACAAATTACATTAATTACCTCACTTGATTTTGAACCCATTTCTACCATAGCTGGGGGTGCTTTGAAATTTGCTGACACTGATATAGTGCCCACATGCAACGATTGGAATTTCCATACAAGTATGGATTGTCTTTCACAGAGCCCAGGCCAGCTCAGCAATCATGGTACAAGTGACACCGTTAGATTATTTAACTCACTATAATTCATGGTCAAGGTGACAACCAGGAATTAAAGCAATTCTATTCAAAAACAAAGGGGCAGATTTACAAGCCCCTTGTGCCTCCCTGTGCGGCTATTGCGTCACTTTTATTGATGCAACAGCGGCACAAACACTCCAGGAGATGCGTCACATTGTGAAGCGCTGCGTCACATTATACTTGTGCCAGGTATAATGTATGCAGACTAGGTGTTCCCAAGCAAGAAGCCATGTAGAACTGACGCAATGAAATTTTCATTTCACTGTGTCACTCTACGTCTTCAGTGCATCAAAATACCTACACCTGCTCATACCAGGCGTAAGGAATGACGCAGGGCTTATGTATGGGACTCACCTTTATGTTGTGGCACATTGCTGGAGTTGCGTCACCGTCATGAGCAACTCCAGCGATGCGTCACATTTGTGCCAACAGATGCGTCAGAATTTTTGACGCATCTGTTAATCCTTGCGTCATGGAGCACTGTATTGTAAATACAGAGCATTCATTGTGGCGCAAGGACATTTTGCACTGGCGCAAGGAAACTGATGCATCTATGCAGATGTGTCAGTTCCTTGTAAATCTGCCCCATAATGTCAAAAGGTATTATTCATCTTATACAGCCTCAACTCGAGTCCTTGCAAGCGTGGGTGGAGTAAGGAAGATTTTCAATTTACCGTTTAAAGTTAAGTAATTTAAACACTCCTTGTAGCTGTTATGAAAGTGGCATAAAGGTATTTCAGCCTCTTAAATTCAAAGGCATCCTTGTGGTACTCTTCCATTTTATGGTTGCTTCTGACACTCAAAATGGCTGACATTATCAATTCGCAGATTTGACCTAAAACGTATAGCATTCTTGCCAGACATGGATGGACAGAGAGAGGCATGGTGGCAGTCGTTGAGATGCCCCTTTGAATGAACAAAATGAAATATGGTTTAGCTAGTGTCACTTCCTCTCCCTGCACAGCTTGAAGAAGGGCATACAGTGCTGGGTCACGGAAGCTAAATTCACTCCGGCCCATGACTGCTTGGTCACGACTGGAACCAGATGGTAAAGCCATGCAGGAATTGTCTGACCTCTTGGGAACAGCTACAAGACTAGCATGAGAGCAGACAGAACATCAGAATATATGTGCCAAGGTGAAGGAGGGTTGCGGTTTAGGGCACAGTGCTGCTCGATAGGCTTTCCATTGTGGCGGTTGCCACCACTGCTATGGTCAATCCTATTAATTTCTTATCTCATATGAAAAACCTTCAATTTTTGCCATGCATGCTTCATCTTTAGTGGGCAAACTACCAAATCTGCCCGCACAAATCACCAAATGCTTGCCCTGATGGTACCTTAATGACTTCACTTTGCCTGTGTAGTGTCTGGCTAGAGTTGAAGGACTTGCAGAAAATGTACTTTATATATTTTGTATTCCCACCTACAGTTAGTTTACAGGTATGAATTCAACCTTTACAATATAGTGCATACAGACTACACCATCACTTACATTCAACACGTGGCACCCTCAGTGACTGCAGAGTAGCAACCTCAAAATGTGCCTCTATTAAACAGTCCATGTGATGTTCGGTACACCTTTACCATATTCAGGTGCCAGCCACACCCAAAACACTGATGCCCCCCTGTTAGAAGGTGGTTCTGACGCCTGGATGATTCGCTTCTGAGCACCTAATTGGTGAGCTTTTACTGTGGGGAGCCTCATAAGTTGGGACTCACCCACAGCGAACTCATAATGAAAGAGACTGCATGGGGATTTTACTGGTGTCCCCTTGGCTTGACCAGGCACCTGCACAGCAGCTGGAGTAAGGGACACCAGAATGGTTACATGCAGACACGTGTACATGCGTGTGCACACGTTTAGGGGCTGCGCAGATGAGATTCCTAGCGTGCGTAGCCAAGGGGCAGTTGCGGATAGACTGGTGTGGCAGGACTTATGCAGAATAGGGTGGTGACATGGAATAGGCTCTAAACACTGGGAAGAAACATGCCAGGGAAAGTCAGTGTGCTTTACAGTGTTTATTCCATTATTCTCTTATGGGGATAGGGAGCACATGGGCTAGTTTAACCTTCCTAAGGCCTACAGATTCCAGACACGCACTAAAGTTCACTGTAACGTGTGTGAGAAGAAGTATTCTGCAGAGTCCAAAGTCATATTTGTACTGCTTTTGGGTCATCCAGAACTGTCATATTTCTCCGAGTCTGCCATAACCAGGGCCTGGCTGGGGCCTGCCCTGAGCAGGCTGGAATGAAAACTTTTCTTCCACGAGCTAAGGCCTCCACCACAAGGAGGAGAAGATGGGTGGAGCTACAGGCTCATCCATCAGCAGCTATCACTGGGTGCCAGGCAACAGGCTGCATGAGGGGCTTTTCAGAGACCATGTGGCAGGAGACCCTGGACGACGCCATCTTAAACCAACCCAGAGGTCTGGGCAAGAAGGAGGGAGCAGGGGTAGAGAAGGGCTGTGTTGCTGTGTGATAGGGCAAACAGAGACTTCCTGCCAGCCCACTCCCCAACTTCTTAAAAGAACTTGCACAGGAAGAGAAGCTCTCTCTGGGGTGTGGTCTGCTGAGGCAGAAGGTGCTGGAGCCTGGCGCAATGGGCAGTTGGAAGGAGGAACTCCATGACTGCCCCCAGGATTCTGAACAGCGGCAGGAGAAGAGTCCAGGACCAGTGCGCAGAAGCAGGGGTCTCTGCGCAGGGAGAAGAGAGGCCCAGGAGGACTGCCGGAGAAAGGCTGGCGCAGGGAGCCAGTGAAGACATCTCCCTGCTAAATGCACCCTCCTTGAGACCAGGAGGGCAAAGGAGAGTGTTCCCAGTGGCTGGGGCTGGCCAAGAGGAACAAGGAGAGATGGAAACTGTGAAAATCGGCCACCAGGGGGCCGAGATATGCCCCCCAGAAGTTAGGCGACCTTTGACCCCTCAGTGGACCGACGACGAAGCGCATGGGGCTCCGCTGCCGGTCCCAACTATGCCCCCGGGGTGGGTCAGGTTTCCGAGGCCTGCCCCCAGCAGAAGGGAAGCCAGGGAGGGCTGTCGCGCTCCCCGTAAAAAAATGCCCTGCCAGGGGGCCAGGAGCCCATCCTGGCCCCGGCCGAAGGTGGAGGTGGGGAAGCGCTGTTGTACCCCTCCCGTGCAGATGCCAGCCGTGGAGCGCCGTTGCGCTCCCAGTGATGAGGAGGAGGGGCCGGGTCCCCATCTCCAGTGACCAGGAAGGAGGGGAGCGCCATTGCGCCCCCCGAAGATATCCAGGGGCCCGGGACCCCATCCCCAGGCCCCGAAGTGAGGAGGAGGTGGGGGGGTTGCTGTCGCAATCCCCCTGAAGAACCGCCAGCAAGGGAGCAGCCACCGTGTCTGCCCGCAGACCAGAATGCACACGCAGGTTCCCGCGGCCACACACAAGGGTGCGGGCCGGGAGGGAGCCGGCAGGGGCAGCCGGGGGTGGGCTGCCCTCAATCCAGCAATGAGCACAGGGTGCCCGGGTGGGACCGGGACCCCGCAAGCAGAAGAGGAGCGGCAGGAGCCCGGGTGCGGCTGGGCCCCCACCACCCAGTGGAGCTGCCGGGGGTGGGCTCCCCGAGCTGCAGATTGACTCACCTTGGGAGTCTGGGTGGGACTGGGCCCCCCACCGAAGGCAGGAGTCGTGGCAGGAGGCCGCCGGGGGCAGTGCGGCTCTCCCCGGAGCAGCGGGAGAGCCGCTGCTATAATATGCACGGTGAGGGCAGAAGCGCCCCATAATGCCTTGCCAGGTTTACAGAAGCCGGCAAGGAAACCTGGTGATTTGGGGGTGTGGTGGCCCCAGGAAGATGGGGCCACCGCTGTGTGTGTGCCAAGTTGCAGGGGGAGCTGCTGGAAAAGCGCAGTCTCCCCCAGCACAAAGTGAAGAAGTCCCTCCCTAAGTCTCATGGGGACTAAGAAGAATAACCCCTTAAGGGCTCAGCAACAAGTCTTCTGCATCCCCATGGCTGGAACTTTTGTTCTACATCTGGGGGTGCGCTAGGGACTGCCTCAAAAAGTGAAATGCTGGATTGGGGATGTCTGGAGAAGGGCATCCCCTGGAGGTGAAGAGGTGTAATTGCACCATCAATGCATTTACTGTGGTTATTTCTTTTAGAGGGACTGAAGGTCACATGTGTAATGTGAAGTACCTGTGTAAGGTGATGTCATAAGCAAAGTGGGGTTTTGTTGCCTGACATTCCTGCTAGGGTGTGCTGCATATGCGTAATCCTGTGATTTCATATGTGATGCCTTTAGGGGCTGAACTTGCAATACGTTCTAATGATACACAAATGTGATGAGTACTGCCATTCTAAAGTGAAGCTTACATATGTATTCTTTCTGTTGCACTTAGGTGAAGAACCCAGACTGCTAGCTCTTCAGATGTAGAGGTATATACTTCATGGTCAGTAGGAAATGCTCAGTCAGGGTTATGTGTCACCAAGGCAGGGTTACATATTTTAAATGCTTGTTGAGATAATGGGATGGGTCGCCACTGGGATGGTGCCAGTGCGCAGGGCCCTCGCTCCAGGTTATGTTCAACTACCTGCATTGGGGGCAAGATGATGTGTATGCATGGGAGTGGTGCCACAAAGTAATTCCAACAGCTTATGTATATTTGTAAATTGGTGCATAGTATTGAGTAGTGTGTGTTTAATAAATGTACTTTTAATTTTATAAAGCAAAGTACAGACTGGACAATCAATTATTGAGTGTTATTTTTGCACAACTGCAAATGGTGATTACTAGCCCACACCACCTCCCTTGAGTAAGCCTAAGACTGCTTTGCAACGCTACCCTCTGAGAGTCAGGCGCTACAATTGGGTGTTTGGTTCCCAGTGAAGGACAAATGTAGCCATGTTATTTGTGCAGGCCTCACAGATGCTGCCTCGTTTTCCAACATCCCCCCCGGACAATGAACATAATTGAAAGGATTCTGCACAACACTTTACCACGAGTAAGAATAGTAGCCAAGGAGCTAACACTCACATACTCTAGCACTGAACGAAAATATAATGTGAGAAGTGACTTGGTAAACACACTAAGGGGCAGATTTACAAGAAAATGACTCAGTGCGTGCCACAAGCCATTTGGCTGTGCCACACTGAGTCATTTTCAAAGCACAGGTTGTGACATATTTACAAAAATGAGTCACATCTCTGTGCTTTCCCCTGCGCTGGTGCACAAACTACTGCCATGCGTCAGCGCACGCACCCTTGCACGATGGTGCAAGGAAGCCTGCGTCGTGGGGAGATTGTTTTTGTTCAGGAAGGATTCCCTTCCTGCACAAAAACAATCTGAAATGCTGTTTTTCAACTTTTATGTGTGCTGCATTAAGCATCATTGTGTCAATGATTGTTTATGAGCAGGAAGGGAACCCTCTCTGAACAAAAACAATCATTAGAGGTGATTTCCTCTTTCTATGTGTGCTGTAGAATGCAGCACACATAGAAAGAGGAAAACAAACCGAGAAGAAATGAATACATTTGTCCTAGTTGCACCTCCCTACCCCTTCCCTGGGGAGGCGAGGCATTCACACGAATGCCCAGATTTACGATTCCTCCTAAATCTAGAAGTGGGTCTGGTTCCATGGGTGATGCCTTGGAACACCCACAGCAACACCCATGGAATGCCCCATTCACGCAAAATGCTGTGTGTAAAGGGGACATATTTACAAGGACAGGAAAAGCCACGCAGGGTGGCTTTTCCCGTCCTTGTAAATATGGAGCAGTAAAATGCGCCACTGGTACAAAAACTGATGCACCAGTAGCGCAAGGGGCTTGTAAATATGCCCCCAGATCTTTAGATAACCAGGGAAAGTAAAACAAAAGCACCAAACTCAATGCCCGATGTCCGATGTCCAAGCACCCATGTGACTAAATTACCTTTCTAGAGCTCGTCCAGTGTTAGTCTATGAGGTATTGAGTCATGCCAGATAACAGGGAAAGGAATTATGATGGAGACCCCTGTACATGTAGTGATTGATTTAGAAGATGTTTATGTTTAGAAGACATCGACCATTATAAACCAAAACTAGACGAAACATGGATTTGCTGTTTCTTACTGTAAATATGTTGTCTTCGACAATAGGCTTAGGCGTATCATGACAGGAGCTACATTTAGAAACTAACAGCCACATGCATCAACCGAAAAAATTGTGATTCCTTATTTGCGAGAAATAAGGATTCGCAAATAAGGAATCGCAAATCAGAATGCATAAAAAATCCTGCGAAAAAATACAGATTCACAGGAAATCGCAAAAGCATTTTGCGAGACAGTATTTAGCAAACTCGCTTTTAGCAATTTCCCTATTAGCGAATTCGCTAATAGCGAAATCGCAAATAGCGAGGGCGCACAGTTGATGCATAGTGATGACATAAGAACCAGGAAGTCAGCAGCTCATGCCCCATTCAGTGCACAGTCACAGGGAGAGGAGGGAGCAGAGTGCAGGAGCTGAAGAGGATTGATACAAACATGTGGATAAACCCCTGTCCCCTGCCCAAAATGGATGCAACAGCAGCAGGAGACAGCCAAATAGACAGGAAGAGAAACATTTAATTTTCTGAAAAGGAAAGAGTCACTAATAGAGGATGTGTCAACCAGCCATGATATGCTAATTGGGATATTGTCCCTGAAAGTTCCTGAGCAGGAGAAAAGGAAAATATGGAACCGGATCCAACGGAAAGTGAATGCTGTTGGGTTGACACACTGCACCATTGGCGAGTTAAAAAAAAGATCGTATGAGCTGCGCAAACGAGCGAAATAACGCATCGCAGAGCGGTTGAAGGAAGCCTGGAAGACAGGAGGGGGATCATCCACACAGACTGGGAACACACCCTTGGAGGACATGGTGGAGGCAATACTCCAGCCTGAAGCTGTTGTTGGTGTGATGCAGCTGGACACCTCTGGAGGGGCTAACACATCTGAAGGTAAGATGCATGCAAGTGAACATCGGTATACATAAGTCAGGAATCACATCAGCTCAGTACAGCACAAGGGTCAATAATGCTAATCCAGTCCACATTTTACTATCACATCAAGGTGCATTATGGGAGATGCAGGCAGGTACCTTGGCAAACACACAGACATAAATTAACAAACATAATAGAGTGAAACAGCAAAATATTTAATTGTAGGAATATGATGATTCATGTGACATTAATCACAGACAGAAATTAATGCAGATTTGCATTGTTTAACATCACAGATGCAGAACGAGAAGAGGCAGATGACTGTGACTGCATGGAGATACAGGGAGATACGCTGTACATGAGACAGACACACCAGTGGAACCATAGCAATCCTCAACGGCACCTACAACACGCAGGGCAACAGTGCCACATCTAGTGACAATGGAAACTGAGGATGAGGCACATGAAACACCAGTGTCCTGCCTGGCTGAAGTAGCATCCACGCCAACCCCCCAAAGCACAAGTCCGGAGCAGCTCTGTCCAATTCCGGAGGCGAAGACCAAGGTCACATAACACTCGGCAGGAGAAAGCACCAACTGATGTCTGGGGTGGGCTGGAGGGACAGATGCTCTGGGTGCAGCGCCTGTAGGCGAAGAACATGCGCTTAGTACAGGCTCAAATAGGGAAGATGTCAGGCAACATTGCAAGCCTGACAGATTGCACGAGGGAACTGACCAGGGTGATGAGGTAGGGACATGTGTCACAGAGAAACACCATCGCCAGCTAATGCAGCGCATGCACATGTATGCCAAATCGAATAATAGGCTGGCCACCACGACAGCACTGCTGGCACGTAGGTCTGTGACAATGCAGACTGAGATGTCCCATTGGAGTGGGGATGTGGCTAAGGCCCAGGGCCAGGTGAAGACTGCTGTGGAAATAATGCAGGCTCACACAGTTGGGTATAATATTGCCACACTGGAAGAGGGAAGTGAGGAGGCCTCAAGCCTCAGCAGTACATCTATGCCTGTTCCCACTGCAAGTAGGCGCAATACAAGCAGCAGTACACCCTCCGCTACCAACATGGAAGTGTCCCTCCGAGATTTCAATGTGTGAGTGGAGCAAAGTGCAAGTGAGTGGTCCGTTTTTCCTTTTTTTTTAAAAGAGTCAATGTCACACCATCAGCTTCCCAAATGCAATTAAATAAAATAGCAGCAGCAGTAGTGTTTAAAAGCAAAGCAAAATAATTTTAACATGAGAAATTAAACACAGGTCAGGTTAAAAAGAGAGCGAGTGGCAGGAAATGCTCAGTAGCAAAAAGCAAGACAACAACCCCATATCCCACAAACTCAACAACCCGCATCTAAAATGACTTTAAAAGTACAATAAATACAACATTTACATAATTAATGATCAGTTTAATAATTAATTAAAAGTTAATTTTAATTAATTATATTTCATTAATTTCCCACCCTATACCCCTGCAAACCTCACAATCCGCTATGAAACTATAAACTGCTATTAACAATAACATTTTTTTAAAAACATTATTATCTAAAATATAAACTATATTTAAAAATATTGTCAACAATTATACAAACAATATTTAACATATGAAATTAACATATGAACTAAAAAACATAAAGATAATTAAAAAACAATATTACTTACAGCTATATTATTGAAAAAAATATTAGCAACACAGATATTCTTGGAAATTATAATACTTATCGAAGGAATCAATATTCTTGTCAACTATATTCCTACAACCCAATGCGTATGTGTCACGATGTGTCTGTAGCTCGATGTTTCTAAATCGATATTTTGTCCAAATACCATCTTTCACATTAACATCTGTTTTCATCCTGAATTGTCCTTAGTGGATGGAAGAAAGCGGTCATCAAAACCCTTTTAAAGAAGTCAATCGTGGACCCTAAAGCAGAAGCTAATTATAAATTCATCATTCTTTTTCTAGCAGTGACAAACATTTGTGAGAGGTTGTGGCTCAAAAGCTTTCTAAACATTTTGAAGAGTATCAGTTACTAGATGCTAGATGGATGAGTTTAAGGTCTGTTTTAGGCACTGAAATGTCCCGGCGCCTGCATTGAATATAAGAATGCAACATTACAATGATAGCATTTTAAAGTGCCTTCTCCTACTAACGCAGCTGCATCATCGTATTATCTGCAAATGAGGATCTTGAAGAAAGACCTTCTTTTTATACCATGTCACTTGAAAGCTTGTGTTTATAATTCTACCACCATTTCTAGATAGAACTATGCCAATGGTTGTTACATTGGACATCCTGAGTCAGTTATTTATAAGCTTCAAGGATTTCAGAAAATAGAAACATGCCTTGCCAAACATTTGAGGAAATTTGATAGGTTCTCCGAGGCTTTAACTAAGCTTACTGGTTGCAAGTTGCTAAAGGGAGCCACTAAAAGGCACTATCATTTGTCCACAGTGCTTCTTATGAAGAAACACCCATGCTGCTTCCCTCTCTTTTGTTGCTTCCTGTATTTGGAATGCACTCCGACTTTGGCTGGGCAAAGTATAGTGCCATTCTGTGTTAAGGAACTGTCTGAAATGTCATCTATTTTATTGATTATTTTCCAACTTTTCTGATGTTGTTAGTTTAGTGCCAAGATGCCTTAGAGTGCTCATTGCACTCTGTAAGTAACAACTCAACTAAACTCATATCTTGTGCATATAGGTTGTCAGTATGTTTAGATGGTAGCCTCAGTCATCAAACACAGAGACAATGACAATTTATAAAGAAATCAAACAGATACGGTGGATTGTGACACTTGTCACCTGAGGGATAGCTCAGATATTTAATGTCTGAAATATGGGTACAGTGGAAGATATCTCAGCTATGTGAAGCCTGCGCATATCGTTTATGTCTAACCAGGGGTATACCTCCCCCAACCAAATCAAATGCCACTATGATTAGCTTATCTACATCCTTGAAATCGTCTGAAATGTGTAATACTATGTTGTATGTACTTTTATGGTTCTCATTGTTTTATAACCGAATAAAGTCTTTGAATTGAATTGATTAGCTTATCATAGTGCATCGTAAAACAGAAGTAAAATTTGCTTTGATGTATGCAGTGTGTATTTTTTCTCCAGGATGGTGTGTATGCAGAGGCAGTACACAAACACTACCCTTGTGTAGGCTCTTCATTGCTGTGTTCTGCCTCTTCAATCTAGTGTAGTTTGGCATAAAAATGCATGTAAACCTTATTCTACTGTCAAACTAAGCCTGGTTCTGTCAAAACCAGCCTTATGCCGATATTATGTATAATAGGTTACCAAAGCAAGATCACTGCACAATGAAAACACTACCTTGTGAACTACTTGTTCCAGTGTTACAATGACAAACTGGTCTGCCTGGTGTCTCTCTTATTCCCCATTCAAGCATGCCCCTTTCTCAAGCCAGACCAGACTACTTGCTACAACTAGTATAGACATTTAGGAAAAAGCAATAAAGAAGATTTTGTCATTATTTGCAGAGAAATTTTGGTGACATTCATCACAAATGTTGTTCTTTTATAATGCGCATTGCGCCTGCAGGATTTATAAAACAATTTTGATATTTTAGTGGCTTTCACACTTTATGTGCCGGGGGCTTCAAAACAGAAGTGAAGGCATGGCTGTTGCTCTTATAACATATGGTATTAAGATGCATTATTTATTTGCAGAACATTACCTTCCATTCACACATTCTATTTGTTCTACATCTTGAAGGAATACTTATATTATTTACATGCTGGAACATTTTCCCTTGCAAAGTTATTTTGAGCAGCTACCATTTTTGCCATTTGTTTAGGTCTGGTGCCTTCTGACATGAATGTAGCTCCGTCATCTCATATGAGACGTAGATCAGTCATCTAAAATGAGACTTGCTAACAACAAATATTATTTTATTTAGATTACCACAGATTCCTTGCAGAGTAGACAGACAGACAGATAATACTTTATTTCGGCAGTGAAATACAGCCATAAAAGCTCATTACAGAGTAATTATCAGGAGGCAGTATTATCAACAGATTGGCATTCATTTATTCATTCTGAGGAGGAATGGAAGATGCATTCGGAATACATCCCAAGATTTGCCAATCAAAAATCCTGACATCTGGTGTGTTAAACCTCTAGGCTCAATATTCTGATGACTTGGCATGTGTGCAACCTCAAAAAAGAATATTTTGCAACATCCTGATGAGCAGACTGAAATGTACCTTTGGTCAACAGTCAGGCAGAAGCATTTTTTTGAAGCTGGAATAAAATGAGTTCATTGTCGTTTTGCAGGAGAAAGTTTCAGAGAATTGCCAAAAAGGATTGTTTCTTGAAATAATTTTACAAAAATTGGTTTTGAAGTGCTTAGTATTAAAATCTGTAGAAACTGATTCTTAGTTGTCATATCATTTGTTCCCCTTTTTTAGGTCGAGCCTAGACTGTGCTTACACTGTTAGGCAATCTGTTGTCTGTACTTTGTGAGGTCTGACGCCTCCCAAGCTTTGGATTGGCTTTTGTGTTTGTCCTTTAAAAATCGTAGCCTGCCAATGGCTAATGATGGGTGCATGTCCCAACTTTTCACCCAAGTTCACTCCCGTGGAGTATTGCCTCTGGAGCGAGCAGGGGCGCGCAAGCTACTTGTGTGCCTTTATCTTTCTGGTTGTCCAACCTCAGGCAGTTCGTACAAATCATCTTAGAACACACAGTGAATTCCAGCACATTCCATGCTCCGCAATACAGCAAATAAACGCAGTGGGTCAGCAACCTTGCATTCACTCATTTGTTCTCACTGCAACTGAGAACAGAAGCAAAGGCCAAACTCTTTTTATGACTTCAAAAGAATGTACAGCCAGTGGAAGAATGTTTGCTTTGCGGGAGGCATTCCTTTCATTTGAAGTCATAAAAGGAGTTTGGCCTAACACTCCCTGTTGCAAAGTCATCCTGTGCCCTGGGCACCCCCTAACTTTTTGCTGACTGTTACTGGTGGTAACTGACTCTGACTGACCCTGGGCTCTGCATAACCAGGCTCAGGGCCAGTGCTACACTGGAGACATTCGTAGAATACAGTGCAAACACCTACATACACGGGTACACTACTGGTTAAGGTACCCCTGTGATTGGCATCACCTCCCCTATAAGGCCCTAGTACATATAGGGCAGGGGGGATTGGAGCTGCCTTTAAGTACCTAGTATAGAATTCCCAGCCCATAGGATAACATTGGAAAAGGTTATTAGTTAATAACCGGAGATAGAAATGCCATAAAACTAGGATTCAAGAACTCAGTAGAATGGTACTGATCAATCCAACAATATGGTATTGTTGAAATTATTCTAAAATGTACAGACAAGAAGTTATAAGACTTTTTTAGTTTGTAGGACAAAATTCAGCCCTTTATTGCTCTGCCTTGATTTGTCAGAGGTGAGCCTGGCTGCTTTGAAGATGTGATAAATGACCCTTGGGGTTAGGAAGCCTATCCGGGAGGAAAGGTTGCTGGGCATGGGAATGCCAGAGCCAGGGGGAGGGCTAGTAAATAATGCTCTTCAAGGGTAGGGGGAGAAAAACTAAAGACATCAGTTTCATTTACAGCTCTCCTCTTTAAACCCAGCCAGATGCTAGGCTTAAGAAAGGAATGAGCATATGTTAGGGGTAGAGACTATGAAGATTAGCCATCCTAGGGGTGTGTTTGGCAAGCTCTTCTACCCCTGCTGAAAATTCTGACATATTGAATTTTGGAAGAATAGTGGTTTCTGGGTTAGCATTTTGCCACGCTTTGGAGGAAGTGGTCATGAGCTAGGGTAGTGCCCTGCACCTCATTGGACAGGAGTGCCCTCCTGCTTGCCCCCAGAGAACACTGAATTTGTATCTGAGAGGGGCAGTATCTTGCAGATCTGCTTTTGAAACCTACGAGAAACAGAAGGGCCCACGGTGAAGAGTTTGATGGGCATTCACCAGGCCTGCACACTGAAGATTGCGCATTTTGCACCTCCTGAAACTACAGCCCTGTGGATCAAACCTGCTTCAAAACGACTAAAGGCTGGACTTCCTGCAAACTACAGGTTAACAGAGCTCACCTGGACCATAACCACAAAGAATCCCCAGCAAGAAGTAGCACCAATTGATTTGTAAGGGTTTTGTCTAAGTAGATTGTGGGAATTGAAGTCTCACACTTGCAAGGACTGACTTGGAGATTCCATAACCTTGGATTGTGTGTTGGACACTTTGGGACCCGCAAGTAGTACTTCAGGAAGGACTTCTAACAGGATCCGGCCTGCTGGAGGGAGGGGACTGAACAAGACTGGTGAGAGATCCTCCAGAACAATTGCTAAATGTGACTGTGTCCCTGTCAGAGGCAACTTAATGACCAAAAAGGCACTGTTGGATTCTAAGCACTAGCAAATAACTAAGAATTAAAAATGTATATCTCTGGTTCCTGAAGTGGATTTTTTTTGTTTTATTGTCATTTAAATGATGAAAATATTTCCCAGTCTTATAAATTGGTGTTGGATTTTTATTGTGTGTTGTGTCTTAAATATTCACTGAATTGGTGTTTTTAAATGCTTTACATACCTGTCTTTGAAGTTAAGCCTACCTGCTTCCAGCCAAGCTACCAAGGGTTGAGTATGAGAATAATTTTCTAAGACCTATTCTGAGTACTATATTGTGTCAGTGGTATTATTGCTAGTGGTAAATGCATATATGCCACTACTAATAATCCACTTTCCAACATTTGGGGCTCAGTGGTGTGGATGAGGACCTGCGTTAGTGCAATACAAATTCTACAGTAGAATGTCTAAGAATGTGGCTTTCATGGTGAATCAAGCCGTTAAGGTCTGGCAAGCCTATGAAGCTATAGTTTGTCCAACACCTTTTCTTCTTCTGCAATTTCTTTTTTTGCACAGTAGTATTTGCTTCTCAAATGTTTCTCATTTTTCTCATTTTAGGAAGCCTGTAGTATTCATTGCAGGTCCTCAGAAATATGACCACATTGCTTCTGTTCATTTGATTCAATATGTGAGGATGTGCACCTGATCTCTGACTGCCATGTTGTATTCTTCTAGGTCTCGGAGTGTGTTTGCCTCTTTTTGTCTCCTCCCATGGTCCTTTACTCTGAAGTTATTCATCATTTGCCAGTATTTGGGTGTTGCTAGGCGGGTACCAATTTCTGTCTTGAGTACATGGTGCCTCCCTGTGCCTGTTGTACTGTATTGTATTGTAGCAGTTGCATAGCCCTTTCTACCACTAGGAGGGAAAGTGAAGCACTTGCCCACTGGGGTAATGTGCTACACCATGTGGTTGGCAGTGTTGCCCTAGCAAACAGTTCTTTAAGTATCTCCAACTGCGTCACGCCCTAGCCACTCACATTCCTAACCAGGAGACATTCCCCGAATTCAGCCCACTAGAGGCCAAGATTCTCACGGGAGACCTAGGGAAGGGAGGGATATCCCAAATATACCGGTCCTTGATAAACATTCCCCCATCCACACTAGACGCTCTTAAAACCTGATGGGAAAGATGGGTGGGCCCTCTGGAAGATGAAGATTGGAGAGATGATCATATGGCCCCCAGAGCACTCACTATATCTGCCAGACTTCACCTCATACAAAAATACTATCTTCACTGCGCATATCTTACACCGGCGCGACTGCACAAGGCTAGACATCACCCTGCCCCGTAATGTCAATGCTGTGAAGGCGAACCAGCCAACTTCTTCCATATGGTCTGGTCCAGCACTGTCATATCCAAATAATGGGCGTCAATCACATCTGAATTGAGTGGCTTATTGGGGTGGGAGGTTCCCCTTAATCCTCTAGCTCTTCTTCTGGAGGTGATGGAGGGGATGGATGGCTCCAGAGCCGTCAAACTGTTTCTAGGAACAGCCATGTTGATTGGAAAGACTAAAAATCTCCCTCTATTTCAAAATGGCGTACGGAAGTTGACTGGTCTACTGTCCAAGAAAAAGCTGTTTATGAGGCAAGAGGGTGTCCGAACAAACATGAACGAATGTGGGGCAAATGGACAGGTCCATTGGACTGATTACGCATAGAGCTAAGGGCGGGGCCTTTTCTTTTATCTTGTTACGCCGACTTGAAGGGAGGATATTTTTGGGATTTGTAATGAAATATTTTACATGTTACAGTGATACAAATGTTTTTTTGGTTACTCTGTTTTACAAAATGCCAATAAAATTGTATATAAAAAAAAGAACATGGGCACCTGATTATCAGTCAGCTTGAGCAGTACCCCCAAGTGGGATACACTTTGTCTGATCACAAATAGCCTGAAGTTCCTGTCCTTGGGAAAACCAGGTGCGGAAACTAAGGGTGGGCGTAGTTCGCGAAGTAGCACTTCGCGAAGCTACGCAAAGTGAAGTTCGCACTACGCGAGCTACGCGTAGCACTTCGCGAACTGCGTAGTAACATGTTCGCACTGTGCAAGATGTTGTTTTCAATGATTGCACAGTGCGGACAAGCAACCGGCACTGTGCAATCATTGAAAATGGCATCTTGCACAGTGCGAGCTGTAGTTTTCTGCTGCTCGAGTAGATTTTTACTCGAGCAGCAGCTTTCTCAACGCGAACTGGTAGTTTCTCATCGCGAGCGGTCGCAAGCATACGCGACCCCTCGCAATGAGAAACCTGACCTCCTCGCGTTAGGAATCTCGCCGGGAGGTTTATTTTCCATGCTCGCGATCGCCAACTTGATGTTGCTGATCGCGAACAAGGAAAAAGTCTCGCCGGGATGTCATTTTGCTTGCTCGCGGTCGCCAACTTGACGTTGAGGACCGCGAGCAAGCAAAAAATGACTGCAGCACTACGCAACACTACGCTACGTGTGTTCGCACTGTGCTACGTGCAGTTCGCGTAGTGCGAAGTAGCGCGAACTTCGCAAACTACGCGAGCGTAGCGTAGTGCTTCGCCCAGGCTTAGCGGAAACACTGGGCCTGATGTCACCATCTGGAAATTGCGGCTGCTAAAATCGCAAAAAGCATTGGCTGCAACAGCAGCCAAGCCCCGTCTACCAGTCCATGCCAAGATTTCTCTTTATCAAGGGGTGGTCGATCATGCAAACCTCCAAAATTATTCTCCCCTTTACTTCCCCTACCCTACCATCCACTTCCCTTCCCTTTATCCCCACCTTCAGGGAAACTCCTGCTCCTACTTGCTACCTGCAGGCAGCAGGTAGTAAATGGGTGCCGCAAATATCTCATTAGATGGAATACTGTGTAGAAAACCACACAGTAAATCCTTATCTGCAGGTTATTCCCCATTCCAAAGCGTCTGACACATATTAGGCAGTATTCTATGTAGAGATACTGGCCTACAATGATGATTCCAGGTGTAGAATATTACCTAATTCGTAATCAGTGCCCTTGAGGGAAGTGTATCACGCCTCTGAATACACCCGCCTAATTAGGTGCAGTTGCTTCCCACCACCTCGCATACATTTCCTGCACAAAAGCAGCCAACAAACCTAAAGTTCTATCATGCTATTTACAAACCACAGTCTTTTTATATCTACAACATACTTAGAATGAATCCCACTGAACTGGCATTAAAGCCAAACCTACAAAATTTGGCAAGGCCTCAAGGTAGGGCATCATTCCTTAGCTTGTCCGCACCATTACAGAAGATCAACATTATCAGTCAGTGATAACTTTATTTCGGTCCAAAGACCATAAAAGTGCACCTATGTACATCAACAATTAATATAATACAATAAGACAATAAATAGACATATAAGTTAAAAGTTTTAAATATAAAGATTAAACTACTAGTTATCAGTACAAGGATAATTAAGTTAAAAAGGCTTGTCTCCTGCGCCACATACTGTGAAGATAGCGAGATACAGCAAAGACAATATTGGGATGAGTATCATAGATTAGTGACCTACACGCCTGCTTAAAGTGACGAAATCCCAGGTTCCTGCAAATAGGAATCAACCAACATTTCCTAATTGTGTAATAAGCAGGACAAAAAAACAGCACATGTGCAACAGACTCCGTTTTATAGTTACAGGCAGGACAACATTCCTGATTTTGGGTCTGCCATTTAGATGAAAAGGACCTAACCGGTAGTGTGCCATGTCTAAGCTGAATATACAGTTTTCGAGCAAGTGGGGGTTCTATTTGATCCATGAATTCCTCTAGTCCGGGATCTTGCTTGACCATGAGGAATTCTAAGGTCAACCTACCCATAGCAGAAGAGCTCGAAAGAGAAGAGAAATAATTTGTGGACATCAGAGAAAGTAGTTCTTTCCTCGGGGTCCCGGAACAACTTGCTTCCGGGTTTGACCACAATTCCGGGAGTCCCAATTGAATACAGGTTGCATTAATATGCAGAAGCCAAGGGATCTTTTTGTGTTTAAGAGCAGGCCAGATCTCTGCAAATTCAGATCTATAGGAGGTCAGTTCTGGCACTGACCACAGCCTCTTCCAGTACAAAATTGGTCTTACACTGGTGATCTCCTCTATTGGAGCTAGCCCAAGGTCAAACCTAAGGGGGATCAACGGTGTACTGGAAGGAAGGCCTAGTAGAGATCTTAAAAAAGACTGCTCAGCCTTTGAGAGAGACATTATCTGCATATGTCCCCAGAGTTCAGCCCCATAGATTGCAGTTACTCTTACCTGCCGACAATAAATTTCAAGGGCAGGGGACACTGGTTTAAAAGTTGATTTTTTAAAAACTTTGTTTAAACCCCCTGCCAGTTGGACAAGCTTGAGCGTTGACTTAGCAATCTGAGAGTTCCAGCTAAAGTTCTCCGTTAGGGTGACGCCCAGATAAACAAAGGTTTTGACCCTTTCAAGGGGATTATTGAATAATACTGGGTTAGGACGCACCCGCTTAGGGGGATTAAAAATCATATATTTTGTTTTCCCCAAGTTAATTTCGAGTCCTCTTAGCTCACAGAACTTCGCAAAACCATTCAATGTGTTTTGTATGCCCGATGATGTTCTAGACAATAACAAAGTATCGTCTGCGAACATCAATGCGGGCACACGTCCTGATCCCAGTTTAGGGGCATCATTATTTACAACACAATTCGAGTGGTCAATAAGACCATTAATATAAAGGCTGAACAGTGTGGGAGCCAGGACACACCCTTGGCGGACGCCTTTTTGGACGGGAAAACAGTCAGTGAGCTCGCCATGTTTACCACACCTTACTTGGGCAAAATTATTATCGTGGAGCCTAGTTAGGACGGCCAATAGGTAAGACGGGAGTCCCAGATCAGCCAGTACTTGCCACAATTTGGTTCGTGGAACTAGATCAAAAGCTGCCCGCTGGTCCACAAACACCAGGTAGAGGCTGCCACCCTCAACCAAGGCTGTTTTCAAGACCTGCAGGCGAAAAATCTGATCTAGAGTAGAAGTACCAGTCCTAAAGCCTCCCTGTAATGTGGACAGAATCCCATTCTCCTCAATCCACCCCAAGACTCTGTTCAAAAGAACCCTCCCCATTAATTTTTGTGAGGTATCTATAAGACTAATAGGCCTATAGTTGGAGGGGGTTAATGGGCAGCCTTTTTTGAAGACGGGTACTATTTCGGCCCCAAGCCACGTATGGGGTACTTCACCCCCCTGCAAAATACCATTAAATAGGACAGCCAAGTAGGGTGCCCATATTTTTGGTTGAGCCCTAAATAGGTCCCCAGGCAGTTTATCCAAGCCAGGAGCCTTATTCAGGAGCATTTTTCCGATTGCTGTTTCCACCTCATCCAAGGTAAGGAGATCAAATGGGGCATAACGTACTGTGGCAGATGAAGGATCTAAGGTATCAGCAAAGAGACTATCACAATCACGTATGCCATAAAGATCACTGAAGTGATTTTCCCAAATTGAGGCAGCGATGTTAGGGACAAAGGCATGGGAGTGTCCACTAACTCCTATTGCAACGATATTCCAAAATAGTTTAAGCTCCTTACAGCTGAGCGCATGGCCCAACTCTTCCCACAGTGCAACCACCCCTTCCTTCTTAGCATCACTGATTGCTTTTTTGTACGAGAGACGATTTGCCCTAATTGCTTCTCTGTCCTTGGTTTTTATTACCATCAACAGGGCCTTTTTGGCTGTACGGCAAGTTTTGTTGAACCACCGTACTAATACAGCCCGAGACTGTGTTACCCTTTTTACTGGGTAGAAAACGTCCTATAATGCAGCAACCAATTTGCCATGGATATCAGAGGGGGTGCCCAGAGACCCAACTCTCCCCATCTCTTCAATAAATGGTATTATTATTCCATATAGTTCCGCCAGCTTGCTGCTGGACATTTGGAGTTCTGGCCACTTTACTCTCCTTCTACAATTTGTGATCGTCAAAGGATCAATCACAAAATTATCACCTGGGGCAGGAGTTTTAAGTCCAAAACTCCCTGGCTTAAGGGTCAGAGACAGAGCATTGTGGTCACTATCAGACCTTTCAATGACCACAAATTCATATAACCTATCCCAATATTTGACTTCGATAAAAATGTAGTCAATGATTGAGGTATGATATGCTCTATTAGACGTTGCTTTCCCAGGTCTATCTGGCATCACCCTACCATTACATGCTCGCAATGATGCAGCTAGGGAGAGTGACTGCAGTTGCAAGACAAGTGGCGTCCATACCTTGACCAGAGGGGTCAATGGGTCAGGAATATTCCATAGTAAGTCAACTTCATCGCGATCTCCTATATTTGTGTCCAAGAGAGGCTCAAAATGGCAGTTAAAATCCCCACCCAGAATTAGCACGGTAGAGGAATCAAGTGACTGTAAAAGTTTGCACATTTCAGTAATGGCCTTAGATTCAAAGCCCCTCTTAATAGGTCTAGAATAAACATTTATTAGAGCAATACTCGAGCCATTCACTACGTCCAATACTACAAGTTGTACATCCCGAGAATTAGTAGGGATGTCCTTTGCCTTAACTCCCAGATGGGAGCCAACCCATATGGACAGCCCCCCCGAAGGTCTTCCCCTGCTGCTCTTACTTGCTAAAATATCGAATGTTGCAAAGCCCGGAACCACACTCTCTGTAAGTAACCAGGTTTCTTGCAGCAAGCAAATATCAAAGGAGGTAATGAATGTTCCCCACTCAGGATTCGGGAGTTTATTTTTAAGGCCTGCCACATTCCATGAAATTATTTTAACACCTTCGGCATTGGGGGCTTGCTTAGATATTTGAGAATCCAAAATGCCAGAGGAATTACTCAAAAAGGCGTGCCCTGCATCCACCCCCTGATTAAGAACACAAATTCAGGAGGGGCATGAAAGGGGACGAATGGTTCAGAATTCAACATCCCCGTCAACGGACTTTGTCGTTTCTTTAAATCAGATTTACCATTTTGGAGTAGCCCAAGATTCATTTTTGGGTCAGACTGAGTTGCAGAAGGGGGTAATTTAGTCGTTTGCCCCGATTGTCAATCGCAACCATCAAAGTTCGAGAGAGCCTCGTAACGGTTGGAAACATCCAATGGTGTAAATGGAACCCAATGGTCCAACCTCCTAGTGCAATTCCCATGGCTCCATGGCGGTACAGTGTCCCACCTTGGGACGCTATCGAGGGACATTGGTTTGGGGTTAGTTTCTAACATTTTGTACACATTTTTACGCAATGCACAAGGGTTAATCAAAGGCAAGGAGGGAACCCCAAAGGATCTGGCTCTGCTCCCTTGTTTTCTGGGGTAAAAAAAAGTTAGCTCCAAGGGGATAATAAAAGTACCTGGAGTCCCAGCGGGCCAATTAAGGATATGCCTTACGGCCACGGGATCCCTAAAATTAATGATGATTAGATCCTCCTCAATGTCCTTTGTCCTACTTCCTAACCAGTCTAGACGGCGAACATGAAGGATTTCACCATTGGTAGTAAGGGGGAGAGGACAATTTTGGCTCAACCAGTGCACAGTCTTATTTTTAAGCTGAAAGAACCCCTCCCTCTTACCATATGCGAGTTTAGGGACTCTCGCTAACACTACCACATAGGGAACTGCTTCAGGTGGTAATTCAACCTGGGGCTCCCTACAATTTGTTTCCCTAGCAGTGCTGGGTCTCATACACTCGTCACGACCCATATTTCTTACATCTCGATTATCCCCAACCCTCTGAGTTTCATTTGGGGCTACCAAGGCCGAATATCTTGCCGGTTTGGGGGTTAGTTGGATCAACTCTTTAGGGACAGTAGCCGTCACACTAGCTCTAGCTGGACCTTCACCCACAGCAGGACATTATACAGATCAGTTCAACACTCACTATTCATCACCACTAAATGGAGCATAGCAACCCAAATCGATCGAACACATCACTACTATATAGGCAACTTATGACCCCCTTCAAGAATCAACCTCTCTATGCCCTGCCAGTACAGAGTGGTGTTGTTCGAACCTCTTGGCATGTAGATGCAGCAGTCCCCTTCTGGATATATCCACTAATAGACATACTTGAGCTCACAATTATACTGCAGCTTCCACCTCTACCATCACTGATGCATATGTATTACAACTTTGCATTAATTCTGTTGCACATGCATGTGTGTATGTGTGTGACCGTGTGAATCCCTGCATCATTGCTGATGCAACTTGTCATGTACTACTTTTTAGGTCTAGCAATTGTTTTTTGGTCTAATTGATGTACTGCTTATAACATGCAGAGTGGACTTTTAATCATCCTCGTTCAACTATTAGCTTATTGGCATCAGCCTCTTTCAGCCATTGGCATAAGACATTGTCTACATCTAAATATCTCTTTCACCT
Organism: Triturus cristatus; assembly: GCF_964204655.1. Classification (NCBI taxonomy): domain Eukaryota; kingdom Metazoa; phylum Chordata; class Amphibia; order Caudata; family Salamandridae; genus Triturus; species Triturus cristatus. The sequence continues at coordinate 1,293,952,449 of NC_140585.1, read as the reverse complement.
CATGTGATTGGCTATTTGGTGTATCATTCCACCTCAAATGGAGTACTTACATAGCAATGTCAACTCAACCATCATCCTTTTTGTTACTCTCTATTCGTCGTTTGATACATGCATTGCATGCAGAAAGAAATCTTTTTTTTTACTTCATGAGACACATTTGGATTGTTTTTGCCAAGACTCAATTGCAAGCCTCCAAATTTCATTTTGTTTATCAGATAGGAGGACTATGTAGGGGTTAATATACATAGGTTGTGGTAGTCCTATGGTGGTAATGTACGTGGTATGGGTGGTGTAGTATGGGTGGTGGTGTACTCAAGGTTCCGACCACGTGCCTTCATATTTAAATGTGTATGTTTCATATACACCCCCCCAAATGTATTTTGGATTTTTTTTCATCACACTGGGATGGCCTAATACCGCACCACCACTGCCACTACCAGAACACCACGACCAATCCCACTACTTCCAACACAATACGATTATCACCATGATAACAACACCACCACCAGTTCCAGACAACCTGTAAAACCCAATAGTACCACTACCAATACTACCACCACTAATTCTACTTCCACCAACACCACCAATAACACTACACTGCCATCAATATCACACCCAATAAACCACATCACCACAAATGTCAGCACCGCCAACTCAAATACCAATATTACCACCCCCAATACCATGTAACCAGGTCCTCTATCAGTTTTTAGGTCTCGTCTGACCCAGCGCATGCACCGGTCTGGCGAGACTTATTGAGAGGGCTCCAAAAAGTGCTACCAGGCCAGCCTAGAGCTACAGTGCATGTGCGCGGGCGCGCGCGCCGCGCTTTACCGCGATTACTTTCACTTTCGCGGCCGCTTTGATGTTTGATCGCTTGTTTTTCTTCTTACAGTACATTACAGGATTGCCAATGCTTGGTTAAATGATGGGTGAATTGGTCTTTCAAGCCATTAATACGGGCGCACTTTTTTTTTTTAAACAGCACTTTTGACTTTAGTTGTTTAAAAGGTTCGTCATACATACATAGTTTTTCTTAGGATTCAGCACCACACGCAGTTGAATTCTGGGCTGACCAAATACAAACGCACGCTTTCAATGATTGTTGCTTTCGCGCGTGAATTTGCGGATTTGGACGGAATTTGCGTAGTCGCGGTACGCAAACCTCCGCGAAACTGTAAAAATCTCTGCGAACACGCAGACATTCTGCGAAAACGCGGAAATACTTGTTCGCAATGCTTTTTTCCTGTTCGCAATCGCTGTTTGTGTGCTCGGGGGGAAATATCTCGCAAACACAAATTTAGAGAAGGCGAGCAAGCAAAAAATTCTGCGAAGCCGCGGAATGCAGAATTTTGGGTAATTCCGCGTTCTCCATGGAACGCGAAATTACAAAAATTCCGCAAATTCCGCCTGCGGAACAGAATTTACTGCCCAGGCCTACTTTCGCGGCTGCGTCAGCCGTGCGCACGAACACACGTGCGATCGCTTTTACTTTCCAATGCTTGTTCCCTTTGTTTCATGCCTTAACGACTGCACACACGCGCGATTGCTTTAGGCGGTCCTTCCTGTGAAAGTACATAAAACCAAATGTTACCACGATTTGTGTACATTTCTGAGTCATATTCTTTTTCCAATTAGTGTGATCTTTCTTTGCTCAGTCGTATTTTACCCTATATGAACCTTAAATGACCATGCACTATTGGGTAGATTGTGTTGTTGCACAGCTTCACCTGCATTTTCACCTTTGGTGATTTTTCAGCCTGTCCCCAAAACAGTCCATTAGAGGCCCGCTGTAGGGCACTCTCCCCGCTACAATACTACAACGGCCTTGCTGATTCGTCCAGCAGGGTGCTTTTAATCAATTGTGCATTGTCAGATACTATTAACATCCTCTCCGCCGCTCCAGACAGCTAGACCAAACACTGCGAGATTCTCTTCCCAGCCGCACTTTATACGCATTCAGGGCACGTCTGCAACTTGAGACGGCATCACCCCTTCGAGATAAAGCGCCAACCGGTCGCCTCACACGTACAGATGCTCAGGAGCGGTCATTTCATGAACCTCAGATCGGAATTAATAAAGGCAAAGGCTACTGCCCCTTTAGGAATTCTGTCCTGCATTGAGAGACCAGAATTTCTGGGTTCCGCACTTGTGCTTTATTTGAAAAAATATAAATGCCAGTAGGTGCTTAGTCGGGTCTCTATCGGCTCTCCATTTTTGCCCTTACCCATAGGGGAAAAAAAAACATAACTCTGCAGCAGTATCACCCCCAGTCAGTGTTAGAAGTGGGCAGGAACGGAAGAGCACGGTGTGCCCCTACTTTTAAAAATTATTTCAGTCCGTTCCCCTACTTCTTTGTTTTAAAAAGGCGTTCCGGGACTGCAGGAATAGCCCTACTTTTAAAATTGCAACTTTATCTTTCAGCCTGTGTGGTGCACATCGAGGAAGGCCTCTGCAGTGCCCACGACCTCCTCCCCCTTCCCCTCTGTGTCTAGGGGCCTGCAAAACAACACCGAAAGGGCCATCTGTATTAGGTTAGCACGAAAACTGCTACCTCTGATGGCCCTGCTGCTGCCGTGATTCACACCTCATTTAGTGGGGCCGCTACTTGCCTGCACCCACTGTGACCAATACAATGGCCACGTCAGGATAATTGGTGTCCCCGCCCTTGACCTCCTCTGCCCTTTATTTTCGGGCTCAGGCAGACTGAAGGTCGCCACCAGGAAAAAACAAGCATTTGCAATGCAACAGGTCTCGCATTTATACGAGTTTTAGCTATTGGCATTGTAAATGAAAATGCCTTTTATTTATGTTTGTTTTTGAAACAGAAACTAAAAGCGTTGTCATTTACAATGCCAATAGCTTAAACTTGCGTAAATGCGAGACCTATTGCATTGCAAATGCTTGTTAGTTTATTGGTTAGTGAATTAAAACCTTAACAATTGTGATGTAGGGTAAAACAAAGTCGTTCAAAGATTTTGGGAATAAAAACAGCTGACTTCACAATAAGCAAGATTATTCATGGGATGCGTTAACCAATATCAGATCTTTTTTGCCAAAAACAAATTCACGGTGCTAACAAACGTAAACCAATAAAAGAAAATTTGCCAAAGCAATTTCATGGTGCTAACAAGGCAAATAACGACCGCCAATTATTCCTATTGCACCCCTCCCCTGTAAGGATTGATAAATCTTCTGCAAAGATCAAATCAATCCATGTGGGCAAACATGTAGGCAATAGGTAAATCCTATTGTGCCCTCCCTATAGCGACTGATGATCCTTGTGCAAAGGGTAACATAGTCCATATAAACGAACAGGGTTCACCTAAGTACCAGTAATTGTCATAAGGAACGTTGGGGCATATTATCAAGGACGGTGTTAAAATTATCGCCGGTTTAGCGGCAGAAAACTGCCGCTAAAGTGGAAATAATGGGCTTGATAATATGCCCTAGAGAATTCCAATAGAAGCCCAGGTTAGTTTTCTGCCGCTAAACCGGCGATAATTTTTAACGCTGTCCTTGATAATATGCCCCTAAACTACTTTAATGCGATGTATAGATATTTCTACTTAGTGATTTCCTTCTCCATCCATACGCAACCTAATGAAAATGTTGCGTTCGTTTATGGGACTTATGTAGCGATGCTTAGGCCTTAGAGCAGATTGTACCACGTATTCAAACTCAAGGATAACCAGGGTACCTACTTTTAAAGTGCATAATGCATGTTTACCAAGTCAGGACTCGGACATCCGGACTTGGTAAACATTCTTAAATTGCGGCCCTTTAAATTTCTCCTTGAATGTCTAGAGTGCATTAAGTTATAACTAGGTTATTGCTCCCTTGCAGAGCCTGATAACATTTCTTGGTCAACTATGCGGACAATGTATCCAGTTTTAGCCCTTAAAGCTATTTACAGCCTCTTGCACATTCAGTCGTGTGATACCTGGCTCGTGGGCGGAGCTATACCTAGAGTATAATTGAATGCTGATGTTCGAGGTGACTGTGCGTTGAGTGACTAATCGTGCTATGTCTGTTGCCCTAGTTATTTTATTTATAGCCTCTTACAGGCCATGATAAACTATAAAACCTTGATCAGGCATTAAAGCTGCTAAAGGTTCGTGATCAACCCAAGGGTGGCTTAGATTTCTATGGTTATCAGGGGGCATATCAACAACAACCGGCGATAATTATCGCTCAGCGCTCTTAGCGTGAGGATAATTATCGCCGGCTAGCGTGAATTTTTATCGCTGAGATAGCGTGCTATTAGCAACGCTTATCTCAATAGCGATAAAAATCTACACGCTAACAGGCTAACGTGAGATTATCGCTGGAAACCCAGCGATAATCACACGTTACCTTGTTGATAGGGACAGGCAAACTTAGCCATGATATCCTCCTTCCATAGGATATCATGGCTAAGTCTGAAAATTAGCAGACGTAAAAAAGCAGCGTTAACCGCGGTTAGCGCTGCTTTTTTTGTCTCTAACAGGGTTAGCGACATTCTTGATAATAGGAGAAATGTCGCTCAGCGACATTTCTCCTATTATTTTACTCTGGAACGCCCCCTTTGCATCTCATTAGAGATGCAAGGGGAAGCGTAGAGTAAAAGGGTGCTAACATGCAAATTTGCATGTCAGCACCCTGTTGTTGATAGGGTGCTAGTTTTATCTCTGCTTTTTTGGCTTTTAAAGCCAAAAAAGCAGAGATAAAGCCCTTGTTGATATGCCCCAAAGTGCTTTGTGCTATCTGAGCTTACCGCAGGGGGTCAGAGGTTCTTTCTTAGTAAACTCCTGGGAGACTAAAGTGCCACTGCGCGTTGGTTACTAAGCCCTTGGAGTACCTGATACAACTGAAGGATCAATTACGGCCCTGTAAAAACTATGTTAACCCTTAGAGCAATTTGTCCCTTTTGATCTATTCCGGCATGATATCACCTGGCTCTAGCATAATAACAACGATGCTATCAGAAATAGTAAAGTGCAGGTGTTATTTTAAAGTGCCTCCTCTATCAAGCAAAGTCAGTAGGTCCGTCTTCAATGTCCTAATGCCTGAATTTATTTTGGTATGACTGTGTTTGCAGCGTTGTCACAGTAAACCCAGGCCCACTCACTGTCTTTGCTAGTTGTGAAAGCTTTATTTTTTTATGTTCCATATTTATATAGTGCGAACTCAACCCGAAGGGATTGGAGCGCTTTACACGAGCACCGTATTTACATTACACATTCAGGCACGGGGAGATTTAGTGATTTGCCCAGAATCACAGGATGTGGACGCGATCCCGAGGCTCGAACACTGGTTTCCTGCACCATAGTCGGCAGTCTAGCCGACGGACCACATCCCCTCCCCAAGCTTCCACGGCTGCCATTCATTCTGTGACCGTCTTTCATGGTAGGGAAGCTTTCTTTGCTGCGCTTCTGTTGTGTGATGTTGAAGCTTCGTAAAACCTTTTCACAATACAAAAGTTTAAGCGATTTTCATTGCTAGTACTTGTTACTTTTAACAAAATTAAAAAGACTAGAAAAAACTCCCATTAAAAGAGGCAGTGGAAACATAACATTGCCAAACATTCAAAGTTCCATTCTCAATTCAAAATATGCACCTCCCGCATCCTTAATAACAGGGATTTCACCCCAGATTCCTGGCACATATAGAAGTTAAGGGGCGATGATAATTCTGAAAATTGAAAGGCTTGTAGCATTTATTTGTATGTAGGTGTTGCATAGCGCTGCATAACATCAAGGGAAGCCTCATGATGCTCGCGAAGGGGGAAGAAGGAGAAAGATGAAATCAGTGTCTCCAGATGAACAAGTGAGTCTACAAATTGAAATAGAGAGATGATTCTTCCATGGTTACAGAAGAAGAGGACCACCACTCCTAGCATAATGAGACATTACTCGCATCTCTGCAGTAGGCAAGAGACATACAGCATCATAAGACTTTCACCAATATTTGCCGGATTTTCCAGATGCCCTTTCAACATCATCGGGGCTAAAAATAAAAGTTGAGGTTTGACAAATGTCAACTGTCCCATTTAAACCCAACGTATCCCTCCACCCTTTCTTGTAAGCTGACAATATCCACCTAGATAGTTCATTTCTATGACCTCTCCAAATTCTGGATGCAAGCTCACTGCCAGACAATGTTATAAATGTAACTGGTTTGGGTCGCAAGACCCCCCATAACTCCAGAGGCTATAATTATGCTGCATTCATAGGGGTGTTGTGCACTATTCCTGTTCCCACTTAGCTCCATTTTTCTTTACTTGGGCGTCAGGGCCTCCTCCAAACCTGGGAAGGGAAGGCGCTGCTCCTCTGCTATGGCAGAAGAGCAGCGCCCCACTGCTTTTGAGCAGTGAGAAACATAAAATGACAATCATTTAGAGTTATTTTCATTTTATGTTTCCTGTCCTGCCACTTTGCAGCAGGCGGATGGGCGGGGCTTCTCAGCTCTCCGAGCAGGGCAGGGGCGGAGTGGGTTGCCCTTTCCTAAGGGACTTTTTGGTCAGCCCTCTAGGGCTGCCCAAAACACCCCTGTTCTCCATAGAGGCTGCATTACAGTCTGCATGGAGAACATATCCACCCCTCCAGTCCCTAGCTGAGCGCCATTTCACGGCGCTCAGACCAATCACAACACTACATTGCAGCATTGTGATTGGCTTAGGGGAGGTAGCCTGGCTGCCTGCTTCCTGTTCCTGTTGGAGGCAGGAGAGCAGGAGTAAAGAAAACGCAGGACCCGGCCTCTAGGTAAGTATAAAAAAAAAAGTTAATTTCTGATCCCCGCCTCTCCCTCCCGTGCAACACCCGCCCCATCACCTGCTGCGCCCCCCCACCACGAGCCATGCCGGCCACGACTGGGGAAAGGGGGGTTGAACCGGGATCAAGCCTGAGGGCGGAAGGAGCTGATCAACTCAGGCGCCATCTCAGCCCTCCACCCACCTTCCAGGACACCTCACCACCTGCCGCAGCTCCCAACAAATGGCACCTCTATCAACCTCCCTATTTGACCTTTTAGAAACTGTCATAAAAATAGTGCAGTGTTAAATATGAGTAAGTCAAGAAGATGTGCGAAAAATTACGTTTATTCACTCTGAGCATATAGTTCCAGTAAAATGTCCCGCCCCCTGCCTCGTATGTAAAAGACACCAGGGAGCAGGTGTTTTTCCAGGTTTCATTAATTTGTTTCACAATAACTTAACATGAGGGTTATATGCGTCAGTTCATTATCTATGGTGATTTTCCTTTCCCCATTAACACCCGAAAATGTTAAGATCTCATGATCTATTTTGACCATATTTCCTCCCGTAAACATGTTAGCTGCAAACAACTTTGCACCCAGATGGGATGCCCCTGTCCCTTGAAATGAGTCTTTTCTTTTGCTAGTCTAGAGCATAACGTCTCCGCCCTAAAAACCCTACACATCTCTTAGGAACAGCACACTTTTTTTTAGCACTCCACCTTCTCTCAAAACCAATGTTTCTGAGCACGATTTCACTATATAAGCAGCGTGACTTTAACTTATGTTTGATTTGCGACGTCAGTTTAGCTGTTAAGTCGCTGGTGATAGAGGGCAACATATGGGTTCTGATGGATGCTTACTTGCCAAATAAACGCTGTGATGTTAAGTTGCGCAGCTTGATAGAGTTATTGTAGGCGAATCAAGTGTAGGGTAACGTTCATTCCTCGTGTTGTGAGAGACTTTTAGGCATGTGCTTTACTAGGCAATAGAATCAGTCATTTAAAAATGCACAATGATACACACATTTTTATAATTGTCCCTGTGCACAGTAAACCTTCAAGCTTTACCATACACTTACATGCTTCTTTTGAGAGTTTCAAGCATAGTTTTGCACTGCTATGAGTGTTTGTATTAGTTGGTCTTCTGGTGGGTTCTTAATCGAGCATATTGTGTTGTGCAGCCATTTATACCTTAGTACGAGCAGATCCTCCTTCTCTTTTTTAGATCAAATGTAACCTTCCACACCACTGCAGCAGAGAATACCCTTGCCAAACATGGTGGCTTATGTGAATTATAGCAGATGTTTAATTTTATTTTTGTGCAGGGTTGTTTTCAGAATTATCTCTTGTAATCGACTTTGTGTCAACAAGTCATTTGCTAAAATTACATTGGGTAATACTAGGGATTTGAGCCTGTGCTCCGAAGTTTTACCTGATTTCACCCTGTACCCACTCAGTCTGCTTGTCCTCACCCTAAGCAGTGCCTCTTCGCTGTTCCTGTCTCTCCCAGTATATTGTTCCTCCTCACTGTGTACTGTACTCACCCATGCATTTACCTTCTGATACTCTCATGTATGATCCGTTGCCAGTGCATCTCTCAGTACTCTACACATTACCACTCACTGTATAACGCACACTTTGGCTGTGCACCCCTCCTCTATGCACTGCCCCCAACATGCTCCCCACCTTTACTCTTGACCGTGCTTCTTTGAATGCTCTCCTTGGATACTGCAAGCCTTAGCTTTAATATGGCCCTCCTCATACAGTACCAAGATCTCTTGAGCATCACCACCCCTTTTGCAGTGCACCCCACACACATACACCCATTTGTGATGCAAGTGCACTATTAACAGGTACACATTGCTGTCTCATATCTTCATGCCCATCCTGTCTTCATTTGCACAGCTACTGTTTAAAGCCCTCCTAGGGTGGAGCAGTCCCACTACAGTGGTCTCCTATTTCTATTCTACCTTGTTTAATTTTGGGATTCCACTCCTGGAGAAATACTTGTGCATTGTGTGGTCAGACCAGTCTTTAAGGGAGAAGTACTCCGAAGCCTTGAGGGCATTAGACCTGCCCATCAGCCTGAGCCTGCTAGACTTGTGTATCCAGCAATTTTCAGATCATTTAAGGTTCCAGCCATGCCAAGTGCCACAGCATAACGCAGTGGTCTTCAAACTTCTTAATGCTGCCCTCACCAGTAAAATAGAAAAATACTTTGGGCCCCCCTCACTTTTTCCCCAATTATTCTGCGAAATTGACCAAGTTTAAACATGTCGAAACATATGTAAACATTGCAGTTAAGCTCTGTTACCCATTTTTACACATACTCCCAGTCAGGATTTTAATGACAAAAGGTGCAAGTGATGGCTCATTACAAGGTGGCTTACTGACACTCATGTTTTTAACACTTAAAACAAATCATGATGCTTCTCTTGGCCAGAGACTGGCATCCCCACTGAGATCACTTAAGGCCCCACAATTTGAAGACGTCTGCATAACAGGTTAAAAAAAGCATGTTCTCACATCACTGCACTGAGACGAAAAGTCACGCATGTAGAGATACTCAGTGCCTGCTTTTACTCAAGGTGCTGCGCCAACAGGAGGTGTCCGACTGCAGTAATACTCGGAGTGCAGGCAGTGACTGTCAGCCCGGGAGTCAAGCAGTGGTGAGGTTGTTTTAAAAACCAAAGGAAATGATGGACGGAGTGTTGAACATTGCAAGCACTCACCCCCAGTCAACTGATCTGGGTTTAATCCATCACCGTTCTTTAGCCCACTCTGCCACCCCAGTTCAGACATGGCCATATGCAAATCAGTCTGACCCTGTGCCTCATGGGAACAGTCCAGCCCGAACTGCCAAGCCATGTCTTCCCTGGACCGGAAACAAGCTTCCTAGGACCGGTTTCTGGCATTTCAGCCGTCTTCAGCCAGGCTTGCTTGAATCCATTGGCAAAGTGAGCAAGGGACTCACGTCTGAGCATACCCTGCCAACTTATGGCGAACAAAGCAAAAACCAAAGGAAATGATGGACGGAGTGTTGAACATTGCAAGCACTCACCCCCAGTCAACTGATCTGGGTTTAATCCATCACCGTTCTTTAGCCCACTCTGCCACCCCAGTTCAGACATGGCCATATGCAAATCAGTCTGACCCTGTGCCTCATGGGAACAGTCCAACCCGAACTGCCAAGCCATGTCTTCCCTGGACCGGAAACAAGCTTCCTAGGACCGGTTTCTGGCATTTCAGCCGTCTTCAGCCAGGCTTGCTTGAATCCAGTGGCAAAGTGAGCAAGGGACTCACGTCTGAGCATACCCTGCCAACTTATGGCGAACAAAGCAAAAACCAAAGGAAATGATGGACGGAGTGTTGAACATTGCAAGCACTCACCCCCAGTCAACTGATCTGGGTTTAATCCATCACCGTTCTTTAGCCCACTCTGCCACCCCAGTTCAGACATGGCCATATGCAAATCAGTCTGACCTTGTGCCTCATGGGAACAGTCCAGCCCAAACTGCGAAGCCATGTCTTCCCTGGACCGGAAACAAGCTTCCTAGGACCGGTTTCTGGCATTTCAGCTGTCTTCAGCCAGGCTTGCTTGAATCCAGTGGCAAAGTGAGCAAGGGACTCACGTCTGAGCATACCCTGCCAACTTATGGCGAACAAAGCAAAAACCAAAGGAAATGATGGACAGAGTGTTGAACATTGCAAGCACTCACCCCCAGTCAACTGATCTGGGTTTAATCCATCACCGTTCTTTAGCCCACTCTGCCACCCCAGTTCAGACATGGCCATATGCAAATCAGTCTGACCCTGTGCCTCATGGGAACAGTCCAGCCCGAACTGCCAAGCCATGTCTTCCCTGGACCGGAAACAAGCTTCCTAGGACCGGTTTCTGGCATTTCAGCCATCTTCAGCCAGGCTTGCTTGAATCCAGTGGCAAAGTGAGCAAGGGACTCACGTCTGAGCATACCCTGCCAACTTATGGCGAACAAAGCAAAAACCAAAGGAAATGATGGACGGAGTGTTGAACATTGCAAGCACTCACCCCCAGTCAACTGATCTGGGTTTAATCCATCACAGTTCTTTAGCCCACTCTGCCACCCTAGTTCAGACATGGCCATATGCAAATCAGTCTGACCCTGTGCCTCATGGGAACAGTCCAGCCCGAACTGCCAAGCCATGTCTTCCCTGCACCGGAAACAAGCTTTCTAGGACCGGTTTCTGGCATTTCAGCCGTCTTCAGCCAGGCTTGCTTGAATCCAGTGGCAAAGTGAGCAAGGGACTCACGTCTGAGCATACAGGTTGTTTTAAATACAAGGCTTGGACTTCTTTTGATGGCATGGTTGCATGTGATTAGCCTCCATCATCACTCTCTGCTGTGAGTTGAAGTAGCGGTACGGAGCTTATCTCACATCAGACACCTTCCTTTCTGAGCTCCTGTTGACCTTTTTACTGTTTTGAGTTAAAGTCCAGAAACAGTGTGCTGAAGTTTTGAACAGCAGATTTGTGATCACTAAGCTACTTCTGTGCACAATGATCATCGTGTTTTCAAGTAATTTTCTTTTTTCTAATCTAAGGAGGTATAATCTGGCCATTATTCCCGGGAACGCTATGATGATTTGTGTTAAATATAATCATAGGTCATGCTTGTTTACTTTATTTTTGTAGTGTTTAGTAATTTAGCGTTTTCTCTAAGATGCCAATTTTTAAGGAGTTGAGAACTATCTTTAGGGCAGCACTCTCCCTGAGCTCTTATCCCCATTGTATGCATTGTACCCATTTATGTAGCTTTTAGTTTGGTCTCATAGTGTTGGACTTGACCCTTCTGGCAGGTTCACCCCTGAACTTTTTGCCTTAAGCTCTGACATAGTGGTAGTGATTTTTGGCCTCTGCGCACTTTAGCACTGTGGCCCAGTGTGAAGTGCGTGCGCTCTCTGAGTGCGTGTGGTGAGATTGGCCTGCCCTCCCATAGGAATGCATGGGGGATATGTGTGTTCATGGTAATTCCTGATGTGAGAAGAGTGCCGGTTTGTGTTTAGTATGTGCGAACTCGTGAGAATAAATGCTGCGCAATGGTGTGCGCAGATTTATGGTGACTAGTGGAGAAGTGCCACTTTTAGAAGTTGGCATTTCTGTGTGCTGTGTGTCTGCCTGGCTGATGTGAATTGTATGTCAGGCTTGTGATTGACAGGAGCTGAGAGGGCTGGGGAATTCCAGGAGCCAGGATGTGTCTGCCCAGTGGTGAATGGAGAGATCTGCATGCAGATGGGAGGGAGGAGTTGCACCTGGGACCTGAATAGGGCTGTGCCTTCCCTCCACAATGCTGGCTCCGCCCCCTTGGTGCGTCTGAGCACCTTGCCCCCACCTAACAAAGGAGAGAGGAGCTGAGCAAAACAAAGTGCTCCAACGCTCCCCTAAACCAGTTCTAACTGGTATCCCCAAGCCCTGTGCTTTGTCACAAAGGAAAAGGGCATATAAATATAGGGGCTGTGACCCCATGGAAGTGTTCAGTGTTCCTGTTCACTTGACTGGAGGGGGGCTTGCTGCTGCTGGAGCCCAGGAGGGACCGCCATGGGGGCTGCCTCCCTGCTGGAGGGCCCTGTGTGCTGCCCCTGGACCCAGCTCTGCACCTGAACACCTCCCTTGGACTTTGCCTGCTCTTTGTACCTGATCCTGCCTGGAGGAGGGGGGCTTGCTGCTGCTAGGGCCCAGGAGGGACCGCCATGGGGGCTGCATCCCTGCTGGAGGGCCCTGTGTGCTGGCCCCTGGGCCCTGCATTTCCCTTGATGACTGGAGGACTTTTTGGGACACTTCTGCTTGTCTTTATGTCTGCAGGACTTTGTGCAGCTTTCTGCGCCCTGTCCACGCTTTATTTTGCATCTTTCTCCAAGGAGAGGGAGAGCGTGGGCTTAGCAGCGTGGAGCTGCTGTTCGAGGAAATCTCTGCAAGGGGATTCCCCCGCTTCTTGATTATTTAAAATAGCGGGAGCCTACTCCGCTTTATGGTGCTTTGATCAGCGGGTGCCCACCCCGCTTTTGTGCCGCTTATACTGTTGCTTTGATGCCTTAGCCAACCAGAGATCCCATTTCTAAGACAAAGTAATTGCATTTTTCACCATTTATAAATATGTTACTTGGTTTTCTAAGAAAAGTATATCCAGATTTAAAACTGCACTTTTAAATTTTAAGTTGGGAAGGTATTTTAATTCCTGCATAGAGGGGTTTGTTGCATCTTGCTTTGGGGAAAGCACCAGACTTTACAGAAGTTTATAGTACAGTTTTCCTGAACCCCCACATCTCAGGTTGCCAAGAACTATTGGCTTTGCACCTAGGAAATTGTGCTGCATGGCTAAACACTTATAAAGTCCAAAATGCGAGACCAATTGGCTGTGCCAATGATTGTGTTGTATCAAGTTTGAACAATATGTTTAAAATTAAAAGTTATACTACGCATAGTTCAACATTCCCTAGAAACTTTCATAGAGGGGGCAAATGTGCAAGAATGGCATGAGAACAGGCTTACCTCCCGGTAGTAAAGGGTGGGCTTGGCATACCCAACCTCTTACGCTACTATCAAGCCCCCTAATGCGCTGCCTGGTGGAATGGGAGCAACCATACACAGAAAAACACAAGTGCTTCCTCTATCAGGCGGTCGCAGGGATTCATATCTGGAAAATCCATTGGCTTATGTGACGGCACAGCCCCCCGGGGTTATATATCGCCCCAGTGGTTCGAGACACTGTGGGGGTATGGGATAGACTCTGCATTCCCAAACAACTTTCTACTCCCATTTCTCCTCTTACTCCAATCATAGGGAACTCGGATCATCCCCTGGCGCATGATGGTAAGGCTTTCCACCCCTGGCAGGAATCAAACTGCAAACGTATCAGTGACCTGTTTAATGTGCAGGGCCTCTTGGACTTTCCACAGGTGCAGAAAGACTTTGGGTTGCTGGATTCCGAACACTGGCATTACTTAATGATACAGCAATGGGCAACACACCCGCTAACACACCCTCAAACCAGCAGACATCTTACCCAATTTGAACGGTGGCTGCTATCATGGCAGGAGGATGGGTGGTTACTATCAGATATCTATGCTTTCTTAAACACCTATTTGGGAGAATTACGTCTTGGTGGGAACAAGAATACAAGAGCCAGTTCTCAGTCAAAGAATGGACCAATGTTTGACATAGGGCGCGTATCTTGGCGGGCAGCGTCTCAGGCAGGGAAACTCTGTTAAAAATTGTTTACTACGTGTATTATACACCCTCCTGAATACCTAAGTGGAAACAGAGAAGCGAGGATAGATGCTAGAGACACTGCAACCACTGGGGCACGCCATCTCACTTACCATGGCACTGTCCTAAATTACACAGATACTGGTCTGACATACTCACAGATATAGGCACAATGGGGCATATTATCAAGAACGGCATTAAAATTATCGCCGCTTTGGCGGCAGGAAACTGCCGCTAAAGTGGCGCTAATGGGCTTGATAATATGCACTTGAGGATTCCAATAGAAGCTCAGGTTCACACCAGAACATGGGCTTCTATGGGAATTCTCAAGGGCATATTATCAAGCCCATTATCACCGCTTTAGCGTCAGGAAACTGCCGCTAAAGTGGCTATAATTTTAACGCCGTTCTTGATAATATGCCCCATTGTGTCTATATCTGTGAGTTTTCTTGTCGGACCCTTTTAAGGAACTAACTTGCCCGATATATTTGCGGATACTGCGGCTTACAGCTACCATAACACCGGACTCACTCGTAAGGGCTTAAAGGGAGGGGTACAGGATATATTGGAGACTTTTGCATGTCAAACGTGGGGAAATGATTAGATTTATATGCGCAAATTGTTGAAATATAATTGTTCCCTCCCCCCTTCCTATCCCAAGTTTTCCCTCCACCTTTGCTCCCACCTTCCAACCCTCTAACCATTTTTGATGCGATGTTGAAAGTGCATCTGGCAATTGCAACCTCTGTACCTTGTTAATAATGGAAAAATAAAAACAGACACAACCCTAAAAAGCTAAGTTTATCACTCTGTTGTTTTTTGTATTGGCTCTTAGGATAGCCCTATTGCATTGTGTGAAGTGTTAGACCCGCCCCCATTGGTTGACCTGTTGGCTCGCCATCCAAAGTTCGGCCTAGTTGAGGTTCAGAAGGTGGCCTATGTATGTTGATAGTTTGAGAGCGAGTCAGTGTTACAGAGAGGTGTTGATACTTACAGTCCAACAGTAAAATGTAACTTATAGTACTGGAAAAAAAGAAAATTAATTACTTCAAGAGTTGCAGCTCAAAACTCTCTAATGCCTGAAAATATATCAAATCAAATGCTTCTATTGCTGCTAGCGCTGAAGTAAAAATATAAGCTGCAGTTCCTTTCACAACGGTAGCATATATTACTTCTGCGGGCAGAATCGCACATAAAAAGCAGACTTCTCTAGGCTTTTTTAATCTCGGTTAGGCCTGGCACATTGATGTACTAAATCGTAGCAGAATCAGACGGTGCACAAACGCCCTTGGGCCACAAAAGATAATTTCCTGCCAGGTTTTATATGTCTTGTAGAATATTACTTCTGTAACACGAAAAGATTCCTTTGCCAGTCAGTCACTGAAGCCCCCAAAATAGAGCTAAATTGCAAACCATACATTTGCTCCGAAATATTTCCTTCTGGAAAGGTTTTGCGCCTTTTCAAGAATGTTTAACTTTGTCCTTGCTCTTGCACCGTATTAATTTGGCACAGTTCCGATGTTAGCGAAAGTAGTTTTATTCTATTTTTATGTACACACTTGATGACTCTTCCTCTGTGGCTTATGCTCACTGCAAATATGTGAATAATCTAAAAATCTCTCAAGTCTGAAAACATATGGCATCATTGTACAAGCCCCTTGCGCCACTTTTGCGTCACTTTTAACATGGGAAAAGTGACGCAAAAGTGGCGCAAGGGGCTTGTAAATCTGCCCCACAATGTATTGCTTTAAATTGTAACGCTGCATCACATTGTCAAAAGTATTGGATAAATTATGGCGTAAGGGAAATAGGCCTCCAACAGTCGAGTGAACAATACCGGGTGGGTAATGTCCAGAGTCACTGGAATTATGTGAGAAGGGAAGACCACATTATGCGACAGGGTTGACTAAATTGTGTGTCAAGAAAAGGCAAATTATGCTGTGTCATGCTGGATATTTTTAGATAGTATCACTGCAGTATTTTTTCATTTTTAAATATTTTGACAAAGGTTTCATCGCCGCATTAGTTTAACACAGCAAAATCAACTGATAGGTGACCAGTCAACCTTTGCGAATGGCCTCCCACAGCATATCAACACGCGTTGCCTATTTTTTTGTAACTTTTGATCTGTTTGAGATAGAAACAAAACGTTTTTGGTTTAAAATCTGCAGGTTAGGCAGCAGGTGATAGATTATGTGGCAAATGCAGTGAATCCATAACTGTGAAAAAAACACTAAAGCTGCAAAATTATATAATTTTAGTGGCCTTGGTCGTGAGTGGCTGAATCTTGCATTGTTCCTGAGGTAACTGTTGCTTAGGTGATGAAGTTAGGCAGTTATTTACATATTTTGAAGGATGGTGCCTCTTTTTTGAGAAACATATTAGAAAGTCTGTATTGTTTTCCTAAAAGTTCCCAATTTCAGTCCAAACATTGCCGAAAAGGTCAGGTGGATCAGATTTCAGTGTCGCCTGCACAGCTGTTAGCTAATAAGCTTGACAATGTATGAGTGTGCAAGCAGATGGACTTGAAGTAGGGTGTTAGGAGTGGAAAGAGGAATGAGGAAAAATAATGTATCAACATATATATTCTTTCAAAATAAGTCAATAAGGATCCTGCTTCCAGTGCAAGGTCTGGCAACTGGAAAAGTTGAGGAACTTCGACCCCATGTGGGCGAAACTCTAAAATTGTGCAAAAATGTTGCTCTAAGTTCCTTGTTTATCATTAAAATAAATATGGCAATGTTTTCACTTAACTTTAAAACGTTAAGTTGTGCTTATTAATTTTACTATTCCAAATAACTTTAGTTGTGCTGATTTATTTCACTATTCCGAATAACTTTAATTACATTTTAGCAATCGCCTCAACTTTTTGAAAATGAGACAAAGTTATTTGCATCAAACCCCAAAAACATTTTGGAAAGCATCGAGATGTTTTGTTGTTAGACCCTGATTAGCACCCGAGACCAAGCAAGGGCTACTGGGCCACGACCATGGTTGTTGGGTGTTTGCCTTTGGTGTACTGGGGTACATCCTACTATATATCTGCAAGTTGGGCCAAGTACACCCCTTTGACAATTTATTCATTTGGTAGAGGGCAAGCAGCCAAAGGCTTCTCAGGGAGGTGAAATACGGGAGGAGTGGTGTTGGAAAATAGATTATTTGTAGTGATAATTAGTGATTTACCACTAGTAACAAGGCCACAAACACAATAAAAGGGTCAGTCAATGACTCAATAAATTATAACCATGCTCAACCCTTGGTAGCTGACAATGAGCAGGCAGGCGTAACTTAGGAGACATGTGTGTAAAGCATTTAAAAACAAGAATATCTTAAATAAGTAAGACACAACACAATAAAAATCCAACTCCAAGTTATAAAATCAGATTATATTTTTATGAACAAATAGATGCCAAAAGACAAAAATGCAATGTAGGGAACGGGAGATATGAATTTCTGAGGAATAAACACTTTCTAGTGTTTAAAAACATGGACTGTCACTTTAAGACATCTAGTTGTGCTTGACCGGGAGAAAGTCATAGTTTGAGGATGGCCACAATGGAGTCCTCGTCGGATACACTAAATTGGGAGTCTCAGTCAAAACTTTACTTTCACACTTAAATGTTTTTCTGAAGCTTTTTCACTCGATGTTGAGCAAGGCGCTTCCTCAGCTCGGACTCGGTGCAGGATCACCGGCTTGACTTTCTGCGAGGCCCAGGTCAAATTCTAGAAGTCTGGAGCTCCGGAGATTTCAGTGGGATGAACCAAAAATCCAGGCCGAGTCGCAGTTGAAGATAGCTGGCTTAATTTTCAAAGTCGAGTCTGTCCCCTTATGGAGCTTTTTCAGAAACTTCGGGAAATTCTTCCTGAAGTTCCCTTTGAGGGTTTAAAGTGTCCTAGAGACAAATCCAAGGATCTGGAATCTCATAGATGGTCCTTGAGATGTCTGGACTACAATTCCCACAATGCCCCTGGTAAAAACCTTAAAAGTCATCTGGTCGAGTTCCAGGATGGGTACTCTTGGTGGAAATGATGTGGGTGGTCTCTGTTAACCTGTAGCTTGCAGGGAGTCCACTCCTTAATCCTCTGGAAGCAAGGCAAAGTCCTAAGGGCTATAGTACCAGATAGTGCAGCAGGTGTAGTCACTCAGGGTACAGGCCTTTGGGTGAAGATCCAGATTCCAGGATTACTTCTTTCCCTCATAGTTTCAGGCAGCAGATCTCAGGAGCTATGCAGCTCTCCCATAACTATTCTTAGTTTCTAGGCGTAAAGCAGAGGGGCACCCCTGACCATTAGGATGCAGGGTGCCACCCAGGTGTATGACCATTTCCTCCAAAGTGTGGCATATTCGTGTCCCAGAAAGCAGTATTCTCTCAAAAGCCAAAATGGAGAAATTCTCTCCAGAAGTTTTAGATGGGGCTAAGCCAGCCCAGTGGTATAGACTCCTGTTTGACTGGGGGGTGCAGGATGTGGGGATCAGCCTGTACTGTACTAAAGTGTCATTCTCCCTTTGAAGAACAGTTTGGCTACCCCACCCTCTTCCTGCCTTTTGGATTCTGCAGCCAAAGTTCTCCAGCCCAAGGAAACCTATTGTCCACTCTTACAGGACACTTCACACCGCATCAAGCAGCTCTGGCTTTGCCTGGGAAAGTCTGGCCAATCAGCAGAGGGCACTGGAAAGCTGGATTTTGGTAACCCTAGGCACGAACTCCGCTCTGCTGGCGGAGTTTGAGGAATTTTGCATACTCAGCGTTCCGCAGAGAACGTGAAGTTCCTGCACAACTTCTGACTCCGCAGCAGAGCGGAGTTCAGCCCCAGACCCTCCTGCCTCCCACCCCCTGCAATAAATATTTTTAAAATAACATTTTCAATTAAAGTCCAATAAAAGCGCACTTACCTTATAACGGCGTCCCGGGCTGTTCTCCTGCTCCTCGTAATCCCCTACGTCATGGTAGGACTGTGTGCGCATGCGCAGTCCTACCATGATGTACGGGAGTACGGTGAGGAGGAGAAGGGCAGCTCAGGACGCTGCAGTAAGGTAAGTGCACTTTTATTTTACTTTAATCGTAAATTTTATTGAAAAAATATTTGCTGCGGGGGTTGGGAGGCACGGAGAGGAGCGGAGCTCCACTGAGTTTTTGGTGAACTCCGTAGAGCTCCGCGTAGAGCAACCTCACCTGCTCCGCCCGGGGTTAGATTTTGGCTTACAGAACAGAATGTCTAATAACTAATTTTCTGTATTAGATAATATAAATGTAACATTGGCAAGGTGTTGGATTTATCTCAGCTAATAATTTGATACCTTGAAGTATATTTTTAGATGTCTCCTATCGGTAATAACAGTTAAGTATAATATAACAATGTTAGCCTATTGAGACATTCACTCCAATTGGGAAAAACTGAATTGGCAGTGTTTCCCTCACCAGTGCTTATAAAGCATCTTTTATAATGTCCCTGCTTATAGTTACAAGGTCCTCTACCCATGTGGCACCTAAGGGAGACCTTAGGGGTGACTTAAATGTAAAAAGTAGGTAGATTTATACTTTGGAAGTACCTTTAATTCCAAAGTCAAATTTGCTTATCATTTAATTTTAAAGACGGTCTGCAAAGCAGGGCTGCCTTTAAAATGACAGCAGGCAAATCAGCTGTGCACACTCCAGTGCAGGAAATCTACTCGGCCTCTCAACCTCCCTGCCCAGTTATATACTAGGAACTTATAGGTAGTTTGTATACCTCTTGCATTATCTACTAGGGCCTTACAGGGGTCTTTCATTGCCAATTGTGATTAGACCATATACCTGTACAGCAGAGCACTGGCCCTGAGTCTGGCAAGCAGGGTCAGTGCACAGTCAGAGTCAGTTACCACCAGTACCAAGCAAAACATGGGGGTGATCAGGGCAAAAAGGATGACTTTCTCACAAAGCCCAGGTCTGTATTCCACTGTAAAGTCTATCGCCTGTAGGGAAATAGACCACCTCAGCAGTTTGGGATTTTCCCCACTCATCTGCATGAGTTACCTGAGAGGTATGTGGTCAGTTTGAACACAGACGTAAGTGCCAAACAGGTATGATCTCAACTTCTTCAGGGACCAAACCACAGAAAAGGCTTCCCTCTCAATAGCTTCTCTGGGGAGAAGTTGCATACGGATGAAGGCAACTGGCTGATCAAGGTCCTCTTTATTTACTTGTACCAACACTGCCCCAATCCCTTGTTCTGAAGCATCAGTCTGAACCACACATTATTTTATGTAGCAAGGGGCCAGTAACACTGGTGCTGAACACATAGCATCTTTCAAAGTGTCAAAGGCCTTCTGACACTCTGGAGTCCAATTTACTTCCTTTGGCTTCTTTTTGAAGTGAGTTCTGTTACAGTGATCACAATGGTCCCATAGTTCTGAACAAATTTCCTGTAATACCCAGTTTGACTAAGGAAGGCCCTGATCTGTGTCTGGGTTGTAGGAGCTGTCCAATCCTAAATGGTTTGGATTTTGGCCTGGAGAGATTGTACATGACCTCTATCTACAAGGTTGCCCAGGTTCACAACAGAGCTCTGCCCAATTTGGCACTTACTAGCCTTAATAGTCAGGCCTGCCTGCTGCAGGGCCTCAAACATTTCCCTCAGGTGGGACAAGTGATCCTCTCAGGTGGACCTGTTCCCTGCTATATCATCCAGATAAGCTGCACTAAACTGCTCCAACCTAGACAAGACCCTGTTCACCATCCTTCAGAAGGCGGTAGAGGCATTCTTTAAAACAAAGGGCATTCATTTGAACTGGTAATGTCCCTCTGGTGTGGAGAGCGCTGACCTCTCATTTGCTCCTTCAGTGAGGGCAATCTTCCAGTAGCCTGAGGTCAAATCAAATAACTCAGGTACTTAGCAGCCCCTATCCTATCAATGAACTCATCAGTTTTAGGTATGGGGTGAATGTCAGTCTTTGTGACTGCATTCAGTCCTCTGTAGTCCACACAGAACTTTAATTCCTTCTTCCTCCTTGGGAATTAGGTGTGGCCCCCAGCAATACTGGGATGGCCCATGGGCTGTCAGAGGGTTCAATTACCCCCAATTCCAGCATCTTAGCTACCTCAGCCTTGAGTCTGTCTCTAACATGGTAAGACAACCTCTGCAATTTATTTTTAACTAATCGGCTGTCAATGTGTTATACACACTACTCATTGATACCTGGGATCAAAGAGAACAGAACAGCAAACAACCCAGCGCTTGCTTGCATGCTCTGTGCTGCTGGTCTGTCAACTTGGGAGGGAGTACAACCCCCTCCACCGTCTCATCTTGCATATTGTGGGAGAGGAGGTCGGTCACTGACTCGGTCTCATCCTCTCCTCTCTCATCTCTGACCATCAGCATGGTCATGTCTGTCCTGTCATGGTGGGGTTAAAATCTATTGACATGCAGGAACCTATGAGGGTTCCTGGGAGTGTTCAGGTCTACTAGGTATGTACCCTCGCCCTTCTTCTCCAAGACTGGATAGGGCCCAGTCCACATGTCCTCGAGGGTCCGAGGAGCTACAGGTCCAACACCCACACCAATTGTCCCAGAGAAATATTCAGGCATCACAGCATTTTGATAATACCAGTGTTTCATGAGCTCCTGGCTAGCCTCCAGTTTCCTGCTTGCCTTGTACATGCACTCTGCATCATATGATGTATTTTCTATGTACTTGTATGATTTATAAGAAAATTTAACAAAGTTATAACTACCTTCTTAGGGCCTGGCACACCTCCCCATTCGAAACTCACCATACCCATGAGATGGAGTTTGGCTCTGCTGTCTGCATAGGGTACCTGGTGAAACTCACCAGGTATGGTCGGCTCTTTAGATACCAGTCTGTCCATAACCATAGTCACTCTGACTTCTATGTCCCCCAGAGCCTGAAACTCAGTCCAATTAATATTAGGCCTCTTCCTAAACTTATTCATGCTTGGAGCAAGGCATCCAGAGTTGCAATCCCCTACCCATCTCTGTAACAATTTCCAGCCCCGCACCTACTCTACCAATTCCCTAGGACTGTCCACCAGTGATGGGCTTCTTTGCGCAGACAGCATCTACTCTCTTGTGCCCTGGCTGATTACAGTCAAAGCACTTCCCCACCTTTGAGGGATCAAAAAACCTACTGGGGTTTCCCTGATACTCCCTGCCCTTGAAATTGGATTGGATCCCGCCCGCACCTCCATACACAGGTTTTTGTCGGTCATGTGAGGACTCCTTTGTTTTAGACATTCTTTCCCCTGGGCTTTCCCTTGGATGGGACCTGTCTTCCCTTCTTCTGATCACCCCCATGGTGCTGAATGAAAACTTGGGTTCTCACCCACTCATCAACTCTCTAGCCAAGTTCCCTGGGACTAGTCAGTTTAGAGTCCACTAGCTACTGGCATAATTTCGACTGTGCACAATCAGTCAGAATGTGCTCTTTAAGAATTAAATTGTACAGCCTCTGTTAGACCCGGCCCTCGTAACATAGCCATCCCTGTCCCCGCACCACATAACCTGACCCCTGCACCTCACGCAGCCCCCGAGCCCACGGCCTAGCCGATCCTTCCCACCAGAACACACACACACCCGACCCGGGCTTCCCCGTCCGTGGCCTTCCTCCCTTCGGCCACACTGGGCCCGCGTGCCCACTCCATGCACCATGATGGCCGCCCGGCCCCAGCACGACCCTGGCCTAGAGGCGCCACTCCGGCTGGAGGACATCGCGCTCCCATTGGGATAAGAGAGGGAGGAGCAGTTTCCATCGCACCTCTAGCTCCCCTGGGAAGGTGGGTTTCGATCGGCCCTCCGACCTCCCCGAGGGCTGGCTCCACGCCTGCTGGGTGTCTGGGACTCCTCCCGACCCGGCCCTGAAAGGATCAAAAGACAATGGCAGGAAACCCCGACAAGCGACCCCCAGGTGACAAGACCCCTGCCTGCACAGACTCCGGACATCAAAGAGGAGTCGTCCTATAACAAGGGGTGCTCTGGGACTGTCAGGCAGATTCGCCTTTGGAAACACCTGAGCCCTGCTGAGTGACTCGCGGCTCCCTGAAGATCGTAAGACCTCCGAACTTGTGCTTGAGCCCTGCTGAGTGACTCGCGGCTCCCTGAAGATCGTAAGACCTCCGAACTTGTGCTTGAGCCCTGCTGAGTGACCGCGGCTCCCTGAAGATCGTAAGACCTCCGAACTTGTGCTTGAGCCCTGCTGAGTGACTCGTGGCTCCCACAGACTCTCTTGGTCCCGCCGGACCCCGACGACGACAAGCGTATCCCCCAGCTCGAGGATTGTGAGCTGTGCGCCGGGTACGCTCCTGCATTTGATCCATATCCCCAAAGACTGTCCCGCTACCTCCTACCCCCCCTTCAAGACTCTGTGAGCCCACGCTCCACTTGTATATATTTGCCTTGCTGATCATAAAGATCCTACAACTCCGATCTGATAAAGATTTGCTCTTAAGAACTCCCGGTGTGGTGTCTCTTTGTCGTGTGGTGCCGAGTGTACGATCCTAGATACGAGATTCCTCCCCTGAGGAGTCTCCCGCCAGTGCCCGGCTACGATACCTCGAGGGTTGGTCTCAGGATAGCCAGGGCCCCCTCCGGGCTCCTCTGAGGTCGCCTTCCAACAGCCTCTCATAGAAAAATATCTGGTTACTGTCAATCCAGCCACCAAGTGACTTTTCTAAGGTGTTCACAAAGTCCACCCAGGACTGTGTGTTCACTTTCTGGGTGACCCGGAAAATCACCCTGTACTGTTCTGGGGTCAAACCAAATTTCTCAACTAAGCATTTCCTCATGTGGGTGTAGGGTTTGGACTCATCCCTTTGTAGGGTCAGGAGCCTATCCCTTCCAGCTACGAGGATCATTTTCCCACCTGAGAAATCACAATATTTGGAGCAGACCCCTCTTATCTCAAGGGCTCTATCAAAAGCAGTTAGCCTTTTGTCAACGTTATCCCCCTCTGTGTACCTGGGCACTATTCCCTTTGGGAGTCTAGGATCAAACTCACTACCCCTGGACATCTCAACCTTCTCTTCATTATTGCTGTCAAAAATTTTTTTTGCTTTCTTTTCCTCCCACTACCCCTCAGCTAGGGTCAGGTTCCTCTGCTTCAAAGCTATTAAATCTAGTTGGGTCTCAAGCTGCCATCTGCCAGGGACAGCTGTGGTTCCTGTGTGGGTGAACCTCCCCTCCCCGCACTAGCTCGAATGACAAACCTAGCAGTGGAAGAAATGGAAGAACTATCATCTTCATCCCACTTCTGGATGATGTTAGAGGGGTCAAAATCTCCCTCCCCTTCATTCTCTGGAACTGATCTTGCTGATGCTTAGAAAAATCGCATGGGTAATATTTTGGGGACCTAAAGTTGACGCTCACCTGATAGTAAGACACAATATTTCAAAGGAGACATTTAAACTGGTGCACACAAGGTAGGAATGTTTACCCTATGCTCCTAAAAATGAGACCCCCCTATGGGGGCCCTGTACAGAAATTGGCGAGCCCTGGGCACACACTATATATACAAACAGTTAGTTACTTTACAGTAGTTGTTATTAATTACACATTGGCATAGAAAGGAAAGTTTGTTTCATGTGAATAATGCAATGATCCAATTCTTTGATGTCAGCAGATATTTTTTATTTGTAGCTCTTGTTCATAGTTCACATAGCCAACACGTGTTTCGTCAGTTTAGCGACTTTGTCGGGGCTACAACAAGTAAACGTTAAATTTCATCAATACAGAATCTCCCAAAACAAGAGCCTAATACATTTAGGCAAAACCTTCCCCAACTAACATGAGAAAAGTGGTTATCCTGTGTATATAATTGGCATATGCAGAACCAGTATATATTTGCATGGGTGCAACAGGGTGGTCATATCAAATAACATTTCTTGGATTACATAACCTAAAAATCAAAGAGTTAAAGAAATTGTCCAAGTTTATCTAGGTCTTGAAAAAACATTAAAATCAGTATGTACAGTTGTGCCTTTCCAGCTTACAACATTTAATGACATTCATGAAGGAATATTTTTATGCAGTAGAGAATTGAAATGAAAGTATTGCACAAAGGAGAGTATCGAGGAAATAGAGCTTATATACAACCTTATAGCCCAGTGTGGTAATTGTTGTAAATTTAAGTGTTTACTGATCAAGTACCTGTTAATTGTAGCACAAGATCCGGTAAGGGGCACACTAAAATTGGAGGTCAGTAAGTCATATAGGAAGTATTCCTGCCATACCAAACGGGTAGGAAATAGTGAACAATCAGATTGCAGTAATCTGTTGGGAATCAAAAAGAGTAGCGTCATATAATGTGGTAACGAGTTTGTGTTGTCTATATACCGACTATCAATAGCGGTAATGACCTAAGCTAGCTCACAGTTGCCTCTATAATTTAATTTAACAGAGACTGGTGATATAATAGAGGAGGGACACAACCGGCGCCTCTCTGGATTCAGTTGAAGTGCAGCGTCCCGTACTTGCGCATGCGCGTTTGACTCTTCTGCTTCCTCGTGCTGGAAAAGGCTGGACCGCTGCTCTTTCTTACTGGAAATGTGTCTATGACTTTCAGGACTCAATACTGGTGACGTGCAGAGTAAGTTTAAGAAATGTTTTAATGCTGTCTTCATAGCTGGGGGGAATCTTTTCCAATGTGGATACTTCTTATACTTCCTAATTGTGACATGCCCCTTAGCTTGATAATGCATAGTGTGTACACTGGCTACCATATTCCTGACAGTACCACCCTCCAAAAGGGCTCCCCAGGCTTTGGTTTCTTTGGAAAGGACTTACAAAAGTTTTCAATTACCTAGGAGCATGGATATGGGATGATCATTCCCAAGACCTCTCCTCTGATCCAAAACCCTTCCACTCAATTAGATAATGCAATTTCCTTTTGGTGATTTTGGAGTCTAAAATTCTACTTACTTCAAACTCTTTTTCGGAACAGAGTCTTACTGACATAGGCAATTTTTGTAGTCTTATGTTTGGAGGACATTTCTTTAAAAGAGATACATGGAATAAAGGATGGATTTTAATTTGATTTGGAGGTTGTAATTTTACTGCTACTGGATTGATTATTTCTGAATCTTAAAAGGACCAATGAATCTGGATTGAAATTTTCAGTTACCTTTCAAATGCAGATTACGAGTGGACAACCAGACTTGGTCTCCTTCTACATAATGTGGATCTGCTCTTCTCTTCTTATCAGCATACCTCTTATATGATGCCTTAGCCTTTAAAAAATAATTTTGCGCTATCTTGTACAGGCTGTGTAGATTTTTTACCATTTCTTTTACTGCTGGAACTGAATCGTCACACTTTCCTAGCATGACACTTGGGTGTCTCCCTACGTTTAAATAAAATTGGGTGCAACCAGTGGAATCATGAACAGCATTATTATATGCAAATTCTGTCGTCCAGAGTAGGTCGGACCATTCTTCTTCCTGACCTATCAGATGGAGTCGTAGGTACTGTTCCAACTCTTGATTTACCCTTTCAGTTTGACCATCAGTTTCAGGGTGGTAACTGGTGGAGAACCGAGCATCAATTCCCAACTTGCTTAAAAAACACCTACCAAAATCTTGACACAAACTGAGAATCCCGATCAGAGATTATGACCTTAGGAATTCCTTGTGATCTTACTATGCGTTAATTAAACAGCTGAACTAACTGAGCTGCAGTTGGGATGGATTTTAGTGGAATAAAATAACTCATCTTTGAGAAGGAGTCGACAAAAACCAAGATGGCATTGTATCCCTGACTAGAAGGAAGATCTACAATTAGATCCATAGACACTGTGTGCCAAGGATGAGGCGCGCATTGGGTAAAGGCTGCAGCAACCCCTGGGGGGGTTGTCAGCTTGATTTTCCCTTTATGCATCTTTCACAAGTTGAAACATACTTTTATATGTGATTTACGTAAATGGGTCGCGACACTGCTCGTCATGCTGCAAATAACCCCAAAGGATTTTGGATAGTGTAGTGGCTACGGTGAGTACGCCTACGCCACGAGTATATAGAAATATAATGCCATCCCTGGACACGTGTTTCGAGGTAATTGCCTCTCGTCAGCAGGGAGCAGGTAGGTATGCGGGGTGCCGATGACTGCCATATATATAGGTAAAATACCTTCCAAGGCGCGCAGGTGCAGACACCGGGCTCGTCAGCCAAAGTCGCTCGAATGAGCTATTAGTAATTTACGTAAATGGGTCGCGACACTGCTCGTCATGCTGCAAATAACCCCAAAGGATTCTGGATAGTGTAGTGGCTACGGTGAGTACGCCTACGCCACGAGTATATAGAAATATAATGCCATCCCTGGACACGTGTTTCGAGGTACTCTATCATCCAGAATCCTATGGGGCTACTTGCTAAAGACCAGCGGAGTGCGACCCACGTGAAAATAATACTTTTATATGTGAATGAATATGCCTGGCCACCATAAATGTCTCTTGATCAACTCCTTTGTTCTTTTTCATCCCCTTATGTCCTGCCCTAGGATCATCATGACGACACTTTAATGCCAATTCTTGAAGGTTTTCTGTAGGTAAGTATAAGGTATTTGTATAGAATGGGAGGCCCTCCTTGACCTTTCTTTCTGAGTCTGCTCTTGCCCATTCTTCCATATCTTGTATGGATAAAACTTCTTGAATCTCTCTGGTGTAAACAGCAAACTGAGTAGCACAAACAATTTTCATTGATGGAATGATGGGTTCAGCCTGAGGAATCTTGACTCCTTCGGCCAGATTTAATCTGCTTTACCATTTGTGGCTCCTGGTTTGTATGTTATCAAAAAATTCAAATTTGAAAAATACAAAGACAACCTTAATTGTCGAGGAGTAAGCGCTCTGGCTCACTTCAAAACCTGAACATTGCGATGGTCTGTAAAGACAGTAACCACATGTTTAGCTCCAAGAAGATAATGTCTCCAATCTTGAAATGCATTCTTGACTGCCAACAATTCCTTAACGGCAATGGAGTAGTTGATATCAGGCTCTGATAACTTACTGCATCGTAAAGCCACTGGATGCAATTGACCTGTTTGTTTGTTTCCTCGGGAGAGTACACCACCGGGTGCTAAATTGGAAGCATCTTTTTCGACATAAAAAGCCTCTTCTGGATCTGGGTGCATCAAGATGGGAGCTGTGATGAATGCCTCCTTCAAAAATGTAAAAGACTGTTCTGCTTCTTGGGTCCATAAGAATTTTACTCCCTTCTTCAACAACCGAGTGATGGGACTGACCTTCGAGAAAAGTTGGGTATGAAACATCTCTAAAAATTGGCAAACCCAATAAAACTTTGGATCTCTTTTATACTCTTTGGAGTTGGCCAATCTCTTATTACTCCTACTTTAGACTGATCCATTGCTACTCCCTCCGCAGATAGGATAAATCACCAAAATTCAACTCGATTAGTGTGAAAAGAGCACGTTTCAAGCTTTACATAAAGGTGATTTTTAAGTAGTTTTTGTAAAATGGCTCTTATATATTTCACACGATCTTCCACATTCTCAGAAAATATCAAGATGTCATGTATATATGAACTACTGCCACTCTATATAGATATTCTAGCAAAATATCATTCACAAAATGTTGAAAGGCCGCCGGGGCATTACACAACCCGTACGGCACCTTTGATATTCGTAGAGACCATATTTAGGTTGGAAAGCTGTTTTCCACTCATCTCCTTCTGCTACTCTTACCAAATGATACGCCCCTCTCAGATCCAACTTGGTGTAAACTTCTTCTCCCTTCACTTGATCCAATAATTCTGAAATCAAGGGCAGAGGATATTCATTTTTGACTGTTAATTGACTCAAGGCTCTGTAATCTATACACACACAAGGCTTCCATCTTTCTTAGGAATAAAGAATAATGGAGATGATGCAAGGGACTGAGATGGTCTTATAAAGCCATTTCTTTGATATTCTTCTAAGTACGCCTTGAGATACTGGTTCTCTGCCTCAGTTAAGGCATAAATGCGACTACAAGGGAGAATTGTTCCAGGCTCCAACTCAATCTTACAATCATATTCTCTATGAGGAAGCAATCTTTCTGCATTTTGTTTTGTCAAAAATGTGGGCCAAATCTTGGTATTCTTTTGGAATCTCCTTCAGTTCCATCACATAAATCATACCTGAAGGTTGAGCTAATTCGGAAGCAGGCAAACCCTCAGACTTGGATTTCCTACCATGAAAACAATGTTCTTTGCAATACTCTGAAGTCATCTCTACTGTTCTCTTCTCTTAATCGATCTTAGGATTGTGTTCCATTAACTAACGTAATCCCAGAATTAGTTGAAATTGCGGAACATCAATCAAATTGAATCTTAAAAACTTTTGATGCCCACTCAGTCCCAATAGTTCAATAGTCTCTGTCTCTTCTGTTATTGGTCCTGAAGCTAAATTAGTCCCATCCACTGCTCTGACAACGTGAATTTTTTCCTTTTTGATTGAACGGATTCCGATTTCTTTGGCATACTTTAAATCTCAAAAATTGCTGGTGGCTCTGGAATCTATCACAACAGATACTTCTTTAATTTCTGAATGCCCAAATTTTGGCATAAGTGAAACTGTTAAATGAGGGGCAGCAGACTGGAGAGTGTTGGCCACCTCTTCAATGGCGTAGGAAGAGGGGTGCAGCAGGTGCGGGCCGCCCCGGGTGTCATCACTGGGGGGGTCAAAATGGCAAAAATATGTGTTTTAAAAATAAATTAAAAAAACTAGGGCTCACTACACTTTAAAAAATATATATTATACAAAACAAGTTTAATAACTTCGTCTGACAATTAATTAACCTCAACAAGTCAACTTAATATATATTGAAACTTTTTTGTTCAGTCAACAAATGAAACGAAACGCGTCTGAACTCGATGCTGTGTAGTGGAGAGTGTATGGCTAAGGAAGGGGAGGCAGTGTTTCTTTCCACCGAAGTCTGTCTCTGCAGTTTGTACTTGAGCGAGACGTAAACAACCAGTGACTCATCATTACTCAACCCCCAACCAATCCTCTCCGCTACCGTGCCGCTCAGTCACCCCACGTCATTCTGTTGTGTTAGTTGTGCATTATTACTGAAGCTTATAAGTGCCGTGCTGAATTTATTTTTGTTACTTTTTTTTAGTTCATTGATTCATTGTGATATTGAGTTTTGTAAGTAACATAAACATTATTATGCATGTTATAAATAAATGTCCTGAATAGCCACAATACATACACAAACCTTTTGATCTTCTTTAATCCCTTTCTTCTTTGGAAAGGAGGCCTCTAATTGATCCGATTTGTATGGGTTTCTCACTTTAATTGGATTCAGAATTACTATACTCTGTCTTGATTCTGTCCAATTGATTCTGTCCAATTAAGGAGTAAAAGGACGAAAGACTTTCTTCTTCTGTTTCCTTCTTTCAAAAAGTCGATGCTCAATTTGTAAAACCCAATCTATTAATTCAGAAATCTCTTGGAGACGTTTCTGAATCTGGGCTAAAGTGTCTTTGAGCTCATCTTTGAGTCCACAATAGAAAATCGCTGCCCGTTTACTTTCAGGCCACTTGGTTTCCACAATTAACTTGTTGAATTGTGCTATGTAAGCTATAAGATCACGATTCCCTTCTCTCAGATCCAATAACTCATTGTCTGTCGCTTGATTAGCTGATCTTCTGTCAAAAATTCTTAGAAATTCTGTCTTAAATAGTTCAAAGCCATAAAAGGTTGGATCATTGCAGGATATCAGAGGCATTAACCATGAGGCCGCATCACCACTCAAATAAGACAATATGAAAGCGACTTTAGACCAATCTCCTGCAAATACTACTGGTATACATAAAAAATGTAATGAACATTGAGCTAAAAACACCTGCGCCTCTTGTGGGTCTCTACTAAACCTTTCTGGATTAGCCAAAGGAATAATTGGAGAAACCGTGGGAATCACCTGGGTGGTGACTTCTGATGTTGAGTGTGTGGCTGACCCATTATATCCTTTTGAACTCCCTGATGAAGAGGATCTTTCTGCCATCAATTCTTCCATTTTTTGTCTATTTAAGTAGGTCTCCGGTTGGGATCTTTTCATTTCATCCTTTAAGGCTTTATTTTCCTCTGCTATACTAGTTAATTGACTCTGCAGGCTTTCCAAGATGCCAGCCAAAGCCTTTAAGTCAAACCCTTCCGCCATCCTCTGCTCGGGTGCAAATAATTGAGTGTGGCACTTCAATCTGTCAAAAAGCACCTTATCAAGTTCCACAGGAGCTGAAGACGGAGCAAAAGCCCCTCCACCAGAACCCAAGTCCACAGGAAAATGTATCTGTAGACACTGGGCATCAGCGGGAGGAAAGGGGAAGTGGATAAAGAGAGACAGCCTTGCAATGAAGAGATTCTGTAGTTCTATTTCAGTGTCTTTCTACTCTTCTCTTTGGGTTCTATTATGTTGTACCAAGGATAGAAAAATGTACACGCACACTTAGTTTAGAACTCCTTAAACTTATCACATTCCAAAATATATAATATATATTTTTATCAAATCTTTTCTCATTCAAATTACCAAGAAAACACCAGACTATTGCTTCTCTCTATGGTTTTCTTTTTTCACTACAAGACAGTTGTGAAGTTGGGAAATATGAAGTTGCTGATTTTCTCTCTGAGCTAATGTAGAAAGCGTTCTAAGAGATGCAAAAATGAATGTTCATCTAGCACACACATATAACTATAGCTGTGCAGTACTGGTATTTTGTCCCAGAATTTACTTGTGGAGCAATTCTTTTGCTGAGTAAAAAGTAGTCTTTTCCTTACCAAGAAGGCTGGCTTCAATCTGGAATATGCATTCAAAACATTGACTTCTAGAACACTACCTGGTCTTACTTGTAGATATTCTATCTGAAAGTTCAGTTACGTAAATTCTCCAAGTGACTCGTTGTATGTTGCTTATTATTTGATCCTGTTGCCTGTGGATAATAATTCCCTATTCGAGATCAAGTTTATTATTCTTTCTCTAAGACTCTCAAATTGGCAGTTCTTCAGATGCGTACTCAAGTGACAAGTTGAGACACTGCTCTAATGTACAATAAGGGCAAAAACTTGAAATATTAGCAAGACAAAATGTGCTACTCATTTGCCGTGAAGAAACACTACACCTACTCTTAAAATGGGAGGCAAAATTCTCTTCAGAGATGATGTGCTAAGGAAAGATGCAACCGGCGCCTCTCTGGATTCAGTTGAAGTGCAGGGTTCCGTTACGTCCATACTTGTGCATGCATGTATGACTCTTCTGCTTCCTTGCACCGGAAAAGGCTAGATCGCTGCCCTTTCTTACTGGAAATGTGTCTACGACTTTCAGCACTCAATACTGGTGACATGCAGAATAAGTTTAAGAAATGTGTTAATGCTGTTTTCGTACCCTGGGGGAATCCTTTCCAATGTGGATATTTCTTAGACTTCCTTAGTGTGACATGCCTCTTAGCCTGATAATGCATAGTGTGTACTTTGGCTACCATGTTCCTGACGCATCCTAATCTTGTTAGTAGCAGGTATTCCCCTAGCCCTATACTGTGTAATTTAAACATAGGTACGCATCCTCACTGCTGAACACCAAATATTGGAAAGTGGATTATTAATAGTGATAAGTAGTGACTTACCACTAGGAACGGGGCCACAAACACAATAAAAGGGTCAGTGAAGGCCTCAGTAAATTATTCCCTTGCTCAACCATTGGTAGTGAGAAATTAGCAGGCAAGCATAACTTAGAAGACAGATGTGTAAAGCATTTAATAATGCCATTACATTAAATAAGTAAGACACAAAATACAATAAAAATCCAGCCCCAATTCATAAGAACAGATTATATTTTTATGAATAAGTAGACATCAAAACATCAACAATCAAATGTAGAGAACTGCAGATATGAAGTTCTAAAGAATAAACACTTTCTAGTGCTTAGAAATATATAGAGCCACTTTGCGACATATGGTCGCAGTTGATCAGGACAAAGTCAAAGTGTGAGGCCAACCGCAATGGATTTCTGGTTGGCACCAAAATATGTAACCTTCACATTTAATCATTTTTCTGGGGGGTTTTCCCTCAAATTTTACAAGGTACTTTGTCAGGCTTGATTTGGTGCAGGTTCGCCGGCTTGACTTTCTGTGAGGCCCTGGTCAAATCCTGAAAGTCCAGAGCTCCAGAGTACATGAGTTCAGAAGGATGTGGGATGGCATAAGTCCCAACAGTATGCTGATTTTCCATAAAGAGGATTTGCTCTACTGTTCAAAGTCTATAAACCAGTCTCAAGTGGTTCCTTTTCAAACTTCATTTTGTGGCTTCATTGCAGTTACAGTTTTTGTGAAAGCAAGCTGATGTGTCTTATAGAAGGTAGTCAAGATCAGCCTTACTGAAGCAGCACTCAGTGAGAGATAAACGTGGCAAGCCGTACATAGAAATTTCCCCCTCTAACAGAATCTTTGAAATCACCCCATTTTCTAACCATTGACCACATAGCAGTGCTTAGGACGGACAAATCAGCAGTCCCCAACTAATAATTCCAGAATTTCTTTCGGCAATCCTATCTCCACACTCCCACACTTCAGTGTCCAGGCTCCTCCCTTCAGCTTCAGGAGTGCAGGCAATACACAATATGTGCCATGTAAAACCAGGAGCAATAGAACATGGATCCAGCTGTTGTGCATATCTAAGATTATTGTAATGATGGACAGGAGACAAAAGCTTTAATATTTGGAATGTTTCTGTCAATGCCATGAGACAAAAGTGGAGCAGCGTGGAGGCCCCAATTTATATACGTAATTTATATATTTAGACGCATTTATATGTAACCTATATATTTAACGTGTGCTTTACTTCATTAACTTGTGTGAAATACTCAAATACAATCATAGAATCTAGTTGATTAACCCCTTAACTGCAAGGCCTTTCCTGACGGTGCTCAACCCTCATTTGACTATTTGTGGTAGTTTGCGCTTTGGGCTGTATTTATTTTTTCGCATGAGGTATCAATGCCAAATTTGCTTCTTTTTTTCCAGCATCCTGGGGATTCTACATGTACCTAGAGTTTGTGGATTCCCCTGGAGGGGACTGAGAAAATAGGCAAAATAAGCCTACATTTTGAGTTTTTAGGGAAAAATAGGGAAAAAGTGCTCTGGATAAAAGTGTCTGTTTATTTTCCAAAAAATGACATCAACAAATGGTTTACTATGCTAAGGTCACTATCCTCTCAGCTTTCGTGAAATTGCAGAGCTCTTTTTAAAATGTATTTTAATTTTGGGAATTTTTCAAAGAAGTGGCCCATTTTTCATAATTTCTGTATTCTCAACCTACTTCCAGCTTTCTGTGAAACCCAGTGTAAAACCCTTGGCTGATCCAGGAAAGATATAGATATCTGAAAAGTAGTCAACATTTAAAATTCAGCAGGGGGTCATATATGTAGGGTCCTCAAGGTTTTCCCAAAGAAACTAAGGGTCTGATTTAGATCTTGGCAGATGAGTTACTCCATCACAACGGTGACCGATTTACCATCACCTGCAATATAAATCCCATTATATCCTATGAGATTTATATTTCGGCAGACAGAATATCCATCACCATTGTGATGGAGTAATCCATCCTACAAGATCTAAATCAGGCCCTAAGTGTTGAAAAGAAGAAATTCTGAAAATGTGTAGGAACAAACAGCCATTTGTGATGTTTTTACTATTTGGTACAATGGCAGATTTACAAAAACAATATACTTTACGTCTGTTCGACCCTTCTGGTTGTGAGGAAATGTAGGGTGTGTAGGTTCTATGGGAATCCAAGGTACTCTATGAGATTCCGTGGAACTCTACAAAAGGGTGGGTGAATGCTTGTCCACACGTTTGCGCTGCTTATTTAGGCTCAGTAGTGCATTCGCGCTAAAAAAATCAGGGCGAACTGCACCACGTGGTCCACATGGGCATAGCCATTTTGTTTTACCTATTTTCTGTTCTGTGCATGGCACGTGACCTTCTTTTTTAATCTAGTTTTAATCTCTTGCAATCCGCCCCATATTCCACTCGTCCACCCCTCATTTACCATTTTTTAATCAGTGTGTGTTTTTATGCCTGCATTTTACACTGTAGAAAAGTGACTTTTGTATTTTTTGTAATTTCCCTTTCTTCCTTGTGTTCTTTTTCCTGTAGTTATTCCTTTTTGCTTTGTTTTTTTTTTTTTGCTCTTATTTTTCTTTCTTCACCCCAGCGCCATGTCTAAACAAAAGGTAGCAAGTGGCGGCACCGGTGCGGCTGCAATA
Source organism: Triturus cristatus (assembly GCF_964204655.1). NCBI lineage: Eukaryota > Metazoa > Chordata > Amphibia > Caudata > Salamandridae > Triturus > Triturus cristatus. The sequence goes on along the minus strand of NC_140585.1, from coordinate 1,293,917,232 downwards.
AGCTGGACACCTTGTGGTCGCTGGCACCAACATGGGGTACCGCCGTGCCCCATTTTTTCGGAGGTGGAGGTGGCTGTACTTGTTTTCTTGTGCAGCACCATCTCTCCTCCATGCTTTTAGCAGGCGGCAGGCCTGAGAGAGGGTTTACCCTGTGGGAGCACCAACTGCTGTGGGGTAGAGTGATGCACTGCTGGACAGACCTGCTAGACTGCAAACAATGCCTGCTCGACCTGCTGGGTGTCGAGGTTAATGGGCTTGGTGAGAAATTATTTATTTTTTGTTTTCCAAAACTGCTAATATATTTATTTTTTTCAGAGGGTATGCTGCTCACACTTACAGGTAAGTTTAGTTTATGTTATGAAAAATATCTGAACCAGCTTGAGCAAGCCAGGTGCTTTGTGCTACCTATTCTTACTCGTCGGCGCTCGCTTGGGATGATTATTTAAGAAGTCATGCAGACTCCTCTGTCCTGTCACTAAGATAATGGTAGTATATCAGTGAGTTAGCGTTCTCTGTGCCTTTTTTTATGTAGCTCATACTGTTCCAATCTCCCAGTGATATGTATTATCTATTCATTGAAAAGGGAGACTGACTTGGCCCATCAAAGAGGGTTAAGAAGCAAAGATCATGCAGCAATGCATTAGTAGTTCACATTGTAGATCAGGAAATTAGGAATAGGGTTAAGATTTAGGAAATTTGGACTATCTCAACTCAATACTAATACTATAGGCAATCCGATTTATAAAAGTACAATGCTACTGTGTGTGCCTGTCAACATATTTTGTAGGAGATTAACTGCATCAATAACCTTCTTTTCCTTTCTTTCTCTCTTACATCATCACCTATGGGCAAGAGGGCATCACAGATGGGTGAACAGGCTGCCACCACTGGTGGTATGGTGGGTGGAACCACCGGCACCATGGCTGATGGTTATGCTGGCCCCACTAAGTCCTGTTATTATTATTATTTTGCACCATTTACCTATCCCCGTTATTAGAATAATTTTGACTTGTTTATTGTTTTTATACTGTCTCCTTTTTTTCAACACCTTTATCTAATGTTTGTTAAAGTATATTATCCCTGCATTATCCTTTTTCTTTACTTCATATTTCTGTAGCTGACTTCCTCCTGTTTGTACTCTCCAGCTTTCTTCTGCTTTGTTAGTAAGCTTTCCCCCTCCCCATATATATCTTGTGGTACTGTAAGACTAAGACAACAGATTTTTGGTATTGTGAATATAGCAGTCTCATCTAAGGTATTATTCACCATCGATGTTTGTTGAGAATGTTTTCTTGCTCATGCTCAAACATTCAAAACAAAATAGTGGCCATGGTCAAGGACCCCCCTTATTTTGTGTTATCCATTCATTTATACAGAATACCAGTAGCTTCCATGACAATGCAGCATGACAGGAAAGTATGAGATTGCTTTGCCTTTGCCCACCAAGACCACCTGTCCTTCATTGACCATTCCACCCCTTCATTGCACTTGAATGACTCATAGTCATCATAAATCTGGCCCTCCATTATGAAAGCTTTTAGATTGGCATGACTGCCTACCTTTTCTAACATTGTCAAGCAAGAACCCTTCCAAAGTGATAGCTATGATAAAAGATACTGCGAACCGAACTGTAGTGGGATATTGCGGTTAAACTTTGTTAAAAAATAATAATAATTACTTAGGAGGTGAGTCTGGCATCTAAAATGTGTAATTTTGTTTTCTAGGCACACAGACCTCTAGTGCCAGCAGCATCAGCAGCACCAGTGCAACTGAGGTGGCCCAGAAGGTGGCTGGAGGGGGAGTCCCAGAGGTGGCAGGGACGGTTGGTGGTAAGTCACATTGCTTGCTTATTGACAAATTAAGTATACTGTACTTGTTAAGTGAGGCAGATATCCCACCCATCATCATTCATCACCCCCCTACACATGGCATTTCACCACCCATGACCTAACTGCAGCATGGTTCAATTTGGCACTGCAGTGTTCACTGTACAATGTACGTCTGCTTCAGTTATTGAGGCATTACAAAGTTTTCAATGAAATTCAAAATGAAAACAAAGTGTGTTTTCCAATGCGCACTAAACCCCATCCTACTAGTACTTCACTATATTATTCTTTCCTAATTTCTGTCCCAACCTACCAAAAAATTGAAAAATCCATTCTTGGCATGTGCTAGATTTTTCTGTACAAGTGATTTATGTATAGATAGTTCATGGCTTCCACAATGGATTGACCCTTGTTCAAAGCTACTTTGCCACTATATAAACAAGTGTGTGCCCTGAGCATTGTTTACAATTTCTCTTCTATATTTTTTATTTCTTAATATAGCTCGCCATCTCGGCAGAAGATAGCAGTCCGGCTGAGTCGACGATGGATGGAGGCCATCCAGGCCCAATATCGCTAGCTGGTGGCTCTGGAGGAGGAGGAGGCATTTACCACTGTCCTGGGCCCAAGTACTTTCAGGCAGCGGCCAGCGCCTCCATCCTATCCACATAATTGGCAGTGCTGTCAGGGGTGGGCCTGTTGTTGTTTTTATTGTTACAAAGATTTAAGGGAAATTGTTTATGCCTTAAATTTGTCTTTGGTTTTTTACTTTGCACTGATGTATACCAGTTAGTTATGCCCTTGTACTACTAGCCTCGGTAACTACATTGACTACTAGGGGGGTATGCCTATGCTTATATTGCCTACAACAACCTGTTCTAAAAATCTTAATCTTAAGTAGAAATTAGTTACTAAACAAAATAGTTCTCTTCACTCCATAGTTCTCATACCTGAATAGATGAAGCAATGGCTGCTAACTCTCTCAATCTTCTAAAGTTTTATTGCAGGGTTTCCCAATGTGCCTTCCTAATGGTGTGGTAGTATTAGCAGGCTAGTTTACGTACAGGTTGGACATCACAAGCGAGGTCCCACTCACACCTAAGTGAAATCCACCTATATTAGTAATCAGAAGGATTAGCCATTGCAGGAAACTAGAAAGAAAACGGAGAGTTAGATGGCTATTTCTTTATATCATAGCTTATCAAAGGCTGAGACCAGACTACCACCATGACACAAAGACCTGATATTATAACACAAACTAGCAGTAGTAACTTCTTCTGAGAAATGGGGAGCTAGTATATATTTATTAAATAACAAAAACAACTAAAGCTAAACTTACGAAATCCTCAAGTCAGGAGAAGTGGAATCAGGACAAACTTAAGCATTTACACAACACAAGGCCTGAATGATGATGTTGAAGAATTATGTTATATATGTAAATTATCGATCCCTTTTATGCATGGGTGGGTAAGTGGGGCTGGTGTGCGCTATTTCTTAGGTAATAGAAGATCCCGCAGTGAGTTGGTGTCGCATACACCACATCTACTCCACAAAATGTGTGCTCCATTTATTGTGTAAATTCATGAGTCACAGCTCATTGTATATCACACAGCTTGGCTTGGGGGAAGAGGGTAAGGGGTTTGATGAATGGATGGGAATAGGTAGTTGTGGAAATCTGTGACAAAGACAAACACTAGACAACAACAATATTCATCAAGTAGATGAGAAGCACATCATCATCATCGAATCTGTTGTGGAAGGAAAAGAAGGAAAGACAGTTCAATTAAATGCAGGAAAACAGTTCTTCAGCCCCGCGGCCCAAGTTATTATATATCTAAATGTTCTGTCATCCAGGTTTGTAAAATTCAAATTTATGGAAGCATGCTGTGAACCCACACTGTTCCGAAAATTCTGATTGGTAAAAGAAAATTATGATGCTGTATATTAATGCCAAATTGGGTGGTGCATCTGCATCCTTCTTGGAATGTTCGTCTTCTTGGGTGCTTGGAAGAACCGGTCCGGTCCGGTAAGGTAAGCAGGAGTGTTATGGAGCTTTCACCTTTTCTGAAGGAGAAGAGAAGGCCTGCGGATTGTAAAACAGAAACAATATTGTAGAGTCAAGGAGAAGGAAAGAAGGTAAGATTCATGAGGAGTGTACCAAGAGGCAGAGCAAGAACATACGTGGCTGCAGTCATTCATTATGACTCATGTGCGACTAACTGAGAAGTGACAGCAATTTTTCAACCAATCCCTGGCAAGGAGCTGAATGTACCGGGCTGATCAATCTCACAATTGTCATAATAGCATTTAGCCGAATGTGTCCATCATGTCATGATGTGACATCACATGTTCATCTCCAGTAACTACAGCCCTCCCCAGCCACAACCACAGAACAGAAGAGTTTTTCATTTGAGCCAGCACACAGCAGCATTTCCCAAATCAAGGCATCGGTCTCTAGTCCACAGAGCTGAGTAGGCCTCTCAGAGTCATCATCATGTTGGTTTCCCTTTGAAGTTGATAAATTCCTTCTTTTGGCTGTTGAGGTAGTCCCACTCTGAGTCCTTTCTACGAGTAACAATTCAGTTTGACTTGGTCCCAACCATAATGAGATTGAGAGAGATAGACCTGTAGTGGACTGCTGTTGATGAACAAGATGTGAAAAGGAATTTGAGCATTTTGTGTAGATTTGTGTTTGTTAACTAAACTGACTAATCTGGTCTCTGAAGAACCACAAAATAAAAAGTACAGCAGGGAGTGGACTCTGTGTGTAAATCAAGTGTGAGAGGGTCAATCACCTTCAGGCAAAATCACCCATCAGGCCCCAGACTTTACAAATCATCAAAATCAATCATCACTTACAATCACTCAATAATATATCCCTCATTGGTGCAATAGTTACCTGTTGCAATCCAAGCACGGTTGTATACAATTGTATCTCCTCTTTTGATGATAGTCTTGTAAATCAAATGATCTTTACTGGGGCAGCCTTGCTGGAGAATGAATAAAAGAAGGGTAGGCATGGAACAGAGGCAAGCATTGCCTTTAATGTCCTTGAAGGGAATGGGGGAGCTTCTTCATTGCACACTGGACCAACTCCAACGCGGCAATACATGTGCCTAAAATGGTGGGACTTCATAAGTCAGACACAACCAAAATGTATAATGTTCTTCTAGCTATATCAATTTTTTAAACATTTTTGGCAAAGCAGTTTGGCAATAGTTAAAAAGGTCTCTGGAGGGCCTACTCATTCAGAGATGTAGAGTTCACCCTCAAACTCAGTTGGTTCACCCAGAAGTTGATCAGCTAATGCACTTGAGTCTGACCAATCCCCCTCATCCACTTCCTCATTCAGAAACATTGTAATTGTGTGGTATGATCTGTTGGATTATTTTAATCATGGTCAATCTCTCCCCATTTTGAGTAAGGGTGGGCGGAATTTGCGAAATTGACTTTTGTAAATTATCGCGAAATTGCACAAAATTTCCGCGAGCATGCGAAACTTTCGCGAAGATGCAGAGATTGCTTTTCCCACCCGTTCGCGATGTGTTTTTGCGTGCGCGCGGGCAAATATATCTCCAACTTGCTCATGCGGTCGCTAATGGGTGCGGCCATCCTGCTTGCGATGCTTATTTCCTGTTCGCAATCGCAATGACGTGTTTACGATCGCAAACTCTCGCGGGATAGCGCAACCGGCTACCAACAATCCAACATCTTGTGGCACGCGCACATGGATAGGAAAACTCGTCGGCAAATGCAGGGACTCGGTAAGTCACGACCGCGAGCGCGAGAATGCATTTTTAAAGCGCAAACAAGAAAAATACTTCCGTTTTGTGGCAGGTTACGAAAGTTTTGACATTTTCACGCTCTCTGTGGAACGCAAAAATGTCAAAATATCGCAAATTCCACGAGCGGAACGAAATTTACCGCCCAGGCCTAGTTATGAGGCAAGAGACTTGTCTTTCTGACTGTGACAACTCTGTTAGCTGTAGAGAACACCTGCTCAGCAGACAGACTGGCTACCTGACAAGCCAGATACTTTATTGCTAGCCTGCTAAGCTTTGGCCATCAGTGTTTCTTCCCATATCAACAGACCGATGGCTTTTGATCTATGTAGACCTCTTTTGGGTCATCTGCATAGTCCTGGAACAACCTCTCAATGGTCAATGATACTGCCACTTGCACAACATCTTTTGCCTTTAGCTCTGCACTTGACTTAAACCCTGCCACTTGAAATCAAGCTATTGCAGAAGTTACAATATAACTTCAAACTGTGGCGGGGTTACAATCTTGCGCATGCGATGTAAAAGCTGCGCGTGGTAAAAACCGCGTTGTAATGGCTGTTCCCCTGTGGCACAGATCCACTCTTTGGATGACACTATACCTCTTTGTAGCCTTGGATTAATAGCCAAGCGAAGGATTAAGCTCTCAACCAACTCATGCACTTTTCCGTTCACATCGGTAAATCTTTGCAATGCCCTTTTTGAAAAGGCTTGCAGCAATTAGTACAGCTTGGCTCATTGAAAGGTCCTCCTTCCTGATTTCCTTTGTGGAAACCACAAAAGGAAGTTGCGTCTGTATCAGGCATTTGACTAGGCCTATTTGCCCACCTCCATGGTCATGCTTTTCCCAATTCCATCCCCTCCTCTCTGAATGACATAGTCATTGATTGGTTTGTACTGCTCAAACATACATTACAACATGTAATAGGTCAAGTTCCAACATGTTGGCACCTCCTGAATGAGGGCTTTACTGGTACTCTATTAGTATGCTAAATGATCCTCAACTGCTTTTGGGCTTTAAAGGAATGGCCGAAATGAGTGCAGATTTGTCTGCAGGTAGTTAGTATGTCACTGACAATGTCTTGTTTTTCAGGTTGACGCAGTGCACCAAACACAGGACCCTGAAATAGCCACCATTTGTCATGGACTTATCTATATTACTGCCATTGACCGTGGCAACAAATTTAATTCTAAGACCTCGAGTTCACAGCCATTTAAACACCTTATTGTTAAAGTCTCCCAAGATGTTTTCAGCTATATAGGATTTCTCCATGGTGAACATGGCTACCGTTGCATGCTGCTGAATGCCCTCAAAAGTTTCTTCAGTGCTACAACCTGTAGATAACTGTTGCCTTACCCCCACAAAAAAGGTCCAGTATGCACTGATACACATGTAATCAGTTGTGGGACAGCTGTGTGACAACTGTTCCACATGTCTGTTGTCAGGTGGATAGTGTGAACAGCACTGTGCTGCAAAGATTGTCCAACCAATTGCAGCACATCGTGATGGAGTGCAGGAATAGCAACTCTCGAAAGATTGGTCTGGCGGGAACCTTCCACTTTAGTCAGATGGCCACCACAAATTCTAAAAATACCACTCCTTCCACAAAAGAAAAATGGAGATTCACCGTTTTAGTCGGCTTTGTTGTACAACGGTGCTGTTGGGTGGTCGCGTTTGTAGAGCCCCTCTTGCCTAAACATGCCCATAATAGTGTTTTCTTTTCTTCTGCCAATGACACAGGTGACTTTGGGAGAGAACCAGGAGGTGGTAGACTGAATGTGCATCTTGGGGCAGACACTGTATGCTGTGGTGTCTACATCTGACTCTGACTGGTGCACTTCTGGGGACAGGACTACTTTGAGTAAGATGTCACACTTTTCTTCCTCATCACCTTTCACCATGATCGGAACTGTTTTACATTCATCACCACCACCACATGTGCCTCCAACTGGCTTGCATGATGTTTTTTTCAAATGGATTGTTTGGCTTCCAGTACAATAGTGTGAACGAGGATTACCTTGATGAACACTCTTGTAGCAAATGGAGCATATTGCCATGTTGTCCTCCTGCTTGCTAACCATATAAAAGACCAAAACTGGGGAGGAGAACCTTTTAGTGGGTCAATGGTGCTGCTGCCAATGTCCAAAGAACAGTAGGTATGTGTGTGTGTTGACAATTGCCTCTCTGCTTTGCATACTTTGACTGAGGTAATGGTGAATGCAGGTCTCAGTGGGGGCATTACAAATATGGAAGCTGGCGATGGTGATTGCTGTGGTACCAGTGCCACATGCCTCAGAGCAGGTTGATTAGGAAGAGTAATGTCAGTGTCCTCTGTGGCAGTTTCCATGACAATGATTGGCTTGTCAGCCTCATCTTCTTCCAAAATTGTCGGGCTTTCAAGAACTATCCTTTTCCGGTGTCTATCATGGTGGGTCTTGGACTCAGCCAGGGTCCAATCCATCTCCAGATCATCAGAAGTTGGGCTTGGAGGAGATAGTGGAGTACCCTTACTTTTTCTTGCTGAAGATCGGGAAGTCGAGAGTTTAAGAAGATCTGCATCTTGCAGGAAGCTCAACCAACTGTTTTGCGCCTTCCACAGGAAGATATACTTTTGCTGGCTGCAGCTCCTATTGTCTACTTTTCACAGTTTTCCTGCAAGAACACATGCAGGCCTACGATAAATGCACACTGGCTGGCTACACAAAATAGACACCGACTACATGGTCAAATAACAAGCAAGGAGGCATGGACAACAAAAAAGAACAAATGCAGGCCTAATGCAAAAACACACTGGCTGGCTACACAAAATGGCCACCTGCCACTTGATCAAACAACAAGAAAGGAGTTATGGACAACAAAGAATAAAACATGCAGGTCCATGGCAAAATCCGACTGGCTGACTACACAAAATGGCCACCAGATACATGGACAAACAAAAACAACAAGCACGGAGGCATGGATAGAAAAAAACACATGTAGGCCTATGGCAAAAGCACACTGGCCTTCCACACAAAATGATCACCGGCCACATGGTCAAACAATAACAACAAGCAAGGAGAATAACAACAAAGAACACATGCAGGTCTCTGGCAAAAGCACACTGGCTTGCTACACAAAATAGTCACCTGCCACATGGTCAAACAACAAGGAATGAGGCATCCACAACAAAGAACACACACAAACATATGGACACTGACTACAAAATGGGCTCCGGCTACATGGCATGGAGAACAAAGACAAATGGTGGCCTATGGTAAACACACACACACACATACACACACACTGGTGGCCAGACAAAGCAGGCATGGTAAAAATTAAGTAAATGCTACCATTAATTCAGCAATGAAATACATGAAAATTAAGTGACTATAAAACTGTTACAACACACATCCTCCCAAGGCATCAAATATTACACCACAAAAATACACTTTCTGCAGAAAAAATTTAAAATACAAAAAAAGAAAACCCACATTTTTAATTTTACCCAATGTCCTCCCAGGCCTAAATAAAGTTTTAGAGCAACATATACCACAGAAACAGTTGTTTCATGTACCCAATGACAAGTTCTGGCAGGATGGCCCGTGGGCAGACTAGGCCACAGAGTAAAGTAAATAACTAGTGCAAATTTAACAAACATGGCGAAAATGTACTGAACTGTGCAACCAGGCTACCTTACAAAAGATACAAAATTAAATGCAAAAAATAACTAGGGTCCTACTCAAACTCAGGCCACCCACCACAACTAAATATAAGTAAAAATACATACTGGTGCATGCCCTCTATCAATCAAACACTACCATTATATACAAAGGTTTTTTGAACTCCCTTGTGCTATCACAAAAACAAATTTCTTAAAATCCAATGGTATATATGCAGGGGTAATGGCAGACAAAAAGAGTGATCCGTCCACCTCAAAATCCAATTGAAAAGGGAGCAGGAGATGGACAAAGCACTGAGAGGAGCTTTCTGGGATGTAAGAGGAAGTTGGAGACTCTGAAGCAATTCCTTCTTGTTGAAAAGAAAATGCTTTTCACATTAAAAAACAAACTCAATGGTCCATTGGAGTAGAATATTCACTTGAAAATGTTTTTTGAGTGGATGTAGCTACTTCTCAAGAAGGGAATCTGCTCAAGAACCAGCCAAGGCCACTCGCACTTGCCAGCATTACGAAAATGCTGCCAGAAGGCTCTGTGGTGACCGGAAGACGCTCTAGTGGCTGGCATATATTTTGGTGCTCACCAGCGTGCCCCAAAACAAGTCTAGGGCACGCCAATTGAAATATAATTCCACCGCTCACTGGAAGGCAGGATTTAGAAGGAGCACCGTGTTACAGGCATAGCATGGAGTTCCCAAATTCTGCCAACTCTATGAGCGGAATTATATTTGCACCGAGGCCAAGTAAAAAAAAAAAAAAAAAATCTCACATTTCTGTGATGTAAACCTCTGGAATCCACAGGAATCCAGAAAATTCCTACCACCCAGCATTATCCCACTTGTGTCGATAAAAATGGTGTGCCACATGTGGGGCTTGGACTAGTGCTTGCAGCAGGAATGGATCAAACCAAGGTCAATAAGAACCCATGAAAGGGTACTTAAGTTGACCTCTGGTTGATCCATTTCCGTAATAGGCACTAGTCGCAGCCACACAAGTGGCTCAGAGTTTTTATCGGTGCAAGTGCAGTAATGCTAGGTGGAAGGATTTCTGTGGATTCCTGCGTATTCCGAAAGTTTCCTTCACAGCAATGTAAGGAACATGTGTGATTTCAGGCATATTTTGTTGTTTGCGTGTCATTGTGTCTATAAAAACCTCACGGGATCCTTGCAAGGCACAATACCGTTGAATCTCTTCGTTGTCTAATTTTCAAAAATGTTTGTGGTTAGTAGGTTTCCATGAGTGGCGAATGAGCACAACCCCAAATCCTGGAGCTTGCTTATCATTCCAAGTAGTGCTTTAGGGTCTTTTGAGTCAAGATCTCATGGCCCACCCACACAAGTGAGGTACCATTGTTATTGGGAGACATGGGGAACTGCTGGCTGGTAGGAAGTGTGTGGCTCCCCACAGATTCCAGAAGTTTACCTCATAGACATGTTACAAAAGTGAATGTTTTCTAGCCAAAGTTTGCGATTTACAATACATTGTGGGTAAGAAAATTTTGAAGGACCCACGCAAAGCACATCACTCTGGACTCTCTCGGGTGTCTAGTTTTCAGAAGTGCCTGAGTCTTTTAGGTTTCCCCAGGTGGTAGCCTACCCAAGCCCAAAAAGTGCAGAAATTTACTATTGGAAGAGGGATGATACTAGAATTTAGCCGTGGCCCATGTGTAAAAACTACACCCTAAGGAGTGAGATATACTGTCACTTGCCATTTGGATGGGATTTCTAATTATGCAGGGGAGAAGAAAGACTGAGGCTTATGGGGTAAGGGTAGGGCGGATGTTTGTATGGGCCAAACCGACCCCATTATTTTATTTTAAATATATATTCCTGCCAGACAGTGGGCTTTCTGGCCCAGACTTTCCCCCATAGAACCTGACACCAACGATTTTGCCATTGGGGCACAAGAAAGCGGTGCAGGTGTTGCAAACTGGCATTGGTCAGACCCCCACCTCAAATAGGACAACCAGAGCGCAACACCTGCACCACTTTATTTTGCCCCAAAGGCAAAATCTCCGGTGTCAAGTGGACGGAATAGCCTTCCCCCACGGGGGGCATATGTTGAGTAACCTTACAAATTGGGACAAGCCTCCTACATGCCCCCAGTGAGACAGAAAGACACTATTGCCCCTTCTGGGGTGGGGCTATAGCTCGATGCCACGGTATGCCACACCCTCCTTATGATTGATTTGGCTCTGTTTTGAAATGATGTTTAGTGTGCTTTCTGACCCTGGGTGGCAGATTGGGGATGAATATCCCTATCTACCCCCCCAGGGTGGGTAGAATGTCTATTGGGCTGCAGGTTGGGAGATAGCATGGGCCCATTCTCATGGGGGCAGTTCCCCTCATAAAAAATACTGCATAAATGCAGCCCCTGGTGTCTAGTGATCTTTCTGTCATCAAGTGGGGCACAGTGGGAACATTGTCCCAATCGACTACTGAGGGGGTCATACAGACTGTGCCCTTTTGGAATGGGGGCATTGCCATGCCCATGGTGGGCAGTCCCCACCGCGACATTATATTTTTATACCTGGAGTCTAGTGGGCTTTTTGCCCGTAGGGGGCAGATTGGGGGTAACCACCCCCATCCTCCCACCAGGGAAGTAGAAATACTGTCACCACATTTTCTGGGGCCGTAAGGCATGGCAATGCCCATAGCTGGCATTCTTACCCTTACGTTTTGTTTTTATAATAAACCCTGGTGTCCAGTGGGCTTTTTGTCCCAGTGAGGGGGGTGGGGGTAATCACTCCCAACCACCCCCCTTGAGGCAGTAAAACTGAGTCTTTTTTGGGGTGGGGGTATGGCTATGCCCATGGTAGGCAGTCCCCATTCCTTTGTTTGTTATGCATATTATTGTCCCTGGTGTCTAGTTGGCTTTCTGTGCCCCAGGCAGAAGATTGGGGTGATCACCTCAAACCACTGCTGAGGTAGGCCAAAAAGACTGTTGTGGCCTGTTGGGGGTAGGGGCCTGGCCAGGCCCATGGTGGATAGCCCTTAGCCCTATGTTTATTTTATTATTCTATTTGTACTTGCATCTAATGGGCTTTTTTTTGTGCCCCTTCTGGGAGGTGCAGATTAGGGGTAATCATCTCAACCACCCTCCAGGGGGCAGAAAGACTTAAATATTGGGTGGGGGAAGCACAAGCACTTGTCTGAGGGGCCGCTCCCCCAATTCCCTGGTGTCTAGTGGATGAATCCCTGCTTGGGGAATCAATCATTCTCCTGTGGTGATCCCCAAGCATGGATCCACTGGGCAGGGATGCCATTGAGAAGGGGGAGGTTCTGCCCTTTCCAATGCTTCGTTTCCCATATCAATCAGTTCTGGTGGTGCTGAGCTATGGCCGAACACTAATGCAGTGAAAGTGAAATGATCATCATAACAAACAGAAAAAAAGCCCAGGCCGTTCAGGAAGCTCTTCCAGAGTAACATGAGCAAAAATCAAGAAAAGGAAATCCTCTGGTACAAAGCACCAGAGGGTCCTTTATATCCCTACCCAGTGTATGCCAATGTTTGACAGATGCACTGGGGAGGGCGTGTGGCCATACCAAAGGGGTTAATAAATAAATGAAATCATATTTACTGCATATTTATGTTGCTTAAGTTGCCAGTCGTTAATAATATTGTAATGTGCATCCATTTTGATTATCAATTAACTTAGCTTGACATTAGGCCTTAAATGAACATGCTTGCTTTAAACATTGCCAGTATTCTGTTTTCTTTCCACTCCAGGTGTGTTTTTGTGTCCCTTGTTAGTTAGAGAAAAGAGTCATTGACGTGTATCTTATTGATAGTGAGGCCGGGGAAAAGGGAGTTGCTGGCAGTCAAGATGGATGACCATGAAAGGGGCCTTCTGTACTGAGAATACCAGGAAAATGCAACAGTCAAGGACGACAGATATGTACCTAATTGTGTGAATACGGAAATTAAGGGTATGTGCTGACTCCCTTCAAATGCAGTTATGTGATTGTCTCCTGATGGTGGGAATGAGATATACATGTTTAGGAACCATCAGTTGTGCTTTAATTGGTGTTTCATAGCTAGTTAGTGTAGACGTTATCCTGACTTTGAGAAAGAGCAGATCTCTCCTACTGTTTTATTTCCTTGAGTGGAAAGCTTCATGCTGAACACTCTTTCATTTTCTTTGAACTTCTACTGAAGATCAAAACCATGCTTAAACCTTCCATGCTTCCTCTTCAGGAATCCCCGGCATATTTGCAAAGCTTAGAATAGGTAGGAAAAGTGTATTTATGGAACACCTGATTTGGATAATCTGTTTCCTTTATAAAGTGCCAGTTTCTTTATTGTATTTTATGATACTGAAACTTGGAATATTGGAAAATTTCAACATTTTGACTGCATTAATACATTTCCAAATTAATTGCTAAATTATTTACCCAGGCTTGAACACTTACTTAAAATAAACCTTTAAGGTTGATAAATGCTTTCTCGGTTGTTATGGTGAAGCTCCATTGTTTTCATTGATACTGAAAAGTACTTCGAATGTTAGTTCCCCCAAATTGCTCCAAATTGGCAATTAGAGGTCCATACGACCAGTAGGGGAGATTATTTGGTGATTTTACTGAAAGACAGAGGTCCAGGTATCCCTGTTCCATTATAACCTACTTTAAACTAAATAAAGGAAAAATTACTAGCATCACTGGACTCAAGCATTGTCTCTGGCCTTTTTCTCCTGGACGTATCCAGATTTCAATACCATTGACCATGTAGTTTCTCTCGTCTGACGTACTGTCTTTGCCAGGGTATTTTACATTTACAACACAGACATTAGCACACAGGTAGGTACCACCCTGTTGTGTCTATATTATAGCTTTTTACCTTGTGGTATATTACAATACAGGAAAATATTTCCCAGTGATAGTCACAAACTGGGTAGTTATAGTTAGGTCTACTTTTCCATAGGAGGGGCATTTTTTGGTTTGCTTATAACTTTGGTGTCGTTTTTCAAATTTTCACAAAACATTCCTAAAAAAATGTTTGTCCACCTCTGCTTGTTTCTAGAATGTTATAGGGTGTTTCATATAGAGGCGGCAGAGAAAAAAGCGGTGCCCCAAAACCAAATTTCGCTATTAATTTTCCATATACTTTTTTTAGAAGCACTGCACAAAAACTGCTGAATGGAATTACACCATATTTGAAGGGAAGCGCGAGCTTGGTCCAGAAAGCATGCTTGTTATGATTTGGTCTAGTAGTGTTTTTAAATACTAAGGTACAAAAATATTTTTACATCTGGATGTTTGGGTTCGAGGATCTCTAGTGTGAGTCCCTAGAATCCAATTTTGAAAAAAAGAGCCTTCTGATTGGCCTTAGGGCTTTATTTTTCTTTGGGCCAGTTTGCTCCCACGAGATACACGCTTCAGTTAGAGTGAGTGCTCTGATTGGCTGTCTGCAACATGCAAAAAAATGTTGCAGGCAGCCATTACTGGACTCTGGGACTTAGTCCCCTTTCTTAAGCTTAAGTTCAAAAAAATAACTTAAGGGGGCAAGGTAAGTATACCTGGCCCGTAGAACCTATGGAAAGGGTCCCAGAAGGAACCCTCCCCTCCAGTGGGCAAAAAAAAAATAATGATTGTGGCAATGAACTTACCTGGCGAGTGATCTTTCCACAGCAGGCATCTTCTGTTCGATGGTTTGCGGCCCCGCCTGAGCCGCGGAGAGTATCCCGGTGCTTCACAGCACTCCAGCAGCGACGTCGAACTACGCTGCTGCCTATGGGCCAGGAGCCAGTTTGTTGGGGTATGAGAGTGCTGGCGAGGACTTGAGCCATGCATCACAACCCACTGCGGATTTGAACTGTTTTATAATTTGCACAGGCACCGCTGCTCACTTGAGAAATTTTAGGCACTACAAAGACCAAGAAGCCACGGGAGTGGCCGCGCCCTGCGGGCGTGGTTTATAATCTAAAAACTGATGCCGAAAATTGCAGTGCCTGCGCTTTCAAAAGTCCGTTGCCCATGAAGAAGTGTGTTATCACGAAACGCGTCGGCAGTATGGACTGATTTCTGTGATGCTTGGCTTTTTCCTTGTTGGCGCCCTCCAAAAAATTATTGTGGCAATGAAGTTACCTGGCGAGTGATCTTTCCACAGCAGGCATCTTCTGTTTGATGGTTTGCGGCCCCGCCTGAGCCTCGGAGAGTATCCCTGTGCTTCACAGCACTCCAGCAGCGACGTCGAACTATGCCGCTGCCTATGGGCCAGGAGCTGGTTTGTTGGGGTATGAGAGTGCTGGCGAGGACTTGAGCCATGCATCACAACCCACTGCTGATTTAAACTGTTTTATAATTTGCACAGGCACCGCTACTCACTTGAGAAATTTTAGGCACTACAAAGACCAAGAAGCCACGGGAGTGGCCGTGCCCTGTGGGCGTGGTTTATAATCTAAAAACTGATGCCGAAAATTGCAGTACCTGCGCTTTCAAAAGTCCGTTGCCCATGAAGAAGTGTGTTATCACGAAACGCGTCGGCCGTATGGACTGATTTCTGTGATGCTTGGCTTTTTCCTTGTTGGCGCCCTCCAATAAATGATTGTGGCAATGAACTTACCTTGCGAGTGATCTTTCCACAGCAGGCATCTTCTGTTCGATATATATATATATATATATATTCACTGAAAAAACCATAGGTTTCAGGGGCGTTATAGTTAGCTGGACATTTCCCTCGTACAAAACCCT
Source organism: Triturus cristatus (assembly GCF_964204655.1). Lineage (NCBI taxonomy): Eukaryota > Metazoa > Chordata > Amphibia > Caudata > Salamandridae > Triturus > Triturus cristatus. The sequence goes on along the minus strand of NC_140585.1, from coordinate 1,293,901,285 downwards.
AGAAATTCCCCTGTTATAGTTAGTTCAGCTAACTATAACTTGCGCCCCCGCAATGCACTGCTGATGACGTCACATATTACATCAATCATGACATGGTCAGTGACATCAGTGATGACATCACTGATGACATCTTAAATGACATCACTGATGACATCACTGATGACGTCATCCATTGAGTATGTGTTTCTGAACAGGTTTAATATGTTTAATATATATAGCGAAAGGCCGGTGGAAGAATGAGTGGGTGTCCAAGTGTGTGAATGGATGATTTTCTAGGTGCGTAACTGACTCTATAAGTGAGTCCTTAAATATATCTTACTGCAGACTAGTGACTAAACTGTGTGAATGTCTGTATCTGTCTATCTGTTGGTGTATAAAAGGCTGCATGGTTTTGTGAATAGCAATATGAGTGTCTCTATGGGTTATTGATTGGTTGTCTGAGTATCTGTATGGGTGCCTGAGTGTATGTGTGGGTGGGGTGTGTGTGACTCTGTGCATAGATGTGTGAGTGGGTGATTCTATGGGTGCATGGTTTTAAGAGTGCAACTGTGATGGACTGTATGGTTGGGTGAGTGTATGTAAGGGTGTGTTAGTGATTGAATGTATATCTCAGTTGTACATGTGACAGTAACTACATATGTGAAACACAGTGTATATGTTTATAAGAGTAAATAACTATCTATATGTGAGAGTGTGTGATTGCGGGACTGGCTGTATGGATGAGTGTGTGCTTGTACTAGTAATTGAATAAGAGTGTCAACATTTTTTTGTATTTTTATGAGTAAGTGAACTTGAGTGTGTGTAACTGTATAGGTGAGTCAATTGGACTGTGTTTACTTATTTTCACAACTGACTAGGTGTGTCAGTACCTCAATGGATGATTGGCAGTGTGTTAGTGTCTATATATCTGTATAAATGCATATGATAGTCTTGTATGGAGTGACTGTAAGTATGAGTGACTGTACAGGTGAGTGAGTGGAGGTGCATGTAGACCTAAGAGTCAATGCGTGGGTATGTAGTTATTCGTATTGGAGCATCTATGGTCTTCAAAATGGCCGTCTGAAATTTTGAGTTGGTGTATCAAAAGTTATACTAGGGTGTGAGAAGGTGTACTAATTTATCACATAGATGACGTCATTAGTGATGTCATCAGTGATGTCATTTGAGATGTCATCAGTGATGTCATGAGTGATGTCACTGACCATGTCATGAGTGATGTAATATGTGACGTCATCAGCAGTGCATTGCGGGGGCGCGAGTTATAGTTAGCTGAACTAACTATAACAGGGGAATTTCTAGGGTTTTGTACGAGGGGAATGTCCAGCTAACTATAACGCCCCTGAAACCTATGGTTTTTTCAGTGAATTTCTAAGGTTTTTTAAATGCCAATTCCTAACTATAACGCCCCTGAAACCTTTGGTTTTTTCAGTGAATTTCAAAGTTTTTTTTAATGCCAATTTCTAACTATAACGTGCATGAAACCTATGGTTTTTTCAGTGAATTTCAAAGGTTTTTTAAATGCTAATTCCTATCTATAACTTATCTCTGAAGATATCATGAAAAGCATTCTTTTTTCAAAGTAGGGTGCACATTAGTTTTGTGGAAAAGCATCTTTGTGATTGGTTAAGAAAAAGCAGTTTCAACGTGGAGTACATATCAAAGGATAAAATTTGCTCAGATCTACCACACCTGCTACTTGCATTTGGAAGGCACTGTTCGAACTTAAAACAATCGTCAACTTTTAACCTGCACGTGTCGTTAAATATTCAAGAAAATGTTACAAAAAAATATTGTTAAATTTACAAAAATTTATGAACTTTTAACCTGCACGTGTTGTAGAATGTTCTAGAAAGTGTGTTGATAGAATACGTTGCACTTCTGACTTCTATGTGTTGTTGAATATTAAAAAAATGGTTCATATGGAAAATTAAAAAGAAACCAATAGAAAAGTTTTGAAACCTAAAAGAATCAAGGAACTATTCTAATTTATTCTTTACATGTATTTATGTGTGCAGCAACAAAATTATAGACACAACAGCACTAGGAAGAGGAAGAAGCAGGGAGTGGGGGGAGGGGGGAGATGGGCAGAAGGCACACATGCACAATTAAGTACAACACACATATAGACTAACAATGGCCAAAATGTAACACACCAACAAGCAGCACAAGGCACACAACCCGCCAACATCACACCACTGAACGAGCATAGAAGTGAAAACCACGCTGCATTCATACAGGATGTGTACAAAGGCCAGTCGTTGGTGTTGTGGGATGTCTGCGACCATGGTCATCATGGATGAGATGCCCAGCATGTGGCACATGGTCGAGTTCACAGTGTGTTATGTTGCCAAACGGCTGCACCTCCCTTCCCACGAGCCCCCACACTTTTGTACGGTGCGCTGTTGTATCTCGTGCACTCGTACGGCACACCATTGTAATGCCTATTTGTGCATGTCCTGCTACATTCCAACTACAACATCACAGTGCCGTTTGGAGGTGGGGCATGCCAGTTTACAACATCAACTGCTGCGGCTCTTGTAGCAGGCCACACCAGAACACAGAGACACACTTACCGCACTTCCTGTACACGGACATGTCCGAGACACCCCGTTCCCCTTGCCGGATAGGCACACCCCTGCACTGACCTGTGAACCCCAAACCAGCACACGCCAGTTGTGCATGCAGGAGGATGCCTGCATAGCTACACATCCAGGCTCACTGCCAACGCCCAGGTGACAGCACACTGTGATGTTGCAGGGCTCATGCCTATCATGCTAAGACAATGACCACAGGGACACACTTACTAAGATGTGGATTTGGGGGGCTTTGGCGGTCCTGGAGTTGTTGAGATGAGTCTTCTGGCCCTCATGGGTATCCCTGTATCATGCTCATTGACTCTATGGTACCTGTGGGTGTTCTGGTGTGGCTCTTGGCTGTGTTCCCTTTCATGGTGCAGGTAGTTGTCCTGCTTAACACCAGCAGAAAGCAGATGTAAAATCCCTGGTGCTAACGTGTCTTATCACCGGAATTTGTTTCGCATTGCAATTGGTGTGAAAGTTGTGATGTGATTTTTTTCGTGTACAGAACAATATACGAACTGAGCAGTGTATCTCATCAAGATCCAGCACCTGACGCACCATTCCCAATCAATATAAATACAATGAGATTCCTTAATAGATTTTGTGTGTACACTGTAAGTGCAGCCAATACCTCAGTGCAATTCAATACAGGATTTTAGTATTTAGAATAAATCGGAAAGGTGCACCTCGTGTCTTTTTGCACGGGAACGGCTACTCTCCATTTCATTATCAGCACTTTAACGGAAGTAAAGTTGAGATAAATCTAACACACTATTCAGAAGTTGGTGCAAACTGCAGATATCACCAGTATTCCAGCGATAAGTGCACCAAAATGTAACACCATGGTGGACTCCATCAAATAACAGTAATAAGAACAAGAAAGAGTCACACAGCAGTTAAGAGAACAACCAAAAACGTTATTAATTTTTTTTTCAAACTTTATTTTTTATAATAATAAATATATAAACGAGAAACTATTTTCAAACTTTATTTTTTTATTAACATACATATGAACAATAAACTAATAAACAAAATGTAACAACAATAATAAAAAACAACAAGGCGGAACACTACTATGGGGACAATGGATGGCGACGACAGACCTGGAAAATAAGATAGATTGTTAAAAAAACAACAACATGGTATTCTCAACAAAATACCACAAGAAACAAATCACAGGTATATAAAATGTATACAGCTAACACAATTTTATAAGTTTAACTTACAAAAACTGTAAATGTTGCCGCTTTAAAATATTTACCGAATCTGAAGAAAATGTTTTGCAGAAGGCACCACACCAACAACGTTTTTCTTTAGTGGTGAGAATTTTTTTTACTATTTCCAAGGAGCAAACAAACACCAATGCCACCTTCGTCACTCGCAAGATTTGCCAAAGATTTCTGTTACGAGGAGATCCTAACAAAAAATACTCGTGCGGCACAGCAAGTATGATGAAACAATCTTGCACGAGAAGAGTGCAAACAGATGAGAAACACTCCTGTTCTGTATCTGTAAAAAAGAATCACAAATAAATGTATATTAATAACTTTCAAATTTATACTATTCCATTACTGTACAAACACATTTTATATAAAAACTGACTATTAAACTATAGACCTGAACCACAAGTGTGACGAAAATTAAAACACTACATGCATAGTGCATACTGCTTTGAAGCAGTTCATGCCCTAAAGCCTACCTCACTAAAAGACTACATGCTAACTGACTAAATGATTACAGTACTATAAGGAGACACACTGGGTGACTCACAGGGTGTTTGCTAGAAGAGTATGAATACTAACTAGGAAATAGAAGGTGTGAAACACAACTGTGTAGGTTATTAGAGGACTGCATCCATACTGCATTGGCATTTAAAGCAGTCCATGTGCTAAGGCCTGGCTCACTGCATGACTACTTGGGTACTGACTGAATGATTATCGTACAGCAAGGAGACTGCCTAGGTGAATTTATAAGTGCTGGGCTTTTCGAACAGGGAATAGATTAGTACTTGGTACTGAATGGGTCAATAGAGGAGTGCAAAGGCAGTGACAAGTGCTGGACAGTATGGATACTGACTAGGAAATTGAAAGTGTGAAAGACAAGTGTCTAGGTGGTTAGAAGACTGCATGCATAGTGCATAGGGGTTTGAAGCAATCCATGTGCTAAGGCCTGGCTCAGTGTATGAATACTTAGGCACTGACTGAATGATTAGAGTACTGCAAAGATAGTATCTTGGTGAATTTATAAGTGTTTGGGTTTTAGCACAGTGAATGGATTAGTACATGGTGCTGAATGGGTCACTAGAGGACTGCAAAGAGAGTGACAGGGTATTTCCTGGAAGTGTATGGATACTGAGTAGGGACTTGAAGGTGTGAAAGACAACTGTGTAGGTGGTTAGAGGGCTGCATACATAGAGGATAAGGGTTTGAAGCAGTCCATATACTAATGCCTGGGTCACTGAATGAGTACTTGGGTACTGACTGAATGATTAGAGTACTGCAAGGAGAGTGCCTGGGTGAATTTATTAGGGTTTGGCGCTGTGAATGGATTAGTACATGATGCTGAATGGGTCACTAGAGGAGTGCAACGGCAGTGTCAGGGTGTTTGCTGGAAGTGAACGGATCCTGACTGGAGAATTGAAGGTGTGAAAGACAAGTGTGTAGGTGGTTAGAGGATTGCATGCATAGTGGATATGGGTTTGACGTAGTCCGTGTGCTAAGACCTGGCTCAGTGCATGAATACTTAGGCAGTTACTGAATCATTAGAGTACTGGAAAGAGAGTGTCTAGGTGACTTTATAAGTGTTTGAGTTTTGGCACAGTAAATGGATTAGTACATGCTGTTGAATGGGTCTCTAGAGGATTGCAAAGGAAGTGGCGGGATGTTTCCTGGAAGTGTATGGATACTGACTAGGGAATTGAAGGTGTAAAAGACAAGTGTATAGTATGTCAGAACACTTTTATTTGAAGCAATCTATTTGGTACTTAGAAACTGACTAAATAATCAGACTACTTCTAGGACAGTGCTTAGGTAAAACTTATAAATTTTCAGTTCTGCCACAGTGAACAGAATAGTACATGGTACTGCACCTTAGTGTCAAACCCTGACTCATTTTATCAATGCATAAGCAAAGACTAGCTTCTAATGCTACTAAAACTTGACAACATGAGAGGTTTTAAATTAGTTATCTGTCAGCAAATACACGATGTTACCAAATGCTTCTCTCACAGTGGTTCTCAAATGCACACAGACTCACAGTGTAATTCTAGACAACAACCACTATACCTAGGAGTTTACCAAAAATCATTCACTACTGTGAAAGTGGTAATCGAACTGCACACAATCTTCATATTTCAGGACTGCACTTTTGTGTCAAAGCCTGACTCATTTAATCAAAGCATAAGCAAAGACTGGCTTCTAATGCTACTAAAACTTCACAACATGACCGGTTTTAAAACAGGTATATGTCAGCAAATACACAATGTTACCAAATGCTTCTCTCACAATACTTACCCAAATGCACACAGACTCACAGTGTGATTTTAGACAAGCAACATTATCCTAGGAGTTTACCAAAACTCATTCACTACTCTGGAAGAGTTAATGGTACTGCACACAATCTACATATTTAAGTACACCACATCAGTGTCAAAGCATGACTCATTTAATCAACGCATAGGCAAAGACGGGATTCTAATCCTACTAAAACTTAACAACATGACAGGTTTTAAAACAGTTATCTGTCAGCAAATACATGATGTTACCAAATGCTTCTCTCACAGTGATCCCAAATACACACTAGCTCACAGTGTGATTCTAGACAAGCACCACTATCCCTATGAGTTTACCAAAACTCATTCACTACAGTGCAAGTGGTAAGGGATCTGCACACAATCTACATATTTCACAACTGCAATTTACTGTCAATGCCTGACTCATATAATGAAAAAATAAGCCATAACTGTCTTCTAATGCTACTAAAACTTGACAACATGACATGTTTTACAACACTTATCTGTCAGCAAATACACGATGTTACCAAACACTTCTCTCACAGTGGTTCCCAAATACACACAGACTCACAGTGTGATTCTAGACAAACAACACTATCCCTAGCAGCTTACCAAAACTCATTCACTACAGTGGAAGTGGTAAGGGAACTGCACACAATCTACATATTTCACGACTGCACTTTAGTGTCAATGCCTGACTCATTTAATCAACGCATAAGCAATGACTGTCTTCTAATGCTACTAAAACTTGACAACATGACAAGTTTTAAAACAGTTTTCTCTCAGCAATTACACGATGTTACCAAACGCTTCTCTCACAGTGGTTCCCAAATGCACACAGACTCACAGTGTGATTCTAGACAAGCACCAGTATTCCTAGGAGTTTACCAAAACTCATTCACTACACTGGAAGTGATAAGGGAACTGCACACAATCTACATATTTCACGACTGCACTTCAGTGTCAATGCCTGACTCATTTAATCAACACATAAGCAAAGACTGGCTTCTAATGCTACTAAAACTTGACAACATGACAAGTTTTAAAACAGTTTTCTGTCAGCAAATACACGATGTTACCAAACGCTTCTTTCACAGTGGTTCCCAAATGCACAAAGACTCACAGTGTGATTCTAGACAAGCACCAGTATCCCTAGGAGTTTACCAAAACTCATTCACTACACTGGATGTGATAAGGGAACTGCACACAATCTACATATTTCACGACTGCAATTTCCTGTAAATGCCTGACTCATATAATGAAAGCATAAGCCATAACTGTCTTCTAATGCTACTAAAACTTGACAACATGACAGGTTTTAAAACAGTTATCTGTCAGCAAATACACGATGTTACCAAATGCTTCTCTCACAATCCTTACCCAAATGCACACAGATTCACAGTGTGATTTTAGACAAGCAACACTATCCTAGGAGTTTACCAAAACTCATTCACTAGTCTGGAAGAGTTAATGGTACTGCACACAATCTACATATTTAAGTACAGCACATCAGTGTCAAAGCATGACTCATTTAATCAACATATAAGCAAAGACTGGATTCTAATGCTACTAAAACTTCACAACATGACAGATTTTAAAACAGTTATCTGTCAGCAAATACATGATGTTACCAAATGATTCTCTCACACTGATCCCAAATACACACTAACTCACAGTGTGATTCTAGACAAGCACCACTATCCCTATGAGCTTACCAAAACTCATTCACTACAGTGCAAGTGGTAAGGGAACTGCACACAATCTACATATTTCACGACTGCAATTTACTGTCAATGCCTCACTCATTTAATGAAAGCATAAGCCATAACTGTCTTCTAATGCTACTAAAACTTGACAACGTGACTGGTTTCTAATTCTACCAAAATATAAAAACTGCACAGTTATCTGTCTACAAACACATGAAAAACACAAATGCCTATCACAGAATGGTTTCTGCATGCACACACATTGTAGAGAAAAAAAGTACTCCCTACACTTTAGCAGGAAAAATACATTAGTCTGATTAAAATCAAAATAGTCTACATACATCCCCTCACAATTAAATAACTCATCTTTCAAGTTCTTTTGTAGATTAAGGAGTATATCAATCATTCACCATATTTTCTTTTACAGAATCTCTGCACTGTGCACCTCTCAGCAAAAGCAAAGAATGGAAAAGTTTACCTTTCATTTTCCACACATATACATGTAAACATCAAATCACAATCTTTCGCACATAATCTCAAAAGCAAACACACATTTCTATTGGTTAAACATTTCAACCCTTTCCATCTGAAATACATTTCAACCCTTCCCCCAATCTGCCTTCTGCCTGTTACCATAGAAACAGGTCATGGAACACTGCACTGAGCTCACAGGTCACGAGTTCAGCACACAATGTTCCTACACAAGACAGGAAGTATGCTTGACTTTTCAACATATCAGCTTATCATATATAATGTTCCTTACAATCTGTTTTTGTTAACCAATAACAATCATACCTTTAAAAAACAAAAATATACACCCTACCTTTCAGTGTAGAAAGTTGTTATACAACCAATGATTTCTTGTCGTTTTTCAAAAAACATTGCCGTGGATCCGCGCATCCACCACGAGAGAATCCGTGCATCCAACGCGATAGGATGCGCGCACCGTGCGCGCATTTCACCGCTTTTTTTTTTTTAAAAAGGGGGGCCACAGGGGATCCTTCTGGGACCCACTAAGCAGATCTAGAGTGTCAGAGTATTTCCACTCTGCCCCCTTTATATCTTTTACACACTTATTCCCCTTCCATCTTCAGCCTCGCTTCTACCGAGGCAGAAAATGGCCGCCAACAGTTCCTGGTTTCGAATGTAGAGAGACGCTCGACAGCCAATTAGCATTCAGTGCGCGATCGGGAGGGTGCGCGCTCCGTTCGGGGAGGGTGTGCTTACGGTGCGGGTACAGTCCGCGGATCCTCCGCTATGAGGAAATATGAATTTTATGATCAGATTATGTCCCCTATCTTAGACCCCAACGGCTCCATGTACATGCTACAAGTACATGTATGTTCCCTCCAGTTCCAGTTATGAAGACGCAAATACATGTGCGTCCACCGTCAACATGTCCTCTTTCAGATCCGCCATGAATGGGTCGGATATTCCATTCCTAAGTATGAAAGGCCACCGACTTTATGTGGTTCACTTTCCACGTTTTACAGTTCAGGCGAGTAGGCCCTGAATTCTGCCATCAAGCCTTTTCCTGCCTTCTGCCTCTGAAAGCTCCAGTCTGAGCCCGCATCTGTATCCATGAACTTTGTCCTACTCCCTGCGCGGCTAACGGTGCCTGATCCGGCCTGTTGCCTGCCAAAAACTGTATTTCACCTTCAAGATTATCTGCTCCGCTCCTCATCCGATGCATTCCTGTCTAGTAGTTTAGGTAAACATTCTTCCAGCCACCGAGCAAAGGGCCAGGCCTCACTGTCCTCCTGCAAGTAATTCATAGCCCCTGTTACCATGGAAGATTCCTGCCCCCTCGCATCTCATGTAGACACTTAGACGCTTGTACACGCACTAACAGTCAGTATAGAATAGATTCCGTCCGAGAGACCTTTCCTTTTGGATAATACAGTTCTTTAAACATAAGATATTAGATATGATTTGGGATTAGGTTGACATGACCCCCCAGACTTCTGTCTCCACATGTAGAGCTAAATGTCAAGTCCCCTTCACCCTCTAGTTGCACGTCAATCACACGTCATGCGGCTGCGCACGCATCTCTGCCAAGTATTTCTGCTGACATTGCAGGATTCTCTTATGGATCCACCCACCTGTGACATCATGTTTAATGACGCTTCTAGTCTACGCCTATGTTTACGCCTTTTTTCATTACGTATGTGTATTATTATCTATATTATCAGCTGTTACGCCTCCTGCATCTGTCTTAATGTAATGCTTTTCATATAAATATCTTTACTTGTCAATAATGTATTGCCTTCCCTTCCTGAACCCTCGTGGTGATGGAATTTGATGCCTATGGTTCGAACCATAATTCCTTTGTAAAGGAATAAAGCCTTTCAGAACCTCTAATACCACGGATTCTGCCTCTTATTTGTACTGAGTTATTCTTACTAGACTTTACCGCATAAACATAGTACAGGTAATGAAATATTTACCACATAAATTGGCGCCCGAACAGGGACACTTTCTCATCTCACGCGCCGGAGGTGCGTTGCAGGCCCGGTCTCCTGCCACAGCTGGACGGACAACAACGCGTACCCACAGGATTTCCTGTATCTCCCTCCGGCCAAGCGGGGGTGACTGAGGCTGCGATCAACACCCAGACGAGGCGGTGAGAAGTGCGAAGTATCCCGACCAGAGCCTAGCTGAGAGAGCAAGATCCGAGGTATACAGAGGCCCACCAGGTTCCGAAGTTCCGAGTCGAGTCGAGTCCAGTCCGGTCCAGTTCAGTTCAGTTCCGAGGCCTTCCGTTCCGTGCTACCCGGTGAGTACCGTTGCCGGGGAGGCATTTAGACGTGCACATAGGTTGTGCCGGTCAAGACGGGTTTGGGTACACAAATCCGGTCTGCACTGTTTCAGCAGTGTATCTGTACTGTTTAGCAGTATATCTAGTATGTCTTGCATATAATTCAGTATTATCTAGTGTTAGTATTATGTCAGTAACTAGTTTCCTATTAGTTATCACCGTTCGTTAACTGTTAAATGTTAAATGTTTTAATACGTTCTACATATTGTGGTGTGAATGATTGTTCATTATTGTGTTTATTGTATTAAGTGTGTTCAAGATTAAGTAATAAGGTCTAAAAATGCCGCTCTTTTCAAAATTAAGACAGATCAAAACCAGAAAAGGGGTACTCGAAGAAGCTGTTCCCATTCCACCTAGGGACACTCCAGGGTACTTTATGTATCATAAGCATGGCCTAGATGCCGTATTATTTCTTGATTTATGGGTGGACTACACCAAAGATTTACCAGAAAGTCAGAGGTGGCCCGCAGCTGGGACCTGGGATGCAGATTGCATCATGAGAGTAGAAGAAGAATTATGGAAAAATAAAGCCAGACAGTCACAGAAAGATGCCATTGAATTATGGCGTAAAGAATCATATAGACGTACAGAAAAAGCGCTCAGACAGGAAGAGAAAAGTAGGGAGAATTCGAATAAAGCCCGAGAAAATATATTAATTGAGGAAGGTACCCGAGTAAAAGCAGAACAAGTAGACAGACAACGAAACACTCTTATGAATGGTATGTATCCTCTTCTGGCCGAAGGGTTACCTCAGGCCACCCCGGAAATACCGAAAGACTTGACACCTCCATTACTCCCGATAAAAGCACATCCCAAAACAGCAAAAGATGTTTTCCTTTCTTCCTATTTAGATGATGTAGCTCCTGAATATGCTAATGTTCCGCCACACACACCGCCCACCGATGGTGCTCAACGCCAAGATCATCCGTCTGTATCCCCGCAACAACAAACTCCTACGCACATTCCCACAGGTCCATCTGTTTCTACCGCTTTTCCTACATCTACAGTTTCTATCTTACATCCAACAAATCCTTTCGTGCCTAGCACCTCAGACGGTGCGACAGGAGGTACGACAGAAATTTTTGCCACGCCACCCCGAGGAAATAAATTATCCCTTAGAGATTTAGCATACGAACGTACACCCCAACTAGCAACTTCCGACATGTTTAAAGAGCATCTAGTGGATTGTAGATATGATCCTGTGCCCGGTAGACGGGACGGTATGCTGCTGTCATCACTACGTATACGACGAGCTTCAAGGTATTTAGCGACGCTACCAGGAATGGTGGCACATTTAGACAATATATATCACTTTGTCCAATCAGGACGAGGCCCTGAAAGTATTGACGAAGCCATGGAATACCAGAAAGTGGATGTACAGAGACAACTGTTACGCTTCTTCATAAACTGTGTGATCAGAAACCAAGACAGGCCTGAGGTAGAGCAGAAGGAAATGCAGGTACTTACCAAATGGGGTCAGAATATATCAGAAGGGAAACATGATAGACAGACATGTATAGTAGTTATGTGCCGAAAGATCCGCAAAGAAGTAGAACGAATACATAAAGAAAGATTAGAGACAGACCAACATGAATCAGAGGGAGAGGAGGACGAAGAATCAGAAATGCCCACAGGACACTTAGAGACAATGGCTTATGTAGGTAAAGGAAGATCTTTTAATAATACCAGATGCTTTAATGATCCGATACGTCCGATACGTCCAGAATGTAACAGAAATTTTCAAGCCCCTATGTTAAATATAAGGTCTCCTGAACACCTATTCCAAGCTGCTGATAAACTACTCCGAGACCAAAGGGGGTACCATATGCTCGATTCCATGGATGAACAAGAATTAGCCAGGTCAGCAGTACAATGGGCTGACAGTCCCGGCAAATACAGTGATGATGCACTAGCACACACGTTTTTGAACCTTGCCCCAGACGAACAACGATTAGCTGGTATATACATGATTCAACACCTCCTTATATTATATAAAAGCCAACACTCCGATCCTGGACCCCTACCTGACATATTGACAGAATTACTCACGAATAAATGGAGAGGTTCAGGTACTGATCTAATTAAAGAAATTCTAGAATTTCGAAACCAGTATATAGTTTTCGTATGCCCAGAACATGTTCCAGTTCCCACTATGGGAAGAAAAATGTATCACATAGATAGACAGAATCCCTTACGCGAAGTACACCCAATCAGAGGTGAAGATAATACCTTTAAACGCGTGTTTGTGTACACGCCTATAACTAAAATTGAATTATTAGAAATGAAGAAAGTAGTACCCAGCCATGACAAGGATCCAGCAGGTTTCCACCATGAGATAAAAGACATGTTACTCATGGGAGAGTATACCTACCCCGACATTATGAAAATATTAAAAGTATTAATGCCTGCCGGTATTTACGAGAAACTCAAAGAAAAGGAATGGGAGGTGGGAGACCAAAAGATAGATTGGACAGCATTAGAAAACAAAGAAAAGGCTCGAGCTGCAGGATCAGGGCTTGGGGAAAAGACTACAGCACTACCAGGATTACTAGTGCAGGTACTGCCACGTTTATTAACTACGAAAAAGGAGGACTGGGGTGCAATCTCAGCCTGTAAACAAAAGCAAGATGAAGACACTAGTGATTTCTATTCGCGATTTGAAAAATGTTTTGGTATAAATAGTGGCATAAAAGCAAGTAGCGAGTCATATCCACATCTGTTTGTGACAAAATTAGTTGAAAATTCCCTACCGCAAGTTAAGAATAGAGTATTGAAATTCGAGAGTACCTGGCAAGGTAACACCCCGTCACAGATGTTACAGATGTTACAATATCACCACAATAGAATTAGAGAAGAACAAGAACATGAACAAAGACGTATGAAAGACACGAAAATGAAAATGCTTGTGGCTCAGTCAGTTCCAGCTATGGTCATAAAAAGGGTGATTCCGCAGGTCCGGCGAAAGGGACATGCAACTATTGTAAACAACAAGGTCATTATATACGCGATTGTGCAGTTCTGAAACATAATATCGCCACGGGTAAAACCCAGGAAAGACCACGTCCACCTAGACAGGATCAGAACCAACCACAAATCCCTCAGCATGCACAATCTAGGCCAGCTCCGCAACAGGCAGCTCCACAACAGACCGTAGCCACATCACAGCAGCAGCCTATTGCTGCCACACAAGCAACAACGCAACAGATGTACCAGTATGCACAAACTGATTATCCCGATTATCAGCGATACACATGAAATAGCCTAGAGAGGGAAGTTGGCTTACCCCTTATCGAGGTTCCTGTAGATCAAGAGGGACCTTATGTACATAGTGAACTATTAGGGGAAGACAGAAAGTTTTTACTTGATACAGGGGCAAGCAGAACAACTATACGACGCAGTGAAGTTCCAGGGGCACCCCTCTCAGGCTCACAGAATATTTCCCTTGGATTCTCAGGAAAGCCTATCATTAATGAAGTATCGCAACCCCTTCCACTTACGGTTGGTCCATTGACACGAACTACAGATTTATTGCTTACTAAATCATGTCCAGAAAACTTGTTAGGTATAAAAACATTGAAAGCTCTAGGAGCTATAATATGTTGTTCTCCGGAAGGAGTACGATTATTTTTACGTGACTTCAAAGGTCACTACGTGTCCAGAGACATGGATCACCGGCTGCAGAATTTACCTACACATTTAAGGGCACAAGGCCCTACTGATGTTGGTTGCATGAACATTACACCATATCGAGTCACACTAAAAACAGGGGTGGTACTACCACGAATGCGACAATACAAGTTACCACCAGATGCTGTAGTGGCTTTGCTGCAAATCATTGACGAGCTCATTGCACAAGGAGTGGTTGTGGAAACCAACTCCAATGTATGTAATTCCCCGATAATTCCGATTCTTAAAAGAACGGATCTAAAAGCACCACCAGTATATCGATTAGTTATTGATCTGCGCGAATTAAATAAATGTATTGTACCACAATACCCTGTGGTCCCAGATATCTCTTCATTACTAACAGCTATTGATTCAGAAGCAACGTTCTTTACTGTAATTGATCTCAAGAATGCCTTCTTTAGCGTCCCAATAGATCCGGAAAGCCAATATTTGTTCGGATTCAGTTTAAATGGACGAAGTTTTAAATTCACACGCGCTCCTCAAGGATTCACAGAAAGCCCCAGCATCTATAGCCAAGCACTGAAACGAGAACTTGACAGTATCCACATGCCAGTTAATACTGCCCTGCTTCAATATGTCGATGATCTGCTGATCACCGCCCGAAGCGAACCTGAATGTGAAAAAGCGTCACTGACGGTTTTACAATTCCTGGCCGACAAGGGGCACAAGGTGTCCCCTTCTAAGCTGCAATTCTGTGTCCAGCAAGTTGTTTACCTTGGGCACTTGCTGTCCAAGGAGGGAAGACAGCTTACACCTGACCGCATCCAGTTAATTGCTAACATGCCACCACCCAAGACACAAAAGGAGGTGCGGGCTTTTATAGGTCTCACTTCATACTGTAGGCAGTGGATCCCTCAATATGCATTTCTAGCAAAACCACTCATCCAGTTGACAACACAGGAGGCAGCCACATCGACTGTCCTCCCTTGGACTCAAGAACATACGCAAACCTTTGAAAGCTTAAAGAAAGCTTTATGCCAAGCACCTGTTTTAGCAACACCATGTTACAGTAAGCCTTTTACACTCTTTGTTACAGAACGCGAAGGTACTGCCTTGTCAGTACTCACTCAGGAACAAGCAGGATCACACAAACCATGTGCTTATTTTTCTAGTACATTAGATCTCGTAGCTCAGGCTCTCCCTGCGTGCCTGAAATCAGTGGCAGCAACAGCTTTAGCAATCAGACAAAGCAATGCCATAGTATTAGGACATCAATTGACAGTACAAGTACCACACGCAGTAGAGGTTCTCTTGAACCGCACACAAACACAACACTTGACTATAGCAAGACTCACCGGTTATGAATTAACATTGTTTCAGCCACACATAGAAATCAGACGCTGTAATACATTAAATCCTGCCACACTTTTGCCAGTAAACGGAACAGATCCATTAGCACATGATTGTATTGAAGTCATTACTATCACGACGAAACCCAGACAAGACTTGACAGACATCCCTTTATCAGATCCGGACCTGACATTGTATGTAGATGGTTCATGTATGAGAACAAGTACAGGAGAGTTAGTGGCCGCTTACGCAGTCACAACAGACACTGAAGTCATTGAAACAAATTGTATTAACACTCTGTCAGCTCAAGCAGCAGAGCTCATCGCTCTGACACAAGCCTGTATTCAAGCCAAAAATAAGAAAGTCAACATATACACAGATTCACGTTATGCATTCGGAGTCGTCCATGACTTCGGCGTACTGTGGCGAGAGAGAGGTTATTTAACTTCTCACGGTGCCCACATCCAACACGGACCCCTCATTCAAGCTCTATTAGACGCGATTCATCTACCTACTGCAATATCGATTATGAAATGCAAAGCCCATACAAAAGTTACCGATATCATTTCTCAGGGTAACGACCTAGCTGACAGAACAGCTAAACAGACTGCTCAGAACCAGACTCATACAACTGACACGACAAAGACAATAGTTCCGACACCAACACATTGCATGACAGTTAAGGATCCCGCCCTTGATGTAATTGACATACGGACACATGCTACACCAGAAGAAATAAAGAAATGGACTGAATTAGGAGGGATCCAAACGGATCAAGGATGGATGACGAAGGGAAAATCTATATGGTTTCTTCCCGATTCCATGGTTCAAGTCATCATTAACACAATACATAGTCCAGCGCACCTAGGAGAAAAAGCTATGCTAGACAGCATTCAACACATTTGGTTCAACAAACACTTGCGAGCGGCAGCCAAACAGAAAGTACGTACCTGTATGATATGTTGTCAGTTCAACCCAGGTAAAAGCATTCCCGTAGAGCAGGGTGGATTTCAACCTCCCGATCACCCTTTTGAAGTCCTCCAGATGGATTATATCCAGATGGAACGATGTCGAGGATTCAAATATGTTCTCGTAGTTGTCTGTGCTCTTTCCCGTTGGACAGAAGCCTACCCGGTTTCAGATTACACTGCCCCGACTACTGCCAAACAGCTAGTTCGAGAATTCTTCCCACGGTACGGTTTGCCTCGTATCGTGTACTCAGATAACGGCCAGCCATTCTCATCCGAACTAATGAAACACGTTTCACTTCTGTTAGGTTATCAATGGAAATTCCACTGTGTCCGACATCCCGAGGCAGCAGGTCTCGTGGAACGCCATAATCAAACTCTGAAAATTAGATTGTCCAAAGTATGTAGAGAAAAAGGTGTCGATTGGATAGTAGCCTTACCAGTTGCGCTCTTTTACATGAGAATGGTAGCACATTCTCGAACAGGGCTATCCCCATATGAGGTGATCTTCGGTAGACCACCAAATATGTGGGGGACGCCTATACCTCGTAAAATCACTGATGTTGACTGTAATATGCTGACAGATTACCTGGCTTCCTTGATGTCTGCACTACAATCTTGTCGTTCACAGGTAGCTGCAGCTTTTCCCGATAACACTGAGGTGAAGCCCCATGATGTGGTTCCAGGTGACCTGGTTCTTGTGAGGAATTTCGAACGGAAGACCCAGCTGGAGCCCAGGTGGCAGTCGCCCAAGCTCGTCTTGCTGACCACAAGGACAGCCGTGAAGATTGAGGGACGTAAAGGGTGGTTGCACTCGAGCCATATAAAAAATTTTTATGGACTACCGTCCGATGTGAACACTCAGCCCTGCATTCCCTCACAGACAGACTCAAAGCTCCCCTTGGTTGAAAGGACGGAGAAGGAACTCTATAAACTGAAACTAAGGTCTAGCAAGTCAGACAATTTGATTGTTTATGTCCTCTCCAAGGTGAATCGGTTGAATTTGTCTCTGACATGTATCCTCTAGACCGAAATAGAGAGAGAAATAGACAGATACAGCTTAAAAAACATGTGTACTGTAAATCGCTTCGTAGTCACTGCATAATGACATTATTAATTTTGTTTTTTCTAAGTCTTCTGATCATCATTTCTAGTGTATTGCTACATATGTATTACCCTATTTCTAAGCGTACTTACAATGCTACTGCTGAACATTCTTTTAGCGAATTACCTCCGCATGAGTTGTCTTATAGATTTGCGCTGCGCAACAACACTTTCATAAGTATGTTACATCACTCCCATCAGACCAACAATGCTACCAATTGTTGGATATGTGGCCGACTCCCTCCCTATCAGAACTATAAGGGAGTTTTGCCTCTCTTTCCGTATCCGTTCACACACAATGGCTCCTATGGAGCATGGTTTAGTTTGATTAATTCCCTAGATTCAAATTCAGTCGTTTATCAAGACAACTGGGTATGGGGAAACCTGAACCTAGTTTTGCTTAAAGTCTGCTACCCTAACAAGGAGGGACTTCCCAAAAGAACAGGAACTGATCTAGAAAATGAAGTATATGGATTAGGTAACTTTACACTTAACCTCATGATTCTGAATGTTGAATCCGAAGCTACACCAATCTTGCCCGCTATGTCAGTATTTCCAGTTAAAGGTGAATTATGTGTAAGAAAGAATGGTTCAATACACATGGGCCATAGTAAATGTACCACTGTAATAAAATTCAGTGATCAAGGCAAGTCTACATTCAGAGCTTCTCGTCATTCCGACTTCATATGTGGCCAGACTGCATATATACGTTTACCTCTAGATTGGGATGGTACCTGTTACATAGCATTCCTTCTGCCACCTGTTTTCCTAGCCCCTCCTGATTATCACAGAAATACCCATTTAGTACACAATAGACAGCAGAGAGATCTCCCGATTGTCGATTACACTGAAACGGCATGGGAGCAATACACAGATTTCAATAAAGGTTTCTTTCCCTATATAGGTACAGTCACTAATAGTAAACTGATACGTAGATTAACTAGAACCCTTGAAGCAGTAGTGAATGAGACTACTTCCGCCCTAGGCAACTTAACAGAGGAGCAGTCTGCGATGCGGATTGTTGTGCTTCAAAATCGTCTTGTCCTTGACGTCATCCTGGCCGATAGGGGCGGAGCTTGTAGGGTCATCGGATCAAGTTGCTGTGTTTTCATACCAGAAAACTCGCCGTCAGTATATAAAGCCATAACTCGCCTCCATAAGATTATAAGCCAGATACACCAGAGTCCAGGCACCTGGACTTGGTCCGGTTGGTTCTGGAGCGTGTTGTCAGCCTGGGGATGGAGGATTCTATCCTTCCTAGGTATTGGCTTTCTCATACTATTCAGTTGCTGCTTATGTCTACAATGTGGGCCAGCGATTTGTGGTTTGTGTGCCACATCGTGTATCCCGCCTCCAAGTTTTCGTTCAAGATCCCGGAAGAAGAAAGAAGAACAAATGATGCTATATGAACAGATTGATGGATTGATGAAGATCGATATCTCCTGAGGGTCCGTAGGGGACAAGGAGGGAATGAGGAAATATGAATTTTATGATCAGATTATGTCCCCTATCTTAGACCCCAACGGCTCCATGTACATGCTACAAGTACATGTATGTTCCCTCCAGTTCCAGTTATGAAGACGCAAATACATGTGCGTCCACCGTCAACATGTCCTCTTTCAGATCCGCCATGAATGGGTCGGATATTCCATTCCTAAGTATGAAAGGCCACCGACTTTATGTGGTTCACTTTCCACGTTTTACAGTTCAGGCGAGTAGGCCCTGAATTCTGCCATCAAGCCTTTTCCTGCCTTCTGCCTCTGAAAGCTCCAGTCTGAGCCCGCATCTGTATCCATGAACTTTGTCCTACTCCCTGCGCGGCTAACGGTGCCTGATCCGGCCTGTTGCCTGCCAAAAACTGTATTTCACCTTCAAGATTATCTGCTCCGCTCCTCATCCGATGCATTCCTGTCTAGTAGTTTAGGTAAACATTCTTCCAGCCACCGAGCAAAGGGCCAGGCCTCACTGTCCTCCTGCAAGTAATTCATAGGCCCTGTTACCATGGAAGATTCCTGCCCCCTCGCATCTCATGTAGACACTTAGACGCTTGTACACGCACTAACAGTCAGTATAGAATAGATTCCGTCCGAGAGACCTTTCCTTTTGGATAATACAGTTCTTTAAACATAAGATATTAGATATGATTTGGGATTAGGTTGACATGACCCCCCAGACTTCTGTCTCCACATGTAGAGCTAAATGTCAAGTCCCCTTCACCCTCTAGTTGCACGTCAATCACACGTCATGCGGCTGCGCACGCATCTCTGCCAAGTATTTCTGCTGACATTGCAGGATTCTCTTATGGATCCACCCACCTGTGACATCATGTTTAATGACGCTTCTAGTCTACGCCTATGTTTACGCCTTTTTTCATTACGTATGTGTATTATTATCTATATTATCAGCTGTTACGCCTCCTGCATCTGTCTTAATGTAATGCTTTTCATATTAATATCTTTACTTGTCAATAATGTATTGCCTTCCCTTCCTGAACCCTCGTGGTGATGGAATTTGATGCCTATGGTTCGAACCATAATTCCTTTGTAAAGGAATAAAGCCTTTCAGAACCTCTAATACCACGGATTCTGCCTCTTATTTTTACTGAGTTATTCTTACTAGACTTTACCGCATAAAAATAGTACAGGTAATGAAATATTTACCACAGCGGCCATAGATATCACTAACTTTTTACCCTAATTTTCTCAGGAACTACTGAACAGATTCACACCAAATATGCAAAAGGCACGAGTCCGAACTGAAGACTACCTCCTTGCCAAATTTGGTGTCATTCCGTTCATCGGTTCGGGCTGTAGCTGCGACAACAGATCCTATGGGAAATTGCATGGGGAAAACGCATTTTGGGACCCCCTTTTTTCTCAGCCCCCGCTTCACGGATCACTGCAGCAAAACGTTCAGGGTAGGAGCGGAGCAGAGCTAGCCAAAAGTTTCGAGAATTTCACGAAGATTCGCCCATCGACGCCAAAGATATTCCCAATAGAATGTTGCGGATTTCCTATGGAAAATAGGTCCTAACTATAACTATCTACTGTCGACCGCCAGTAGATAATATACATATATATATATATATTCAATGAAAAAACCAAAGGTTTCACACATGTTATAGTTAGCTGGACATTTCACTCGTAAAAAACCAATGAAATTCCCCCGTAATAGTTAGTTCAGCTAACTATAACTCGCGCGCCCGCAATGAACTACTGATGACGTCACATATTACATCACTCATGACATGGTCAGTGACATCACTCATGACATCACTGATGACATCTCAAATGACATCACTGATGACATTATCCTTGTGACAGAGTGGTAGACCTCCTCTCACCCTAATATAACCTTTGATACAAACATTCAAAAATAGAGACTAAAATTTTCAAAAAAATGGACATACCAATAACAGTTACAACAACCTATTCAGTAATTCTAAGATCCACATACACATCCACTCATCCACCAACAATCCTATACAGTCACTCATACATGTACTCACACATCATATGTACTCATACACCTATACATCCTGTTACACAATGCCACTCATCCATAGAGTTACTCACACACATAGTCACTCATGCTAATAAAGAATCAAACATACATTTATTTGCATATACAGTTATACACACACCACCACACTTACTTTTACAGAAACTTACACATACTTAGTCTTTTAAACAATCACTTATAGAAACACATACTTATTCATACAGGAAGTCTACCAATCTCTCACTCTCACATATACTCACTTATAAACACCAATACTCACATATACTAGTTTAAAACATATGTAGTTACTTATGAAGACACTATTGAGACAGTCATTCACTCACTAACACACCCATGCACACACTCATCCACCCATACAGTCCTGCACACATGCTGTCTTCAACACATACAAACAGTGAGTCACTCATTCATGCATCTATGCACTACGTAATACCCCCCACCGCACCATGAAGACACTCAGACACTCATACTGATACTCAAAAAACCAACTATTAACCTATATAGACACTCATGTAGCTACTCACCAACCCATGCAGCCACTTATATACAAAGTGAGAGACTGATACAGGTATTTACACATTTAAACATTACTCACTAAGCCATGTATTCAAAAATATACACTTAATCAGTCAGTTATACAATCAATTTTTCAGAAACAAATCATCAATTTAGACACTTATATACTCATTTATTCTTCCATCGACCTTGAGATAGACATATATAAAACATATTTAATTTTCAGAAAAACACACATTCACTGGATGATGTCATCAGTGATGTCATTTGAGATGTCATCAGTGATGTCATGAGTGATGTCACTGACCATGTCATGAGTGATGTAATATGTGACGTCATCAGTAGTGCATTGCGGGCGCGCGAGTTATAGTTAGCTGAACTAACTATAACGGGGGAATTTCATTGGTTTTTTACGAGTGAAATGTCCAGCTAACTATAACATGTTTGAAACCTTTGGTTTTTTCATTGAATTTCTAAGGTTTTTTAAATGCTAATTCCTAACTATAACGTGTGTGAAACCCATGTTTTTTTCAGTGAATTTCAAAGGTTTTTTAAATGCTAATTCCTAACTATAACGTGTGTGAAACCCATGGTTTTTTCAGTGAATTTGCAAGGTTTTTTAAATGCTAATTTTTTTTTTTTCTTCTTTTTTTTTTTACATATTTTTATTTTAATTTTCTATCCTTTTTTAAAGACTATGGTTAAATTTTTAAAATTCTACAATATGTTTTTTTTTACATTTTTTATAAAATAAACAGGTAAAATTTATTAGCAATACATTTTTTCCTTTTTTTTAATTTTTTTTTTAGTGCGCGGACGGTAAGCTTACGGTAAGCGTACGGTTTACGCAATGTCCGTAATTTATCTACGCTGTTTGCGTATAGTTACGCAATTTGCGTAGCCGCGCGTACTCCGCGTGGGGCGCGTACGCGTGTACGCTACACGCGCACGTTACGCGGAAGTGTCGGGGAGTGACTGTTATGCGCATGAGCGCGAGCGCGTGTCTTTTTTACGCGCATGCGTACTTTTGCCGTAAGCGTACCGTAAGCGTACGGTAGGTCATGTGATCATGAAAAACAACTTTTGATTGGTTGAAACTACTTTCAGTTCTAGAACTCTCCTACACCACACCCATTCCCCTCATTTCTGCTTGTGATCCCTTTGGAGAAGGAGCTGGGTTGTCTTTGTGATACGATGGCAGAACAGCAGAGCTCTTCTGAGAGTGAGGCTAGCAGCACGACCTTGAGGCAGAGAGCGAGGAAACAAAAGACCTCTTACGTATGGGAGTATTTTACTTTTCCAGAAGGCCAGCAAAAGGTAAATGCACCCTTAGTGACTTGCAAGCTGTGTAAGCGTGTACTTTCAAGAGGTAATCCTGACAGGAAGTATTCCTTTGGGAATCACACCATGATGAGACACCTTAAGGATGTACACAGAAGGACACATGCTCGACTTACTGAAGGTAACCCTTCAGTAAATCAACCAAGCACATCCACAGCAGCTCAGCCTGGACCATCATCTGCAGGGCCGAGTCCTTCTTCTGCAGGTCAGGTGAGCCCTTCATCTGTGGGGGGAGCATCTCCTTTTTCTGGTCCTCTGGAAATTAACCCTCGGTTTGCGAGGGTTGAAGTACGGTGCGCCACTTGTCACGATCTAATTACTTATAGGGAGACCAGTATTTCCCTAGTGAACAGTAAAATAGATCAGCACACTTGTCGTACTGTCTAATATTCCCAATCTTTCTTTCCTCTGTCCCTGCATGAACACAACGGCTCTTTTAAGAGCCAACCTTACCTTTCATCTATTTTTTATATATTTTTTTTAAAACTTTTTTTATTTTATTTTTTTACCGTACGCGTACGGTACGCGTAATTTTTTTTTTTTTTTAAAAAACACTAAAAATCAATTATCATTTTACAAGGTCCATGAGAGACTACAATTAAAAACTGAAAATGTGATTGTAGAGAAGTGGAAAAAAGGGAACATGACATTATTGACTTACCATACCCACTCAAAAAAAGATTTATTCATTTAATTTTTTTTTAATTGCTTTAAAAATGGTTCTAGTTTTCGAAAATTTTCTATCTCAATCTGAAAAAAAAGAAAAAAGTATTAATATTTAATAAAACATTTTATAATACAGTACACATATTTACATATTTTTCAAAAAATATTTTTGCCTTTTTTTTGCTGTTTTCAGAAAATATTGCATTTCACTATAAATTGTGAAAGCAATTGCATTCATCATTTAACAGCAGGCAAAAAAAAATTAACAATCTCAAAGATTGTTTTAAAAAAGCCCACAATCTCTTTTTGCATAAACATAACTTTATAGAAATGCATAATATTCTTAAAAAATATCATCTAATATCAATACTTATTTCTTTAAAATACCGTCTGATATTTTTGTTTCAGAAGTATAATCACAATAATATATCTCAAATAACTCCACAATACATCTGGATCCATTTCCTTTAGACCAAATAGTAATTTTAAAATTCTTTTTTTGTTTAATTTCCAATGGTAATCCAATAATAATCTAAAGTTTAAATTGTACAGATGTCACCGATTCTCTGTAACATTTTGGTTCCCGAAAGATTAATTAATAATTAAATAAGTCCACAATAGAATTGTTTACTTTTCCGCATGGCCAAATAGTAATTTTAAAAATCTTTTTTGAAAAAATTTCCAATGGCAATCCAATAACATTCCAAAATTTAAATTGTGCAGATGTTACCGATTTTTTCTAAATTTTTGGTTTTCCAAAGTTTCCTTAAAAAATGGAAAAATTCCACATTACAATTGGTTACCTTTCCATTAGGCCAAATGATAATTTGTTAAATCTTTTTATTTGTAAATTCCAAATGGTAATCCAATAAAATGGTAAAATTGTTTTGTCCAGATGTTGCCAAATCTCTCTAAAATTTAGGTTTCAGGAAGATTAGATAGGAATTTGCTAAATCAAAAGGCAAACGTTGCTTAAAAATCAATTGGGAATCATTACACAGTGTCCAGCCTTTTTCACATTTAAGATAAACTGTGTAATGACCAGAAGTTACAGTAGGTCCATCATGGAAAATTATTGCAACTGTTACAAAAGTTTTTCCTGAAATTGATAATTGCTGTCCTGTAAACTTCTTTATTAAAGTATCCAATTTTGAACCATCAGCTCTACATCGTTGCATCATTAAAATTACATACTGTCTGTATTCCTTTAAAATTAATGTTGAAAACATGTCAGATTTACACTCACCGCATTGCATGCTATGATTAGCATCTTTAACTAATTTAGCAAAAGTGACTGTTTTACTCTCTGGCAATGTTAAATAAATAAACCTTTCAGAATCAACATTAGAGCCACATATATTATAACAGTTTTCACAACTATGTTCCCATTTATAAGAGAGACCAAACATATTTTCAATGGGAACCCCTTCTTCTTCCAGTACCTGAAGAAAATAAATCAAGAATTCCTGTGCGTCTTGCTGTACAATTTG
Organism: Triturus cristatus; assembly: GCF_964204655.1. Taxonomy (NCBI): domain Eukaryota; kingdom Metazoa; phylum Chordata; class Amphibia; order Caudata; family Salamandridae; genus Triturus; species Triturus cristatus. The sequence continues at coordinate 1,293,876,087 of NC_140585.1, read as the reverse complement.
AGAAAACTGTGTTCGTCCTGAACATACATCTAAAACTTTTCTAATTTCAGTAGCACTTTCTATTTGAGTTTTATCATTACTCAGCTTTTCAAAAAGGAGACTCAGCACAGAACAGAATCTTTTTCCCTGATTTACTATTATCTGCTCTTGCAAACTTTCCAGATAAAATGCAACATTCAGCACTACATTAGCGTAGCAGTTGACACCAGAGCTATTTTCAAAATAACATCCTACAACCTGTTCTTCATTTTCCTTATTCTTTTTGCTTGCAATTACATCACTCCTCTTTTTTTTCCTCCTCTCTACATCTTCATTACAGATATTCTCATTTCTCCTTTTACGAGAAACTACACGTTTCTCCAACACAGGATACTGACCTAAATGAGGAGCATAGCTTCTTCTTAATCTATTATACTCCTTTACACAATTTGTATCAGCACTAACTTTTGAATCATCAAAGTCTATCATGAATAAACCTGATAATGTTTTCACTCGTGACAAAGCAACATATGCTATACCTTCTTTGAACACAGTTGAACCAATGTTCACAAATGCACAATCTACAGTCAATCCTTGAGACTTGTGAATAGTTACAGCATATGCTAGCGAAAACGGAAACTGCTTCCTACGTACATATAAGTCTTTCGCAAGCATGAAACAAACTGAACAACGACAAATGTCTTTAACTTCTTCTATCTGATCAAATTTTATTTTTAAACATTCAATTCCATCTTTTTTCTGATAATTAATAAAACCCACAACTCTTCCCATAGCTCCATTAACTAAACCTTTTTCAACATCCAAATTTCTCCTTAAAAATACTCTACAGTTCATGCAAACATATAGATTTTTTTCTAATCCAGCTGTTTTGGAAATGTTCTTCTCTAGTGAATCCAATTTATTTTTCAGTGTGCCTGTTAATGTGACAGTAATTCTTCCATCCTCAATTTTGTCCACTGCTTCCAGTTTCCTGATATCTTCCTTTTCCAATTTCAAAAGCTCCTCATTGAATATTGAGCATTCACGTAGAGTTGGCATTAAGCAGATGACACTTTTGTTTTCTGCAATGTTCTTGTATATCTTCTCTGCAACTATTTCTTCCTTTGGGAATAAATTATGTAGCAGCCGACTCTGTAATGCTTTTTTGCCAGCTTCTGTGAGTAGTCCAATCCTGATATCTTTCAGAATACTTCCATATTCTTCATCGTTTGCTTGCCTCATATTAGTTGTAAGTTCCTTGTACTCAAAGAAGGACCAAATATTTGTATTACCGATGCTTCCCAATGACTTCTTCGTGTCTTCATGTGTCACAGTATTAAACACTGGTTGTCCTTTAACTGGAGTAAGTTGCAAAAGATCTCCAAAAACTATGACGTGTTTTCCTCCAAATAACACGTCATAGTCTGTCTTCAGAATTTGCTGCATTCTTAAATGCACAAAGGCAAGCATTAAGTTTGATACCATGCTCACCTCATCAATAATGAGAACTTGCATCTTCTTCAATACTCTTGAAACTTCCAAGCATGCTTCTCCAGTTAGCTTGTTGTATTGTATTTTGTTCTCATGCTCCACTGGTAACATTAGCAAACGATGTAAAGTGATTCCTTTTATGTTATATGCTGCTAACCCAGTTGGAGCAGTAACCACACAAGACAAAGTAGAATCCGTTTTTTGCTGTAGGTAGCTTCTGATGACTTTTATTAGGAAACTTTTTCCAGTTCCAGCTTGTCCGCTTACATACATCCTGATTGGATGAAATGATGTGCATGAGCACTCTTTTTTTTCATGTAGAAATCCGTGATCAATTTTTTTTCTGATCTCTTCATAAATTTGTTGCTGCTCTTCGTTCAGTTGTCTTTCCAAATTTTGTAAGTCTATAAATTCTCCTTGAGCTTGATTCATAGCCGTTTCCACTTCATTCATGGCTATTGATGCTTCATTTTCAACGATTGGTTGTCCTAGGGGATCTTGACTGAGTGTTCCTGAACTTTGGCTGTCCTGAGAACTGTCTCTAGCTATTTCTGCTGTAATTGTAGTTTCCTGTTCAATTTCTTCATTTAACATTTGCAGATAAGTTGTGAATGTATTGCATTGTATGCTGTCTTTGCAAGCATTAAAAGAATCTTCATAGCTTTGAAATTCTCCCAGTAGTTCATCCTCTGTACGCCATGGTTTAAACAGCTGTAAAAGAGCCAAGTAGTAAAATTCCTTTTTGTCAGTAGTGTCGCAACTCAGCTTCCGGTGATTTATCAAACTTCCTTTTGTTTGCTTCACCAAACATCCTTCCTCACCAATGACTTTATATTTTCCATTGTTGATGTCTTCTGCGGCTTTCCGTGAATAAATGTAGTTCTGCAGCACTTCATAGAGACACATGTTCTCCAGATGATGACTTCTCTTGGGATAATATGTGTCCAACATGTTTGATTTCAAAATATCTGTACTTTCTGGTTCATTCTCGGCCAAATATTCAATTTCTCCAACAGATTTAAGTACCCGATTTCTCATTGCTGTGAGGCCTAAACTTGCCCAAATTATTCTTCTTGATTTCGAGTAGAGACTTGCAGAAGATAACCTATCTGAACATTCGTAGGATCCAATTTCTCAATGCGATAACATCTTCAAACTGAAACTGTACAGCTTCATACTGACAGTTTTCTCGTGAGAAATCTCTTCCCACATTTCCTTCAATTCTGTTTTTTCTGATTTTGTAATGTAAGACGTTACATATCGAGCTACAGCAATGGAATTGTCAGCTACATATTGTATTTCCATGTTAGCGTTCCACATGGATAAAATCACTGGGTTGTAGTCATTTATATTTTTTGATTCTTCTTTTCTTTTAAGGTTGTAGGTATTCTTAGGTGATTTTCTTGTGATAGTATGTCTCACAGATGACATAAAACTGTTAACTCTTCCATTTGAAAGAACAGGTCTAGGAAATCCAAATCAACATTTAGTGTAGTATTTATCTTTGCTCTTGTATTTCCGTCGACAGTATTTTCCACACCGATGACTTTGGAAACGTAAAACTTGCTCCTTTAACTTTTTCTCTTCTGTGCTTTTTGGTATAGCACATGTTGCATATTCTTTAATGTAAGATAACACTGCTTCATCAGTATCTGTTCCAAACTTTGGGGCATCCTTGATCCACAACAGCATATGAATATGAGGAGCACCTCTTGCCTGGTACTCTTTTCTCCAAAAGAAATCCACTACTTCTCCTAGAGGTGGATTTTTTTTATTGCAGATGAAGGACATCATAGCCTCAAATCTATGATTGAAATATCTGCAAACATTAACCGGATCCAATGAGCACAGTTCTCCTGCTGTCTTGTATTCGATGTTTTTAATGTTTGAATTTGCCTCTCGTAGAAAATCCAGTAAATCATCCCAAGCGTACTCCGCACAGCTTAGGGTAACGAACCATGTTGGTGTTCCTAAATTCCGTAACATGCATTTTAATTCACCATGGCGTCGGTACCAATATTCATTTGTCCCACGCTGACAAGCCATCAGATTGATCAGTTCTGTTTCCAAATGATCATCTCGGTGCTGCACTTTCTCCATAAAATCCTTAGCAGACACATTTTGCAAATGTACTCCACTTTTTAAAATGTGATTTACTGCTTAAGACAATGCAGACAAGTCGCTTTCAAATAAAAGATGGAACAAATAAGGAATACTTTGTCGAAATCTGGGATCTTCAGCATATAGTCTTGTAGTCCGATACTCAGAAGCTGGAATCTGTTCCGGACGTTCATCGTATCGTCCTCCTTTTCCTTTAGGAAACAGCTGGGGAAAACATCGAGCTTCCAAGCTCTCCTCCCATACACTCACGGGAGTTCCTTTTGCTTTCTTCATCTGCAATAGATCAATATTGTCTCCCATAACTTCTTTTGAATGAAGAGGATGTATGCTAAAATGTTCATAAATTTCTTCTTCCTTTGACTTGTCCACTTTTTCAATTTGTCCAGTTGGTGTTTCTGTGTCTTCTTGTAAATCTTCTTCTTCTTCTTCTATATAAATTGATTCATACCATTTGTTATTCCTTTTCAAATACAAATTTGCTCTTTGTACTTTCCGTACATCTACCAGCTCCTGCCAAATCTTCTTATTCTTTGTAGGGACACCATTAACCAGAATAATTAATGGTTCAGTTTCCAAAGTATCCGCATCAATAGTTTCCATATTGTTTTTCAAATCCAAGGGCAAATACACCACTCTACCTTTTAAACCTCTCAGTAAATCTGAAGGAGGTAATTTACCAGTTTTGGGCTCCATACGTACTATGGTCTGGAACGGATGAACACATTGAATGAGTATAGACTCATATGTATTTAATTCAGAAAGTTCAGCAGGAATAGCATCCAATTCTAAATTATTATGTACAGCTCTGGTCGGCATTCTATTTTCCTCTAACTTGTTGTAACAGTATTTACAAATACGCTGAACTTCACCCAATTCAAAACAATTTTCAAGAAATATATATGTGGCAAAATCCTTCCACTTATAATTATCTTCATTTTCACTCTTTCTGTAGAGATCAACATACCTGGTTTGTTTTCTATAATGAGTTCTGCGGCAACAAATACAAGTAATATTTGGTCTTTCATTAGAGATTATTGCAAATTTTGTTATGTGATCATTAAATGTCTTACTTACAAAAGGTTCTACATTCTCTTCCACTTCTTCCTCATTTACTGTGTCCTTCTCTGCACTGTTTTGTTCAGGACCAAAGTAACAAAACTGAATTTCATCAACAACCTTCTCTACATCTGATACCGTTCCACGGAACAGAGCCCTATTCAATTCATCTAACTTTATTGCTGGACTTTTAGCAAAATACAACCGTCTCACAAACTTTCTCATTTCAGTATGATGAACAGCCAGCATCCTAAAAGGATGGAAAACACTATTACACACTTTTCTAGATAGACAAGCCAGAGAATGACCCTGCAAACCAGTATTCTCTCTCACTCTGCATGGATCCAAACTTTGAAGCACCTTAATCTTCTGTTTTACACTTTTTTTGCTATATTCTCTTAGAAACTCACAAAATTTATCAATAGATTCCTGACGCACAGTGCAAATACTACTACAATTCCAAGTGTACACTGGGGCTTTAGGACGTCTCCCCATAGCCTCATCCGCCATCACTTGTACCTCATCTCTTGGAACCATTATCTCCTTCTCCCTTATGCAACCATTTTTCACTTCATAAGCACGACCTCTGGTGTCAACTGCATGCAGCAAACTATTACTTTGAAAATAACTCTCTTCATTAAAAAAAGGTTCACTACTTGAACTATGCATCCATTTTCCTAAAAACACTTTAGAAAAGTTTGTTCTGTTCACTACTCTTTTCCTTTTGCTATGTGATTTCAGTACATTAACCATTTTGTCTAATGTACGCATCCTATTCAAAATTAAAATGAATAGTTTCCTTTTTAATTCTAATGCCTTTGCTGCAATGGCTTCAATTTCTTTTTTTCTCTTATAAAACTTAGCCTTTTGCTTATATTGCTTCACATCTTTTATCAAATTGGACATAACTCTTCTCTGAAACATTTTTCTACGTATCTCTTTAAACGCTGTTTTTCTGTATAAGTTAATCTTTTTAGTTGCAGAAGGTATATTTACATTAACTAAATTCTCAATTTTTTCCTGTGCTTTTCGATTGAAATCATTCTTTCCAGTACAGACATTTTGTACATTTTTCCTTTTTTTGAATATGTTTTTTAGAAAAAATTTTGTCTGCTTACCAGAAGATTTTTTCTTTTTCCCAACATGAGCATCTTCAACTAACTAAGGTCCTCCAGTTGTCTTCAAATATAGGTTTTTTTTGTGGTCTTTTTTTACTCTGGATTTTGTAGGCATCTTAAATTTTGTTCACTGCTCTTCAGCAATACCTGAAAAAAACTAAAAAAAAATTCCTTTATTTTATTTAAATATATTACTACATTTGTTTTCACATTAGTCACAAAACAAAATTTCTTTGCCAATTTGAAAGCACACTTACTGCTCTTTTTTTGGCAAGTGATAATCACTTTTACAGACTGACACATTATGAATCCACTTTTCAGATTTTTTAAAAAGCACATGTCCAAACTGCTTTTTCAGACCAGCACCATTTGTAACCTGAGTGACTGCCTACACTCCAGCAAGGGCAACCAGCCTTAGTGATGCTGAATGTATTTGCATTACTGACTGAAACCTCAAACCCCACTTGCTTGTGAATACTGTGCATGATTCCACATGGTAAGCAGCTGGCTGTGTGCTAAGAGTCTGCTTCTGCACCAAAAAATGGTTCCCCCTTTCCATCTTATGCAACTGTGAAATCACCAGAGCAATACGCAATAAATCTCTGCCTGTAATTCCTATTTGCACACAGAGTCATGTTTTCACATTAGTCACAAAACGAAATTTCTTTGCCAATTTGAAAGCACACTTACTGCTCTTTTTTTTGGCAAGTGATAATCACTTTTACAGACTGACACATTATGAATCCACTTTTCAGATTTTTTAAAAAGCACATGTCCAAACTGCTTTTTCAGACCAGCACCATTTGTAACCTGGGTGACTGCCTACACTCCAGCAAGGGCAACCAGCCTTAGTGATGCTGAATGTATTTGCATTACTGACTGAAACCTCAAACCCCACTCGCTTGTGAATACTGTGCATGATTCCACATGGTAAGCAGCTGGCTGTGTGCTAAGAGTCTGCTTCTGCACCAAAAAATGGCTCCCCCTTTCCATCTTATGCAACTGTGAAATCACCAGAGCAATACGCAATAAATCTCTGCCTGTAATTCCTATTTGCACACAGAGTCATGTTTTCACATTAGTCACAAAACGAAATTTCTTTGCCAATTTGAAAGCACACTTACTGCTCTTTTTTTTGGCAAGTGATAAACACTTTTACAGACTGACACATTATGAATCCACTTTTAAGATTTTTTAAAAAGCACATGTCCAAACTGCTTTTTCAGACCAGCACCATTTGTAACCTGGGTGACTGCCTACACTCCAGCAAGGGCAACCAGCCTTAGTGATGCTGAATGTATTTGAATTACTGACTGAAACCTCAAACCCCACTCGCTTGTGAATACTGTGCATGATTCCACATGGTAAGCAGCTGGCTGTGTGCTAAGAGTCTGCTTCTGCACCAAAAAATGGCTCCCCGTTTCCATCTAATGCAACTGTGAAATCACCAGAGCAATACGCAATAAATCTCTGCCTATAATTCCTCTTTGCACACAGAGTCATGTTTTCACATTAGGCCCTTAAACGAAATTTCTTTGGCAATTTAAAAGCACACTTACTGCTCTTTTTTTTGGCAAGTGATAAACACTTTTACAGACTGACACATTATGAATCCACTTTTCAGATTTTTTAAAAAGCACATGTCCAAACTGCTTTTTCAGACCAGCACCATTTGTAACCTGGGTGACTGCCTACACTCCAGCAAGGGCAAACAGCCTTAGTGATGCTGAATGTATTTGCATTACTGACTGAAACCTCAAACCCCACTCGCTTGTGAATACTGTCTATGATTCCACATGGTAAGCAGCTGGGTGTGTGCTAAGAGTCTGCTTCTGCACCAAAAAATGGCTCCCCCTTTCCATCTAATGCAACTGTGAAATCACCAGAGCAATACGCAATAAATCTCTGTCTGTAATTCCTATTTGCACACAGAGTCATGTTTTCACATTAGGCCCTTAAACGAAATTTCTTTGCCAATTTGAAAGCACACTTACTGCTCTTTTTTTTGGCAAGTGATAAACACTTTTACAGACTGACACATTATGAATCCACTTTTCAGATTTTTTAAAAAGCACATGTCCAAACTGCTTTTTCAGACCAGCACCATTTGTAACCTGGGTGACTGCCTACACTCCAGCAAGGGCAAACAGCCTTAGTGATGCTGAATGTGTTTGCATTACTGACTGAAACCTCAAACCCCACTCGCTTGTGAATACTGTGCATGATTCCACATGGTAAGCAGCTGGCTGTGTGTTAAGAGTCTGCTTCTGCACCAAAAAATGGCTCCCCCTTTCCATCTAATGCAACTGTGAAATCACCAGAGCAATACGCAATAAATCTCTGCCTGTAATTCCTATTTGCACACAGAGTCATGTTTTCACATTAGTCACAAAACGAAATTTCTTTGCCAATTTGAAAGCACACTTACTGCTCTTTTTTTTGGCAAGTGATAAACACTTTTACAGACTGACACATTATGAATCCACTTTTCAGATTTTTTAAAAAGCACATGTCCAAACTGCTTTTTCAGACCAGCACCATTTGTAACCTGGGTGACTGCCTACACTCCAGCAAGGGCAACCAGCCTTAGTGATGCTGAATGTATTTGCATTACTGACTGAAACCTCAAACCCCACTCGCTTGTGAATACTGTGCATGATTCCACATAGTAAGCAGCTGGGTGTGTGCTTAGAGTCTGCTTCTGCACCAAAAAATGGCTCCCCCTTTCCATCTAATGCAACTGTGAAATCACCAGAGCAATACGCAATAAATCTCTGCCTGTAATTCCTATTTGCACACAGAGTCATGTTTTCACATTAGTCACAAAACGAAATGTCTTTGCCAATTTGAAAGCACACTTACTGCTCTTTTTTTTGGCAAGTGATAAACACTTTTAAGACTGACACATTATGAATCCACTTTTCAGATTTTTAAAAAAGCACATGTCCAAACTGCTTTTTCAGACCAGCACCATTTGTAACCTGGGTGACTGCCTACACTCCAGCAAGGGCAACCAGCCTTAGTGATGCTGAATGTATTTGCATTACTGACTGAAACCTCAAACCCCACTCGCTTGTGAATACTGTGCATGATTCCACATAGTAAGCAGCTGGGTGTGTGCTAAGAGTCTGCTTCTGCACCAAAAAATGGCTCCCCCTTTCCATCTAATGCAACTGTGAAATCACCAGAGCAATACGCAATAAATCTCTGCCTGTAATTCCTCTTTGCACACAGAGTCATGTTTTCACATTAGTCACAAAACGAAATTTCTTTGCCAATTTGAAAGCACACTTACTGCTCTTTTTTTTGGCAAGTGATAAACACTTTTACAGACTGACACATTATGAATCCACTTTTCATATTTTTTAAAAAGCACATGTCCAAACTGCTTTTTCAGACCAGCACCATTTGTAACCTGGGTGACTGCCTACACTCCAGCAAGGGCAAACAGCCTTAGTGATGCTGAATGTATTTGCATTACTGAGTCCAACCTCAAACCCCACTCGCTTGTGAATACTGTCCATGATTCCACATGGTAAGCAGCTGGGTGTGTGCTAAGAGTCTGCTTCTGCACCAAAAAATGGCTCCCCCTTTCCATCTAATGCAACTGTGAAATCACCAGAGCAATACGCAATAAATCTCTGCCTATAATTCCTCTTTGCACACAGAGTCATGTTTTCACATTAGTCACAAAACGAAATTTCTTTGCCAATTTGAAAGCACACTTTCTGCTCTTTTTTTTGGCAAGTGATAAACACTTTTACAGACTGACACATTATGAATCCACTTTTCAGATTTTTTAAAAAGCACATGTCCAAACTGGTTTTTCAGACCAGCACCATTTGTAACCTGGGTGACTGCCTACACTCCAGCAAGGGCAACCAGCCTTAGTGATGCTGAATGTGTTTGCATTACTGACTGAAACCTCAAACCCCACTCGCTTGTGAATACTGTGCATGATTCCACATGGTAAGTAGCTGGCTGTGTGCTAAGAGTCTGCTTCTGCACCAAAAAATGGCTCCCCCTTTCCATCTAATGCAACTGTGAAATCACAAGAGCAAGACGCAATAAATCTCTGCCTGTAATTCCTATTTGCACACAGAGTCATGTTTTCACATTAGTCACAAAACGAAATTTCTTTGCCAATTTGAAAGCACACTTACTGCTCTTTTTTTTGGCAAGTGATAAACACTTTTACAGACTGACACATTATGAATCCACTTTTCAGATTTTTTAAAAAGCACATGTCCAAACTGCTTTTTCAGACCAGCACCATTTGTAACCTGGGTGACTGCCTACACTCCAGCAAGGGCAACCAGCCTTAGTGATGCTGAATGTATTTGCATTACTGACTGAAACCTCAAACCCCACTCGCTTGTGAATACTGTGCATGATTCCACATGGTAAGTAGCTGGCTGTGTGCTAAGAGTCTGCTTCTGCACCAAAAAATGGCTCCCCCTTTCCATCTAATGCAACTGTGAAATCACCAGAGCAATACGCAATAAATCTCTGCCTGTAATTCCTATTTGCACACAGAGTCATGTTTTCACATTAGTCACAGAACGAAATTTCTTTGCCAATTTGAAAGCACACTTACTGCTCTTTTTTTTGGCAAGTGATAAACACTTTTACAGACTGACACATTATGAATCCACTTTTCAGATTTTTTAAAAAGCACATGTCCAAACTGCTTTTTCAGACCAGCACCATTTGTAACCTGGGTGACTGCCTACACTCCAGCAAGGGCAACCAGCCTTAGTGATGCTGAATGTATTTGCATTACTGACTGAAACCTCAAACCCCACTCGCTTGTGAATACTGTGCATGATTCCACATAGTAAGCAGCTGGGTGTGTGCTAAGAGTCTGCTTCTGCACCAAAAAATGGCTCCCCCTTTCCATCTAATGCAACTGTGAAATCACCAGAGCAATACGCAATAAATCTCTGCCTGTAATTCCTATTTGCACACAGAGTCATGTTTTCACATTAGTCACAAAACGAAATTTCTTTGCCAATTTGAAAGCACACTTACTGCTCTTTTTTTTTGGCAAGTGATAAACACTTTTACAGACTGACACATTATGAATCCACTTTTCAGATTTTTTAAAAAGCACATGTCCAAACTGCTTTTTCAGACCTGCACCATTTGTAACCTGGGTGACTGCCTACACTCCAGCAAGGGCAAACAGCCTTAGTGATGCTGAATGTATTTGCATTACTGAGTCCAACCTCAAACCCTTAAACTATTCTTTTATTATACCAGTACACCTTAATTTATTGTGAAAACATAGTCCATATTATTTTACTTGTTCCTCACATTTAAATTTCTCCCAAAACAGAAAATAATAAACACAACTTCAACAAAAAGAATTGCATTTCTATTATTCATTTCTTAATTTACCATATACATCCCCTCTCAAACTCTAAACTCACCTTTAAAATTAGTTAGTTGTGAAAGAAATGTGGCACTCAAACAGCAGATTATCAGAGCCAGGATCTCTGTATTTTACACCTCTCTCCTCTCAGCAGAACCAGATAATGGCAAACTTTCCCTCTCTTTTTCCACACATATACATGTTAGTTTCAAATCTCAGTGCTTGCCCCTTTTTTTCAAATGTAATCACACATTTCTATTGGTTGAAAACCAACCCTTTTCCAAAAGTACCCTTCCCCCAACTTGACTTCTGCCTAGTACCCTTCCCCCAACTTGACTTCTGCCTGCTACCATAGCAACAGCTCATGGAACACTGCTGTGTGGAGTCAGGTCAGAAGTTCGCCAAACAATGTTTCAATTCCACAGAGCAAGAGTGCTTGACTTTTCAAACCTAACAGCAAATCCATAGTACTGTTCTTTGGTAACACATTTTTCTGTACCAATACAAAACATGCTTCTATTAATTTACACATACAGCCTAGTTTTTATTCTAGAATGGTATGAAACAGCCAATCAGTTCTTTTTTTAATGAAAAAAATATGTATGCCTCCATTTCCAAACTGTCTTTCTTTTCATATTGCCATTCTACTGAATTACACCTCTTGAGTGCATCCAGTTCTCCTTTGAAGATGTTCACAGTGTGGATTGTAGGGCACAGCTATGTCTTCTGGAGTGAAAAGTATGCAGAGAAAACAGGTAATGTGAGAGACCTTGCTTTGCCAAATGTAGACATTAAATGGATTGGTCAGAGAGGGTTAAAGTGGCACCAATTGATGCCATTGGTGAAATCCTTCATGCAAAACCAACACCCTGACCTCATAATAGTGCACTGTGGTGGCAATGACCTAGGCACTTTGACTGGGGTAGGTCTGGAAATGCTTATGAAGGACACCTTTGCACAACTGTTTTCACTTTTCCCTAAAACTGCCTTTGTGTTTTCTAACATATGCCAAAGGCAAAAATGGAACTGGTCCAATCATTTCTGTCCGCAGATTGACAAAGCAAGAAAGCACGTCAACAAATCTGTTTCTGCTTTCCTCCGTGACTATGGTATGGGTTCCATTTACCACAACAACTTGCGTTATGACATGCAAGACATTTATAGAGGAGATGGTGTGCACTTCAATGATGAAGGGAACAGAGTCTTCCTCTTGAACCTTAGACTCTGCATCGGTACTTACTTGTAGGTACCACTAAAAAATCACTTCATAAACACAACGGCTCTTTTTAGAGCCCCCTAATATCTAAACACTTAAATCTGATTTTCATTTCTTTTTTTTTTTTTTTTTACCGTAGGCTTACCGTACGCGTACCCCGCGATTTTTTTTAAAATCAATAAATGTTTTCTTTGTACTATTCTGTCCTTCTTTGACCCCCTTACAAATGTTATGGGGTCTGTAACTCTCCTCCCTGCCCCCTTTTCAAGATATCACTCTTTTTTTTTTGAGTGAAACACACGAAATGGCGGCCGCCGCTTCCTGGTTTCGACCGATTCGAATGTTTACTAAGATCTAAGAGCCAATCAGAATCGCGCTCGCGCACGCCACCGTTCGCGTACGGTAAGCGTACCGTAAGCGCACCGTAAGCTGGCTCAGATATATATATTGATTTAAAGGCTATTTTCTCAGAATCTACTGAACAGATTTACACCAAACCTACAAAAGGCACTTCCTTGACCTGAGGACTACCTCTCTGCCAAATTTCTAGTAATTCTGTTCAGCCGTTCGGGCTGTAGCCCTGTCTAAAGGTCCTATGGAAAAATGCATGGGAAAAACGTGTTTTGGGACCCCCCTTTTATCTCAGCCCCCGCTTGACGAATCCCCCCGAGACTTTCAGGGAAGGAGCGGAGCGTAGCGCCCCACCTATTTTGAAAAATTCGCGAGGATTCGTCGACCGGCGCCAAAGTTATTCAAAATAGAATGTTGCAGATTTCCTATGGAAACGTGGTCCTAACTATAACTACCTACTGGCGACCGCCAGTAGGTAATATATATATATATATATATATATATATATATATATATATATATATATATATATATATTACTGTGGACGTGGGTGAAGGGACGACCGTGACACCAACCGTAGGGTTTAAGGAAGGTTTTATTTTTATAGTTCTGACAGGCTTATTAACCAACGTCTTTCGAGTCCTGAAAGTTAGTCTCTCCCGGGCAAAGGTACTGGAGTCCGTGGCGCTGTTCGTCTATAGGCGTTTTCCCCAGGAAGTGGCGTTCTTTCTTCGGGCGTCGGGAATCTCTCCACATGTAAGAAAGAAGACCAACAGGACGGAAAGCCGTTAGGTCACAGTCCTCTACAGGGTTTGCACCAAGGGGGCCCAGGGAGTGTGTGGTTTACACCCGGTGTGACTATTCGTATCTACAGTGCTCAGTGCAAGAGGGGTACAGTAAGAAAAGGTAGGGTGAGGGTAAGGGGGGGATGGAGTGGAATGTCGTGGAGGAAAGATTTATATACAGCTGCGCACTACACGCTATCGTTACGCTTTCCTAGCCAAGCCGCCAAACGCCGCCGTACCTGTGTCAGCCACACTCCTCCCTCGGGAGTGTGGCACGGCGGTCCGCAGGGTCGTTGGCCTCCTGGCTCGCCTTGTGGTTCAGCTTCTCCTCCAGCTCCTCTGGAGGCTCCTTCTTCGGTCCTTCCGGTTTCTGCTTCCAACGTGCTCCGCTTCTCCGTCTCCTCGGGTTTCGCCTTCCTCCTCGCGGTGTCTCCACACCCTGTGTACAGGACTTCCCCTGTTTTAACCAATCCAGAGCCAGGGACGTCACGGAGGGTCAGGGCTTCACCCTCGTATGCCGACGCCCACTTAAAGGGCCCGCTGTCTTCGTATTCGCTAGCAGTCTCGTTTCCGTGTACCCACTCGTGATCCTGTGGAGAAGCCGGAAATGACAGATCAGAAGAGGTCGGACTCCACCATTCCCGCCGGGTAAGGTCACCAGTTTTACAATTACCTACTGGCGGTCGCCAGTAGGTAGTTATAGTTAGGACCCTGTTCCATAGGAAAACCGCAACATTCTATTTGGAATAACTTTGGCGCCGGTCGACGAATCCTCGCGAAATATTCAAAACTAATGGGGCGCTACGCTCCGCTCCTACCCTGAAAGTCTCGGGGGGATTCGTCAAGTGGGGGCTGAGAAAAAAGGGGGGTCCCAAAACGCGTTTTTCCCATGCATTTTTCCATAGGACCTTTAGACACAGCTACAGCCCGAACGGCTGAACAGAGTTACTTGAAATTTGGCAGAGAGGTAGTCTACAGGTCAAGGAAGTGCCTGTTGTAGGTCTGGTGTAAATCTGTTCAGTAGTTCCTGAGAAAATAGCCTTTAAATCAATATATATATCTGTGGCAGCTTACGGTGCGCTTACCGTGCGCTTACCGTAAGCTTACCGTACGCGTACGGTGACGTGCGCGAGCGCGATTCTGATTGGCTGTTCAATCTTAGTAAACATTCGAATCGGTCGAAACCAGGAAGCGGCGGCCGCCATTTTCTCTCTCGCACTCTGAGGGGGGGAGGAAAAACAAAGGTGGAAAATATGTAAAGGAGCATGTTAGACAGCTCCTAACCACATAGCATTGATTAAGGTGCCCCACAAGACCCCCCAAGGCAAAAAAATCAATTTTAATTTTTTTCGAAAAAACGCCGATTACGCTTACCGTACGCGTACGGTAAAAATTAATTATAAAAAAAAAATATCCACAATCACCACTCCCCCGTGTGGAAAAGGTGCCCGCAGGGCACATTTTGTGCATAGCATATTTGCTAAATGAACAATTAATAGATTAAGTTTCTCAACGAAGTGCATAATATGTCCTCCGTGTGCGGACGATGCGCGAAGCTCATCGTGCGTACATGGCCCATCCAGCGTAACATGGGCACGCGGTGCGTGCACGGCACTAACTGCGTAAAGTGGGCGCGCGGTGCGCAAAGCGCACCGCGCGCGCACGGAACGAACTGTGTTAAGTGGGCGCGCACGCCACGAACGGCGTAAAGTAACTTAGCATTTAAAAAAACGTACAAATTCACTGAAAAAACTATAGGTTTCACACACGTTATAGTTAGGAATTAGCATTTAAAAAACCTTGCAAATTCAGTGAAAAAACCATAGGTTTCACACACGTTATAGTTAGCTGGACATTTTACTCGTAAAAAACCATTGAAATTCCCCCGTTATAGTTAGTGCAGGCAACTATAACTCACGCGACCGCAATCCTCTGCTGATGACATATGTGTCTTTATGAAAAAAAAATATTTGTTATATATGTATAGCTAAAATTTAATGGAAGAAGACATGGGCAAATAAGTGACTAAATACAGTATTAGCATCAGCAGAGGATTGCGGTCGCGTGAGTTATAGTTGCCTGCACTAACTATAACGGGGGAATTTCAATGGTTTTTTACGAGTAAAATGTCCAGCTAACTATAATGTGTGTGAAACCTATGGTTTTTTCACTGAATATATATATAGATATAGATATTACCTACTGGCAGTCGCCAGTAGGTAGCTATAGTTAGGTCCTATTTTCCATAGGAAATCCGCAACATTCTATTTGGAATAACGTTGGCGCCGATTGACGAATCTTCGCGAAAGTTTCCAAACTTTTGGCCAGCTCGGGTCCGCTCCTATCCTGAAAATTTCACGTTGATTCGTCAAGCGGGGACCGAGAAAAAAGGGGGGTCCCAAACGCTTTTTCCCCATGTATTTTCCCATAGGACCTGTTGACGCAGCTACAGCCCGAACTGCTTAACGGAATTACACCAAATTTGGCAAAGAGGTAGTCCGCAGTTCAGACTCGTGCCTTTTGCTTAAATGGTGTAAATCCGTTCAGTAGTTCCTGAGAAAAGTAGAGTTAAAAAGATAGATATATCTGTGCGGAGCCTAACCACACATCTTATCGTGAGATCTGATTGGCTGTCAGTACTTCATCCAAGAAGTGTTGGCAGCCATCTTGGGACCAATATACATGATAGCACCTCATTAAAAAGCATTGCAGTTAATAGAAGGTTTTAAAACTTTAGTTACATTATAAATCATTTGTTGATGGTACCATACTAATTTTAGGAATTGTGGTGTCTTCTAAGGTGATTTTACCATGTGAAAAAGCCTTCTGCTGGGATATCATGAATCATGTTTGAGAGAAAAAAAAATTCTCATGCTTTTCCCACAGAGGTTTGGAAGGTGATCTATAAGCTAAACTGAGAGCATATTTTCTATAAATTCACATTATCTTTCTCAGTCATGTGAGAATGAAGTCTGACATTCTCAGTAAAACATGTACATCCAACAAGGGCAGAGACTGTCAGTTGATTCCTTTGTGTTCTACTGCAGCTTCCCAGAGTGTTCTAAAGAACAACTAGAGCGCTAACAGTCCTACTTATGACAAACGTATTGCACACCTGAAGCCATCTTGATTGGAATAAAGTGGTAACTCTTAAAACATTTAATTTAAAAAGGAACAAAATGAGGGGGTTCATTTTGCCATAGAAAGTATGATAAGTGCTGCAGAAAGAAAAATTAGGGCACATTTTGAGTGACTTCTCAAATCCTCTTCTATTTCATTAAAAAAAATTCTGACATGCAGACTGAAACATGCACTTTCAATACCAGCAGCAGACTTCCCTGGTGAACAGTAGTTTTACTACAGTGATCTAATAAGCAACTAGAGTGCTAACAATCTGAATTTATGGCAAATGTGTGACACATCTGAATGCCTTCTTGATGGAATCAAAGTAAAAAACTGAAAGTATTTCCTACTGAGGAGACTGCAGTAAATGAGGAAATTAGGAAACTTCATAACAAATAAGTTTCCCAAAATGGCCACCAGAGACAAAAGAGCCCAAATGTAGCCCAGATATCACCCAGATGTATCCCAAGTATAGCCCAATGACAGAATGTCCCAGAGTGTTCTTAAGAACAACTAGAGTGCTTACTGTCTTACTTATGACAAATGTATGGCACTCCTGACGCCATCTTGATTGGAATAAACTGGTAACACTTAAAACATTTAATTTAAAAAGGAACAACATGAGGGGGTTCATTTTTCAATAGAAATTATGATTAGTGCTGAAGAAAGAAAAATTAGGGCACATTTTGACTTCTCAAATCCTCTTCTATTTCATAAAAAAATTCTGACATGCAGACTGAAACATGCACTTTGAATACCAGCAGCAGACTTCCCTGGTGAGCAGTAGCTTTACTACAGTGATCTAATGAGCAACAAGAGTGCTAACATTCAGAATTGATGGCAAATGTGTGACACATCTGAATGCCTTCTTGATGGAACCAAAGTAAACCACTGAAAGTATTTCCCACTGAGGAGACTGCAGTAAATGAGGAAATTAGGAAACTTCATAACAAATAAATCTCCCAAGATGGCCACCAGAGACAAAAGAGCCCAAATATAACCCACATATCACCCAGATGTAGCCCAAGTATAGCCCAATGACAGAATGTCCCAGAGTGTTCTAACGAACAACTAGAGCGCTAACAGTCTTACTTTTGACAAAAGTATGGCACATCTGAAGCCATCTTGATTGAAATGAAGTGGTAACACTTAAAACATTTAATTTACAAAGGAACAAAATGAGGGGGTTCATTTTGCTATCGAAATTATGATTAGTGCTGCATAAAGAAAAATTAGGGCACATTTTGACTTCTCAAATCCTCTTCTATTTCATAAAAAATTTCTGACATGCAGACTGAAACATGCACTTTGAATACCAGCAGCAGACTTCCCTGGTGAGCAGTATCTTTACTACAGTGATCTAATGAGCAACTAGAGTGCTAACATTCAGAATTTATGGCAAATGTGTGACACATCTGAATGCCTTCTTGATGGAACCAAAATAAAAAACTGAAAGTATTTCCTACTGAGGACACTGCAGTAAATGGGAAAATTAGGTAACATCATAACAAATAAATCTGCCAAGATGGCAACCAGATACAAAAAAACCCAAATTTAGCCCAAATATCACCCAGATGTACCCCAAGTATAGCCCAATGACAGAATGTCCCAGAGTGTTCTTAAGAACAACTAGAGCGCTTACTGTCTTACTTATGACAAAAGTATGGCACTCCTGAAACCATCTTGATTAGAATAAACTGGTAACACTTAAAACATTTAATTTAAAAAGGAACACAATGAGGGGGTTCATTTTGCCATAGAAATTATGATTAGTGCTGAAGAAAGAAAAATTAGGGCACATTTTGAGTGACTTCTCAAATCCTCTTCTATTTCGTTAAAAAATTCTGATATGCAGACTGAAACATGCACTTTTAATACCAGCAGCAGACTTCCGTGGTGAGCAGTAGCTTTACTACAGTGATCTAATGAGCAACTAGAGTGCTAACATTCAGAATTTATGGCAAATGTGTGACATATCTGAATACCTTCTTGATGGAATCAAAGTAAAAAACTGAAAGCATTTCCTACTGAGGAGACTGCTGTAAATGAGGAAATTAGGAAACTTCATAACAAATAATTCTCCCAAGATGGCCACCAGAGACAAAAGAGCCCAAATGCAGCACAAATATCACCCAGATGTAGCCCACATGTAGCCCAATGACAGAAGTGTGCAAAACACTTATTTTTTGTGTATTTGCAGTATTATATAGTGCAGACTTGTCAGGTATTGGAGTGCTTTATATGAACATTGGTTACATCACACAAGATCAAATTCATTTTGGTTGTAGACATGGGGAGATTAAGTGATTTGACCAGAATCACAGAATGTTGAGCTGAATCAGAAACTCCAACCTGGTTCCCCAGTTGCAAAGTCTGCAGCTCTGGAAGTAACACCACATCCTCTCCCCTAGGTGCAACATTTAATCAAGTGGTCAGCTGGATAAAAAAACATAAAGATTACAAATAATTTAAAAGTTCTTTGTCGCTATTTGAAAACTCAAAAAATATGTCCTCATTTTAGTGTTTTAGAGCACTAACCATAATTTTGATGCAAATAAGACCTGAAAGGGTCTTATTTGCATCAAAATTATGGTTATTTCTAAATGAAATGCTCTAGGTATTACAGTTTTGATTACATCAAGATGACGTCAGGTGTTCCACACTTTTGTAATAAATATAGAAGGTTAGCAATCTAGTTGTTCATTGGGATACTGTTGAGAGGTAGAGGCCAGGGGCACGGACTCTGAAAATTGAAGGCAGGTAGGAGAGTGCAGAGGCAATAATTTGAACACACTGGGCAGGCAAGAAGGGCAGTGGCAGCACAACAGACTATGGAGGTAAGCGGAAAGGGGGGCAGGGGCAACAAACCAACAATACAGGACTGGCAAGAGAGGCTGTGGCAATATAATAGACCATTGTGGGCAGAAGGAAGAGGCAGTGGTAGTACAACCATACATGCCAACAGACCTGTTTCAGCCATGAAACGTCCAATGTTTTTAAGCTCAAATGGGCTTTATTTGATCTGTCTCCTGTCTAGAATCTCCTCTTTTTCAATGTAACTCAAAGGGGAAAATCAATACCCCAGTTTTTTTTCAAAATCTCACTCTTACCAAGTTCAAAATGTTCGCAAGTATGGTACATTGGATCATGGTAGGAAGGAGGAATTGGCGTAGGGACATGGACTCGGATAACAGAGGACAGGAGGGACATGGAGAGGTGCACCAAACTGACGCTACAGGGCAGGCATCAGGGTTTGCAGCAGCACAATACACCACTAAGGGCATGCGGGACGGGAGTGCAGCACAACAATCCATAGAAAGCAATAGGAAGGGGACAGGACCATGCACATGGACAACAGAGAACAGAGGGGAAAGAGGCAATGGTAGCTAGCTGACCATAATGGACAGACAGGAGAGACAGCTGCAGCATAACAGACCATAAAGGGCAGGAGGGACGGATCAGGGGCATTACAATGGAACAGACAAGCCAGGAGGGAGGGAATAGGGGTCTGCACATGGAAACAGAGGGCTGGGGGCAAGGGGGCAGGGCAGGAGCAGCAAGATGACCATGGAGGTCAGGCAGGATGGGCACTAGAAACAAGACACACCATGGAGAGCAACAATGAGACTATGATGGCATACACACAGACCATGGAGGGAAGGTGGGAGGGGGTCAGGGGCAGCTATCTGACCACACAGGGAAGGTGGGAGGGGCCATGGCAGCACAGAAGACCATGCATGGCAAGCGGGAGGGTTAGTGGCAGCACAATGGCTATGATGGGCAAGAAGGAGGGTGCAGGGGCATGCACAAAGGACCATGGAGGATGGAAGGGAGGGTCAGGACCTGGGCACAGACAAGAGAGTTCAGGCGAAGGGGCCTCACAACAGACTGCGCGGGGCAGGCAGGAGGAGCAGTTGCAGCACAACACACCAGGGAGGGCAGAAGGGTGAGGCAGTAAAATGGACCATGGAGGACAGGAGGAAGGGGATAGGGCCATGGCATGTGGACAGGCAGGGTGGAGGTGGCAGGAACAGGTTACAGTCATCTGACAATGCTAGGCAGGTGGGAGGGGAGTGGCAGCTCAACATGACATGGTCAGTGACATCACTCATGACATCACTGATGACATCTCAAATGACATCACTGATGACATCACTGATGACTTTATCCTTGTGATAGAGTGGCTGACCTCCTCTGCCCCTAATATAACCTTTGATACACACATTCAAAAATAGAAACTAACATTTTCAAAACAATGGACATACCAATACCAGTTACAACAACCTATTCAGTAATTCTTAGATCCACATACACATCCACTCATTCACCAACAGTCCTATACAGTCACTCATACATGTACTCACTCATTATATGTACTCATACACCTATACATCCTGTTACACAACACCACTCATCCATAGAGTTACTCACACACATAGTCACTCATGCTAATAAAGAATCAAACATCCATTTACTTGCATATACAGTTATACACACACCACCACACTTACTTCAACAGAAACCTACACATACTTAGTCTTTTAAACAATCACTTATAGAAACACATACTTATTCATACAGGAACTCTTTCAATCTCTCACTCTCACATACACTCACTTATATACACCAATAGTCACATATACTATATATATGTAGTTACTCATAAAGACACTATTGAGAAAGTCATTCACTCACTAACACACCCATGCACACACTCATCCACCCATACAGTCCTGCACACATGCGGTCTTCAACACATACAAACAGTGAGTCACTCATTCATGCACCTATCCACTACATAATACCCCCCACCGAACCATACACAAAGTGAGAGACTGATACAGATATTTACATATTTAAACATTATTCACTAAACCATGTATTCACTAAGATAAACTTAATCAGCCAGTTATACAATCAATTTTTCAAAAATAAATCATCCATTTAGACACTTATATACCCATTTATTCTTCCATCGACCTTGAGATATACATATATAAAACATATGTAATTTTCAGAAAAACACACATTCACTGGATGATGTCATCAGTGATGTCATCAGTGATGTCATTTGAGATGTCATGAGTGATGTCATGAGTGATGTCACTGACCATGTCATGAGTGATGTAATATGTGACATCATCAGCTGTGCATTGCGGGCACGCGAGTTATAGTTAGCTGAACTAACTATAACGGGGGAATTTCAATGGTTTTGTACGAGTGAAAAGTCCAGCTAACTATAACGTCCCTGAAACCTATGGTTTTTTCAGTGAATAGATAGATAGATAGATAGATAGATAGATAGATAGATAGATAGATAGATAGATAGATAGATAGATAGATAGATAGATAGATAGATAGATAGATAGATAGATAGATAGATAGATAGATAGATAGATAGATAGATAGATAGATAGATAGATAGATAGATAGATAGATAGATATATCAACAATCACCGTGCCTTGCCGATTTCCCTTCTGCGGGGAAGAAACGGATGCGAGCCCAGGTTTGGTGCATGGAAGTTTTTTTATTTGATTTTGTTGCCTTCAAACCACCATGACGGCCACGCATGCTGGATAATGGCATGCCAAAAAAAACATGAAATAGTGGCCAGGAGCTGCCATGAATTACAAAGGGGATGGGCATGCACAACCCCCCTGCCTAAGCCTCATCGAGGCCCCAGTGACCCCATCCCTCAAGACCAAAATATAAACAAAAGGCAGGGGCCCTTTACCTAGGCTCAATAGGGCGATCGGCAGGCCATCTTCTGGGACCATTTCCTTATTAAAAAGTGGTGGGGAGACTGGGCCCCCCTCCATGAGTCTGTTTAGGCCTAGGATCCCCATCCTCTTCGGTTGAAAAGTTTATTAGTCAAGGGGGGCTTCCAGCCCTACTTCTCGAACCATGAATGGGCCCCGGGGACCACATCCCCGGGACCACCACTTAAATATTTGGGAGGGGACACGTATCCCCCTGCCCTGAGCCTTATTAGGCCCCAGTAGGCCCCGTCCCCCTAGATCGACCTAAAATTGAAGGGGAGAGGGGCGCACAACCCCCATCCCTAAGCCTGTAAAGACCCCAGGGTTCCAGGGTGGCTCTTGTGGGCAGAGAAACTACTATGTCCTAGGGGTAGGCTCCCCGGGAGACAGTTGTTTCTCTGCCTGCAAGAGCGCAGGCAGGGAAACACATGTCTGCTCATGTTTGACAGGAGCATTTTTAAAGCTCCCGCCAGATGGAAGCAAACATCCCTTCCCTGCTTGCATGAACGCAGGTAGTGAAAGCAAATAATGTTCCTATTTAGCATTCAAACATAAAATACAATTTTCGTGGTCTGAAAAAATGGAAAATTTGCTCACCAAATATTGATGCTGTCTATTTTATTTGCAGGTGCTTTAGTACTGTTTGTGCTTCTACTGTGTACATTTCCTTAGCCTTTCAAGGCAGCAATAGTGTTTCTGTTCATGTGTTAGAATTACATTGAGTGTGTGAGGCTATTACAAAAGTGCAGGTGGTACTTGATGGTTTCATGGTTTCTGCTGGTCACCCACAGACCGCTCTGATGTTTAGCTGTTTTGGACTGGAAATTGAGGCCATATTTATGTCAAGGAATTTCTTAGAAATTAAAATATTTGACTTGATGACTGGAAAGTCAAAAAAGTGCTTCCAGTAATCCGTGTTATTATACATTTGCAGGAAAAAAGTATATCAGTTCCCATAATGCACTGCTTGGGTCTACGTAAGAACTGACCTAGAATATGTAAGTAATATTACGATGCTGGATACCACAAAGCAAGAAACAATAATATCTTCAACACTAGAGTGGTCTGTTGGAAGACCCAGATTAAGCTTCTGCTCTTTTTCACCTTCCAGGCGCTCGAACCATGTAACCCAAAACTTTGACTGGCAGAAAACGTTTTATTGAACTTCTGTTAACTATGGAACTGTATTTCCATAGTGTGTCAAATTCAGGTTTCCTTAGCACTCAGTCAGATTCAGGTAAGCTGCAGGAAGTTTTTTTATTTTTTTTCCAGAGAGCAAAAGGTTGTCTCTCAAATGGTTTATTAAGAGTATATAAGGCGAAAGCTAGTTTTCAACTGTATTGTTCGGAGGTTGTCCAGTGGATTTCTATTGAAGCCATGGATGTGTCAAATCCCAATGTCCTGCTAGGCTTTGATGGTGCTTTCTGTAATAGGTATGTTAAACAGGAATGCCATTAGCAGTGGGCATCTGGGGCTATTTATCCTGGGCCTCGTCCTTTTCGTACACCTTGAACTCCTGTTCCACGATGAATTTTCAGAATAATAAGATACCGGACCTGTTCCTTTGTGATGTACCATGTGTCATATTGTAGCAACACCATTAGGTTGCATCAAATGCTGTGATTTCCCTTATCTCTGCGTACATATTTATACATATTGGATCTTTGTCTTAACCTATTAGGTTCTTTTTGACATCCAGTTCTTGAAATCAGATCTACTGAGTCACATATTCTTCAAACGCCTGATTGTTAAATATAACATGGTGTCACCTTCTGGCCACTGATGATGTCCTCCTCCTTATTCAAAGCCATTGCTACCGCTGGCTCACCAGAAGATGCTTGCCCTCCACAAGTCTTCAATAATGTTCTTCTCTCCAATTCAGCAGCACAACTTGATAGAGCAATTATTATTATTTTTTTAGTTGAAGAAGAATTTTATTGATGCAAGATAAAATGCAGTACAATATAATGTAGACATTTAACATAGGGGAAATAAGTATGCAAACTGGTAAGGCAATATAAGTGAAAAATGAAAGAGAGAAGAAGAAAGAAGAAGAAAGAGCAAGGGCAGTCAGATATCAATATTTCATAGCTACTGTATAATTGTTAGCAAAATTTAACAATAAACATAAGGGGTATAAGAAATCTGAACAAAACAGCAACTAGAAAAACCAGTAAGAAAAATATATGCATATACATAAGGTATTACTCATGGATGTTTAGAAAATTCTTTCAATTCGAGGATCATGAGTTTGCGAGGAACGTGCAGCTACATCAAGAAAATGAGTAATAGGTAACCATAAGATGTCTCTTTTTATTGCGAGGGAAATAGGGTGAACATATGCTCTGTCTAACTTATGGTTATAGCAAACCCCATACTACTAAGCACGATAGAAAAGTTTGGAAGTATCTTTCCATGTCCTGGTAATCTGTTGAAAGATAACTGCAAGAAGTAGGTCAATGATATGGAAGTTATAAGTGTGTGAATTCCAATCATCAGAAAGACTACCTAGAAATATGTTAACAACAGAGAAAGGGATTTGGTTATGAAATATGATATTAATCTGTATCCAGACTTGTTTCCAAAAATTGTGTGCATGAGGACATAGGAATAACATATGTTTCAAGTCTGCTGGAGTTACATTACAGGACCAGCAGGAGGGGGATAGAGTAGAATTCATTTTGTGTAATGAGGTAGGAATCAATACAAGTCAGCTGTAAATGTTAAACAAAGTTTGAGTGGTATTGGCGGCCGGTGAAGATTTTCTAATTTTAGTCCAAATCTTATTCCACAAAGAAATAGAAAAGGAAGATTGAAGGTCAGTTTCCCAGAGTAGTTCCACTTCGGTTTTATCCTTGATGGGCGAAAAAGGTAATAGAGATTGGTAGAGTTGTAATGCAGATGGGGTGAGGAACAGGAGGGATAAAAAGTTTGGGGGGGGTTGAAGAGGGAGGATGAGTTATAAGTGTCATAGTGTGGTAAGTTGTTTGGAGTAGAGAAAGTAAGGAGGTGTATTTAGATAGATATGATAAAGGAAAAGAGAAGCGTGTTTGGGCAGAAGTAAAGGACATCCAGGAATCGTCATGACAAAGTTGATGAACCCAATGAAGTCCTTTAAGATACCAATCTTTCCAAAATAGAACTTTGTTATTAGTTTAATATCCTTATTATACTATATTGAAGATTGTAGGAATTTGTCTGAAGAAGAGAAATGGTTAGTGAATAAAGGTTTAAGAATTTTGCAAGACTTATTATGAATGGGAAGAGAAAAGGAAGTAGGGCGATGAGAAAAAGATACGCTTTCTTGAAAGGAGAAAGTATGAAAAAAGGATTTTTCAACTGTACTCCATAATGGTAGAGACAGGGTATCATCATCTTCTAATAGGAGTAATGAAGTCTGTTTAAGAGAGAAAGCAGTATGATAGATTTTGAAATCTGGAACATTAACGCCTCCTAAAAATTTGGGAGCGTTTAAGTTTATGTAAGGAGATGCGAGGTACTTTGCTATTCCATAAAAATTTGGATAATATGGAATATATAGTTTTAAAGCGGGAATCAGCAATATTTATAGGAATATTGGAAATATAAAAAAGAATAATAGAGACTAACATCATTTTGATCGTGTCAAGACGGCCCAGCATGATAAAAACAAAGGATTCCATTTAGATGTAGTAGATCTTAAAAGGGACTGAAATTAGTTAAAATAGAATCTTTAATAGAGGGTTCAAACCACAAGCCCAGATACTTAATTTTATCAGCGTTCTGTTTGAAACCAGATGAAGTGTAATCTGCAGAAAAACATTATTTATTCAATGGAAGATTTTCATATTTATCAACATTTAACGTATAGCCGGAAACAGATGCAAAAGATGCCACTTCCGATAAAAAAGGCCAGAAGAGAGGATTGTGGATGAGATAAAAAGAGTAAAATATCATCTGCGTAAACAAATAACTTTAATTGGTTAGAACCATATTTAAAGCCTGTGATTTGAGAGTTTGAACGATTCTTTATCAAGAAAGGTTCAAGGGCAAGTATAAAGAGGAGAGGGCAACTCCACGGTGCAGCTGGAAGTTTGGCAAAAGAAGAAAATTTTTGAGCACAGAGGAGACTGGAGAGGAATAGAGTAAAGAAACATAATTTATAAAAGTAGGACCAAAACCAAACCAGGATAAAGTAGAAAAAATAAAAGGCCATTCAACTCTATCAAAACCTTTCTCAGCATCTAAAGAAATGGCGGCTAATGAATCCTTATAAGATCTAGCTTTAGTAAGGAAATTGAAAAAGAGTCTAGTATTATCAGAAGGGTGTCTGCATTTAATAATACCACACTGTTCATGGACAATTAACAAGGGCAGAAAGTTCTCTAAACAAAGTGCTAGAATTTTAGCAAAAATCTTATAATCTAAATTTATTAAAGAAATAGGCTGAAAATGTTTACAGAGAGTATGATCTTTGCGTCTTTAGGTATTAAGCATATTAGGGCTTCTTGAAAAGATCCACCAGATTTTTTAGAAGAAATAAAGAAATGAAACAATTGATACAATTTGGGAATAAGAAGATGAGAAAAATGAGAGTAAAATTCAAGAGTGAAACCATCAGGTCCTAGGGCATTACCCCGTAATAGCATTACTGATAATTGATTCTCTAATGTCATCATTTGATACCGAAAAGTCGAGATCTGGAGAAGAAGGAGGGGTAATAGAGGAAAGATATTGAGAAATTTTGTCTGGAGAGACAGAGGATTCAGGAGTATAAAGGGATTGGAAAAATTGAGTAAACTGTAACAAAATATCTTCATTTTTATAAAGCATGCGATTGTTAGAGTCAAGGATAGAACTAATCTTAGTGCGTTCTTTCTTAATTTTTAAATAATTGGCTAGAAGTTTCCCAGCTTTATTTTGGCCACCATAATATTTGGCGGATGATTTAAGTAGAAATAAATTGGCATTGTCTGTAGAAAGTTTATTGAATTCAAATTTGGCTCGAACCAGTTCATCTAAACAAGATTTAGAACCAGTAACAGAAAAGGAGCGTTCTAAGTGTTTAAATTGTGTCATAAGATGCTGTAATTTAGAAAGAGAATACTTCTTACGATGGGATACAAAATAAATAATAAAATCCCTGGAAGCTGCTTTAAAAGAATCCCAAATTATTTGGGGAGATATAGAAGGGGTCTCATTCTCAATAAAGAAAGTAGTGGTAAATGATTCGAATTTCTGTGTAGAATTAGGGTCTAGAAGAAGAGAGTTGTTAAATGTCTACCTTCTGGTGCCTTGTATAGGAAAAGAGAGTTCTAGGCTTAAAGGAACTGGTGCGTGATCAGAAATTAGGATAGAACCAATGTCAGAATATATAATATTTTGGGTGAGTGATTGTGAGGTAAAAAGGTAGTCAATACGAGATTGTGAAGAGTGTGCTGTGGAAATGAAAGTATATTCTAAAAGAGAGGGGTTACATAAGCGCCATGCATCTACTAATGACCGTTGTTGAATAGTGGAGGTAAACTGGGAGAACATAGTAGAAGGGATAAATTTAGAATTAGATTTACAAGCAATAATCGGGTCCATAACCATATTACAATCGCCACCAACCAATAAAAAATCATCTTCAAAGGACATTAATTTGGATAAAATAGTGGGCCAAAAAGTGATATCTGGAGCAGTAGGGGCATAGAGATTAAAAAGGGTCATGGGGATATTGTTAAGTAATAATGAGACAGAAACCCATCTATGATTCTTGAGTGACAATCTGCAAGTCAGGACGTTTATGACATAAAATGATAACGCCATTGCGATGGCCTGTGCCTGGGGAGGCGAAAAAGTTTCCTACCCACAATCTTTTGAGTTTAGGAATTTCTTTATCCACAACATTAGTTTCCTGTAATATAGCTATATCATATTTTAAATTAGATAAATGGGATAAAACCCTCTGACGTTTGATCGGGGAACCTAAACCGTTAACGTTCCATGAAACAACCTTTAACGCCATTTATAAGAAGCAAGATAATATAAACATCGCATAGTAATAAGTATAATAATTAACAAGTGCAGAACAGTGAAAAATATTAATAAATAACACAATAAAAATGTAGCCATACCAATAATTATAAACAACAAGAGAATAAAGAATAGCAGTTATGAAAAGGGATATAAGAGTGAAAGAAAAGAGAAAGGTAGAAGAGAGAAAAAGAGAAAAAGAAGAGAGACGAAAGGAAAAGAGAAAAAAGGAAAGAAAGAAGAAAAAAAAGAAAAAAAGGAAAGTGCATTGATGAAAAACAAAAGATTCAGAAAGAGAAGAAAAGGGGTGAAGAAGGTACAAAAAAGAAAGAAAACTAAGAACATTAAAGAAACAAAGCAAGATAGAAGATTCAAAAACATACTGACTTACTACAAATAATATAAAAATATGAGGGTGGTGAAGCCACATGAGGAAAATGGCACAACAAACCGAGTGACTCAGGGTGGATTGGGGAAGGAGGACATCATCCAGAACAGACTAGGGATGACATAGATTATATACGCAAAATAACTGCACTCAGTGGACAAAAAGAGAAAAAATATGACCAGTAAGAGGTACAAATAAGACATGCTAAAAAAAACATGAAATAAGCTGAGAGATAAAACAACAAAACATTTTAGAGTGAAAAAACACAAAAAGACATTATGAGGACAAAAGTTAAACAGGAGCAGATCGAGATCTGTCCATCTCATCCACACGGCATTGATCCAAGAATCTCTGAAGCAAAACAGGGTCTTCATAAGTTTTATTTCGATACGTAACTTTGAAGAGACAAGGGTGGAAAATTACAAAACGAGCATTAAGAGCACGAAGAGATGGCCGCATGGCAAGAAATTTATTCCGACGATCTGCTGTTGCCTTGGCATAATCCTGAGCAAAATAGAGAGTGGAGCTTTGCCAGGTGACACGTTCTTTAGTTTTAGCAGCTTGCAAGACCCGTAGTAAGTCTGTATATTCTAGAAAATAGATAATGACTCCTCTGGGTTTAGGTGAAGAGGACATTTAAGTTGAATTCCGACCCAAACGATGAGCTCGCTGGATGTTCAAAACAGGTGACGCAGAGAGATAAAGGATCTGTGGAAGAAATGATTTAAAGAAAGAGATGGGATCCGAACCTTCCAAGCCTTCTGCCAGGCCATAAATATGCAGGTTATTGCGTCTATTACGGTTTTCCAAATTCTCCACTTGTTTCTGGAGAGAGAGAATATCAGATTGTATGGAAGGAACCTGGCGTATTACATCCTGGACAGAGTCTACTCACCGTTCCATCAGTATGATCCTATTTTCCACAGTAGACCATTTGTCATCCAAGGATTGAAGATGTCTGTTTGTTTATTTCATATAAGGACGAAGAGCGTGTATTTCCTCAAGTAACACATCCATAGTGTCTGGCGAAGCAGACGCAGCAGGTGAAGGAAGATTTGTTTTAACTCGTTTCGGAGCAAGGTTAGTTGAGGAGAGTGAGGCATTAGGAGATGTTACCAGAGCGCCCGTGTGAGGAGACGATGAAGAACCTTCAGTGTTGTCCATAGTTGTTGAAAGAATTGAATATGGATTATGGTCTGCCAATGAGAAAAATTGCAAGGGAAGACCAACCACACGGCATTGGGATTTTGTTCTCCCCATACAACTTCAGATAGTAATGTAACACTGTCCGTGTCAAGTAATGCCCCCTCAGAGAAACAACAATGTTCAGGAAACCTGAGAAAAAAGATGAGAACCAGGTACCTTGCTGGCTAGTTAGAGAAGTTACCAAAGATTGACAGTTCTATGCACTATCATCCCGTCTAAAAATAACAATACTGTCGAAAATCAACCATAGAAGACATGAAAGCCATGTGAAAGCTCGTCACCCCAGCATTAATTGACAAGAGGCATTTACAAGAGCAAAATCAGGCAATGCAATGAAACTGAGGGAAAAAATGCGATTAATGTTGGAAGCTGGTTAGTTTGGAGAGCTTGCATGGTTGCAGACGATGAGGCAACGAGCGTCGGGAGTCAAAATGGCACGAGCAAGCTTCCGAGGTAAAACGCGCCGGTCGCATTCAAAATGAAGGATAGCTCACCGAAGTCGCAGAAAGGCACAGAACCGTGGCAAAGCGTGTCCATGGCAGCAAATGTTCTCCAGGAGTAACAAAGCCGTCGGAAAGTCTGCACTTCCAACGAGCCGCCACGGAGCCTCCTCAGGCAGCGGCCATCAATGGTTGGCATTAACCCCTTGCATGCCCGCCCCTTTCCCCGCCCAGTGCCGCGCTTTGTATTAGCGGGCGGAGTTCATGACGAGCTGGACTCATCATGGGCACAGCGCCACCGCAGCCCATGACGAGTCCAGCTCGTCATGGGCACTGAAGGGGTTAAGCCATGCCCCCAATAGAGCAATTATTAGCTACCCATTTCTTCTGGCGACCATTTCAGTGACCTCAATGCCTCAAGTATCGAGATCGAGCCTACATTCCACGGAGAAGGACTAGACTCTGCAGCAGATCCTTCCAACTTCTGACCAACATAGAGCCGGCCCTCCTTTCTCACATGTATTGGAAGATCAGCAGCCACACACATTTCAATCTTCCTCTAAGACAACAACATACTCTCTGACTGTCCCACATGAGTTTTCACTGCTTAGAGCAAGAAATCCTTTTGAATAGTCACTTGGATCAACATCAAGCCTAAAGTCAACCAGAATGGAGTCACTACCATAATCCTACTAATCCTCTTATTTATTGGTGAAATGACAGGCCTTTCTCAATGAGTAACACGAGTTCTATTTAGGGCATACCACATCCTTGTGTCATCGATCACCAAATCTATTAACGACACCTGTTACAACTATTCTGATGACACTCAGATCTCTTGTAAACGTAAACATTCCTTTTAGACAGAGTCCTGTTCCATAGGCTCCTAGTTGTGGATGAATAGATGTTTCTCAACAGTCTTAAGCTCAACTCTTTATAAAAGAACCTCACATGTGGATACTGGTCCTATTCCACCATACCGACTAATGACTTGGAACTCCATCACCATTAAGGAGCAGAATGAGCAAGAAAAAACAAAAAGATTAATGTTTATGGCCTTCCACTTCTTCCCCGCGTAAACTAGGTTACCAAATCCTCATAATTCATTTTGAAAATCCTGCATTTTATTCTCTCCCAACTTTGCTATCCTCATAAGATACTGGCAGTTCTGCAGCCTCGATCACACAAATGACCTTTATTTTGGAGCACCATATGTTGTATTCCATAGGGTTAAGCACATCCAGAATGCGGCTGAATGACAGAATCTACATGTCGGAATTTACAATCACTCCATCCCTCCAAATGCTTCACTGGCTTCCAGTCGCAAGCTGTATCTCTATCAATGTACCCTGCACCACTTCTAATGCCAGCTGTGGTGTTGCATCAATCTTCCTATAAAACAAACTCTGCACCTCGCATCCTTCAAGGCCCATCAGATGTACAATGCTCCAATTGCAGGTTCTGGAATTCCCACAACAGCAGAGCTTCATCTACAGGTCTGACAGTCAAGTTCTGGAACTCTCTCCCAGCAGGAACAGGAAATTCTCATCACCGCCTAGCCATCCAAACCGAGTGAAAGACTGGATGCTACCAAGCACATGGCCTTGCCATACAAATAATATTACACAGCAACAGTGGTGTAGCCGCGTCATGAGCCCTAGTGCAAGGAAAGAAATGACCCTCTTGGCTGCTGTTAGTATTGTAAAATACAACAATAATGACCCAAACCAGGAGACTCTTGAGTGAAATTGATTTATCAAAAAATGGCCTTCTTTCTATCTAACATCTGCCTGCAGCACTGAGACACTGGTGCAGCAGTAAGTCTGCAGTGCAGCAATTGGCACAACCCGGCAGTGCTCACCTGACACCCAGGGAGGTGTCAGGAAGGGCTAAGTACCTGTTTTTTTCGGTACGTAACTGCATGAACTTTAGACAGAACAAGTCAGAAACAGAGACAATCCCTACTCACCATTTCGACTTGTTCTGTTTAAAGTTCACGCGTTACCTAGAAGAAATTCCCAGTTATGTGTTTGCACTTTAGACAACTCCAGCAAAAAACTCAGTCACTCATCAGAGGGCCCCAGTGCTTCCCACATGGGTCTTACTACAAACATACACTCGCTCATGCATACTTAATAAGCTGTGTAGCTCATTACCAACCATCCAGGACAGTACTTCAGAGCCCAGAACGCTATTCAAACCATGCAATACTACACAGTAATAAGATTGTCACAGATGAATTATTCTCACCAGGGGAGTAACTCCTCAGAGAATTTGCAAGCGCCTCCACAAGGACGAGTGTAGCGAGTGAAACC
This sequence comes from Triturus cristatus, assembly GCF_964204655.1. Taxonomy (NCBI): domain Eukaryota; kingdom Metazoa; phylum Chordata; class Amphibia; order Caudata; family Salamandridae; genus Triturus; species Triturus cristatus. Next base: position 1,293,843,367 of record NC_140585.1, on the reverse strand, counting down.
TTGCTCACGTCGCTGTATCATGTCGCTGCACTCTTTCTATTCTTATCTGAAGATATACATCGACATGCATGCTGCGTTAAGATGCACAGAATATAAATTTATGCAGCACATTAGGATGCACAGTACACTCCTGCTGTTCTGTTTGCAGCGCATTTTACTGTAAGGAAAAGAATGCAATTTTTAAGAATATGATTATACAAGTTTAGTTATGCTTAATGCAAGACCAGCATAATAAAAAAAAAATATATAAAAAACAAAATAGCAAAAATATTAAATCTTTAATGAATTTATTTGCAAGTCATATGAGGTCAATTTATCCGAGAGCATTCAGAAGTTTACAGTGTAAAGTACTTTGGGTTATAATAAAACTGCAGTTCACAGAAGCAGCACTGCTATGTATAACTATTAGACTGTCACATTTCATTATATCTAGGCATCAATGGAATTCCCATTATATGGACATAATTCAACGTAGTTTCGGTAATTTTACAATATTCTTGTTAAATGAAATTCTTGAAATTATCCAAAAATTAATTGCCACGTAATTATGTACTGTTCATGGTAAAGTTTAGCGTGAGCGCTCAGGAACAATGCGAACAACCGGAACGTTGCGTTGCAGTTGCGTTGCAGTTGCGCCTGCACTTTTTGTGCATTTTTTAGCACAAAATCTGCCCTGGCATCCAAAATGGACTTAAGGACGCATTTCGCTCAGAAATGTAATGCCAAATGCTGGTGTTGCATTTCACCTGATTACACATAATTTGAAATTAATTTCAATTAATTTTTCTGAAATGTCGTGCAAATGGAAATTATGTCAACTTTATACATCCCCAATTCTATGATGCAGTAAAAAGAAAACACGTGAAATTCGTTATTTGAAAGGTTTGTGAAACACTGACATATTGAACAGCTTCTTGTTAGTGTCGTGGTACCATAAAAATGAAAATGTGAGATTTGATTCTTTTTTTAAATTAGGCTTCTATGGACACAGAGGAGGCGAAATCAATATTTTGTTTTACAACATGCTGTAACATTGTCTGAAAATCTTGTGAAATTTCATGAAACACACCTGGTTGCATCTCGGGTGAGAAATGAACACAAGAGTATAATTCATGTTTAAAAGTTAAGTGCATCTCGTCAGTAAAATACGTCTTGCTTCATGAGTTGAGTATTTTCTGACAATCATGCAAGAGCTAATTATGTAAAATGTTTTGCTTGTGACGTCTTGTGTAAGAAAGATGTTACCCGACCTTATCATACGGCTGCGTGAATGTGCTTTTAATGGGAGGACATCCAGAAAAAGATAAGGAGGTGTTTTAAGTGATGCCAGGCAGGCAGATTATTGCTATAACCAAGCTACTTAAGACATCAACCTTTAATGGAATTGTCAATGAAATAATTGTCCTCCCTCCATATTCCAACAACATTCAGTCAGAAAAAAAACAAAAAAAGCCATACTGAAACCAATTACTGAAAATCATACTGAAAAAAAATGTCCCAAAGTGACACCAGAGCTCAGGTTTAAATGATAAAACAAACAACTGCGACAATCCAGAAATACACAAAACGTATAAACTTATGTGTTCATACGCAGCATAGCTACCACATCGAACTATTCAACCTGCTCAACCCATACCAATCAGGTTTCCGGGCAGGTCCCAGTACTGAATCAGTCATGACACACATAATTGATGAAAATCCTTGACCAAAACAAAGCCTCTTTACTAATATTACTCGACCTGTCATCGGCATTTGACACCGTTAAACACGACAACTTGCTAGAGCTCCTGAAACACAGAATGGGATTATCTGGATCTGTGCTTGCCTGGTTTACCTCTTTCCTCCAAAATAGATCTCAAAGATTCAAGGTCAATCATTCCTTGTCTAACCCTGTTCCAGTCACATTAGGAGTACCGCAAGGCTCTTCCCTTTCACCCACACTTTTCAACATTTTCATGGAACCACTCAACAAACTTCTCAGTCTCTCCAAGATCCATTTCCATATGTATGCAGACGACACCCAACTCTACATCAAGAACCATTCACTGGAGGACATTAAATGTCTCAACACAACGCTACAAAAAACTCAAACATGGTTGGCTGAAAACCATTTGAAACTAAACTCCCTCAAAACGGAGTTCCTCTTAAGCGCCCCCCCAGCAAATTATCCAACATCCTCGACTGCATGAATCACCTAACGGCACTCAAAGGGCAACCTCTCATGGTTGAATCAGCGAAATCGCTAGGTGTGACACTGAACAGAAACCTAAAGATGCAGAAGCATATCAGCGCCTCCACACAAGGACCAAACTTCCACATGAACACCCTGCGAATACTGAAACACTTCCTGCCAGCAAACGACTTCAAACAAGCAGTTTAAGCCCTAGTAATCCCAAGAGTGGAATATGGGGCTGTAACCCTATGCGGCCTCCCCAGATCGACGACAGCCCCTTTAAGAGCCACTATCAATTCAGCTGCAAGACTCGTCACAGGCTCGAAAAGAACCTCTCACATCTCTCCAGACCTTAGAGCACTCAACTGACTACAGTTTGAAGCTAGAATTCATCTGAAAATTTCATGTATGACGCACAAGGCCTTACACCACAATTCTCCAAGCTATCTAGCGCAGAAACTGGTACTCTCCGCTGATACTGAAACCACAACGATTTGCCAAGAAATATACTTACAACCGGTCCTTCTCTGGAAAGGCTCCCAGGATCTGGAATGATTTGCCCACAGAAACAAGACTGAACCCTTCCACTGCCTCCTTCCAAAAAGAAGTGAAAGTGATTCTCATGGCTAAACTCACGTGAATTACTAACTTACTACTGTATTTAAATTACTAGTCTGTATTATTGAGCACATTATATCTGAATCACCTATACTTGTACGATTTTATGCTTATACCTGTTTTCAACATCTGACAAGTAAAGCGCTCTGATACCCGCAAGGGTCTTGTTCGCGCTATATAAATCCTTCAAATAAATAAACTTTCAAATAAATATAAACTTTTTGAGAAAATTAAATGTGACAGTGGTTTGAATTTTCACCAGTCATCGAAGACCCATAAGACTCCTGCTCCAGCAAAAATAAATGCTCTATTGAGTCCTCTGTTTAAAAAGAAAATCCTATCGTAATCAATAAATGTTTGCGAACTATCCTCCATTTGACATCTAGACCCTAAGATAGGTTTGTGAGACACCCATCAAGCTCTCATTCCGCAGACCGGACAAGCAACCGACCAACTCCACCTGTTGAAGAGTCTCAAACATGTGCCATTCCCAATGACATGTGGATGCCTTTTCTAGGCAGGTTCACCCAAAGTCCCCAAAAGTGGTTCTCTACTTGGCACTGTACCACGATACTAAACATAAATACAATATCCTTTAGGAGATTTACTGGCTCTCCTGTGAGGACAGAATCAACTTCAGTATGCCCTTCACTCGGCACTGGAGTCTCAAAGGACCCGACCCTGCCCCGCTGTTCTCATATGTGGCCTACCCTGAGGATTCCAACCAAACATCTCCAAAGATGGAGCGGTTCATGCTCTGTATCAGGCACACCTCACCCGCACATTGAGCTGTCCCTGAGACTTCAGCAACAATTTGTAAAACCTGCTGATGCCATCACTCAACCCACTGATCCACCTCTCAGGGACTTAAAAACACATTCCTCAACTGCAAATGCTTTTATGAATGATCTTATTGTGCACTATGCTTCGCTTCCATGAGTTCTTCTCCCTCACTTCCTTCTTCTTCCGGGTGACTGTTCAGGTAAAGACACATTTTTGTTTTACATAATGTACTTTTACAGATTGTATGTTCCAATTTCAAAAGGCAAAACATTCTTATGGAAGAGTACTGAATGTAGGATATTCAAAATCACTGAGTCATCACAGTAATGCCCAGATTTACATCTATGTTGCGTCACACATGGCATCATAAGCCCTTAAGTCAGATTTACAATGCCGGCAAAGCCACCTTGCATGGCTCTGCATTGAATGGTAAAACTGGAGTAATGCAAGGCAGCTCAAGTCACTGCCTTAGGTTACTCTGCACTGGGAAGGTGTCCCATGGGTGGAGTGTGGGAGTTCCCACGCACCCAGCCATGGTTTTTGGTTCCTTCCCAGATTTACTAAGACTAGTAAACATAGTAATGCTTCCCAGGTGAGGCTTAACGAGGAAAATTATATTTATTTCTTCTCATTATTTCCTCTTTCTACAAGTGCTACATTCTGCAGCACACGCAGAAAGAGGGAAATACCTCTGAGGATTGTTTTTGTGCAGGAAGGTGTCCTTGTCTACACAAAAACAATCCTGCCTGTAATGTAGGTACCCTTGCACGGTGTTGCAAGGGTATCTGCATTGGCGCTTAGCAGCCACAAGTGCACCAGCGCAGCGTGAGAGCAGGAATGTGCTATATGTTAGTAATTATGGCCCATTTCTACTCTTTTCATTTGACGCAGTGCACCTTGCCGTGTTGCATTACGCCAAATGTTGATAAATCTGGCCCTGAGTGTAAAGGGGTAAGTGTAGTTTCCTAACTTCTATTCTACATATCTTGCAGATATATATGTTGACAAAGTACACAGATGTTGAATTGAAAACTGTAAATCTAATCATAGATCTCCGAATTCCCCTTGACGATATAGAATTAGTCTGCTCAATTCAAAGATGCTCTCAAGTCCTCTGATGGAGTTGTGAGGAAACAACCCCAAGGTACTTAACCTTAGCTATGAAACATCAAATTCATCATGTTGTGGTGGAAGATGACAAGCAGGCCCTGGCCCGCTAGAACTCTACTTGAACTTCAGGATGCCTTTGCCCTTCAGAGGATATGGAGGTGTCTGATCAGGACTGCTACAGGAAGAGCAATGTTTGCCCAAGAGTAAATGAAAATTAAATGATTACACCGACAAACAACATGCTTTGCAATATCTTTTATAAATGAGGGTATTTGTGACATGCAGTGGCAAACAGACTGAAAATGTAGTGTATGTAGGGAACAAAATCCATTGTAAACGTTGGGAAATATTGGTGTGTGGCAAGCTAACTCAGGTTATGGTGCCCCAAAAGGATAAGCTGACTGGTATCAGGCTCCTCACCCAAATAAGGATGAAGTAAACAATTAAACCCAGTGGCTGGCTCAGAGCTTACCCCCTTCCTATAGAAACACTACATTCATTGCCACATAATTTGTGAAGTCGACATGGTGATAGAGGGGCGAAGGAGAAGAGCACATTATGGTTAATATTCCTTCATTCTACATCACAAACCTTACAGTGATTATTCGAAAACTAGCTGGTAAAAATGGTAAATGAAGTCAGATGTACTGAGTGAAGAAGGTTCCTCGGTGGGTCCTTCACATTTCAAAGCACTAAACCAGGTATATCCCAGGAACAGGAGGATAAATGACTTAATTTACTAAAAAGAATGTTCCCATTCACTATACACCATTGGTAGGGAAAAAAAGCCCCACTCATGTCCGCCTCTTGTCATGGGCATGATTGGCTGACTCTCCACCACTTGTCTGCCACTCAGTATGTTGTCCATTCTGATGTGTCAGGAGCCATGCCACCCAGGATTATGGAAAACACATGTGTTGTCCTGGTGTTACCTCTTTAACTATCAGAGTAAATCCTGTCCCTATGTGGGTACTCCAAAAGATGTGAACATATGCCCTATCTGAGTGGTAGGCTATAGCAAGATTCAAGGATCTACTGCAGTATTCCAGGGTCCTACAGTCTACCAAAGCCACAGGTGATCGACTTCCCTCTCTGTTGATAAGAGGAACCCTCTGCTTGGGCTCTGCTCTTCACCTGTATTCCTGGCTCTCCAGGTATGATTATCTTCAAGCCAGACATCAAGAACTTCTTCCCAGAAGTATTCTGTTTGCATCCATAGAATTAGCCAACCTTTCACAGTGCCATCTTCAGAGGCCCCAGTTTAGTGATAGCTAGGTAGATTTAGATACTCATTGTTTGGATTGCTAGGCTCCTACTGGGCCCATGTACTGTCCCCTGCATGTATGTACTGGAATTCTGTCACAACTGTCTCTTGGCCTCAGCAGTCTTATATACTGGTCTTGTGATTTTTCTGGTCAGTGTCTCCAGTTGCAGAGTATTAACAACTGCTTTAGCACATCAGAACAAAACCATTTCATGAAAAAAAGGCACTAACAAGCTCATGTTATTGTGTCACTGATATGCTCAATGTTTACCATAATACTTCAACGACTAGTAAAAATCTTCTGTAGGACTCATTTCCTGTGGCATGTGACCAGTCATGCGAAATTCATGTAAATCGAAAAACGGCATGTTTTTTTAAGTTAATGTAAGAGCAGAGAGTAACACTAGTCTTATGTTCTGTTTAGTATGAAAACGCTGACAATCGTGAAACAAGCAGATTCGTATTTGGGTCCAGAAAGGGGCTAGGAGCAGAGAAAGAACCTAGCCCCTAACTAACCCCTCCAACAGCATGGTGGGACCAAGTTATACTTCCCCAGCCACACTGCTCTCCCAGTCAGGGCACGTCATAGCCAGACCCGGACAGCTTCCCTACCCACTGACCACCATTTATAGCTTGAATTGACCACCGCTTCAGTTTACCACTGAATTGCCCCTGGATAGCCATGCTGAAAAGGTTTCAGTTATTCTGGGTCCATATCGTTATTCCCAGACTTGTAGTTCCACGGTGCAGTGTTGCAATAAAGAGTCAGAATCAGTGATTCAAGATCTGTCAATGTTGTCAGTCCTGCACTGTAAAGCTCATAATTGGCCCCATTTGGTAGGTAAATATCACAGGTCTGCTGCAGATACAATACATACAGACATGAGCATGAACCTGTATAAGAAGACCTGCTTGTTATGCAGCAACAATCATAATGCTGTAGTAAGACAAATATTTACAAATATACCACTTGTTAGAAACTGGATTACTGGTTGACTGGGGTGTGAGCCTTTGTCAAGCAGCAACCACAATCCTAGTCAGGGTAAAGCACAAGCAAACCCCAAATTAACATCTGCCAAAACATCTGGTAGCTTCACACATCGGAGTCAGGCTTAACTTAGAGGGAATGTGCAAAATATGTGCACAAAACTTCAAACAGTAAAACAGTGAAAACACCACCACCATAAAAAGATCCAACACCAATGCAGCAGTATTTAATCAATAAAACAAGACCAAACAACAAACATCTAATAAGTAGAACTGGAGTTATGAATTTATAAAGAATAAACTACAACTAGCCCCTAAATGCAAAAACTGCATCCACAGCTATCTGGTTGCACTGGACTGGGTAAAAGTCAAAACTTTGGGCTGACCCCAATGAAGCGTGTATCGGATACAATCCCAGATAAGTTCCGCTGAAGGTTTACCTTCCCAAGTTATGTGCCAAGATTCTCCTTCGTGTTGGAGTGGGCCACAGGGAGCAAGGAGAGAGTTGCTGTCAGTGGTCGGTGCGGTGCAAGGAGCAGGCTGTACATTGTGAATGGGCGGGCTGGAGCATCATGTTGGTGGTCCTCTGCAGCGATCAATGCTTGCTGTGAGATGGGATGGCAGTGGTTCATGCTGATTTACGGTGCAAGTAGCGTGGGTCCGGTGTGAATGGACCCTCTCACAGTCGCGAAGAGCCCAAAATCTTTAAGTAAGAGCTCGCTGAGCCACACCAAGTTTCCAGGACCTAAGGTGCATGACTTGGGGGTCAAGAACTTGCTGAAGTCGGGTCCAGGAGCTGTAGGGGAGCCTTTTATGTCCCTGAGGCTCAGATCTAGAAGCCAGAAGATTAGCCCTTTCAGTCACCATTGGGTCCTGGGTTCAAGATCGGTTGCTGGTCCAGTTCTCCCTTTCCAGGCAGGAGGACAACAGTCAGCAGGTCTGCACAACAGGGCAGCAGCTTCATCAGAGTGGCAGTCCAGCAGAGTGAATTTCCTTCCAGCAGCACAACAGTCCTTCTTCCTTGCAGAGTATCCACAAGTCCAGAAGTGTACTGAAGTGGTGGTGTCTGAGGTCCTTCTTTTATACACTGATGTCTGATTCTGGAAGATAGTGTCTCGGAGGAATACACAAAGCCCAACTGTCCACTACACCCAGCCATGAGATCAGAGACAGGTTACAGGCACCAAGTGCCTAAGGCAAGAAAATGCCAACTTTCTAAAAGTGGCATTTTCAGAACTGCAATCTAAAATCTGACTTCACTATAAGTTAGCATTTTAAATTATTATTCTAGAGACACCAAACTTGAAGGGGTTAACACTTCACAGTTCGAAATTACACATAGAAAATGTAATAAGGGAACTCCAATGTTATCCTATAGGAGAGATAGGCCTTGCAATAGTGAAAAACAAACTTTAAAGTGTTTCACCACCAGGACATGAAATACTTTGAAGTACATGGTGTACTTTTTAAATACACTGTACCGTGCCCTTTGGGCTGTTCAGGGCCGATGTTAGGGGTGACATTTGTAATAAAAAAATAGAAGAATTGGCCTGACAAAAGGTTTATTTTGCCAGGTCAACATGGCAGTTTAAAACAGCACTCACAGGCTCTGCAATGGCAGGACTGAGAGATGTTCAAAGGACTGCTTAAGTGGGTGGCACAATCAGTGCTGCACGCCCACAAGCAGCATTTAGTTTACAGGCCCTGGGCATATGTCGTACACTTTACTATGGATGTATAAGTACATTGAATATGCCAATTGGGGTAAACCAATGTTACCATGATTTAGGGGCAGAGCACAAACACGTCTGCACTTGTTAACAGTGTTAAAGTGCACAGAATCCTGGGCCAACAAAAACAAATTCAGCAAAAACGGAGAGAAAAAGGCAAGACATTTTGGCGTGACCCTGTGTAGGAGGCCTGGTCCAACACCACTGTTCTTGCACACACAGAGTCATGCATGCTGATGGCCCAAGCATGACTGCCAGGGAGTAACAACCATGTGTCTATCCCGTTTGCCAATGCAATTGACATGAGGATATACCATAACATTATATGTGGAAACACAGCAAAGGAGTTCAAAACGCAAAAGGTCCACAAAGATGTTAGAGTTAATGATATTTATTTGTTACCCCCCACGCTCCTCCTTCACATACTTAACCCTTTCCCTGCGTGCGATGACCAACGGCTGTCGCGAGCACTACCTGGCTAGTGCTGCGCAAGTCTGTTGGCCGACGCAGCCGCCCCCACTCATTAAAAGTCCCGCAGCGGAATTTGCGTCGCGGTTAACGGGTTAAACCTCCACCGCTCCTCAGCTAACCATTAAATGACAACTATCAATAAATAAAACCCAAACAACCTACCCTACCTCTCAACCAAACCCACCTACCTTTAATCCCGGCAACTACATTATATCCCCAACCACTCCTCAAATAACCTCAAAACAACTCTACTATACTAAATTCCAGCTACCCAATACTACCTCCCACCCCCCACAAGTACACTTATATCCTTTATTCACTGAAAAAACCATAGGTTTTAGGGGCGTTATAGTTAGCTGGACTTTTCACTCGTACAAAACCATTGAAATTCCCCCGTTATAGTTAGTTCAGCTAACTATAACTCGCGCGCCCGCAATGCACTGCTGATGATGTCACATATTACATCACTCATGACATCACTGATGACATCTCAAATGACATCACTGATGACATTATCCAGTGAATGTGTGTTTTTCTGAAAATTACATATGTTTTATATATATATATCTCACGGTCGATGGAAGAATAAATGGGTATATAAGTGTCTAAATGGATGATTTGTTTTTGAAAAATTGATTGTATAACTGACTGATTAAGTGTATCTTAGTGAATACATGGCTTAGTGAGTAATGTTTAAATGTGTAAATATCTGTATCAGTCTCTCACTTTGTGTATAAGTGGCTGCATGGGTTGGTGAGTAGCTGCACGAGTGTCTATATAGGTTATTAGTTGGATTTTTGAGTATCAGTATGAGTGTCTGAGTGTCTGTATGGTTCGGTGGGGAGTATTACGTAGTGCATAGGTGCATGAATGAGTGACTCACTGTTTGTATGTTTTGAAGACAGCATGTGTGCAGGACTGTATGGGTGGATGAGTGTGTGCATGGGTGTGTTAGTGAGTGATAGACTGTCTCAATAGTGTCTTTATGAGTAACTACATATGTTTTAAACTAGTATATGTGACTATTGGTGTATATAAGTGAGTATATGTGAGAGTGAGAGATTGAAAGAGTTCCTGTATGAATAAGTATGTGTTTCTATAATTGATTGTTTAAAAGACTAAGTATGTGTAAGTTTCTGTAGAAGTAAGTGTGGTGGTGTGTGTATAACTGTATATGCAAGTAAATGGATGTTTGATTCTTTATTAGCATGAGTGACTATGTGTGTGAGTAACTCTATGGATGAGTGGCGTTGTGTAACAGGATGTATAGGTGTGTGAGTACATATGATGAGTGAGTACATGTATGAGTGACTGTATAGGACTGTTGGTGAATGAGTGGATGTGAATGTGGATCTTAGAATTACTGAATAGGTTGTTGTAACTGGTATTGGTATGTCCATTGTTTTGAACATTGTAGTTTCTATTTTTGAATGTGTGTATCAAAGGTTATATTAGGGGAAGAGGAGGTCTGCCACTCTATCACAAGGATGATGTCATCAGTGATGTCATTAATGATGTCATTTGAGATGTCATCAGTGATGTCATGAGTGATGTCACTGACCATGTCATGAGTGATGTAATATGTGACGTCATCAGCAGTGCATTGTGGGCGCGCGAGTTATAGTTAGCTGAACTAACTATAAAGGGGGAATTTCAATGGTTTTGTACGAGTGAAAAGTCCAGCTAACTATAACGCCCCTGAAACCTATGGTTTTTCAGTGAATTTCTAAGGTTTTTTAAATGCTAATTCCTAACTATAACGTGCCTGAAACCTATGTTTTTTTCTGTGAATTTCAAAGGTTTTTTAAATGCTAATTTCTAACTATGCCTACAGAGATAGGACATGTGAAGAAAGAAGAAAAAACGCACAGAAAGAAAAAAGAGAAATGCAGAAAGAAGCAACAGAAGTCCTCAAAGACGAAGAAAAGTGCAGAAAGAAGGATAACGTGCAGAAAGAACAAACAGAAGAGCAGAAAGAAGCCTTGTTGCAAAATCATCCTGTTCCCTCAACTTTTTTAGACGGATACTGGTGGTAACTGAGTCTGACTAACCAGTCCTAGAGCCAGTGCTATGTTAAAAGACACTCAGAATACAGTGAAAACACCTACATACACTAGGGAACACTATGCGTTGGGGTCCCCCTGTGATCAGCATGACCTCCTCTGTAAGCCCCTAGTATATAATAGGGCAGGGGATTAAAACTACCTCTTAAAACGCCCCACAGGGCGTTTTTGCACACGTTACCTCAGGCCCCGTCCCCTCACTTCCCCACTGTGTAAACACGCCCTGTGGCCGTTTTAAGTTGGGAGATTAAGTCCCCTTGAATCCTGAGGGTCCCTAGGGTCCAACTAGACCACTAGGTACCTCCAGTAAGTGCCACAGAGCTGCGCTGCAGAGAGATGTAAAAAGGGGCACGGCCTAGACCACCTCTCTGCAACGCAGCGGAGTGGTGCTTACTGGAAGCACCTGGTGGGCTAGTTGGCCCCCAGGGTCCCTCAGGATTGAAGGGGAATTATTTCCCCAACTTAAAACGCGCCACAGGGCGTGTTTGCACACGTTAACTCAGGCCCCGTCCCCTCCCTTCACCACTGTGTAAACACGCCCTGTGGCCGTTTTTAGTTGGGAGATTAAGTTAATTTGAATCCTGAGGGTCCCTAGGGTCCAACTAGCCCACTAGGTACCTCCAGTATGCGCCACAGAGCTGCGTTGCAGAGAGGTGTAAAAAGTGGCACGGCCTGGACCACCTCTCTGCAACGCAGCTCAGTGGCGCTTACTGGAAACACCTGGTGGGCTAGTTAGCCCCCAGGGGCCCTCAGGATTGAAGGGGAATTATTTCCCTAACTTAAAATGCGCCACAGGGCTTGTTTGCACACGTTAACTCAGGCCCCGTCCCCTCCCTTCACCACTGTGTAAACACGCCCTGTGGCCATTTTTAGTTGGGAGATTAAGTTAATTTGAATCCTGAGGGTCCCTAGGGTCCAACTAGCCCACTAGTTACCTCCAGTATGCGCCACAGAGCTGCGTTGCAGAGAGGTGTAAAAAGTGGCACGGCCTGGACCACCTCTCTGCAACGCAGCTCAGTGGCGCTTACTGGAAGCACCAGGTGGGCTAGTTAGCCCCCAGGGGCCCTCAGGATTGAAGGGGAAATATTTCCTCAACTTAAAACGCGCCATAGGGCGTGTTTGCACACGTCACCTCAGGCCCCGTCCCCTTCCTTCCCCACTGTGTAAACATGCCCTGTGACCGTTTTTTAAGTTGGGAGATTAAGTCCCCTTGAATTCTGAGGATCCCTAGGGGCAAAATAGCCCACTAGGTACGTCCAGTAAGCGCCATTGCAGAGAGGTGTAAAAAGGGGCACGGCCTGCACCACCTCTCTGCAACGCAGAGCAGTGGCACTTACTGGAAACACCTGGTGGGCTAGTTGGCCCCCAGGGTCCCTCAGGATTGAAAGGGAATTATTTCCCCAACGTAAAATGCGCCACAGGGCGTGTTTGCACACGTCACCTCAGGCCCCGTCCCCTCCCTTCACCACTGTGTAAACGCACCCTGTGGCCGTTCTAAGTTGAAAGATTAAGTCCCCTTGAATCCTAAGGGTCCATAGGGTCAAACTAGCCCACTAGGTACCTCCAGTAAGCGCCACAGAGCTGCGTTGCATAGAGGTGTAAAAAGGGGCGTGGCCTCAGAACACCTGTCTGCAACGCAGCTCCCTGGCGCACACTGGAGATACCTGTTGGGCTAGTTGGCCCTCAGGGACCCTCAGTATTGAAGGGGAATTAATTCCCCAACTTACAACTGGCCAGGGGGCGCGTTTGCAGAGTGCTGCAAGGAGGGAGCGTGGCCTCCAGCGCGATGCCGGTCTTTTATTTATTTTATTTTTTTAAGAAGGAGGGCTGTGTGGCCCCCCTTCTTTTTCTAATTTACTGTCCCTGGGGACCCCATCCCCAGGGCCTGCACCCTAATTTTTTTTGTTGAAAAAAATTAATTTGGCCCTCCCAAGGCCTTAATCGGCCCCGGGGACCCCAACCCCCGGGTCATGGCCTTTTTTTTATTTAAATTCTTTAGGAGGGGGCTGCGTTGCCCCCCTCCTCAGGCCACTTATGGCTCCGGGGACCCCATCCCCCGGGGCCGGCCTTTGTTTTTTATTATTTTAAAAATATATATATTTATAGAAACACCTAGGACATGCTGGACAAACCGTATGTACCTATCACCATGACGATTTACGTGATATTCATTAAAAGGCGACTATGCATAGAATGAATCCACATGGAATGGATTTACACTGCTAGTGAAGCTCTGACGTGTCTGACGCCCTACCATGCCTAATCCCGGCGCCCCCGCCGGTGGGTACTCTCCAAGTAGACAGCCTTGTCGTTTATTTATACAAACATGGGTAGCTATTGACGGGCACATTTAATATACATGCACACCAAGCCATTCAAAGGGGATTCGTCAAAAATTCGACCAAACTATGCAAGAAACCCCCCTCACGGTTAATAAAAAACACATCCACCGCCTGATGTGTAATACTTTTTATTTTACTCTCTGGTAAGGAGACGAACCTCACTTGAGAGTCACAGCGTGCTCCTGGCTGAGCCCAATGCTGTGTTACACCCACCAGTGCCCGCCGATTGCCTCACACCTCTGTGTTGTATTCCACCAGCTAGTGCGTATGCTATGACACTCTCTAGCCCATGTGCACTGTAACACCACCCCATGAATATGTCATGCCACAATAGCCTTCGCACAGGTTATATTGCCCCATCTAACGTGCCTTCCTCAATGTGTATGTTATAACGCACAGCGCTATGCCATACATATTACAATCTGGGATCCATATCTTTGTCACAGTGCATATGCAACGTTACACTCCCCAGCACATATTTTATATTACAGCTTTAGAGACTAGTTATGTTACACAACACTGCCCTGTGCATATTACACTCCAAGGCGCATATCGCATAGCACGTGCTAGTGCCTGTGCTATCTCGCGCTCTCCAATGAATCTGTTATTGCGCTCAATGTATTGCATATTATATTTCACTCCCCGGTACCATCTTATATCACACTTTTTGGTGCATATTTATACCATATACTACATCTAGTTTTCATTTTCAATTGTGCTCTCAGGACTATGTTCTATATAACACTGCGTCCACCTACCCTTTTCACGGGCATTACATTTTGCGATGGGGGTGGAGGGTCAGGGGGTGTTTCTGCCAAGTGAGCCCGGAGTCACAGTCACAAACGTCCTCTTCTTCCTGAATAAAAGTGAGATTATGCTGCATACTTGTTCATATTTTAAGTAGTTCGCACAGACACACATTTTAAAAACAATAAAGTTCCTAATACCCACCTTCTCTGAACAGTTAGCTTGCTGCCCCATCCACCTCCTCCCTATCATCTGTTGTCTAAATCCATGGACTAGCCTCCTCCCTCCTGCCATGCATGGTCTGATGTGCTGCCACTGCCCTCCATTTAGCATGTTGTACCAGTCCACTCCTCCTGCCCTCCATTGCCCAACTCTATGGCCCATCATTGACCTCATGCTTAGCCTCTGTGCTTAGCTTGCTGCCCCTATTCTCCTTCCCCCTGCCCTCCGATGTCTTTGTGCATGCCCCTGCTCCATCCTTTTTGCCCACTATGTTCCATGGACCTGCCACTCCTATCTACTCTGAGTGTTCTGTTGAGCTGCCACTCCCCTCCCACCTGCCTAGCATTGTCAGATGACTGTAACCTGTCCCTGCCACCTCCACCCTGCCTGTCCACATGCCATGCCCCTATCCCCTTCCTCCTGTCCTCCATGGTCCATTTTACTGCCACACCCTTCTACCCTCCCTGATCTGTTGTGCTGCAACTGCTCCTCCTGCCTGCCCCGCGCTGGCTGTTGCTATACCCCTTCCCCTGAACTCTCTTGTCTGTGCCCAGGTCCTGACTCTCCCTTCTATCCTCCATGGTCCTTTGTGCATGCCCCTGCACCCTCCTTCTTGCCCATCATAGCCATTGTGCTGCCACTAACCCTTCCGCTTGCCATGCATGGTCTTCTGTGCTGCCATGGCCCCTCCCACCTTCCCTGTGTGGTCAGCTAGCTGCCCCTGACCCCCTCCCATCTTCCCTCCATGGTCTGTGTGTATGCCACCATAGTCTCATTGTTGCTCTCCATGGTGTGTCTTGTTTCTAGTGCCCATCCTGCCTGACCTCCATGGTCATCTTGCTGCTCCTGCCCTGCCACCTTGCCCCCAGCCCTCTGTTTCCATGTACAGACCCCCTATTCCCTCCCTCCTGGCTTGTCTGTTCCATTGTATGCCCCTGATCCGTCCCTCCTGCCCTTTATGGTCTGTTATGCTGCAGCTTTCTCTCCTGTCTGTCCTTTATGGTCAGCTAGCTACCATTGCCTCTTTCCCATCTGTTCTCTGTTGTCCATGTGCATGGTCCTGTCCCCTCCCTATTGCTTTCTATGGATTGTTGTGCTGCACTCCCGTCCCGCATGCAGTGTGTGGTGTATTGTGCTGCTGCAAACCCTGATGCCTGCCCTGTAGGGTCAGTTTGGTGCACCCTCCATGTCCCTCCTGTCCTCTGTTATTCGAGTCCATGTCCCTACCCTAATTCCTCCTGCCTACCATGATTCAATGTACCATACTAGCGAACATTTTGAACTTGGTAAGAGGGAGATTTTGAAAAAAATGGAGTATTGATTTTCCCCTTTGAGTTACATTGAAAAAGAGGAGATTGTAGACAGGAGACAGATCAATTAAAGCCCATTTGAGCTTAAAAACATTGGACGTTTCCTGGCTGAAACGGGTCTGTTGGCATGTATGGTTGTACTACCACTGCCTCTTCCTTCTGCCCACAATGGTCTATTATATTGCCACAGTCTCTCTTGCCAGTCCTGTATTGTTGGTTTGTTGCCCCTGCCCCCCTTTCCACTGCCTTCCATAGTCTGTTGTGCTGCCTGCCCAGTGTGGTCAAATTGTTGTCTCTGCACTCTCCTACCTGCCTTCAATTTTCAGAGTCCGTGCCCCTGGCCTCTGCCTCTCAACAGTATCCCAATGAACAACTAGATTGCTAACATTCTATATTTATTACAAAAGTGTGGAATGCCTGACGTCATCTTGATGTAATCAAAACTGTAATACCTAGAGTATTTCCTTTAGAAATTACATATATGAGAGGGTCTTATTTGCATCAAAATTATGGTTAGTGCTCTAAAAAACTAAAATGAGGACATATTATCTGAGTTTTCAAATAGCGACAAAGACATTTTAAATTATTTGTAATCTTTATGTTTTTTTATCCAGTTGACCACTTGATTAAATGTTGCACCTTGGCGAGAGGATGTGGTGTTACTTCCAGAGCTGCAGACTTTGCAACTGGGGAACCAGGTTGGAGTTTCTGCTTCAGCTCAACATTCTGTGATTGTGGTCAAATCACTTAATCTCCCCATGTCTACAACCAAAATGAATTTGATCTTGTGTGATGTAACCAATGCTCATGTAAAGCATTCCAATACCTGACAAGTCTGCACTATATGAAACTGCAAATACACAAAAAATAAGTGTTTTGCTCACTTCTGTCACTGGGCTACATGTGGGCTACATCTGGGTGATATTTGTGCTGCATTTAGGCTCTTTTGTGTCTGGTGGCCATCTTGGGAGATTTATTTGTTATGAAGTTTCCTAATTTCCTCATTTACTGCAGTCTCCTCAGTAGGAAATGCTTTCAGTTTTTTACTTTGATTCCATCAAGAAGGTATTCAGATATGTCACACATTTGCCATAAATTCTGAATGTTAGCACTCTAGTTGCCCATTAGATCTCTGTAGTAAAGCTACTGCTCACCACGGAAATCTGCTGCTGGTATTAAAAGTGCATGTTTCAGTCTGCATATCAGTATTTTTTAATGAAATAGAAGAGGATTTGAGAAGTCACTCAAAATGTGCCCTAATTATTCTTTCTTCAGCACTAATCATAATTTCTATGGCAAAATGAACCCCCTCATTGTGTTCCTTTTTAAATTAAATGTTTTGAGTGTTTCCAGTTTATTCCAATCAAGATGGCTTCAGTTGTGCCATAATTTTGTCATAAGTAAGACAGTAAGCGCTCTAGTTGTTCTTAAGACCACTCTGGGACATTCTGTCATTAGGCTATACTTGGGCTACATCTGGGTGATATTTGGGCTTTTTTGTCTCTGGTGGCCATCTTGGGAGATTTATTTGTTATGAAGTTTCCTAATTTCCTCATTTACTGCAGTCTCCTCAGTGGTAATACTTTCAGTTTTTTATTTTGGTTCCATCAAGAAGGCATTCAGATGTGTCACACATTTGCCATAAATTCTGAATGTTAGCACTCTAGTTGCTCATTAGATCACTGTAGTAAAACTACTGCTCACAAGGGAAGTCTGCTGCTGGTATTCAAAGTGCATGTTTCAGTCTGCATGTCAGAATTTGTTTATGAAATAGAAGAGGATTTGAGAAGTCAAAATGTGCCCTAATCTTTCCTTCTGCAGAACTAATCATAATTTCTATGGCAAAATGAACCCCCTCATTTTGTTCCTTTGTAATTAAATGTTTTAAGTGTTACCACTTTATTCCAATCAAGATGGCTTCAGGTGTGCCATACTTTTGTCATAAGTAAGACTGTTAGCGCTCTAGTGGTTCGTTAGAACACTCTGGGACATTCTGTCATTGGGCTATACTTGGGCTACATCTGGGTGATATTTGGGCTACATTTGGGCTCTTTTGTCTCTGGTGGCCATCTTGGGAGATTTATTTCTTATGAAGTTTCCTAATTTCCTCATTTACTACAGTCTCCTCAGTAGGAAATACTTTCAGTTTTTTACTTGGTTCCATCAAGAAGGCATTCAGATGTGTCACACATTTGCCATAAATTCTGAATGTTAGCACTCTAGTTGCTCATTAGATCACTCTAGTAAAGCTACTGCTCACCAGGGAAGTCTGCTGCTGGTATTCAAAGTGCATGTTTCAGTCTGCATGTCAGAATTTTTGTATGACATAGAAGAGGATTTGAGAAGTCAAAATGTGCCCTAATTTTTTTTTCTGCAGCACTAATCATAATTTCTATGGCAAAATGAATCCCTTCATTGTGTTCCTTTGTAAATTAAATGTTTTGAGTGTTACCACTTTCTTCCATTCAAGGTGGCTTCAGGTGTGCCATACTTTTGTCATAAGTAAGACTGTTAGAGCTCTAGTTGTTCGTTAGAACACTCTGGGACATTCTGTCATTGGGCTATACTTGGGCTACCTCTGGGTGATATTTGGGCTACATTTGGGCTCTTTTGTCTCTGGTGGCCATTTTGGGAGACTTATTTGTTATGATGTTTCCTAATTTCCTCATTTACTATAGTCTCCTCAGTAGGAAATACTTTCAGTTTTTTACTTTGATTCCATCAAGAAGGCATTCAGATGTGTCCCAAATTTGCCATAATTTCAGAATGTTAGCACTCTAGTTGCTTATTAGATCACTGTAGTAAAGCTACTGCTCACCAGGGAAGTCGGCTGCTGGTATTGAAAGTGCCTGTTTCAGTCTGCATGTCAGAATTTTTTAATGAAATAGAAGTGGATTTGAGAAGTCACTCAAAATGTGCCCTAATTTTTCTTTCTGCAGCACTAATCATACTTTCTATGGCAAAATGAACCCCCTCATTTTGTTCCTTTTTAAATTAAATGTTTTAAGAATTGCCACTTTATTCCAACCAAGATGGCTTTTGGTGTGCCATACGTTTGTCATAAGTAGGACTGTTAGCGCTCTAGTTTTTCTTTATTACACTCTGGGAAGCTGCAGTAGAACACAAAGGAATCAACTGACAGTCTCTGCCCTTGTTGGATGTACATGTTTTACTGAGAATGTCAGACTTCATTCTCACATGACTGCGAAAGATAATGTGAATTTACAGAAAATATGCTCTCAGTTAGCTAATAGATCACCTTCCAAACCTCTGTGGGAAAAGCATGAGAAAATAGTTTTCTCTCAGACATGATTCATGATATCACAGCAGAAGGCTTTTTCACATGGTAAAATCACCTTAGAACACACCACAATTCCTAAAATGAGTATGGTACCATCAACAAATGATTTATAATATAACTAAAGTCTTAAAACCTTCTATTAACTGCAATGCTTTTTAATGAGGTGCTATCATGCATATTGGTCCCAAGATGGCTGCCAACACTTCTTGGATGAAGTGCTGACAGCCAATCAGGTCTCACGATGAGATGTGTGGTTAGGCTCCGCCCAGATATATATGTGATTTTACTTTTGAATTTCTCAGGAACTACTGAACGGATTTACACCATTTAAGCAAAAGGCACATGCCTGACCTGAGGACTACCTCTTTGCCAAATTTCAAGTAATTCTGTTCAGCCGTTCGGGCTGTACCTTCGACTAAAGGTCCTATGGGAAAATGCATGGGGAAAACAAGTTTTGGGACCCCCCTTTTTTCTCAGCCCCCGCTTGACGAATCACCCCGAGACTTTCAGGGTAGGAGCTGAGCGGAGTGCTCCATTAGTTGTGAAAATTTCACGAAGATAAATCAACCGGCGCCAAAGTTATTCAAAATCGAATTTTCAGATTTCCTATGGGAACTCGGTCCTAACTATAACTATCTACTGGCGACCGCCAGTAGATAATATGACTACCCTCATTATCGTAACCCAACTGTGTACACATAACAAAGTCTTTTGAGTCCACTTCTATTACAGACGTGTGCTCTGAGTAGTGAAGAGAGGGATGGTGTGGAGGATACTGAATGGCTGGTGGTACAGATCAACTGTTCATGACCATGCATCTGTGTAGATTGCATCTATCCAAATTGGTTGTGCTGCATAGCACAGATATATGCTTCCATGACATTAAGAATGGCTACATATCCCTCAGCTATGTGACATGACAGGTAAATTCATGTATGACATGTGCCATGCGCCTGATGCTGATTCTATTGTCCTTCTTCTCTGAAAAACACAAGACATGAAGCATGTCTACACTACCCATGTCCCTTCGCAGCTGGGTGTGGTGTCTGTTGGCTGAAAGGGACTCTGCACACTGAATCCTTACTAGCTTTGCAATATTTTTTGTGAGAGAAACCAGGCTCTGCCCAAATGCAATGACTGCTGTTTTGGCTGAGCATGAGCTTTGATGGAGTGAGGCATGTCCTGATTCCATGAATGTAATCCTCATGCCCATCTTCAGCAGGGACTCTGCTGTAAGGGTTGTGGTAGTGCCTTCTGCTGGAAGTTCTGCTGCTTCCTCCTGCAGCTCATCACCGGTATTTGTAGCCTAGACCTTGATGTTCGCATCACTCATGTTGATTAGAACATGATGTTATTTGCTTCCAGTTTCTGCCCTTCCTGCATACTGCTATCTCCATCAGTCAGAGTGGGCTCCCTAAATGAGATTTAGACAGATATACCAGCCAAGGTGATGGGAATTGAGTTGGATATATGTGCCCCAGAGGCAGCAGTGACACTTGTGGTAGCATTGCTTAATTTGAGCTGGTGGTTGCCAGTGGTGGCCACCAGCACTTATTACTGGGGACCGGCACTTACTTTTCCTCATCAGACATTTCTCGAGCTTTTGAGAGGGAAAAACACACAAATGGGAAAGACGGAAGAAGAGAAAGACAAAAAACATTACAACAGATAAAAAGCAGGAACCTACAAGAGTGAGACTAGAGGCAGGGAGATTCTGACAGTGGATTAAAGAGGCCTGAGGTGGATTCAGGACTACGCGGCCTTGGTATTTTCTGCACACTGAGATTATTTAGTGCCGCTCGGGATTCTGAGTAGCGGTTTGGCCACCAAATCAATACTAAGTTTTTTATATAGGTAGACAGAAATACCAGAAAAAAAAGATTGTGATAATAATAGTTTGTGATGCAGAAATATTGTTGTCAAGAATATCGCTTTTTTATGTACGTAATATCATTGTTAGGAATATTGTTGTTGTTATTATCATTCTCAATATAAAAGCTGTAAAATATAATGTTTAAAAAAAATTTAAAGTGTTTTGGTTTATAAATCAAATCTTCATCAGATCCTTGTCCTCCGAACTTGCCAGCACTGAGGGCAACGACCCCTTAATAAACAGGGAGCTCAGTGTTTCATTGTCCATAGCAATAGTGGCAGTTTTATGAAAGCAGGCAAAAATTCTGCTCTTGTTAAAAAAAAATCTGCGGCCACTAATGAGCAATCACATTATAGGACAATATCCCTACTGCCACACCTGTCTAAGGAGCTAGAACATTTTGTAAATCAGCAGCTCTCTCAGTATCTTGAGACTAATGATCTGCTACATCCTAGCCAGTGTGGAGAAAGCGCTGATGGAAGTCACCAAACATATTAGAGCCACCTTGGATGCTTTGAGGAAGGCCATTTGGATTATGCTAGATGTATTAGCAACTGGTCCTCACTCCAAGCTTCTAGCATGCCTCAAATCTATTGTGATAGGAGGACTGACCCTGAACTGGCTAGACTCTTTTTTGGAGGATACAAAACAGGAAGTAAGGGTCCCTCCTTTTTCCTCAAGAGCATGTGATCTGACAGTGGGAGTGCAGTAGGGCTCTGCTCTGAGCCCCATATTATTTAATGTGCACCTCACTCTTTTAGCCCAGCTGCCAGAGGCCTAGGGGAAAAGGTGATTACATACGCTAAGGACACCCAGCTGCTGTTCATCTGTGGGAGTGGAGGGGAGATTGTGAGAGAGTCTATTAAAACCTGCCCTTCATCTGTTTTCGACTGGATGACAACCCATCAACTAAAATGCAATGCAGACAAAACCAAAATACTATTCTTCGGTTCCAATGCCCCAGATACATGGATGACCTTGCGGCCTAAAGACTCCCGACCCCCAGGTCCTCGGGGGGGATAGTTAAGAACTTGGACATTAAGTTTGATAACTCCTTCTCTTTTCGAATACAAATCAAGTCAGTGGTTGGCACATGATTTGGGCTTCTGTGTATATTAAAAAGTTCTTACTTTTCCTTGCTTCTCTGCAAGAAAGACGATTGCCCAGGCACTCATAACTTTCATGCTGGATTGAGGAAATTCCCTTTATCTGGGACTCTCAGACTATCTGCTCAACAAGCTTTAGGTGGTCCAGAAAAAGACAGCTTGAATTCTCTTTAGCCTGCCTCCAGGAACACGTGTCCCTGCACCCGCGCGCCCTTCACAGACTTCCAATAAAGAAGATAATTCTCTTCATAACTTTTGTTTTAGTCCAGAAAGCAGTGTACCATATAGTTGCAGGTTACTTTAGGGCCAGAATCAGTTTCTATGACCCCTCTAGAAACTTGCGATCAGCCAGTAGCCTTCTTGCGAAGGTTCCTACTATTTGCCGCATGTGAACTGGTGAACAGGCCTTCTCCTATCTTGGACCAACAGCATGGAACACATTTGCTTTTAAGCTATGCTCAGTGAATGTTACCTCACTGTTCAAGGACAGGCTGAAGACCTGGCATTTCCAAAAAGAGTAGACGTTCTGACTGCACTCTATGGGTGACCACAAAGCACAGCGCCGGGACACTCCTTGGAGTAGCTGTTCGCTCTACAAGTCGTATTTCATTCATTCATTCGTATATTAATTTTATGTGTTAATATTTTTTGTATAATTATTAACTTTTTTAAATATAATTTGTATGTTAAGTGATTGAGATTTTTCAATGTAATTGCTAATAGTAATTTATAGTGTCCTAGCAGGTTGTTGGGTTTGCAGGCAGATAGGGTGGGAAGTTAATCAAGTAAAAATAATTATTTATTAATTACGAATTTTTTTATATGTAATTGATATTAAGTATGTAAATTTTGTAATGCTCATTTATTTTAGGTATTTTTCAGGTGTGGGTTGCTAAATTTGTAGGGGAATAGGATGAGAAGTTCACTACTATTTTTTTTTGCAACTATTTATTTATTTGATTCAGATCTCACCTGAGGTCAACAAATACAGATACATTACATTATTATTGTTAGATTATAATAATAAAACTTTTAAAAAGCTTTATAAGATGAATAAGTAGTAGTTTTATCTGATCCACATGTACAACATATACTTAATAAAAATGTTAAGATTGTATGGTTTGTTTTAAAATAACTTCAATAAACTTTTTAAAAACTTATACAAGTTATGACAAACAAATTAATTAGCGGGAGAAGTACACAACATGATTAAATCTTGAGCTAAGATAGCACTATGTCTTAAGAGAATTGGTAATATATATCGTCGTCGGGCCTCTACCAATCTCTGGTTAGGACAAATTAATAAAACATGATGCAAATCTTGTTGTCCACCTTTGCACAGATCACATATGCCTTTAGAGTTATTTGTGCCATCCATCTAGCTGTGAATGTTGTTAATGGGAGTAATAGAAGGATACAACGCCTTACCCCATGCTCTAACTGAAACCGTAAGTAAGGAGCAGGGGTTTTAAATGCCATGTTTTCTGCCAATTTTTTTTAGTGCTTTAGTTGGATACAGTATTCTTTATCCCTTTCAGTTAGCTAAATAACAAATCATTTTAATTAGTTATTAAATGTATTAATATTTAAATTGATTTACAGTTATGTATATTGTGTAATGATTCTATATTTAAGTTATATTTGAGGCATGGGCTGGTGGGTTTGTAGGGGTATAGGGTGGGAAGTGTATTAAGTAATAATTAATTAACAATTAATTAAGAATTGTTAGTCTCATTATTTAATTGCTTATTTATTATGTAAATTGTGTTATATTTATTGATTTTAGATATAATGTAGGTGTGGGCTGCTAGGTTTGTAGGAGTATAGGGTAGGAAATTAATTAAGTAAGAAATCAATAACATATTTTTTAATTGATAATTACTTAAATTGTATATTAATTATGTAAATTTTTAATTGTACCCTACTGTACTGTACTCAGAATGGAGTGGGAATAGTAAGTTTAATCCCTCTGAAGTCCAACACTTTTCTACTCCTGCACACACCAAAGTGGTAATGGAACTACTGGGGTAACTTCTCTTGAATCACTTTGCAAAAGGAAAACTTGTATGACGATTTGACCATTATGGGTAAATTTGCAATTATGTTCCTAAGAGGTATTAGTAGAGAAAGATGCTGATCATGGGAAGTTGAAAGAAAGAAGAGAACAACAAAAGCATAAGTAGTATTTCGATAAAATCAAAAGATTGTAAAAGATGTCTGTCAGAGAGGGAGATCGTGTGTGTGAAGCTACTAAGAAAAAGTATAAGAAAGTGTGAAAGAAAATGTAGAGAACCTCAAAAAGTTGCAAAAGCTAATTCAGGTTCCACCAAACTAGAGAATGGTGAAGTGTGTAAATCAAAAATGTAGTGGTTGAAAGATCACAGAGGGATTATCTTTGTCATCTGAGGTTTTCCCTATTCTCTTTTTTCCTTTGCATTTGTGTAATTCTAAGAAATGTTTAGTACTTATTGCTCCTCTTTTATGTTTTTGTATTTGTATTGTAAATAGTTTTGTCTCTGGGTTTTTGGTGTGAAGGTGTGTGTTAATGTGGCTTAATGTGGCACGTGTCTTTAAGCTCATCATTCTCCTCAGATTCTATTTAGAGTGTAATGGTTTGAATGCGAATAAGAATTGGAGTGCTGGGACTGTGCTTCGCTTTAGAGACATTTGCAGGATGTTCCTTTTTTCATGAGAAAAAATACAAATGTTGGATACCATCTTCTTGCATGGACCTCTGTTTGTGCAAGAGAAAAGCCCAATGTTTTTCCCACAGTTAGATAGACTGAAATGGGAATAGTAAATTGAACCCCTCCGAAGTCCAACACTTTCCCTACTGTTGCTCGGACTGGAGTGGGTTTAGGAAATGTAACCCCTCTGAAGTCCAACACTTTCCTACTGTTGAACAGACTGGAGAGAGAATAGTAAATTGTACTCTTTTGAAGACCAACGCCGTCCCTACTGTTGTTCAAACTGGAGTGGGAATAGTAAATGTTCTCCTCTGAAGTCCAACATTTTCCCTACAGCCGCACAGACCGGAGTGGTAACAGTAAATCTCCCCCCCCCCCCTCTGAACTCGCACAATTTCCCTACTATTGCAAAGACTGGAGTAAGAATAGTAAACTTTACTGTGGCATTGTGACTTATTGTAGCATGCGTCTTTGATCTCATCCTTCTCCTCAGATTCCATTGAGAATGTAATGGTTTGACTGTGAAGAGGAGTTAGTGAGCTGGGACTCTGCTCCGCTTGGGAAACTTGTGAAGTGGGTTCCTTTTTCATGAGAATGAATTTATTACATTGGATACCATCTTCCTGTCTGGACTTCTGGTTGTTTAAGAGGACTTACAGCACTTTTGGTGATGGTTTCTTATCTATGCATTGTAAGTCATTCACTCTGTTACTGTACATCCCTAACGTTGGGAAGCTCTCATTTTGGATTTACGTTCCCTACTAAGACTGAGAGTTTCCATCTTCATTTTTTATCATCGTGTTATGATAAAAGCAATTTTCTCTTCTTTATAATACAAGTTGGTGCACTTTTAGTGTCTCTTTACTCTGTTATTTTAAAGTCTGCCTTTGGAGTTTGTGGCATTCGACCCACCTGGTAACCAAACGAGGGCACGGCTCCACTCATTCTATTACAACTTGAGCACAGCCCATTGAATTTCGGCAGACTTGAGCCTTTGTGCCTGATCTCGCACTGACCAAGGGTCTGATTACAATTTTGGCGGTCCTCTCGCAGAACGCCACGCCAGCGCTCCACAGGAGGACCACCAAACCTGTAGTCAGACCACCCACTGGATTACTAGTTGAATCCTGGTAGGCACTTCTAAGACTCAAAGGGGAGCCATTGAACAGCAGCGCTGTGGAAGGGCTGCAGCATGATCCTGCACAAGGAGAAATGCTTCATGTTGGGGGTGCAAACATGAACCAGGAACTGGGGGTGCAAACATGCAGGGGAGCCCATGTTGAGCCCCCCTGCATGTATCCCCCTGCACAGTGATGACAAGGAGCCATGTAAGGGCTCCCGGGGTTGCCTCACTGCCACCCTTTCAATGGCGGGCTCACCGCCCTGGATAGGGTTGCAATGAGTCAACTTGTAATATGCTCGGCACTGCCACATCGGCACCACTAGCATATTGCAGCCTCTGACTACTACACCACCGCTGTGGGATCCATTATCCCCATCGGTTGCAGCTGTCCTGTGGAGGTCCAACTGTCAAAATCGAAACATGGAGGTAGGACTGCTGGTGGGCACTGGCTATACCGCCACCACAGGTTTAGTGGTCTGATGGACCACTAAACTCGTAATTAGCCCATACATTCAGTACAAGCGCCACCTGCTGGATTCTTACTGCTGCATGCCGTGTTGCTGTGAGCTCCTGCTGGTACTAGTGACTTGTCTTGCACTGTCTTCAGCCGTTCCCTTCAGTGCCATCTGCTGTACTTTGTGGCTGTGACTCCTGCTGTCTCTCATACTCATGGCTCAAATTTCTGTAGTATTTGAGCATTTTCTTCTGACTAGAAACAATATTACAAATTCCACAGTACGGTGCCTTAAAAACTGAAAATGTTATCTACAAATTATCTGCCTTAACTTCGGCCTCTATTGGGGTGCGTTCTAGAGGCGTAGTAAGAGAGGTTGCTGAGGAAGCTGATGACCCAGTGGCCAACATTGCCTCTCTTCCATCATCCTTACCTTCCTTGCTGCCTAATGATAGTGAGGGGTTCTGGACCACTCTATGTGACGTTGTATCAGCTTTACTTAACCCGCTGATGCAAAAGTTATCTAGACTGGAAGCGGGCATTGGCAAACTTGAAAAGCTCACAAGTGCTGTTTCCTTAGACCAGCAGAAGCAGCTAAACCATAAGAACACTCATTCCTTTCAGCTAACTCAGGCTAGCTTCGGCAGCTTTAAATCTCCCAGCCTAATGGGCTCAACTGCTGTCCAAATGATAAATCCATCAATCCTGGTCCAGGCCCAGTAACGGCTCCCCTCATCGCTCCATCCAACAGCCAAGCTAATAATTGCATGGGGGTAACCTTAGCGGGGGCTACTGACCTAGCACACATTCAAAGTACCCCCCAAGAACAGCTGCCAAATACTCAAAAAGCATCTCTCCCAAATATGCTCAAACATGTACACGCTGAGGAAGCACAGCCCCAAAGGAATAAGGGAGTTTACAATAAGTCAGGGAGAGAACTGTTAGGAAACTACACACTTCACCTGCCTCCGGAAGCAACACCTTATACCATAGTGCTAGCCAATGTCCCCAAATTTCCCCTGGGAGTGCCGGAATATTGGACTAATCTGAAAAATAAATCCTTATTTGATTTAAATATGAGGACAAGGTTAGGAAATCCGTTCTTTTCAGAATTTAAAATGGTGAGACGGGTTTATTGGGTAGGGAATCCGAACAAGTCTCGAGAAGGTGACTGTATAGTAGTTTCCTTCGGGTCACCCGACTTAGTTTATACAATATTAGAAAGGGCAGGCAATTGGTTGATGGCACAAACAGGGATTAGTATCTTACCCCTTGGATACTTCTACAGACATCACCATGTGGCACAGTTACCATGTGGGGTGTTTTCAGTGGGGGGACAGAGGCAGCGTAGATATGCTATTCCAGTTAATAATCATTTTGATGTCTTTAACCCTTTGGATGATAACGATTGACTGACCATCCTGACCCCATTAGATGAAGGAAGAGCTGAGAACGTAGTCCAGGCAAGGGGTAACTTGTTTGTATCACAATTTAATATTTGTGCGGAAGATATGGGGACTTCTGTTTTTAGGGAGACTGTAAGGGGTTTTATTGGGAAACCTATTGCTGATAGTCCACATATAGAGCTAAGGCACACTTTGGATACACATAATAATACAACGCCTGTAGATCCGTCGAGCTCTGATAATGTTTTCATTTTTTGGCTCCAGGGTGTCAACCTTTCCACCGAACCGGTAGCTGGGAACCTCCCGACTGTAGTTATTGAGGAGATAATTAATAATACAATTGACACAGCCACATTTTTACCCCAGTTACAGTGCTCACTCACTCAAATCACTGATAATGCTCTAGCAAGTAGTGCAGGTACTCTTGGGGGTGCCCCCGCCGGTAGACACGAGGTAAACAACAGACTAACTCTAATATCCTGGAACCTAGCAGGGATGCACTCCAAGCTCCAAGATCCTGAATGGTTTACTGACATAGGAAACACGGATATCTGTGTATTCCAAGAAACCTGGGCCGTAGACAAGGTGCACATAAATGGCTATACCACATATTGTGTGGATGCTATCCCCCCAAAAACGACAGGTAGGGCCAGTGGCAGATTGCTATTATTAGTTAAAAATACCCTAGCTTGTAGGGTCAAGCAATTACTAATAAATTCGCTTCACCTTATGGGAATTCAGCTTATTTTTCCCTCTGGTTTAATTCTGACCTTGTTCAACGTCTATGCCAGGTCAGAACCTTTTAGCAGCGAATCTTTGGTACTTTCACTATTATATGAATTGGCGGGAGGTTATCAATTAAACTCTAAAATTATAGTCACGGGGGACTTTAATGCCGCTTTCGAACCCTCCCCCTTATTAAGTGCTTCGCTCGTGGAGGAGGACGAGATATGGGGCATTCCCAATCTGGTAGTTGGCAAATACGGCCAACGTCTTTCAAATGTCTCTTTACAGATTGCCTCTCTAACAGCTGGTAGGAGTCTGAGGGCCTGTAATGGTAGAACTCCTTCAGATATAGGAAGACAGGCCACCTTTAAAAGGGGTGCTTACACAAGTATCATAGATTATATTCTCGTTGGTGTTAGAATATGGTCGCTAGTGAAAGACATGACCATTGAACCAAGGACAGACAGTGATCATAATTCTCTGTTACTAAAACTGAAGGATAGGGATCTGGACAGGGATGCTCACTGTCAAACTTCTAAAATAGTAGAGCCGTGTCCAACTAATAACCGTAGAAGAGTTATATGGCCTAAAGTCCAAGCTGACCAGGATCTTTACACCAGAATATATAAGCTCTTTGTGGCCTCCTTATCTAATCTGTGCAGCCATAAGAGCAGTACTGACTCGCCCAAATCTTCGTATGTTACTGTAGTACATAACAAGTTTTTTGAAGCTTTAAAATCAGTATTTTCCAAACATAGCCTTGGTGGAAGGCCTGTTAGTGCAAGGGATCGCATTTGGTTTAATGAAGTTTGTAAGAGAGCTAAGAAGGCACTACAAATAGCAGTTAGAGAGAGCTCTAGATCTGACATAATTTCTGCTCGTGATATTTACAGAGTAGCACTTAGTAAAGCTAGGCGTGATTATGCCGATACAAATTGGAACGACCTGGTCTCAGCAGCCCAAGTTAGAAATAGCGGCATGTTCTGGCATATTGTATCCAGGGGCAGCGTGGAGAGTCACCTCCAATAATTATCACATTCAGCCAGAGGTTTGGGTGGATCATTTTTCGAGCTTATACGGAGGTCATCGTCGGTCCACATATTGACCAGGTTGTCCTAAACTTAGAAACCACTGTCTCTGATGCGACTGTAAATAACTCATCACTAGATTTTAGCTTAGAGGATAATGTGTCAGCAATTAGTAAATTGAATGCAGGTAAAGCTCCTGGCCCTGATTTGATACCGGGAGACCTGTACAAATCAGAACCTACGAGAGCGGCACCATACATAAACCTTCTGTCCAATTGCATAGCGGCTGGTGGGGATATTCCGGAAACCTGGAGAGGAGCAGAGATAATAACTATTTATAAAAAATGCGATGCTGCTATCCCTTCAAACTATAGACTTATCAGCCTGATAGACAATTTACAAAAGGGTTTTGGCAGGCAAGTTTTAGACAAATTTCAAGGATGGATGGACGATAATACGATATCGTCCTCAGCTCAGGTGGGTTTTCGCGCCAAAATTAGCACGTGCGACCAAGCTTTTAGATTTTCCCTGTTAACATGGGAGGACGTGCTACTCAGGAAACATCGGCTCTATGTAGCCTTTGTGGAGCTGCGAGCTGCATTTCACCTGGTACCGCGTGATCTGCTGTGGAAGTCTATGCTTGACCAAGGCGCCCCAGAGGATTTGGTGACCGTGATTGCCAGACTGCATAAGGATAATTATGCCCAGGTCAGGTGGTGGAAAAACGGGAAATTAACAGAGAGGATCCCGATACAACGTGGGGTGCGTAAAGGGTCCTTGCTCCCACACTGTTTTCCCTGTTTATCAATGATGTGGTGAGTTGTTTAATAAGTTGTAAGAATGATGCCCTCTCATTGAATGATGCAAAAATCCCCATCCTGCTCTTTGCAGACAACTCTTTATTAATATCCACAACACCTATGGGCTTGCAGGTCTTATTGGATAAATTATTGGGCTTTTGCAAGGAGAGGAGATTGGAACTGAACACCTACAAGACAAAATTTATGGTGTTTGGTAAAGTACGGGGTGGCCTACGGGAGATTAAGATATTACAAGAACCCATTGAACAGGTAACATTTTTTGATTATCTAGGCATAGGTTTGAATGAGACACTTAGCTGGGAATATCAACTGAAGAAGGGTTTCCTAACACTATGCCAAAGATCTAAATCAATATTAAGATTTTTTAAACAATCTTATACCCAACCCCTCTCTCCGGCTCTTGAAATCTATCATGCAAAAGCCCAAAGCGGAGCCCTCTATGGAGCAGAGATTTGGGGGTACATTTCTGTTAGTAAATTAACAATCTGTGAGAACACTTTGCTAGGGCTCTCATTTCGCTACCTATTACAACACTACTCACCCCACTTTTTTGTGACCTTGGGTTGAAGAGAATTGGCGACTTGGTTGCCTTGAGACCCCTAATTTACTGATTGCCCCTATGGACCACTCCCCAATTAACTGATTATCGTAATTCCCTACGGGAGGTCCTGGCGATTAATGGCGCAAAACATCTTCCATAGTTTAAACACATTGCTAATTGGTTCAAACTACTGAATCTGACGGGCTTGTGGGAGATTACAGATAGGGCCACTAGACGTGATATTTTGACCCTTAAAGCTATGTATTGGAAGGTAGTGCGGGAGCAATACACCAATAATCAAACAAGTGGTCAGTTAACATCTAACTTTTTAAATGTAAAATCACGCTCTTTATTTGAACCCTTCCTTGATCTGATTTCTCCTCCCCTCGCCAAAAGTCTGTATACTAGGTTCAGATATGATAACATGCTCCTGAAATTCCTTGGGAAAGAGGTGGTCGGCCTAGTTTTAGACTCTTGTCCTGCCTGCACCGAAGTTCACAAAACTGAAGAACATGTTCTGTTTTTTTGCCCGAAGTATCGGCAGATACGTAGGAGGTGGATCAGACCAATATGCCTCAACTTGGGTGCAAGGGAGTACCAGATTGCATTCAGAATTTTAAAAACAGACACCTCTGGGCCAATAGTCTTTGCTCTTAGTCGTTTCTTATTCTCTTTCTGGATAATTCGCCAAAAACTTTTATTATAGTTGTGTTGTCACACCTAACTTTCCCATACTATATATGTATCTTAAATATTACATTTTGTAGACATGGTTTTGTATCCCTCATGCACTGGCAGCTGCTTTTGCATTTTTTATGTATGATTAGGTCGACCATATTTATGCATTCATGTCTTTTTTAACTTTGACATGGGACTGTCAATTGAACTCGAGAAAGTAATGGTTTAATACTTTTTTATTTGTAAATACACCTATGTCTTATTTTTTTATACTTTGATGGTTTTTGTACAAATGACCGAATAAAGTTACATGAAATGAAATGAGTGTTTCCGGCACATCATGAGTGTCTGCAAAATCATGATGAGTCATGAGGGTGCCGTTTTCAAAGAGCTCATCAATCTTTGTTACTCCTCCCTGCTCCCAGGCATGCGGTTTCCTCGCAGACAGGTTAGCAGAGGACGCAGGAAGACCCCCGCAAAGGAATATTCGGGATATAAGGAGCGCATTGGGCAGTAAATCACAGGGCAGTCTTATAGTACGTAAGAGCTACACGTAACAAAAAAGGACAAGACAAAGGCAAACTGAAACCCAGGCAAAGCAAACTATGAAGTTTACCTTGGGTAAACATTGTCGTCATATACCCAATCTAATTAGGATTATGACCTGCCAGCCAATATGATAGTGATAGAGATCAGGGTGTGTACAATATTCCCACTACCACGGATAGAGTAATCTCACAGTTACACGCACATGCATACATCATACGCTAGGGCCCATTTCACTAACATACGCTCAAATACTCTACCAGCAATAAACCTGTCACTCCTAAACACCCTGCATCTATATCGAGGTCGATAAGACCTGGTTTTTGTGACTGTCCCTAAGCATAATCTATACAATATATACAACAATAATCAATAACGCAAACCCAATAATTGACAAGAAAGAATATCCAACACCATGTTTAAAATTATATTGCTTTATCTAAAATTAGTCAAAGGAAATCAATCAGAGTAAATCATTTCTCATAGTTACCTATTCTAGCTAAATGTCAGAACGGGTCAGGACAAGTCTCTCGGTAAATGTCTCTCAAGACGAAGTCCCTTCAGCATCAATCCTCAGCAACGCAGATTCGGTACGCGGCAAAGGCAAAATGGCAAGTGGCAAGTGGCAAAAACCCTCTCTAGGCTAACATCTCTTATAGTTTCTAAACAATAGAAAGATACATTGGGAACATAGAAAAAACTATAATGTCCGCCGGACTTGCTGAGCAGAGCGAGAAGGAAAGGATGTAACATCGCTACATTTGAGAATCTCCGCTCAGGAAAAGTACACATAACGAAAACTACGGAACAGGAACCAAGAAAATAAAACATGTATCACAATTATCCTGCTTCTCCTTGGCCATCGAGCCACAGTTCAGAGCTTCTCTCTAAGGCTCCTTTGTTTCCCAAGGCTGCCAAGGACACTTTCACTTCTCTTGGAGACTTCCCAAAAACTGCTGCTGTCCTCATGGAAAGTTTTTCAACAAGGACCATGGTCAGTTAGCTTCAGGACCATTTCCAGCAGGGGTCTCCCTCGTCACAGTTTTCACATTATAAACACAGCCAGGCTCATAATTCGGCCATCTTTTCTTAGGCCAACATAGGCCTTAATAGACCATCTTAATTAAAAGAGACAAAAAAAAACATTACTACAGCATAGTGATTAAACAGTGTTAACCCCACTAATACCCTTATGTGTATGCATTTATCTAGCACTTGCAACATGGAAAAGCATTAATTCGGAAAGCGTTTTGTGCTCAAAAATAAACAGCACATAGCAACGTTTAAACATGAAAACACATTTAACGCGCGTGTTATTATCAGTCAGCACATTTATGCGAACCCACATATAATTTTCTCTTGTTAAAACAAACGGATTGATTAATATAAACGCACTTGCACAAGACAAATAATTAATCATTAATTATTAATAAATTAATACAACGAATAGACATGCCAGAGCTTCAAAAGCCCCAGAATTTCAAACTGAAAACTCTGCTCCAGCAATCCCCCCTTTGGTGATTTTATCACCAAATAAACCAAAAAAAAAAAATTAGTGAAAATTTAGCCCCATTTTAGGAGAAATCGGAAATGTCTTTTCCCCTTTACACAACATTAAACACCAGTCACTCTTTCATCATCCTTTTTTGTCTCTAAGTAAACACTCTCCCTCAATTCTTCTAATTCAATTTCTTGAGGTTCTCTCTTCAACCTCTTGTTTTCCTTTTCTTTATTCAATTTCTTCCTCCCTCCCCTGTTTTTACAACACACACACACCAATCTTATTATCAATAAAGCAACAATTATACAAGACAAGGGAAACAATATTCTACCTATAATAGTACTACCTATCTTTGCAATAAAATCCTTAACAGCTATCATTTTATTAGCTATTTTAGTCCATAAACTCTCAGCTTCAAGTGGTACTAATTCTTCATGCAAATCAGTAATATTTTTGATATAGACCTTCAGGTCTTTACTTTCATCTGGAATGTAAGTGCAACAATGTTGAACTTTCAGCATTCCACAGACTCCACCCTCCTTGGCCAATAGAATATCAAGGGCAGGTCGATTTTGCATAGACATGGCACGTACGGCACTTAATTCCGTATTCACCAAAAGAAACCCTCCAGCGGTATTTGTCGATAAGCGATCAACCACTGTAGACAGTTTCCGAATTCCATAAGCATTCAAAGAAATTCCCACTGCTGGAATCAAAACCCCAAAAACATCACCCACTATTTCAGACCAAGTTTCTCTCTTAAAACGCATTAGTAAGTTAATATGCTCTACATCTGTTATTTTATCTATATGAAAAATCTTTGGAAAAACTAGGCCCACATAACACGTGCCATACCAATGGTCAGGCAACTTGTAATAAGCCTTGTCCCCACAAACATAGTACACTCCTGGAAAAATCGTATCTTCTCCACCTCTGAAACCCCAACCTGTTGCAATGAAGTATGTATCATGGCACTCACTAGTCCCGACAAACTATGTATCATATTGGGATTTCCTTCTTGTAATACAAAGTTTACCCTTCTGTGGTGCATCTAGAGCTAAAGTTGGACTAGCCCCATTTTTCAACTCTTTTCCCATCTCAATGTCCCAAATTGTCTCACTCACTTTATATTTTCCTGCTTTTTCATGCATGTTCAATCTCCTTTCTTCTACCATATCCAGGAAAGCTTTCTCCTCTCCTTTCAAACTGCAAGTTAAATTATTCTTAAAAATGTTATCTAATGTTAATCCTTTTTCTTCAATAAAAATCTCACCAAAAGTGTTAGCTTCTTTAGCTGGATTCAGCTCTTTGTTCATTGGCAAATGCCCAAAAATACTATCTCTGTTAGACATCTTATAATCTACTTTCCCCAACAAATAAAAAACACTACTTAAAATACTACAGGCAATACCATATGTAGCTGGTAAATGATGATAAGTAACACCCTCTGAAACGGATGCAGGTAATTGCATACAGACGTAGCAATCCCTTACTTCCATTGTCTTCACATATTCATATAACAGTTTCGAAAAAACATTACTAGAAAAGTTATTAATTGACCTATCTTTGTGTATGTAAGTATTACTAATTCTAATTGGAACTACTTTTTGTGAATTCTTCTCTATATTTGTCACATTCTCTGTATGAATCTCAAACTCTACTTTAAAAGTAACTAATAAAACTAAAACACCCCATAGAAGCATTAATAATCCAGTACAGCAGCAGCACATCCTACACCACCTTTTAAAGAAGGCACATCTATTTCTATTATCCTCTATGTTAGCCATTTTAGTTTAGCCTCTACTACTCCACTACTGTTGGAACTTCTTCAATTCTTCAGCAAATCTTCAGCTTTCAGTTTTTCCAAATGATCTCTCTGTTCACTTAATCCAAGTGAATTTTTCTTTTACTCAGTTTGGATACTTGTCATTCTTCACTTCAATTTCTTCAACATCAAATTGTATTAGATCTCCAACATCAAAATCCTCAGTACTCGACTCTTCTCCAATGTCAGTCAAGAGTACTTTCAGAATTTCACCAGTATCTTCCTCAACCACTTCTCTCAAGATCTCTTCCGGATTATCTCGAGTCACTGCTTCTTCTTTTCCTCCTTCAGACAGTGCCACATAAGACCATTCCGGTGATCTGTACTTTTGGTTGGGTCTTCTTACTCTTTTTATTTCTACTGGTTCGTTTGACTCCTTTGATTCTTTTCCTTCAGCTTTTGAACTTTGACTCGAAACTTCATTCACTTGTTCAGCTTTCGATGTATTTGCTCTTATTATTTTGTATCTCAGCCTCTTAACTCTGTTGTTAGGCCAACGGTCTCCTCTTAACACCTTTTTCGGCTTTATCTCTTTATTATTTCTTTCTCCAATCCAAGTTCTCTTTCTCAGAACTCGACCCTCTGTTTGTTCATCTTCATCATCTGTTTCAAGTGCCTCTTGTTTCCGTTTTCCAGCAGCTCTCTTCTTTTCCACAGATTTTTTCACCACTGTTTGAGACTTCCCTACTCCTGTCCCTCCTCGGGTCTCCGACACGCAATCTTCTTGCTGTCTACTTGTCCCTTCACCTGGCTCATCAAGAATGTTCCCTACACCTCCTCGGGGGTCTTCCGCAATCTGTCCCTCTCTATCTTCTTCTGACCCTACTTCTTCAAGTATAATCTCAAGTGGTTCTTCAATCTCCTCCTTTTCTGATTCAGGAGTAGTCTCTGTGTGATTTCTCTTTTCTTTTCTTTTTCCTTCACTGCTGTTTGAAACTTCAGGCTCTTTTACAGAATTTGATCTCTTCCCTGATACTCGCAGTGGTTCATTCGAAGTTTTTCCTACTTCTTTCCCCACTGATTCTGTATCTTCATCATCACTGGAATCTGACTCTTCAAAATACTCTTTACCAGTCCCTTCTTTCGGGTTTGGAACTCTCAGAGTGTGACCTGCATGTACCCAGTGCTTCACTCCAGCACACTTTACTGCAGTCGTTGTAGTCAGAATAACTTGTCTTGGCCTTCCCCACCTTGGAATCAAGCAATTTCTTCTCCTGTGAACTTTTATCCTCACCCAGTCTCCTGGACTCAGATCATGGGCTTGCTTCTTCTCAAGTGTGGTAGCTTCTTCTCCAACCTGGTGAAACACAGAATGAACTGCGTCAGCCAGGCCTTTACAGTAATCCAAAATCATGTCATCAGTTATTGTCACCAATTTATTGACAGGCACGAATGCATGGCGCATAGCACGTCCCATGATTATCTCGTGCGGACTCAAACCAGTAGTCCTATCTGGAGTAGATCTCATAGTCATCAGAACTAGAGGCAAAACATCTGGCCATTTCATGCCAGTGGCTAAGCACATTTTTCCAATCCTATTCTTGATTGTGCCATTAATCTGCTCAACCACACCAGAAGCCTCTGGTCGGTATGCACAATGTAGCTTCTGCTGTATTTTCAATGCTTCACAAATCAAACCCATGAGCTCATTTTGAAAGTGTCTACCTCTATCAGACTCAACTGTTACTGGAAACCCGTACCTAGGAATCAACTCCCTTAACAGTAACTTTGCCACTGTTAATCCATCATTTCTTCTAGTCGGGTAAGCTTCCACCCACCTTGAAAACAAACAGACTACCACTAGAACATACCTCAGTCTGTTTACTTGGGGCATTTCAATGAAATCAATCTGCATTCTTGTAAAAGGACCTCCTTCTCTGCCTATTGTTCCCAGACTCACCACTGTCTTTTTCCCAGTGTTAAATTGCTGACAAACTAAACACCTCTGACAGATGCTTTCTGCAATTGTCCTGAACTTTGCATTGTACCAGGTCTGCTTGAACGACCTAACCATCGCGTCCCTCCCCAAATGTCCCTGGCCATGATACATCCTTGCCATTGACGACAAAATGGAGTTGGGCATCACTGGTCTGCCATCTCTGTAGACCCAAACATGGTCTGTTTCTCTTGGAGCACATCCTGCCTTAATCCAATCTTTTTTCTCTTCCTCTCCTGCCTCATCTTGCAACTGTTTCACTTCATCCCAGGTCTCTAGGACATTAGTAAACATCACAGAGAGTAAAGACATTTCCCCTTCTCTGTCCCTGTTGATGGACTGATTTGTTTTTGCACAATACTGTGCAACATCGTTAGCATATCTGTTTCCGACCGTTATAAAATCCTCCCCTAGTCCATGGGCAGCACATTTTACAACTGCTAACTCCTTAGGCAGCTGTATCGCCTCAAGCAATTTACCAATCATTTCAGCATTCTTTATTGGAGTTCCACTCGATGTCAAGAAACCTCTTTGTAGCCAAAGTTGGCCAAAATCATGCACCACTCCAAATCCATACTGACTATCAGTCAACACAGTCGTCCTCAAATCTTTCCCAATTTCGCAAGCTTTTGTCAATGCTATCAATTCAGCAACTTGCGCAGACTTCACCCCTTTCAATGGTGATGCTTCCATGACCTCTGAAACTTTGCATACCGCATATGCTGCACATAGCACACCATCATCATTTCTCAGACATGATCCATCCACAAACAACACATGATCACTCTCATTCAAGGGTAGATCTCTTATGTCTGGTCTTGGTTTTGTACAGTACTCAAGCACATCCAAACAATCATGATCATCTTCCATCTTCACACCCACATTTTCAATATCTGGCAAAAGCGTCGCTGGATTCACATTCACACATCTCTTGAGAGTCACATTTGATGCTCCCAGTATCACTTTTTCATATTTGGTCAATCGACTATGTGACATGTACTGAGTTCTGCTCCTTGTCAAAAGAATTGCCACATTGTGAGGTACGAATACCCTTACAGGATATCCCATTATGATTCCTTCACTCTGTTCCAGACTCCTGCATGTTGCAGCCACAGATTTCAGACAACCTGGTAAACCCACAGCTACAGGGTCAAGTGTCGATGAGAAGTACGCAATAGGCCTTCTCAGTAATCCATGTTTCTGAATTAACACTGAAAGTGCACATCCATTTCTCTCACTGCAGTACAGCTCAAATTCTTTTTCATAGTCAGGCATACCCAAAGCTGGAGCCTCACACATTTTATTCTTGAGATCTTCAAATGCTGCCATTTGTTCTGCATCTAGATCCAATGGATCTGTCATCTCACTTTTTGTCAGTTTAATCAGTGGCTTTTCTATCAAGGAAAAATTAATTATCCACTGACGACAATAACCCACCATACCCAGGAACATTCTCACTTCTCTCTGGGTCTTTGGAGCTTTCATTTCTCTGATTATTCTGATCCTGTCAGTAGTCACTTTTCTCAGACCCTTTTCAATATTGTGTCCAAGATAATGAACCTCTTTCTTGCAAAACTGTAATTTGGCTGGAGATACCTTTAACCCTCCATCTGCCAGATGATTCAGTAAAGCTATGGTATCTACTTCACAAGCTTCACGTGTCTTTGATGCCACCAGTAGGTCATCAATGTACTGCACTAGCACTGAACTCTCGGGCATGATCAAACTTTCCAACGATTTCTTCAATAACTGATTGAATATCGAAGGACTCTCCGTATACCCCTGTGGGATTCGACACCATGCTAAGATACGCTGGCCAAACCTAAATGCAAAAATCGGCTGGCTATCATGATGCAATGGAATTGAAAAGAACGCATGACACAAATCAATCACTGTATACCACTCAGCATCATGTGGAATTTGATACAGGATCACTGATGGATTTGGCACAATAGGACAAC
Organism: Triturus cristatus; assembly: GCF_964204655.1. Lineage (NCBI taxonomy): Eukaryota > Metazoa > Chordata > Amphibia > Caudata > Salamandridae > Triturus > Triturus cristatus. The sequence continues at coordinate 1,293,804,034 of NC_140585.1, read as the reverse complement.
ATGCCACCACAATTTGATTAACCTTTCTCAAATCCTGTACGATCCTAAATTTCCCATTGGGCTTTTTTAGTCCCATTATCGGTGAATTACACGGACTACTCAGTAGTTCTCTCAGGACTCCTTGCTGAATCATTTTCTCAATTATAGGAGTTATCCCTTCAATTATTTCTGGTGTCATTTTGTATTGAGGAATGTTAGGATATGTGATTCCCTCTTTTACCGCAATTTTCACTGGATCTACATTATTCATCAATCCCACATTCTCTCCAGTAAAATCCCAAACTGTCCTTTTCACTGTGTCTCTCAGCTCTTGAGGCAAATCCTCCGGATTAAACACAGCAAATGCACCAATTAACTCACTTTCTCTGTTTTCTAGAGTCACTCGGTACAAAATATCTTCATCTGGTGTCTCAAAGGCTATTCCATCCGGTGTACAAAAAATTGTGCAGTTCATCTTGCACAACAAGTCCCTACCCAATAGGTTCACTGGACTCGTGTCACAGACAATGAATCTGTGCATGTCTGAAAATTTCCCTATCTGTACTCTTACAGGTTCAGTAAGACGTGTTTTGATTTGTGTATTGGCTACACCAACTACTTGGATTGCTTCATCCGAGAGAGGAAGATTTCTAACATCTGTTGACCTGACAGTTGATCTTGTCGCACCTGTGTCTACCAAAAAAGTAACACTCTCCTCATTTATTTTCCCATCCACAAATGGTCCTGCCTGGTCTATTTCTAGAGTTGCACCAAGTATGCACTCTTCTTCCTCTCCTCGGCACCGTCAATAATCACCCTCAGACTCACTCCCTTCACTCTTTAACAAGTACTGCTGTACTTTGTTAGAACGTCTTGGTTTGTTTACCTGCTCATCATTGTAGAATCCTGAATCCTGATTATACTTTTGTAACCCTCTATTCTGCGGCAAGGGCGGTTTTGGCTCTTGACTCTGCTGTCTCACAACTTTCTGTTGTTGCTGCTGTTGATTATTTCCTTCGTTCTGGTTCTGCACCTGTTGATTTAAAGGTTTACTCTCATTACTCACTAATGGTGGATTAGGACACTCCGATCTCCAATGCCCCAATTGGCCACAGTTGTGACAAGGGAACTTTTTCTTCGCTTCCTCAAGACTTCCTTTTCCTTTTCCTGCATATCTGGGTCTATTTCCTGCATTATTTCCTGGATTATTCGCCTGTTCCACTAACTGTGCTTCCTGTCTCTCCGCAACTTTCACTTGTGCCCACATTGCTTTCTCTTTCAGCTTTCTTTGTTTTGCTTCAATTTTATCACTGAAGTATTTTGCATGCCTCAGGATCTCATCTACTTTCTTACTCTGCCAATTCACTGTGTGCTCACGAATTCTCTCACCAATTTCAGGTCTAAGGCCATATACAAATCTGTATACAAAGTGACTCAAATCTTTGTCACCCAGGTGTTCATCTCCACTGAATTGTTTAAATGCCAGTATCAGCCTCTCATAAAAAGCATGAACTGATTCTTTCGCCCCTGTTCTTGGGTCTCTTGGATATTCCTCAGTAGGCCAACTCACAACTATTTTACACTCAGTCCACAAGTCTGCTGGAACAATTATATCAAACAGACTATTCAGGTCAACCCACAGCACTTTTGACAATTTCACAAACCTATCTACCTGCCTATACCACTCGACGGGCTTTTCTCTCACTCGAGGGAAATCATTCGTAAATGATAAAATATCCTGTCTGGTCCATGGAACATGTACATATCCTCCTCCAGGTATTTCTCTCATAGGATAATTATCCACTGGTTTCTCCTTTTCTCTCACTGGAAATGCTGAATAAGTTGTTCTATCTTCAGTCTCATCTCTTTTCTTGTACCACCTATCCTTCCACTTTTCAACATCACCCCATCTTCGCAATAATGCTACCATTTCCTTAATCTGTCCTGTTCTACCAGTAGCATTCAAATTTTCAATATCCTTCTCTGTAAAATCCATCCTGTAAGTTCTTTGTAAAGCTTTCACTTTATCAATGTCAACTCCCTGTTCATTTGCTATTGCTCTTAGCCTGTCATGTGTATTCCTTGCTCTCCAGGTAACACTCTTACACATAAACATTAGTTCACCATCATGATGACTCTTCAGAATCTCTGTTGGAACTGTTCCTGTGACAAGCTCTTCTAGTTCTACACGTAACTTAGCTACATCAATTACTTGTGAATCTTTATCCTTTTTCTGTAGAACCTTCATCCAATCATTCAAATCATCAACTGTTATTTCAGCAGTTTTTCTCACTGGAACCACTCTCTTTTGCGGTTTTAAAATTGGCATCCCTGAACAACTAGCTTCACTAGCATCCAATATTTCACTACATGTGTCATGTCTTGATTGTCTCAGGTCATTTCTTTCTGCTCTTTTGCCTGAATCTCCTGAAGGACCAACTGAATTTGTCAGATTATTCCCAACATATGGAATCACCAGTCCATTCTCACCTGCTCTCTGTTTGTCAAACACAGGCATAACTGGACCTATTGTTACAGGCACCGTAACAGCTTCTAGATTTTTCGTTAACTCCCTAATCTTCTCAGTCAACTCTGTTGTAGTTCTGGCTAATTGTCTGGCATTCTTATCAAGGTAATGATCACTTCTTACCTCAGGTGTGTCATTTTCTGTCTCACTAACACAAACTGTATCTCTTATCGGAGAAACAACTGGTGTACTTTTATCCGGTTCTGGTCTATATGGAGGTGGTCTTTTGTAAATCATGTCATTCAAGACCTCATCCTCATATTCATTAACTCCATATTTTCTTATTTCTGACTCAGGAACCCTTTCTGCTCCTCCTTCAACTGTTCTCATCGGATATAATCCCTCTGACATACTAACATCTCGCCACCTTTTCATTCGATCATGATGAGTCTCACGATCATGTCTCCTCCCAAACATGTACCTATAGTACCCCCCAGATCTTTGTTTCTCTCTCTCATGTACTTCCTCTTCCCATTCCACTAAAGCCTCGAACTGTGTAGGTCTCGGTTTCGGGTCAAGACATAACATCTTTTCCCGTAAATTTCTCAACACGGCCAGATTAAATGAACCATGTTCTGGAAATGCTAGAACACCATCTTCTTTAGTATACCTAACCCAATTCTCCAACCATATACAGGTATGAAACCCATGTCTTGCAGCCATGAAGGATGCAGGTGTTTTTGGTGGAGGTAACAACTCGCCCTCTCTTGTTTTAACATCTTTATCCTTGCTAAACCACTTTTTAACTTTACCAAAAAATGTTTTCTTCTTTTTCTCTTCTTGGTAATACATTTTAGCGTTTACAAAGAACTCTCTACTCTTTCCGTATTATAAATATACAATACGAATTTTCAACCAATTGCAGCGCGACTCACACTAACGCACCAATCCTGGAACGTTTACGTCACTAAATAGCCCTTCCAATCCTTGCGCTGCTCACACTAACACACCAATCCCAGCGCAAGCACTATTCTGATCTATCATCCAATCCGAGCGCGGTCTTTCTGACGTCAACAGTCGCTGCAGTTTGTCTCTTGTCTTCTGTCACTCGTCTACCCCTCCTTTACAAAATCTTTTCAGTAGACTTCGTGTCAAAATTTCTACAAAATCTATTAGTTACAACATAAAAACATCTCCATTGTCTGGTTCGCTAACCACAGAATAGTAAAAGTGAGTCTATTTCATAAGAAACCTTTCATTGACACAGTAGCACTTCTTCTACTCTGCCCTACTAACATACATTCATTAACTGTTTCCTCTAGGACTTGTCCAAAGAGTCTTACAATCAACTAAATGTACAAACATTCACGCACATTCATACAAAGGAAATATAGTACATACGCACAGAATCCTGCTTCCCGAGAACAGACAATCTGCTCCACTACAGAATTATAACACATTAACTAAGCAAGCTTTCTTTGCCCAGTTCTTCAAACAAGTTCAGAGAATATCTATTACTCCTCCCGCGATAAGCTTTAACGGAAATCCTTACGGATCCCTGGGACTTAAGACCAGAGTTTCACAGATAACCTTCACTATCATACACACTCCTTATATACCAGAAATATCTAATAGTAACATACGACGATGTCACTGATTCCGAACCCAGACAATGTGACGCGCAACTTCAATTGTCACACGTTATTCCTTACAATTCCGTCTTTCCCGAGAGCAGCATTTACTTCCCTCTGCCCTACTACGGAACTGCTACAGCTTCCAAGTTCCAGAAGCACTACATATAACTCAACATTACGACTCCAACATATAGTATTAGTACATATACCAACATGAACCAATAATCAATAATCAATAAAAACAATCGTATCAGATCAAGACAATCATCAAAAACCATCAATCTCTGCTACCAGGAAATTGATAGAGATCAGGGTGTGTACAATATTCCCACTACCACGGATAGAGTAATCTCACAGTTACACGCACATGCATACATCATACGCTAGGGCCCATTTCACTAACATACACTCAAATACTCTACCAGCAATAAACCTGTCACTCCTAAACACCCTGCATCTATATCGAGGTCGATAAGACCTGGTTTTTGTGACTGTCCCTAAGCATAATCTATACAATATATACAACAATAATCAATAACGCAAACCCAATAATTGACAAGAAAGAATATCCAACACCATGTTTAAAATTATATTGCTTTATCTAAAATTAGTCAAAGGAAATCAATCAGAGTAAATCATTTCTCATAGTTACCTATTCTAGCTAAATGTCAGAACGGGTCAGGACAAGTCTCTCGGTAAATGTCTCTCAAGACGAAGTCCCTTCAGCATCAATCCTCAGCAACGCAGATTCGGTACGCGGCAAAGGCAAAATGGCAAGTGGCAAGTGGCAAAAACCCTCTCTAGGCTAACATCTCTTATAGTTTCTAAACAATAGAAAGATACATTGGGAACATAGAAAAAACTATAATGTTCGCCGGACTTGCTGAGCAGAGCGAGAAGGAAAGGATGTAACATCGCTACATTTGAGAATCTCCGCTCAGGAAAAGTACACATAACGAAAACTACGGAACAGGAACCAAGAAAATAAAACATGTATCACAATTATCCTGCTTCTCCTTGGCCATCGAGCCACAGTTCAGAGCTTCTCTCTAAGGCTCCTTTGTTTCCCAAGGCTGCCAAGGACACTTTCACTTCTCTTGGAGACTTCCCAAAAACTGCTGCTGTCCTCATGGAAAGTTTTTCAACAAGGACCATGGTCAGTTAGCTTCAGGACCATTTCCAGCAGGGGTCTCCCTCGTCACAGTTTTCACATTATAAACACAGCCAGGCTCATAATTCGGCCATCTTTTCTTAGGCCAACATAGGCCTTAATAGACCATCTTAATTAAAAGAGACAAAAAAAAACATTACTACAGCATAGTGATTAAACAGTGTTAACCCCACTAATACCCTTATGTGTATGCATTTATCTAGCACTTGCAACATGGAAAAGCATTAATTCGGAAAGCGTTTTGTGCTCAAAAATAAACAGCACATAGCAACGTTTAAACATGAAAACACATTTAACGCGCGTGTTATTATCAGTCAGCACATTTATGCCAACCCACATATAATTTTCTCTTGTTAAAACAAACGGATTGATTAATATAAACGCACTTGCACAAGACAAATAATTAATCATTAATTATTAATAAATTAATACAACGAATAGACATGCCAGAGCTTCAAAAGCCCCAGAATTTCAAACTGAAAACTCTGCTCCAGCAATAGCATTTCATCTGTCCTGCCAAGCAGTGGGCCTTGATATCTGGGGCACCCATCCCACCTTTATCAGGAGCTATTGCACCTTAGTCAAACTAACCCTACGCCATGCAGTGCTACACACCAATTCATTAATAGTGTATTTAATGATCTAAAAATCAGGGCCAGCACTGGCAGATTTACAAAGTGTTATAACAATCCAGGAAACATGAAAGTGTGTTAAACATTCTATGGCTTGTGTGAGTGAGTTACTCAAAAATAGGGATGGTGTACAGAAGGTTTTTTTACATCTTTATTTTACATTTTATAAATCATGGAGACAGTTCCACATGAAGGTCAGTTAGGTATACATTTCTGAAGCATTACAATCAATAAAAGGTAGAACTATTGACCCTCAGTGGGATTCTCCCCCCCAAACCCTCACATCAACTAGAACATAAAGTGGTTGAAACAATTAATCCCCAAACCATGCCCTCCCCTGTTGAGCCTCCTTGATAGCTAATTTTCAGGTTGTCTTCCTACTGGATCACTTCTTTCACAGAGTCTGTGTGCGCTATCCTACCTAACAGGCCGTTCCCTTGTTCACCCCTAAATGTGACTCAATCCGCCAACCCATCCCTTAAGTATTTTACGGGCACTGTGGGTTTCTGGTGGGGTATATACTATGTAGGCATTTGGGGGACAAGGAGGTCATGTGTATATAATTGTATTGTATCAATTTGAAGCGGGCACTGACTGAAGCCTTTTTACCCCTGTGTGTATTTTGAGCCAATCTCGTTGGGAGATCTGGTCTTTGACCTGGAGTTGCCAAGCGTTCTCTATTGGCAGGATTCACAATTGTTTATCAGATTGGATTGCTTGGTACAAGCAAATTATGATTTTCAAACCCCTGCCATCTCCAGCAGAGTAACCAGCGCGTGGGTGCATTCTGGTGCCTCCGGGAAGGTAGACCATAGTTGTCTCGTCCTTGCTGCAATCTTGGCGTATTGTAAAAATTGGCCGGTACCTAGACTGAATACTTCCTGTGCCTCTTGCATAGAAATGAATCTATCCTGAGGGGTTCTCACGGAGCATACTTATAACCTAATTTGCGTGTTTCGCACATTTGTTTTATTTTACCTGCTTACCTGCATTTTAAAATATTGGGACTCCATTCCGCTTTTAATCTATATTCCCTTTGCTTCTGGACCGCTCATTTTGCACACTCGGCTCCTGCTTCCTACTCGCATACCCGCACCTTAAAAATTGTGAACTCTTTTCAAATCATTTTTACACTTTCCTTTCAGTACTGACGCTACTTGCTGGGGTGAGGGGGCTTAGCTCACTTCCTGGAAGTTCCGTGGTGCCGCCGAGAGACGCAATTTTGTTAGTTGGCGTTCTAGCTCTCTGGCACCCGTGCGTACGTAAATGAGCGCTAAACGGACGCACAGCGGGCGCACCGCTGGCGCCCCGAAGGTGCGCCTAAGGCAAGCCCATCTGCACCCATCAGAGTCCCAGATGCGGCCAGCGCCAGCCATGCTACCCGGATGCCTCTGGGAACGGTGTCAAAAAGAAGTTATTCTGGTGCTACGCTCAGAGCGTTGGATGCGGTGGCCTGCTGCTATTCTCACACTTGGGATGTGGCAATGACGCCTTTAGGCACCTGCCTAGCTTGTGGCTTCAATCTGGGGCGGGGGCTTGTCTCCTTGGTTAATGAGGGCTGCCTACCCGAACAGCGGGCTAAGGTTCCCCATATCTTGGCAGCTATGATAAACGCCCGCTCTATTAAGAAACACCATGCGGACGTGTTTGGGCTCTTGGAGGATGAACCATTAGATATGTTGTTCCTAACAGAGACCTGGCTTGATTCTACATCTGACCCCATCGTCTCCCTGGCCACCCCCGCGGGCTATAAGATCCTCAGAGCTGACCGCCAGGGGGGGAGGGGCGGCGGTGTAGCCATTATATATAAAAATATATGGGATCTTCGCCTGGGGGATACCACTGCATGGGCAGGCTGTGAGGTGCTTGACTTCAGCGCCCACGTGTCAGCCCATTTTACTCTTGGTGCCTCCTTGATCTACAGGCCCCCTAGACCAGCTAGCCCTTTCCTCCAGGCATGTGGGGATGCTATCATCTCGAGGGCGGTTAGGTTCTCCCACTACATGGTTTTAGGTGATTTTAATATCCATATGGACCGACCCGATGCCAAGGAGGTGATTGACCTGCTGGATACTCTTCAACTTGCTCAACTTAACCAGCAAGTCCGCCTTCCCACTCATTAGGCCGGCCATATTTTGGACCCCATCTGTTCTAATTTTCCCATCTCCTTAAGGGATCCCTGCCCGGTGTCCTGGTCTGGTCATTTTATATCCTATTTTTCCTGGATGGTATCTAATGTAGAGACACAGGTGAGTTTTCACCAGAAGCCAGTTTCTGGGAAAATTGATCCCCTTGAATTCAAACAAGCTTTGGAAGCCTCCAGGCCCGTCTTGTCAGGTGAACTGGAGGAGTGTTTGTCAGGGTTTACTGGTTGGGTGTCTAGGGCAGCTGTTTCTGTGGCTTCTCTTCGGCCCATCAGACCCGCCAGAGATGCGCCCTCCAAACTGTGGTTCACTTCGACTCTCAAAGCGGCTAAACATGATTGCAAGATCTTGGAGCATGCCTGGCGCAGGAGTGGTTATTGCCCCTTGGCTAAGAGGAAGCTCAGAGCAATGCAAAAAATCTAATACGCTGCTATTGCCATAGCCAAAGGGCAATTTTTTGCAGCTCGCATTGACTCTGCTAGGAATAACACCAAAGAAATCTTTGCCTTTGTGCAGAGCTTTACATCTCCGTTGGCTCAAGCAAGCGATATTCCTTCCTCTCTTGCCTGGTGTAACACTCTTTCAGGTTGCTTCAGAGATAAAATTCAGGTCATTCAGGCTACATTTCCCTCTGGTAATGGTTGCCGTGAGGGACCTCTGGTGGTTCAATCCGTGGTTCCTACCTGCTCGCTGTCAGCTTTTAGAACAGTCGACGCCCTGGGACTCAAGTCCGGTTCTCCTGTGGACGCCTGCCCGGCGAGGCTTCTGGCAGCGGTGGCTGAGAGTGTACACACAGAGGTGAACTTTATCATCAATCTGTCTATTCAGACAGCGGCTGTTCCCCAGGGGTGGAAGCAGGCGAAGATTCTGCCACTTCTTGAAAAACCCAGGTAACTATCGGCCCATCTCTCTTCTACCGATATTGCCAAAGTCTGTGAGAAGGTGGTCAATAAGCAACTTACAGAATTTGTGGAGACTGAGGCACTACTGCATCCAGCACAATCAGGATTTCGAGCCGCTCACAGCACTGAGACTGTTTTGGTTGAGGTGGTGGAGGCCATCCGGGAGTGCCTCGATGCCAGGGGAAGGGCGGCATTAACTGTGCTGGACCTCTCAGCGGCATTTGATACGGTCCCACATGCTCTTCTTTTGGCCCGTCTTGCAGAGGTTGGTGTGTCAGGGGCCGTCTGGGGTTGGCTCAGGTCTTTTTTGGAGCAGCGGGCTGAGCAGATTTGGCTCCCTCCTTTCTCCTCCTCTCCTCAGTTGGTTACCACTGGAGTTCCGCAGGGATCCTCCCTTAGCCCTCTCCTCTTTAACATTTATGCTACACCAATGATATATCTGGCAGAGGAGCTTGGGGCTAAGGTGATGGCCTATGCGGATGATACCCAGATAAAACATCGGAGTCTGTCTCAGCGGCGCAACAATGCTTAGTTTCCATTTTTAATAGGTTGGCGGATGCACAGCTTAAGTGCAATGAACAAAAATCTGAGATTTAGCTCTTTGGCAAGTTTCCCGCTGATTTCCGAGAGCAGTTGTGGCCGCGGGACTCCCCACTGCCCCTTTCTTTGGGACAGCCCGCCAAAAACCAGGGAGTATGGTTCGATGAGAGTCTTTCTTTCTCAACACATATTAAGAAAACAGCTGGGTGTTGTTTTGGCCTTCTGAAGACTCTCAGGAACTTTTTCCCACTCCTTCCGCAGGCAACAGGAGAAACTGTTACATGTGCGTTGATTCTATCACGATTGAACTATTCCAATGCTCTCTATGCCGTTGTCCCTGGCTACCTGCTTAAAAAACTACAGGTGGTCCAGAATATGGCGGCTAGACTGCTTTTGGACATCTCGGCAAGGAATAGTGTGGCTCTCCAATTGCGCTCTCTCCATTGGCTGCCTGTGGCGGATAGGGTCAAGTTTAGATCTCTGGTTTTGGCCCATTGTGCCCTCCATGGCTATGGTCCCCTTTATCTTCAGAGGTGCTTTTCTTTTTATGTCCCCTCGCGGGCCCTTCGATCCTTGTCCCTTCGCTTTGCCCGGGTTCCGCGTTTTAAGTTCCTGAGGTTGGGGGGCAGCTCCCTTGTGGTGAAGTCAAGTTTGGCATGGAATGCCCTCCCCCTCGCCCTTCGTTCCATTCAGGACCCAGTGGTTTTTAAAAAGAAGCTTAAAACGCATTTCTTTGTCTGATAGTCTCTCCTTGCACCCCTCTGGTATCGCGCTGTGACACTCACGAGTATCCGAGAGCGCTATAAATGGATATGACATAACATATAACATAACATCCCAGGGATATAAATTGGAGAGCATTAAGCAACCATCCTCTTGCCATATATCTGTAGTCATTGTGTGTGCAATTTGTGCAAATGGTACCAATGACCAAATATCCATGTCTGGGGCATATGGGGCTCTCTTAAGTATACGCCTGACCACTCTCTCCCATATTTTCACCATGTGTCGAATCACCTGGGGGAGTATCTCGGGGATCTAGGCTCCTTTCATTAACAGTTCCCCCAATTGGTATCCGTTATGAGTTCCTTCCAATAAGTGCTGCTCCCAGTTTGGCTCTCCATCCAGACAATGTACCGCCTATCGTAATTGTGCAGCAAAGAAGTATGTTTGAAGTCTGGACTTCCATGTCCCCTTTCACCCATTCCCGTCTCAAGGTAGCTAAGCTCACTCTACATCTCTTACCCTGCCAGAGGAGCATCATTGTCAATTTTGTCAAGTTCGGAAAACATTAAACGCAGGTGCTCATAGAGGGTGTCCTGCATCAGGTACAAGCAGTGTGGGAGCACCGCCATTTGATGAAGCGCTATTATCCCCATCAAGGCTAACTGGAGGGAGTTCCAAAATTGTATGGATGGTTTTAAGCCGGCAATAACCCTCCCCATGTTAAGGTCATAGTATTGCTTTTCGTGCCCCAGATATTTAACACTATCTGTCTTCCATTGTAGACCAATATCTGGCTGTTCTTCACTCTGGTGGGTATCTAATAGGCCCAATCGGGACAGCATTGATTTTGGAACATTTATTCTTAGCCCTGAGACCTCCAAGAACCACCGCATTACCCCCAAGAGAATCAGGACCCACACCGCAGGTTGTCTAAGGTAAACCATAGCAACATCTGTGTATAGCGAGATTATATGCTCTGTATTGCCCACTGTGATTCCCCAACTCTGAAGGGCCTGCGAAGATTACACACCAGGGGTTCGATTGCCATGGCAAAGAGTAATTGAGACAGGGGGCAACCTTTTGGGGTAGAGTATAATTAACTTGACCCAGTTTATTTATCGGGTTCCCAATCCTGCTTTAGTTAGTACCGTCCACATATATTTCCAGTTAAGGGAATCAAAGGATTGTTTGATGTCTAAAAATTCCAACACGAAGTGTCCCTCCTGGGGAAACGGTCATTCATAACATGTGCCAATCGATGCAGATTGTGCTGGCTGTTCCTGTGAGGAATAAATCCAGACTGATCCCAATAGTCCAGTCGCTGGAGGTGGGGAAGGAGGTGTGCTGCTAACACATGGCTAAGAAGCTTCAGATCTGCATTCCGCTCCGATATAGGCTGGTACGAATATGGTTCAAGGGAATCTTTACCCGGTTCGGCATCACTGCTATCAGGGGTTCAGAAATGGATAGTGGAAGCTCTCGCTGCTTATATGCTTATATGCTTCATTAAAAACCTGGAACAATCTATCTTTTTATAAAATTCGGCTAGCAGTCTATCTCCCCGAGGGGTTTTTGGCGTGACCGTCATCTGTAATGCTTCTTGGCGTTCCTGGTTACTTATCGGGCACCCATTTGTAAGCGGTCCTCCTCTGAAATTTCCGGGAGTGGGAGGTGCTCTAGCAAATCCTGTCTTCTACCCTAAGTGTCCGATGTGGCTCAGTATATACCTCATGCAAATGTTCCTCAAAGATTGAATTGATGCTGTGCTGTCTCCGCACCAGTCGGCCTTCACGGTCCCTAGCAGCAAGGATTGGTTGTGGGGCTAATTCTGCTTTAAGCAATCAGGTCAGCATTCTACCCGCTTTATCCCTGCTCCACATACCAGTGCTGCCTACTTTTCTCCTTATCACATTTTTCCAATTGGTCCCAGAGCTCACCAATTTGGAGTTTCTGTCTGTCCCAAGCCACCCTATTGGAGCAGGCATTGTGCAGGTCCTTTGGTGTACAGAAAGTTGCTTTAAAACCTAGGAGTGCTGCTAAACCAATGACTACTACCAAACCCAAAGGGTTTTGTTTTCAGTGTACGAATCCTAGTCATTTAGCCAATAGCAAAGAGTGTACTGCTCTTGGAATTGTCCGCAACAGGGAAAAAGGGATATTTAAGTGTTGTACAGGTTTGGTGGGAAGAGAGAAGGTGAATGAGGTGTTCTCAAAAGGTGAAGAATGTATTCTTCAAATTACTAAGGAAATTAATGCCATCTCCAAAAGCCTGTGTGAACATGCTTTTGATAAGGTCTCCTTAAATGGGGTAACTTTCAATATGAGGATGGACTAAGGTGTACATCTTTTGTTATGTCTGACCATGACTTTGCACATATGTTTGAAGGTAAAGTAGTGATGCATGACCCTGATGTTTTCCTTCAGTTATGGTGGGAACCTATAGAGTTAAAAGGGCTTTTTGATGTCAAAATTAAATTTTAAGGTATCACACAGCTGGCAAGATTTATGTACCAGTTAAAGGCAATACCATCTTAAGTTAGCTTCCTCAGAAGTTAGTGGGTATTTATCTTGATCCCAACTCCTCTCTGCAGGTGCTAGTACACAAGGTAGAAACTTGTGACATATTTTCAGACATGCTGTTAAAGGAATTTCCTGATGTTTACTCAAAGAAGGTGGGTTGTGTGAATGGTTACATGCATCAAATAGTTTTGAAGCCCAATGTGCATCCGTAGTGTGCAAAGTCAGAAACGTGCCTGTACTTTTACAGTACAGTGTAAAGAAGGAATTAGACCCTTTGTTCCAGCGCCTCGTTGGGATCCATTACTTCTGTACTCCATATGGGTAAAACCCTCTCAGACCATAACCCAGTGGAGATGACTGTGCGTTGGGGTAGGGTTCCCACTCCAATTCCGACTTGGAAGCTGCAGCCCGCTATGCTGGAGGACCCGGTCTTCCGCCGCGCCCTGTCGGAGGCGATTGATCATTATTTCTTGGAAAATACAGGCTCTGCTAGCAGTCGCCAGAAGGAATGGGATGCCTTTAAAACGGTCATCAGGGGCGTAGCAATAGGCACGAAGATAGGAGTTAGAATTGCTTTACTAGAACGGCTCACAAAGCTCAAGGGTACATTGGCGGCACTAGAAGGGCGGGCCCCGGGGACTGGTGAACAACCGACACAATTGGGGGAGGCTAACATTCAATATGCTGAACTACTTGAGGAACTGCGTGTCGTTGATCACCGGCTGTATATACAGAAACAACACACGCAGGCAGACCGTTCAGGGCCGCTGCTGGCACGGTTGGTTCGTAATGCTCCTCCCCTGACACCCATATTGGAGATCCGGAACAGTGAGGATACTGTGGTAGACACGCAATTAGGTATCAATAATGCGTTCAGGGACTATTATGAACGACTCTATGGTCCACTTCCTGGACTTACTGACATTGATTTTGAGCCTTTTTTCAGCGGACTGCGGCTCCCACAACTTACACAGCAGCAATGAGACGAGTTACGGAGGCCCATAACGGGGGCGGAAATTCGGCAGGCGATTAAAGCTCTACCGCGTAATAAAGCTCCAGGCAGCGATGGCTTGCCTGCCGAATTTTATGCGGTGTATGCTGACCTGCTGATACCCCACTTGCAATGTATATATCAGGAGGCATTGTTGATGGGTGGGCTCCCTCTTAAAGCCGGGGAGGGACGGTTTACATCTCTCAAACTACAGACCTCTATCACTTCTGAATACGGACTATAAGATCCTGAGCAAATTATTGACCTCCCGTCTTGGTCAGTATATTCCTACATTGATACACAATGATCAGTGTGGGTTTGTACCAGGTAGAAATACGGCACTAAATATCAGACGCCTCCATCGGGTCATGCTAGGCACACTTGGCACAGGTACAAAAGAGGGATGCATATCACTCGATTTGAGACAAGCGTTCGATACTTTGCGCTGGGACAATATGTTCTATGCCCTTGCACGGTTTGGTATACCAGATGAATATATACCATGGGAGTGCCTATTATACGCAAAACCCACCGCACGGGCAAGCACAGGTCAGCACATCTCACGACAATATGCGGTGGCTCGGGGAACCAGACAGGGTTGCCCCTTGTCGCCGTTGTTGGTTATTCTGGCTCTGGAACCGCTTTTGCACAGACTTCGCGCTTTTGCAGCCTCTAGGGGAATAATGCGGGGTCGCACATCCCACACGGTCTCAGCATACACAGATGATCTTATTCTTTATATTAAAGATATGGAGGTTGACCAGCACCCAATGCCTTCCTTATTTAAGTCGTTTCAAGACCTTTCTGGGCTGGCTATTAATGCAGATAAGTCGTATGCGTATTTTTTTGATGCATCGGCACGGAATGGTCCCTGTCAATTCGGCCCCTGGACCTTTCAAATAGCACCTGCTACTTTCAAGTACCTCGAAATACAAATATTTCGAGATACCATGGACCTCTTAGATGGCAATTTAATGCGAGCGATTGCTGCGCTCAAATCCCAAGTTCAATTCTGGGTCTCACTGCCCCTTTCGGTATCGGGCAGAGTGGCCATTACAAAAATGGTGCTGCTGCCGCGGCTCCTTTATTATTTCACAAATCTACCTATCCTGGTCCCTACGAGGATCTTTAAAGAGCTGAACTCCCTGGTGATAGATCTGGTGTGGGGCACTCGGCGAAGGCGAATCAGCCTAGCAAAATTGCACTTAACGACGAAACAGGGAGGGATGGGAGTACCAGATCTACGTGCTTATTGTTATGCTAGCCAGTTGCAGTTGCTAGCATATTGGCTTGCAGGACGTAATTTGAATGAACTGCACATGACCTCGCGAGACAGGGACAAGGGGATTACTCACAGGCTTCTACTACCGCAGGCCCCCCTACCGGCATCGACGCCCCACTTATTGAAATTAGTTATTACCTATTGCAGGAGTGCGGTGAGATACACTGGGCGGGCGGTACCATATTCCCCCACTATCCCGTTGCTGGGTATTCCCACAAGATCGGGATTTATTACTAGCCGTGCCCTGCGGGTGTGGGCGGATGCGGGACTCACTACGATCGGAGAGTTCTACTCAGACGGTGTCCTACTACCGCATGAAACATTTGTGCGCCTACATGGGGTCCCCGATACAATGTTCCTGTTACATGCCCACATATCTAGATATATACGCATCACATGGCCGCCGGGTGATACTGAATGAATCACGAGTGCCCTCCTTACCATGCAATACCTAATGGGACATGGAGCGCGACTAACTAAATGGCTCGCTAACGGTATTCGCACTGAAACGGCGATCTCCTTGAGACTAGTACGCGACAAGTGGGAAGCAGATGTAGGTCGGGAGTTTACAGATAAGGAATGGGATATCATAGTAGGATACCCCGGGAAGGTGTCTCGCAATCCTAGATTTAAATTTATCCAATTGATGGTGTTACACAGAGCCCATTTAACACCGCGCAGGTTGCACACTATGTATCCGGAGCGAGTGAGATCTGCCTGCGCTGTCACGCACCCAACGCGGGACTGATACACATGGTGTGGGATTGCCCCCGACTAAGATACTACTGGGCGACAGTATGCAAACTACTAGCTGGTGTAACCCCGGTATGCCATACAGTCACCTTGGAATATTGCATACTGGGATTGGGACCTCGGGGAAAAAAGGGTAACCCCGCCACCCGTTTTGCTAACCTTGCGCTACTGCTGGCTAAAAGAGCCATAACCGCACGATGGAAAGCTGCTACAGCCCCGTCCCTACAGGGATGGCATGCAGAAATGGTGAAATGGGGAAGGGCTGAGGGGGCTGAACTGCACAGAGAGGAGTATAGGGGGCTAAGGAAAACACCTATCTCGCTGAGCTGGAATGCAATGATGGAGGAATATGCCGCGATAGATATATTATCCTACTAGGGTGCACCGTTGTTGTAGCCTGAAGCGCGGGACCAATATTGTATGATGCAGAGGCTCCTTACATTATCCATGGGTAGTCACACTATATGATTTATAAAGCGGCGCAATGTACCTCAGTCAGATTGCGGGACCGGAATGCACACGTGTCCAACTGTGGACATGAGTAACTGCTACTATAAACACTTCTTGCCGGACATGCGGGAAGGGGAGGGAAGGGCGGGTAACGTTTTGTTTTAGTTTTTTTGTTTTTTAGTTAGGTTGTTGGCAACGTATTAAGCACTGATTGATTTAAGTACTCATGGTATGTTGTTATTAGACTCCAGATGAGGGAATAAGAGCTGGCAGCATAAGCACTGGTTTTCAATCGGAGATTCAATTACAGAGGATAGATTATTTAACAATGTCTAGCGAGGATTCACATAATGCATTGGCACTGTCGCTGTGTATTCTTCTATACTGTTTGAGACTGTATGTCATTCTACTATGTGTAACTATGATATTGTACCACGTCATGTTGCCTAAGTAGATGGTTGTGTAAATCCAATAAAAAATAGATTTAAAAAAATAAAATAAAGAAGGAATTAGACAGACAATGTGATCAAGGTATAATTGGGGCTGTAGAAGCTGCAGAGTGGCTCACACCCATTGTAGAGAACTGCAAGTCCATTGGAGACATTAGACCTGTGTGGATTTGAGGCAATTTAATGAACGGGTGGTTGAAGATCATTTTCCATTACGAAATATAACCAAAATGATTTCCATGCTAGCTGGAGCTAAATACTTTAATATACTAGATTTAACTTCAGCATATCACCAGGTCACATTGACAGAAGACTGTAAAAACCTCACATCTTTCATTACATCATTTAAGACTTTTAAATGTATTCACATGCCCTTTGGCTAAGTTCTGTCCCTGCAGTTTTTCAGAGATTATGACAACCTTATTGGGATATTTTCCTCATGTTAAGTTCTTCAAGGATGATGTACTCATTTTTAATGATTCTCTTGAGGATCACATGGACACAAGTACAGAGGTACTGGAGGTTTTTAAGAACAAAGGCATAACATGGAAGAGTGAAAAATTCAAGTTTAGATGTGAAGAGATTGATTATTTGGGACATGTGGTCTCAAAAGAAAGGCTGCGTACCAAGGAAAAATTGATAAATGCTAGCCTAGAATTATCATCTCCCAGTGAAAATAGAAGAGGTCCATGTCTTTTAGGGCATGGTAGATTTGTATTCCCGATTTGTTCAGGATTTTGCAGGTAAACTATTGCTATTAGCAAGTTATTGAGAGAGACCAGAGAAAGTCTTCCAAAAAGGCCAGCTGGTACATCCAACTCAAAACTGCAAAACAAGACAGAAAACAGCTAGAAAGGAGATGGTGCGCCAGCAAGGACATCTCTTACAGGGCAGCCTTCAAGAGCTCCTTCAACCTCTACCACCAGCTACTGAAGGGATACAAAGAAGACAGCCATTGATACCAGCGACAACAACACCAAGGAACTTTTCAAACATCGTTAAGGAATTCTTCGACCTGATTGCCAATGAAATTAACATCACCCCCTCACAGGAGATGTGCAACAACTTCACTGACTTGTTCCACGACAAGATCGCAAACATATAGAGAAACTTCAAACCCCAACCCACACCCACGGACGACCTTGACAGAGATGACACCGCCACAGCAAACACAATTAACCACCTGGAACCTCCACCCCACACAGGACACCACCTCCACTATGAAGTCCATCCACTCAGGAGCTCTCACCGACCCATGCCCACACCACATCTTTAATCTTGGATACCAAAAGATTGACTTGGAACTACCCACCCTGCTCAACACCTCCATTACCACTGCAACATTTCCCGAAGTCTGGACACATGGACCACTGCTCAAGATACACTCTGCCAACCCCAGCAAACTCAAAAATCTGGTCTCCCTGCTTCCATTCCCAGTGAAGATACTGGAAGTGATCATCAACAAGCAACTTATGATACACCATTGAGCTGAACCAGCTACTCAACACCACCCAATCTGACTTCCAAAGCAATCATAGCACCAAGATCGCCCTGATTGCAGCCACCGATGACACCCAAACCCTCCTCAACTGAGGAGAAACAGCAGCCTTGATCCTCCTTGATCACTCAGCAGCCTTCAACACCTTATCCCGCCACATGCTGATCAAAAGACTTCACCACATTAGCATCCAAGGGGACACGCTCAGATGGATCACCTTCTTCCTCAGCAGAAGAACCTAGAGGATCCACCTCTCCCCTTTAACCTCTGAACCCAAGAACATCACCAGCGGGGCCCCCCAGGGATTATCCCTCAGCCACATGCTGTTGAACGCATATATGACCCCACTGGCCAACATCATCAGATCCCATTGTCTCAACATAATTTTCTATGCATCCTCTCACTCATCGATAAAGCCACCACCACACAAACCAACTTCCACAGATGGATTACAAGCTTCACCGAGTGGATGGGGAATAACTGCCTGCAACTGAGCACAGACAAGACACACATACCGACATTCGGCAACCACAGCAGCACATGAAAGGCTCCTGGTGGCCATCAGACCTAGGACCCACACCCATTCCCTCTGACCACTCCAGAAACCTAGGAATCATCATTGACAATGAGCTCAGCAAAACAGATCAACGCTGTCTCCTTCGCCTCCTTCTCCACTCTGCACATGCGCCGTAAGATCTTCAAGTGGCTAACCCTGCACACAAGATGCATCATGACACAAGCCCTCATCACTAGCTGACTGGACTACGGCAATTCTCTCTATGTAGGAATCACCTCACTCCTCCTACAGAGACCTCAGACCATACAGAACGTCACAGCCAGACTCATCCTCGACTTTCCCCAATGCACCTACATTGCACCCCACCTCAGGCATCTTCATTGTCTCCCCGTACAGAAAAGAGACCAATTCAAGCTACTGAGCCATGCACAGAAAGCTCTATACAACCAAGGACCCCCCGTATATTAACCACCACCTGAACTTCCACCAAAAGTTGAGAAGGCTGCGCTCCACCTCCTTTTCACTTGCCCACTTCACTTGCCCACACTCCCTGCATCTACTGAAGCGAAGTGGAGGTCGCTTCTTCTCCCACATCACAGCAAAGACCTGGAACAGCATCTCCATGCAACTCCAGACAATCACCTCACTTTCAGAATTCAGAAGGGCCCTCAAGACCTGACTGTTTGAATGAGCCTCCGTGACTGGCTAGCACCTGGATACCTTATTGGGTGATTAGCTGCCTTTACAAATCTTGATTGATTCATTGAGAATCTTTGGTTTGAAGTGAAGGTTGTGATAGGGAATTTATTAGAGTTAAACAATGTTTGGCTAAAGCTCAACCTCTAAAAAGTTTTATTCCAATTCTGCAGTGCTCCCTTACCACTGATGCTATTGTAAAGGGTTTAGGAACTGTACTCAAGCAAAAACAACATAGCCATAATGTAACTATTGCCTTTGCCTCTCGGAGTTTGAAAGAGAAAGAAAGAAGGCACTCAGCAATAGAGAAGGAAGTTTTGGCTGCTTTTTGGGCAATCAACAAATTCAAAATGTTTTTATGGGAAACAAGGTTTTTGGTACAAACTAACCATAAACTTTGATGTAAAGTTTTTGTTAACAAAGGGTTGGATTGTGTTTTAACCTGTATTTGCAGATAGATAGTTGCCTCACAAGACTTTCATTTTGATGTTCAATGCATACCTCGGGTGACCAATAAGGCACCAGATTGTTAATCTAGGATGCTGAGTGTTAGAAATGGGATCTCTGGTTGGCTAGGGCATGCACCTAAGCCAGGCCGAAACCACCACTCTAGTCAGGGCAAGGG
Source organism: Triturus cristatus (assembly GCF_964204655.1). Taxonomy (NCBI): domain Eukaryota; kingdom Metazoa; phylum Chordata; class Amphibia; order Caudata; family Salamandridae; genus Triturus; species Triturus cristatus. The sequence continues at coordinate 1,293,784,058 of NC_140585.1, read as the reverse complement.
AGTTACACGCTGAAGATAACCCATGCTCACCCCCTTGGTAGCTTGTCACGAGCAGTTAGGCTTATCCCAGAGGCAATGTGTAAAGCGTTTGCACAACACATTCACCAAGCAGCGACACACTAGGCACACCACAAAAAAAACTCCACAGAAGGTTATATAAAAATAGCCTTTATATTATCATAAACACATTAGAAAAGAATCACAAATGTACACGGTGACATCTGGCACTAGGTTATACTTCACAGGGGATTATATACATGACAGAGCCAATTGGGCCACTGTCAGAACCATTAGCAGGCACAAGTAGTAACTATTAAACAGCCGGCAGCTACTGGTAAAATACTGTACTCAACATCATCACATTAGGCATAAACACATTATGCATAAACACTGGGCATAGCCATCACACTTAGTGAGAACAGCCAGTAACTACTTTTATAGATACAATTAGCATAAGCATATTATGCATCAATCTTTTAGGCAAAACATCCTAATATAACACGTTATGCAGAACATAATATCACATTATGGCCCCTCTTAGGAAATAACTGCACCACAAGTCATAATATCACATTAGGCCCCCCTTGACATAGGAGCGACCGTCAGGTCGACTGGCCTCAACTTCAGGAGTCCCTCCTGTGCGTCCCACGCAGCCCCTCTACACAAGTGGGGGGGTGCTTGGGCCAATGCTTGTTCCTCAGGCAGCTGCCTGCGAACCGGCAGTGCAGTTGCAAACCTCAATTTGTGCCCACTACCACTCGGGCCAGCTTCTCTATGCGCCCAAAGGGGTGCCCTCGACATTGCAGCTGCCCGCAATCCGGCAGTGTAGCTGTACCAATGGTCAAAGGCACCAACAGTTCCTGGGGAGCCCCTTTCACCGGGGCTCCTTCTGGTGCAACTGGTGCTCCCAAATAGGCACCCGCAGGGCCCAGCACAGGCCCCACTCACTGGAGCCCTTCCAGACTCTTTCCAGTCTCCTGTGATCTACGGTGGTGCTGCTGGACCGGTCGTCTCCCTTTGCAGTGTGATCCTTCAGTCGCGTCTGCCTCTCTCTTTCTCTCTGGGACGGTCTCACGAGCCTGCGAGGCGCTGGCTCTTCACTGCTGCCCGGCTCCGCCGACAACCCGACTTCCTCCTCTTCTGCCGGCCTCCAGGCAACACGCTGGGCTTCCCTTTTCTCCCGAGAGCCCCGTCCACAGACAGGCGCAGCCGTGCCTTCCTTCCTGGCCGCAGGGAGCGAAGTCTCCAGTGGTTACGCACTCCTCCTTTGGTCCCACGAGACACAGCAATGCGGGGTGGGCTCCCACCAGAAGGTAAGCAAGGGTACGGAGCACAGCCTCTGTTGTCTCCGTTTTCTTCTCTGGGCACCATGTGGGATTCCCACTGGCGACATGGGAGCCCCGCCCACTTCCAGGCACAAGCTTGCCTGACTTCCTGTTTTGCCTATCTTGACGAAGTCTCTGACAATTCTGCGGGCTCAGGAACAATAGAGCCAAAAATGCCCACCACGCGCTCCTGACACACAGGCACAGCGCTTACCCTTCGCCAACAAGCAAGAGCCCACTTCTAGGACTCAAAGGGCCAAGAAGACAAAGCGCTCACCACGCGCTTGATGCAGATTACCCCCTAAGGTCTAGAGGAGCAGAGCTGGCCAGCTTATATGGCCCTCCAGCAGAGGGGAAATCCCTCATGGCTGATCCTCCTGGGGCCCAGCAGTCCAAGCAGGCACCCTGCTCCAAGTAAGCACCAACGCACCCTTTCATGGGGTCTAAGCCCCAATATTTATATTAGGCTTTGTCTTTGTCCCACCTGGTTCTGAGGGGTAATGAAGCCCTTTCTATACAGTGCTCACACCCTCCTTTGTCAGGTTAAGCTCTAGCCCCAGACACACCACAGGGGGGTGGAGTCAGCATTGAACAAGGCAGGCACAGACCTATTAAGGGTCAGGGGCTACTCCTCCCACTACTCCAAATGCAGATTGTCCTATTCAGCCTAGTGCTGACTCACCCAGCCCCTGTCACTCCAGAGTCAGACAAGCAATACACATCAGGCAGACACAAAGACACATAGCACCAAGAAATGCCCACTTCTAAAAGTGGCATTTCTAAAATAGTGATGATAAATCTGTGATCACCATTACACAGCCTTTATTACCACTATTCCATACATACCAAACTTGACCACTCTACTACTCTCAGGTCAGGCATTACCACTGAAGCACATATCAGGGAATCCCCGATGCATTCCTATGAGAGGGCAGCCTCACAGTAGTGAGAAACCAAAATGGCTGTTTGTCACTACCAGGACATGCCACACAGTTAAGGCACATTTCCTACCTTTTACCTACATTGTACCCTGCCCATAGGGCTACCTAGGGCCTACCTTAGGGGTGACTGACATGTAGTAAAATGGGGGGTCACAGACGTGGCACACACTGTATGTGCCACGTCACAGTGGCAGTAAACTGCGTGCACCGGCCCTGCAATGGCAGAGGACTGAGACAGGTTTGGAAGGCTACTTTGGTGAGGGGCGCAATCAGCCAACCAGTAGCATTTAATTTACTGGCCCTGGGTATTTAAGATACCACTTTACAAGGGACTGACAGGTAAATTAAATACGCCAAACAGGTGTAGACCAATCTTAGCATGTTTACCACGGAGAGCACATACACTTTACACTGGACAGCAGTGCTAAAGTGCCCAGAGTCCTAAAACCACCAACACCAGATCAGAAAAAAGACTAGGAGGAAAGTGAAAAGTTCAGGGATGACCCTGCAAAAAGGGCCAAGTCCAACACTGAGCAACGCATCTGACAAGAATGAGATCAGGGATGCTTGGTGGAAGGAGGAAGAGTACAAGGTTTCTGTTGTCATAATGGGTTGTGTTTCACACAAAGAATGGGTATAAGAATTAGATAAAGTTTCTGCCCTTAAGAGGATTTGCCAAATGGTGGTGACTGGAGATTGTGAGAGTGTTCTTGGAGAGTATGAGAAATGATGTAAGAAAGTTTTCCATGAACCATCTGTGGAAGATGGGTTGCTATTTAGGGGTGCCAGGAGTGGGAATATTAAATTTAACCCCTTTGAGTCAAAGACTTTCCAGACTGTTTGCATTATTTTTAGTAAATGCGGTTTGGGGGGTTTAAATATGTGATATTTAATTTATTGTCTCATTAAATTGCTATATCTTTGTTTCTGAACTGTTTATTTTGTGTTTTTATATATGTATATCTTATTTTTATAGTAATACATTTTAAATATGTAAAAAAATTATTATTAAGGAAAATAAATAATGAAAAATAATTATGTTACACTATATATATATATAACATATATTACCTACTGGCGGTCGCCAGTAGGTAATTATAGTTAGGACAAAGTTTCCATAGGAAAAGCATTTTTGATGTGCTTATAACTTTGGCGTCATTTGACAAATCTTTACGAACTTTTCCAAAAAGTTCCTCTTTTCAGGTCAGCTCCTATCTTGAAAGTTTGGGGGTGTTTGGTCAAGGGGCGGCTGAGAAAAAAGAGGGTCCCAAAACGTGTTTTCTCCATTCAATTTCCATAGGAAACTTTAGACAAGGATACAGGTCAAACTGCTGAACAGAATTATGCCAAATTTGGCAGGGAGAAAGGTCTTGGTCCAGAAAGCACACGTTTGTTTAAATGGGGTAAGTCCATTCAGTAGTTTTAGAGAAAAATCAAAATTTACAGATATCGATATTTGAGAATTCTGACATCTGATTGGCTGAGGCGTTACGAACACGAGCGTGCGGCTATTGGCTATGAAATGTTGATACTAGGAAGTGTTGGCAGCCATTTTATGACTGAGTTGAAAGGCGTAGGGGGGAAAAAGAGAATAATTGTATAAGAGGGTATAGTAGGAACACCGTGGTCTTAGTTTCAGCAGTCTATACAATGCAGAGGCAGGGAGTTTGAATGTTGCGTAGACCGTGGAAATCACGTCCGCAGAACAACGGTGCACGGTATTGCAGCAGAGTTGTGTAGGGTCTAGAGATCCCGTCGGAAAAACAATGCACCGTATTGCGGCAAGCAGTGTGTAGGGTGCACACACGGGTAGTGTGAATGTGCGGTATTGCGGCAATGTTCAGTAGACTGTGGAAATCACATTGGGAAAATAACAATGCGCCGTATTGCAGCCTTCCTTTAATATAATGCGAAGTAATGTTTACTTATAATGCGGTGTTCACTTTTATCACGGACAGTGTCACTTTCTTAGACGAAATTTAATATTATGTGGGAGGGCGTGTTATGTTCCTGTGCGCGGAACAAAATTAATGTTTAATTGGCTGAGGTGTTCCAACACCGAGCTCAATGTTCATTGGCTGTGAACCATTAAAAGTAGAAGTGTTGCCAGTCATTACCTGCCCCTGTGCGGAGTAGCAAGGACATCTGATTGGCTCACATGTTCCAAGCTGGACCTTCCAGAGGTTAATGTTCATTGGCTGCGAACCATGGAAAGTAGAAGTGTTGGCAGCGATTCCCTCCCCCTCTGTGGAGCATCATGGACATTTTATTGGCTAAAGTGTTCCGAGTACAAGTTTGCTCATTATTGGCTGAGAACGGTTCACTGTTGTGAACCATTTTGTGACGCACTTCAATGGAGTACAGGAAAACAAAGTAGCAGTGGGGAGGGTAGGAACACTATTAACTCTGTACAGTGGTCACAAGGTGGTGGACAGGGATTGTGAAGTTAAAAATAGTTTTTTATATATTTTAAGAGCCATTTATATCATTGGTGTGGGGTGTACAAATCAGGGGGGGGAAATAACAGAGTGTGTTGAGGTCTTCTTTTTATTAAGTTTGCGGGTGGGATACTTCCCAGGAGCTCTATTTACTTATAATGTGTTGTTTACTTTTCTAACGGGGAGCTGTGTTTGTACAGCAACAATTTCAGTCTAGGTTTAAAACAGTTTTTATTAAGCAATTACAAATATACTTTCTTCGGCAACTGAAGCTGTATATATCAAAGGGGTGACAGATAAAAACGCAATTCATAAAATATCCCTTAAGTGTGGCCACATTCTCCCATTTTTAATGCTATAGTTTGTAAAAGTGTTGCCCCATATTCTTGATAATATAATAGGACATGAGTTACTTTTAGATAAAGTAGAAAAGAAGTGCTACAAGAAATACTACCGCACTACATCATCTCAGGTCACAAGAACAATAACAAGTAAAAAAACAGTTAAACACAAAGGACTTTATATTACATAGAAATGTATGCTTTATCATTTTTTACAATTTCTATTCTGTAGAATTCGGGAAAGTTCTGTCGTAGTGCTTAGAGGTCGCTCATTGCTCCGCTAACAAATCACATACTCTTTTAAGAATATATAGGAGAGTAGTGTAATAATATACACTACTGATCCTATATATTCTATAGAGAGAAGATGAATAGGAACCGCAACAGACAATAATAGAAATAAAGCAAAACCAAAGGAAATGATGGACGGAGTAATGAACATTGCAAGCACTCACCCCCCGTCAACTGATCTGGGTTTAATCCATCACTGTTCTTTAGCCCACTCTGCCACCCCAGTTCAGACATGGCCATATGCAAATCAGTCTGACCCTGGGCCTCATGGGAACAGTCCAGCCCGAACTGCCAAGCCATGTCTTCCCTGGACCGGAAACAAGCTTCCTAGGACCGGTTTCAGGCATTTCAGCCGTCTTCAGCCAGGCTTGCTTGAATCCAATGGCAAAGTGAGCAAGGGACTCACGTCCGAGCATACCCTGCCAACTTATGGCGAACAAAGCAAAACCAAAGGAAAGGATAATAGAAATTGCCCAAAAACATTCAGAAATGTAGGGTTTAGCAAAGGTATTCACTAAGAAAGTATCTATGCAAACAAGATCAACAACGAAATATTTTCCAGCGATGAATATGTTGAGCTTCTTTTCTGTGGGACTTCGAAATCTTTCATCTTCGCGCCGACAGGTCATAAACTCCTCTGAGATCACAATGACTGTTAATATTATAATATACATACTCACAGTGTATGATCTCAGGGGGGAAACAGAGTAAGAACGAGAAGGTGCTGACGTTACATATAAATCTTTAGTCATCGTGCCGATGGGTCATAAACTCCTCTGAGATCATAATGGGTGGTTACTATAATATACATAATCACACTATATGATCCCAAGGGGGAAACAAACTAAGAACCAGAAGCTGCTGACGTTGCATATAAATCTTTAGTCTTCACGCCGACGGGTCACCAACACTTCTGAGGTCAAGTAGAGTGTCAATATTATAATATACAAAGTCACTATGGGCCATATGTAGGTAATTTCTATTTACCAATTCCTAAATACCGACTTTTACCGATTCGGTATTTAAGAATCGGTAAATAGAATGTAGGTAAAAAATCGGTAAATTTTACCGATTCGGTAATATTCGTTATTACTGATTCGGTATTTAGCGAATCGGTAATAAGGCATACCTTCCCAGTCATTCCTATGGGCCCGGAGGCCCATAGGAATGAAAGGGAAGCCATTCACTATTACCGATTCGGTAAATACCGAATTGGCAATAGGGGGAGCATATTCAAGGGTGGCAGGGTGTCACATTGACACCCTGTTGCACCCCTGAATCGTGCATGTGTGCACATGTGGTGCACATACATGCCCCAAGTCTGCCACATTGCACTTTTAAAAAAGCACAAAATTGCTTTTGAAAAGGTATTCGGTATTTACCATCAACTTGTAGTTGGTGGTAAATAACGAGTCCATAAAAATGCACCCACTTGAGTGCTCTCTACATAGGATTTAAGGATTTGGTATTTTACCGATTCGGTATTTTACCGATTTCTTAAAATTCCGAATCGGTAAATTACGGAATCCTTCAATCCAGCCTCCTACATCTCAAAGGGCTAAATACCGGTCAGAAACGTAAAATTTACCGATTTTCGGCCGTTACCGACCGGTATTAGCCCACCTACATATGGCCCCATATGAGATCAAAGGAACCAGAACAGGAACAATGTTTGCTGTATTCTGTCTGTTTCTGAAAACAAGCTGCTGATGTTACATATAAATGGCAAAAACAACCAATAACACTTTTTTCTAAATAGAAGTTTTTAAATACTGACAAATAGCTATGTATTATAAATATCTACTATGCTATAATCAAACAATTTACAACTTTGTAATATATTTTCTTGTCGCCAAAGAAGAATCCGACGCTAGAAAACGGAACCTGCATTACAGAATGGACATGTGTAAATAACTCGCAATAACTAAAGTAATCGAACAACGGGTGTGATTTAAATACTTTTTGGTTATTGAGTAGTCTATAGAAGGAAGATGCGGCTCCGTCCATTTAGATGTCAAGTTTTCAGTTGACACGTGCTCACGTTTTCACTGTTTAAGTTGTGCACGTGTTGGAAAAAGTTGAAAAATGTGAAGCGGTAAAGATTCGATTTTGATCCTCACAAGTATAAGCTCCTTAATATGTACATACGTTGGAGAGCTGAAAAACTGTTACTCGGCAAACTGTGTCATTTCCTTTCTCGTGACTACAAACATCTATTAATTGCCCTAATTCAAAATAGAAGATATAAAAAAATATCGTTCAGAATTGAAGAAAAAAAAATGCCTGCTAATGTTTCTCATCACTATGATTTTAAATTTAAAAAAAATGTAGCATTTGTTAAGCGTACAGCTACCCCCGGAGAGGTGTACTGGTGATCGGGGGCATCGGGAAGAATAAGCAAGGTGTTGCCCACAGTGACATGGTGGTGGGCTAACCTGTCACTGGAGCCGTGAATCGAACTGTGAACGTTGTTGTTCAAAGTCAGGTATCATAGCTGCTGCATCACACTTTTTCCACACTTATATGTTAATTAGTGCTAATTAAGTTTTAAACATTGTTAAATTATAACTTATAACCCACTACTGTTACAGTTGTTTTTTCACTACAAAAACTATGCACGTCTTTTTAAAATTTACTTAAAAACAATATTGGTTTCAGGGACATTGTAGAAATTAGCTTTTACAAAACCTTTGAAATTTACTGAAAAAACCATAGGTTGTACAGATGTTATAGTTAGAAATTAGCATTTAAAAAACCATTGAAATTCACTAAAAGAAACCATAGGTTTCAGGCACGTTATAGTTAGCTGGACATTTCACTCGTACAAAACCATATAAATTCCACCGTTATAGGTAGCTCAGCTAACTATAACTCGCGCCCCCGCAATGCACTGCTCATGACGTCACATATTACATCATTCATGGCATGGTCAGTGACATCACTGATGACATCACTGATGACATCTCAAATGACATCACTGATGACATCACTGATGACATCATCCACGTGAAAATGTGATGCACCTCCTCACTGTCTGATTTAACCTTTGATACACCCACTGTAAAATACAGACTACTCTTTTTGAATCCATCGAGACACCAATACCAGTTACTACATAGGCACTCACTGATTCCTAGGTCTACACACACATCCACTCATTCACCCATACAATTAATTATACATGCAGTCACTCATCAATACAACGCTATCATATGCACTCATACACCTATTCAGACACTCACACACTGCCACTCATCCATAGAGGTACTCGCACACCTAGTCAGTCATGCAAATAATCAATCACACTCCCATTTACTCACCTATACAGTTATACACACACCACCTCACTAATTCAAACAGATACTAACGCATACTTAGTCTCTTATATAATCACTGATAGAAGTACGCACTCGTCCATACAGCCACTCTCACAATCACTCACTCTCACATATAGTTATTTATATACACTATCACTCACATATACTGTCTTTTACATATGTAGTTACTCACACATGTACCACTGAGACATCCATTCACTCACCAACACAACCATACACACACTCACCCACCCATACAGATGTTTCCACATGCACTTGTGAACCCAAACACCCAGTTAATTAACCACTCACACATCTATGCACAGAGTCACACACCTCCAAACCACCCACAAACACACTCAGTCTCCCATACAAATACTCAGGCAAACAATCAATAACCCATATAGACACTCATGTAGCTACTGACCAACCCATATAGCAGCTTACACAACAACAGACAGACTGATACAGACATTCACACAGTTTAGTCACTAACCCATGCATTCAGTAAGACACGTTTAATCACTCCCTTATGCAATCAGTCACACACATGCTAAATCCTCCATCCAGACACTTATACACCCACTCATTCTTCAATACACCTAGGAAAATATATAAAACATATTAAAAAATTACAGAAACACACAGTCACTGGATGATGTCATCAGTGATGTCATTTGAGATGTCATCAGTGATGTCTTCAGTGATGTCACTGACCATGCCATGAATGATGTAATATGTGACGTCATAAGCAGTGCATTGCGGGGGCGCGAGTTATAGTTAGCTGAACTAACTATAACAGTGGAATTTCTGTGGTTTTGTACGAGTGAAATGTCCAGCTAACTATAACAAAATGAAACCTATTGTTTTTTTCAGTGAATTTCAATGGTTTTTAAAATGCTCATTTCCAACTATAATGTGCCTGAAACCTATGGTTTTTTCAGTGAATTTCTATGGTTTTTTAAATGCTAATTTCTAACTATAACGTGCCTGAAACCTATGGTTTTTTCAGTGAATTTCAAAGGTTTTTTTAAATGAAAATTTGTAAGTCTAATGTACCTCAATCCTCAGTTTTTTTATTTTATATATATATACATATATATATTTATATTTAAAAAAATGTGAATATTTCTAACTATAACGTCTGTAAAACCTATGTTTTTTTTAAGTGAATATATATATATATATATATATATCAGTCAGTCAGTCAAAAAACGTTTATTTCGGTATGATACCATAAAAAGACATAAATACATATCTAAAATAAGTTTAGTAAAAGATGAACATATACATATAATTTAATCCATCAAGAATTAAAAACATATTTTAAAAGTTAAATGAGCAATTAGGACACAATTAAATACATTATTAAAAAGGACAAGGTAATATCAATAAGGATGTAAACAAATAGAACAGTATCCCATCCCTAGACAATCTCATACCAAAAGCGCTTTCGCTACAACGCTAAATTCACCTCAGTAAGAGCAAATTATGATCTGTCAATTTTTATTTTTGTATACCTTGAATACCACATGGAAAGGAGAAATCTAGCCATCGCAAACACTATCATGGGGGTAGTATCATATTTAAGAATTCTAAATACCTCCTGATAGTCCCTGAGACCCCTAGACTTACAGAGTTGAATAATCCACTTTGCTCTTGCCTTGATGTAGAGAGGGCAAAAGAGCACAGCATGTAACTCTGTCTCGCAGATATCAGCACACTCTGGACAAAAACTCGTTGGACAGAGCGCGCTGGACCACATATGGGTCAGAGCCCTCAGAGGAAGAGAACCATGTCTGAACTGGATATATAATTTCTTAGCCAGTGGAGGCTGGATAACATCCAAAATGTTTTCAAAGTGGGGACTGATCTTTAATATCCAAAAAGGTGTTGGTAAGCCTACCCAGGGAAGAATTTAGTAATATTTCCATTCGATAATGCTGTAGAGCCACGCTCCATGACTTCTTGGTCTGTAAAGCACAGGACTCCTCTGGTGACGTCCACACGTCCCCCTTACCTAAGGCATAGCAAAGGTTCTTAATGTGCATTAGCCATGGGATTTTCCCCATAATCCGTCTAGACAAAAGATCACCAAGATCCTGCCTATAGCTCACAAGCTCAGGTGTTGACCAGAGACGTCTCCAATACAGGAGTGGATGATTTGGGGCAATCTCTTCAATAGGAACCAGACCTAAATCCCATCTCAGGGGGGTTAAGGGGGTACTCATGGGTAATTTCAAAAGCCGTCTAATAAAACTGTTCTCGGTTTGGATTAAAGGGGCAATGCTACAATGGCCCCAAAGCTCTGCACCATATAGCGCACCCCCTCTTGCTTGCGATTTATAAATTTCCATGGGGGGCCCATAGATTTAGATGAAGTGTTATTAAAAACCTTCAAGATACCCCCTACCGATTGTGTCAACTTCAAGTTGGCCTCCGCCAAATGAGACCCCATTTCATTTTGTCATTAAGAGTTACCCCCAGATAATCAAATGTAGATACTCGCTCTAACACTATTCCTTCCATCTGGGGATGAGGACAGTTAGCTGGGCTAGAGCTGAAGACCATAAATTTAGTTTTGGGTAGGATCAGTTCCAGATTCCTTAATTCACAGAAGGAGCAGAATGCCTCTTATGTATGCTGGATGCCCATAAAGGATTTTGACAATAAAAGCGTGTCATCCGCGAACATTAGGGCAGGTATCTTTCGCCGGCTAACATTGGGGAATCCAGATTACTAGCACACAATAAGTGATCAATCAGCCCATTAATAAAAAGAGAAAAAAATGTTGGAGCTGAAAACACACCCCTGCCTCACACCCTTTTCGACCGGAAATGGACCCGAGATTTCCCCGCTTCTCCCGTATCTCACCCTTGCATATGTTCCATCATGCATTCATTTAAATAGATGGCACAAATAAGGGGGGGCGCCCATCTCCAGTAGTAACGCCCAGAGCTTCTCCCTTTGGACCATATCAAACGCGGACCGAAGGTCCACGAAAATCAAGCATAGATTGCCAGCTCCAATAGAAACCGTCTTCCAATAGACCAACTATAATCTAAACAGTTGGTCAATAGTGGAAACTTTTGCTCGAAAGCCCGCTTGAAGAGAAGTTAGGATATGGTATTCTTCCATCCAACTCTGTAGTCTTGTTAAAAGCATGCGGGCAAACAGTTTCTGTAGAACGTCTATCAGGCTTATGGGGCGATAGTTAGCCAGGTCCAAAGGGGAAGATTTTTTGTGGATAGGTATAATTTCAGCTCCTAACCAAGTTTGGGGAATCTCGAGGCCCTGCAAAATGGCATTAAAATAGACCCAAATATACGTAGCCCAGATTTTTTGTTCACTTCGATATAAGTCACCTGGGATCCTATCAAGGCCCGGGGCTTTCCCCAATGATAAACTGCTGAGAGCCAGCTCGATTTCAGAAAGGGTGCAGGTTCGGCTCTCAGAATCCACATGTTCCGGATAAGCCATAACAATATCGTTTATTTGGGTTACTGGGTCTATTCCACAATCGGAATTACTAAGCGAATAGAGAGGCTTAAAGTGCTCTAGCCACACCTCTTCGCTAAGATTGGGAATAATTGCGGATGGACTTTCTGTCTAACCAACTCGAACAAGATTCCAGAAAACCCTGAAGTCTCGGGCTTCTAGGGCTAGCTTAATGCTTGACCACCTCGAGTCCTCCCACTCAGATTTTGCCTCTTTCATCAAATTTTTATAATTATCCCTTGCAGATCTAATGCTTGACTGGGTGCCCAACTTTACTTCCCTAATCAAGGCACGCTTAGCCAACCTACAACTTTTATTATACCAATGATCGTTCTTATTTGTCTTTGGTCTCCGTGTGGTAGTACTATAAAAATAACCGGCCATGGAACTAAGAAGATTATTGTGAATAGACTGCAGGCCCAGGAGATAATGCTGGGAAAAATCTCCATTAAGACTCAAGAGGTGGTAAACCTCTGCTAGAGAACAGGCAACATGGCGGTATAATTCCGCCAACTTAGCCTCTTCTGTGACAATTTTTGCCCACCTAATGCGTCTGCCACCTGCCGCTAAAACCAAATTCACACTACTTGTTGTTGCTGAACCCCTAGAAACACTACAACCCACAATATTATTTACTAATTCTAGTGACAGTAAATTGTGATCACTGTCAACCCTAGGGATGACAGAGAAGGCTCCCAGATAGCCCCAGAATTCCACATTCACCAAAATATAATCAATAGTTGAACAATTGCCAAGTCTATTAAAAGTATGTGAACCGGGGACATCAGAAAGAAGTCTGCCATTACAGGCCCTAAGAGAATGTAAAATAACTAACTTGTTGATCTCAAGGGCCAAAGGCAGTAAGCGTTTTTCTGGGTCCATAATGCAGTCTGGGATTTTACAATTTTCATCCTCGCCCGAGGTCACTGAGGGGATCCCAAGAAGGGGTTCAGAATGACAATTAAGGTCAGCACCTATAATTTTGTGGGACGTGAGGGGAAGAGAGAGTAAAAGAGCGTCTAAAGCACCCAAAATTGATAAACTCAACTGAAGGGGATAGGGACGTAAGTAGACATTAAGTACTACCAACGAATAGCCAGCAGAGAAGTTAAGCACTATACATAAAATATCTGGGCACTGAGTATCTATGGTCTTAACTGAACAACCAAGATGAGAGGCAACCCAGATGGCTAACCCCCTCCGAGGGTCTTCCCCTGGCTCCTTGAACCGCTGGTGCATGGAAGGACGCATAACCTACCCTCACTGGGATGGACCATAGCCAAGTTTCCTGAAACAAACATATATCGTAACTGTCCATAAGCTCTCCACACTCTGGATTGGGGAGTTTAGACCCCAGTCCAGCCAAGTTCCAAGACCCTACCAGGGATCTACGTGTCACTGCTTGAGAAGGACAGTCCTCAGGAAATTCACAGGCAACTGGAAAGGGAGATGCTACTGGATCTAGAGTACCTGTCTCTATTATCCCTCGTACTGGGCTGTTACTTTGGGGGGATAGGGGGATAACTGTTGCTCCTAACCTAGTTCCATGTACCAAATTATGAAGGCCCGCCTCCGTACTACAGCCATCCAATACCTGAGCCCCTTTCATATTCATGGCCCTTCCTTGAACGTTCCTCACTGGTGATGGTCAATCCACGGAACTAAGTACATTGAATGGATTGGCGACCAGAATATTGTAATCGTATTCCTGACTATCTTGATGGAAATATGATGGTTCCAAGGGCCTTAGAATACGAGAGTGCATATAAAAGTACCCCAAGTGACAGGTGTTAATAGAGCCAACTTTGTCGCCCCTCCATAATCCAGTACATGACCAACTACTCTCTGGTCCCTGAAGTTAATTATAACACAGTCCCCGCAAATATCTTTAGGTCTGGTCCCCAACCAGCAAACTCTCCGCACAAACAAAATCTCCCCCAAACCTACTCCATTCAGAGGTCTATGGTTGCTTAGCCAATAGATAACTTTATTTTTTAATTCATAGTAGGATTCCCCCCTATCACTAGGCAATGAAGGTACTCCCGTAAGCACCACCACGTATGATGAAGCTTCGGGGGGTAACTGCGGATAGGAAGGAGATTTAGTCAAGCCCTTTTTACCAAAATTCACAGGCGGGTTAGGTTGAGGCCTACCCTCCCCCAGACTCCGTGTTCCAAGAGCCTTTGGGATAGGGGGTTGCTCACAGGGCGCCAGACCAGTAGCAGCTCGAGGCAGGGTAAAACAAGTAGATGGACCAGGAGCATTTGGGGGTTGAGTTAGCATCATCGTAGGCAGCTGGACTGGGTCTTGTATTATAAGTTGTTGAGAAGTACAAGAAACCCGTGGCGTGACTTTACTAGTCATATCAGATGTTCCCAAACCCCCCAAGCTGCCAGGATCTCGCAGAGCAGAATTTGGCTGGGTTTTCCCAACAGCTTTATTATTAATCAGTGTTACTAATCTGTCGATCCTAGTCGACAGAGTTTTAAAATGAGCATTTAGAATCTGCTCTATGTGTGCCTGTAAATCAATTATTAAGTGGGTAGCCCACACTGGCAGACCCGAGGTTACTGGATGGGGAACAGTATCCAGATGACCAGGAACAGATAAAGATGGCGTTGTAGTTTTAACCGTTTTTTTAGCGAGCTTCTTTTTCTTTGGCCATGCTCGGGGTTTAAGTGCCACTGAAGATACCATGGAGGATGTGAGCAAGGCAGCCTCTACTGGCGCATTCTCACCGGGTGGAATCTGGGCACATGGTAAATGTGTAAAAGAAGGCAACATAAACAACATAGCTTCCGCATCATCCTGATTTACTATGTCTACAGAACAATCATCTAAGGACGGTGCAGGGGGAGTGGCAGGAGTGATTGACAACCGCCTTTCAGTGTTTTCAATTGCTGATGCCACCACCCCAATAGTTTTCTGGAGCATTTTATCAATGGCTGTGAGGCTCGGGAGCGGCGGGTTTGAAGATGCTAATTGCCTAGTCATTGGGCGAGCGGTGGTGGACTTACAATGTTTCCCCATATTTTATTCGCAAGGAGCATAAACACAAAATCTCCCTTGTGAGTATTAGAACTATTTGCCACTAAAACAAATACTTAAACTTAGACAACTACGTTAAAAAAAAGGATTTGACTGAATATATCAAAGACTATAAAACACATATTTAACACATAAGCGAATAGTGCAAAGTCCAACTAACCCCCGCACACTGTTTAGGGAAGTGGCCCAGCCCAGCCTCCTCCAGCCTCAGACAGCCACAGACAGCCCGCCCTTTGCCCGGGCTTCGCCCTGCGCGACCCGCGCGCGATCCCGCGACGCGGAGCCTGTCAGTGTTTTATAGCGCCTCCGGGCGCGGGAACAGCGGTGCGGGGAAGCAGGGCAGGTTGGGAGGTGTTGTCTCCCTCCACTCGGCGGCCGCTGGATGGTCTACTGCGGCGGCGGGAGGGGAACAATGATGGCAGCAGCACAGGGGTATGTTTTTCCCAAAGAAAGCACAACGCCCGCTCCACCGAGCCTGTCAGTGTTTTATTGCGCCTCCGGGCGCGGGAACAGCGGTGCGGGGAAGCAGGGCAGGCTGGGAGGCATAGTCTCCCTCCACTCGGCGGCCGCTGGATGGTCTACTGCGGCGGCGGGAAGGGAACAATGATGGCATCAGCACAGGGGTAAGTTTTTCCCAAACTAAGCACAACGCCCGCTCCACCGAGCCTGTCAGTGTTTTATAGCGCCTCCGGGCGCGGGAACAGCGATGCGGGGAAGCAGGGCAGGCTGGGAGGTGTAGTCTCCCTCCACTCGGCGGCCGCTGGATGGTCTACTGCGGCGGTGGGAGGGGAAAAATGATGGCAGCAGCACAGGGGTAAGTTTTTCCCAAAGAAAGCACAACGCCCGCTCCACCGAGCCTGTCAGTGTTTTATAGCACCTCTGGGCGCGGGAACAGAGGTGCGGGGAAGCAGGGCAGGCTGGGAGGTGTAGTCTCCCTCCACTCGGCGGCTGCTGGATGGTCTACTGCGGCGGCGGGAGGGGAACAATGATGGCAGCAGCACAGGGGTAAGATTTTCCCAAAGAAAGCACAACGCCCGCTCCACCGGGCCTGTCAGTGTTTTATAGCGCCTCCGGGCACGGGAACAGCGGTGCGGGGAAGCAGGGCAGGCTGGGAAGTGTAGTCTCCCTCCACTCGGTGGCCACTGGATGGTCTACTGCGGCGGCGAGAGGGGAATAATGATGGCAGCAGCACAGGGGTAAGTTTTTTCCAAAGAAAACACAACATAATTGTATATACATGTTTTTGTGTGCTTATATAATGATATATTTATATATAGTATTAATAGCAGTTGAATTTATTTAACTTACATTATATTAACTTTATATATTAATGTATTTATTATTTACCACTTTAAGCCTTTCTTATTTTACAAAATATCGATATTTTTGTATATTGTTGGATGGTTTTAGTGTCAATGATATATTTTGTTGATATTTGTGTACTTTCCATCATAAGTATAGAGAGATTATATTTTGGTAAACGATATTTTTGACATGATATTTGTTTCAAACAATATTTTTTACCTCAATATTGTGTCAGTGATCCCACAGACGCACCCCTGGTGATAGCTGTGATAGCCGGAGCTCAGCCTGTGGTGGAGAATTGTGATGCCCAGCTACTCTTTTGAGGTTTGGGTAGTGGTGCATGGTTAGCAGAGAACTGTTCACTTGTGCCAGGCTCAGTGTCAGTTGGAAAAATAGAATACTAGGGCTAAACGGAATCAGTCTA
Source organism: Triturus cristatus (assembly GCF_964204655.1). Classification (NCBI taxonomy): domain Eukaryota; kingdom Metazoa; phylum Chordata; class Amphibia; order Caudata; family Salamandridae; genus Triturus; species Triturus cristatus. The sequence continues at coordinate 1,293,767,130 of NC_140585.1, read as the reverse complement.
TGCAGACCAGAAACACAGAGAACACACCAACAGTTCAGAAGTGAGTGACTCTGAGACTACTCACGTTCATCCCTGCCATGACCTTGCAGCACTGAGCTCAACATTCGTAGACAATTTATTTTCATTTCTAGTACTGCTGTACATTATGCTTTTTTTGTTATTTCTGGCTTGAGTGTCTTTTTTTTTACAAAATATAGATTGCAGCACTATAATGCTGTGCAATTGCAAAATACGTGAAGTGTAGGCTTCCTTTGCAGTCCTACACGGGGAATCTGTGTATATAACAGAGTTTAATGTAAATATATAACAACCCCAATTGTACATGTATCACATTCATCACATCAGATGTGTATTTGTTGATTTTTAGTGCAGTCCGTACATTTGTACAATAGCCATTTATCAGACACACTGTGTAGGCGTCAAGCCCCACTTTTGATGCTCGCCATATTGTGTAGCTGATAATGAAACACACCTTTTGCCCTTAGGTTTGGTGCCCGAATTTGGTGATGACCCCCTCCTAGTACAAGGACTAGTATCAAGTTTCTTTGGAAAGCAATCCACAGGTGTGTTGGTTCAGATTTTTTAAGCGCTTTTGCAATCCTGGATTGTACAGAAATAGGAGGAGACAGCATCAGGTGAGGCTCAACACACATCAGAGGAGGAAAATGTGGACTTCACAAATTTCCAGCGGCGATCTACCCAGTAACATTTGTCTGTGCCTCTTTACCAGTTTCCCATTGGAACTGTGTAAAGTATCACGCCATCATCCATTTCACCTGGTACTGTCCCTTTTTGTGTATGCTCACCTCTTAATCTGATCCATTTGTGGACTGTCGTTGAGGCCTACCTTCCCTAATGAAAATTTGGACCTCATCCTCACTGGAATACTCCCCTCCTCAACATATCACATGACATGTACCGCCCATGAACTCTGTCTGGACATCCTTTGGCTCTCAAACAGTGTTGGGGTTTTTGCTGCAGGAACTGCTACTGTGAATTAGCAAATGAACACACCAGTAAATAAATGCACTACCTTGAACCTGAGTGTTGTATGTCTGTTGCAGATAGGAATAACTAGCTCATGGTGGATGTGCATACCCAAAAGGCACTTACCACCATCTAAAGGAATTTCTGCTACATTCAATATCACATGCTCTTGTTGAAAAAGGTCAAGCATCATGGACCACCCCTGCCATGGCATTATGTTTGAAGGTGATAGGAACGCAGTGCTTGCATGTAACAGCGCCATTTCCCCATAGAGTCTTGGAAGTTGTAGTCCCCTTGCTCACTTTGCCACTGGATTCAAGCTAGCCTGGCTGATGAGGGGTGTCATCCCGAAACCGGTCCCAGGGTGTTTGTTTCTGGTCCAGGGAAGACCTGGCTTGGTAGTTCGGGCTATACTGTTCCAATGAGGAACAGGGTCAAGACTGATTTGCATAAGGCTGGGTCTGAACTGGGCTGGGGAAGTGAGCTAAAGAACGATGATGAATTAAACTTAGATCTGTGACTGGGGGTGAGTGTCTGAAAAGTTTCAGAGCTCCATCCATCATCTCCTTGTGTTTGCTTTGTCCGCCCTAAGTTGACAGGGTATGCCCAGACGTGGATCCTATGCTCACTTTTCCCCTGGATGATTCAAGCTAGCCTAGCTGATGAGGGTTACCCTGAAACCTGTCCCAGGTAGCTTGTTTCCGGTTCAAGGATGACCTGGCTTTGTAGTTCGGGATGGACTGTTCCCATGTGGAACAGGGTCAAGACTGATTTGCATATAGCTGGGTCTGAACTGGGGTGGTGAAGTGAGCTAAAGAATTGTGAGAAGGTGGCCTGATATATGCTGTCCATTAGTTCTAGTGGGCACCTTGTATCAGTCCAAACAACCCCTTATGGTGATAGGTTAAAGACAACCTTTATTGAAAGCTATCCTAGTGGTAGCTATGGAGAGCAGCCTTCAGGCTAAGTCTTGAAGGAATGTAACGCAGCTTGTTTTACCAGTCTATAATCTCTTGAATAATCAAATGAAAGGACAACCACACCAGGTATATATTTAAAATATATGTATTTAGGTTAAAACACACCCCTCTAGTCTCTTTATGAGACTGGAATTTGAAGTACTTAATTTACAAGTGAGCAAGCATCAGTAATAGCACAAATACACGTTTGCGCCCTAGGGGCGTACCAAACTATATACCAATGAAGTGGTATAAGAACCACGACTGAACTAGACACAAGGCCTAGAGCCTGTAGAATCGCTGGGCCCCCAAGGAACCACCCAAGGTAGTGACACAGGGAACCCACAGGGACTGTATGCAGTGTGTGAACACAACCGCGGGTTCCCGTTATCTTCTATGGGCAATGTCGCGGTTGGAAATTTAAAGATTAGGGACACTTCTAATTGAGTCAGGACCAAACCCTTTTGGACTTAAGAAGTTCTAGGGCTAGCACCCACGGGAGCACTGGAGTACTCGAGTTACCTCACCCAGGGAAGCCGGGTGCAAAGGTGTCTTTTGGTGTCGGGTCGCGTCGCGTCGTCGATTTCAATGGAAGCCTGCAAAGAACTGCTGCTGCCGTGAAGAGGAGGAGTGTCCGAAGAGATCCAAGCCTGGATTTAGGAAGGAATGAACCTGAAAGCAGAGGGGACAGAGTCTGGGTCACTTTCCAGTGACCGAGTTTAGGATGGACCAATGCCCACAGATGTCGGGTGCTTCAGGTGAGTTGATGGGTGTCTTGACTCTTCAGCCACGAGGTCCAGGTGGTGTCTACGAAGTCCACAAGCTGTATTCGAGCTGTCCCTCGAAGTCTGTCGAGTGCTGCGGTATCGGTGACTAGAATGGACCCAACAAGCCTTGGCAACGGCAAGTCACAGGAATTCAGAGAAAGGACTGCGGTGCAGACCAGCAAGGTCTGAGGGACTCACCCATGAAGGGTAAGTCAGGGCATGTCTGGTGCAACCAGGAAAGCCCAGCAGAAGAGGAGTTGCCTTCGTGGGGACCTGCTAGCCAATGGGCTAGTGATCGCGAAGGAGCCTTGAGAAGTTGCACTTGAAACTGGCCCACGGGTCACTCGTGGAGTGGAGGCCAGCAATCTTGAGTGCAGGAGGGGCTCAAGGCTGGGGCTACTCGAAGCCCAAAGCACAGCTTCGAGGAGGACCAGGAAGATAGTGTTGCTGCAAAAGATCACGGTGTCCAGGGGTCACGGTTCCACATCACCCACGACAGCCACGGGTCTCAGCTTTGCTGTGGACTCAGGGTAGCCTCGGGGAAGTCTGGAAATTCACCTCTGGTGATGCAAAGAATTCAGCGTCCAGCGGGAGCTTCAGTGATTCAGACTGGTCAGTTGCTCCTTTGGTGCCTGCCAAGCAGTGGAGTCACTCCGTGACCCCAAAGGAGATTTCTTCAGTCTTCTAGTCAGGATAGAATGTAGAAGGTCCAGGATGTACATTGCAGAGTTTCGTCCAGGTTAATCTAAAGTCCTAGGGACTGAATTCCTATACTTATAGTATGTTTAGGGGATGGACTAACTCTAAGGCCCCACCTATGGGTGGTCTTGAAAAGAGGGGTGATTACACCCATTTACTTTGTCCAGTTTCATGACAGAGCAGGGGTAGGTAGCCCCTGCAACCGGTTTGAACTGGACTATGCACAGGGACACCAAATGTGCCCCCGGTGCAGGACTTCAAAGCACCAGAGAGTGCTCCCGCCCGACCCCAATACACATCTGCCTGTCTGGGGAGGTGGTTACACCCCCCTTCGACAGGAAACCTATTGTACAGGCCTCCCCTGCCGGAGTTTCGGTCAGCAGCAGGAGGCCAGACTCGTGTCTGTGGCAGAGGCATCCATTTTGTGATGCCAGGGCTCAGGAAAGTCCTACCGGGTTTGACCAGTGTGAACATGTCTCTCTCTCTAGAAGGGTGGAATGCTACCCCCGCCACCAGAACTGGCGGGGGGTAGTATTCCAAAGTGTTTGACACCAAACACAACATGTTTTGATGCAGCCATTCCAAAGTTCGCATTTACAGCGAGGTTAAAATGCGCTTAAAAGTATATGGTATGGCTGTATTACAGAACATATGAGATTCAAAAGAAGTCAGCGCACTACAAATAAGTACACAGAGGATCTAAAATCTAAATAGATTTTCACAAAAAGTAACTACCAATGTAAAACATGTTATGCGTGCAAACCAGAGAAGGTAGCCAACCTGGGACAACAAACTAAAGAGCAGGTGAACCATCACCTGTATACCGGATGCACAGCAATGCTGAAATTGAAGACTGTTACACAATGTACACTGAAAAGAACCAGCTATCAACAATGAAAAGAAACATACATAATCACCATCTTCTGATGTAACAAAAATTGTGCTCCTTTAATTATTGAGCTGTGAAGAGAACACAGCTCAATAATTAAAGGAGCACAATTTTTGTTACATCAGAAGATGGTGATTATGTATGTTTCTTTTCATTGTTGATAGCTGGTTCTTTTCAGTGTACATTGTGTAACAGTCTTCAATTTCAGCATTGCTGTGCATCCGGTATACAGGTGATGGTTCACCTGCTCTTTAGTTTGTAATACAGAACAGCCATAAGGAAGTATTTCTGAAAGCAGCAGAGGGGCTCAGCTCACGCTTGGGCACCCTCTCAGACAAAACAAAGCACTCTGCCTTCAGGATTGTCAAGGCCTGCCATAGGAGTGACTTATAGGTTTATATGTGTCTGTATATATGTGGATCTAGGTAGTCTATACCACTGTAAGGGGTGCAAGCACACCCTTACCCAGGCTGCAGTAGCAGACCTGTGGTGCCATTTTGGAGTGCTTCCCAGGTGTGGCATAATACATGCTTCAGCCCCTGGTAGGCCTCTGAGGTACCTGTGCCCTACGTACATAGTATACCATATACTAGGGACTTATAAGGCACTCCAGAATCCAATTAGATATGTACCTAATGTACATGGAAACCATTTTAGAGAGGAAGCAGCCAGGCTGTGGTCCTGATTAGCAGGGCCACAGCCAGACTAAGGTCGAAAAACAGTGAAACACCAGCAAAAAGTGCGGGTACCCATGTGAAGCAGATCCTACGCTCCTACAAGAATGATGATGGATTAAACCCAGATCTGTGACTGGCTGTGAGTGTCTGAAAAGTTTCAGTGCTCCGTCCATCATCTCCTTGTGTTCAGTTTGTTCGCCCTAAGTTAGAAGGTAATGCCCGGACGTGGGTCCCTTGCTCACATTGCCACTGGATTGAAGCTAGCCTGTCTGATGAAGGACTTTACCCCAAAACCAGTCCCATGGTGCTTGTTTCCGGTTCAGGGAAGACCTGGCTTGGTAGTTCAGGCTCGACTGTTACTATGAGGAACAGGGTCAAGACTGATTTGCATATGGCTGGGACTGAACTGGGGTGGTGAAGTGAGCTAAAGAATAATGATGGATTAAACCCAGATCTGTGATTGGGGGGTGAGTGTCTGAAAAGTTTCAGTGCTCCGTCCATCATCTCCTTGTGTTTGCTTTGTTCGCCCTAAGTTAGAAGGGAATGCCTAGACGTGGGTCCCTTGCTCACATTGCCACTGGATTCAAGCTAGCCTGTCTGATGAAGAATGTTACCCCGAAACCGGTCCCAGGGTGCTTGTTTCCAGTCCAGGGAAGACCTGGCTTGGTAATTCAGGCTTGACTGTTCCTATGAGGAACAGGGTCAAGACTGATTTGCATATGGATGTGTCTGAACTGGGGTGGTAAAGTGAGCTAAACAATGATGATTGGATCAAACCCGGATCTGTGACTGGGGGTAAGTGTATAAAGAGTTTCAGCACTGCGTCCATCATCTCCTTGTGTTTGCTCTGCAGTTCAAACTTGTCACATGGATTGTAATGCTATTACTTTTCAGGCTTAAACTATTTTTTTGGGCAGATGAGTTGTAATGGAGTGTTTTCATTGACATATATATATATATGGGACACACTGAATTTGTTACAAGGAGCTGTCTACCACAGAAGTGGACACAATACATTGTTTTTTCAAATCTATGTGCATGACCTCCAACTTGTAGGGGATTGTGTACTTCCATACCTTGATTTGTTTCATTATTGCTGTGGCACATTAATGTTGAGATTGGTATCCTGAGTACACTGTAGTGACATGTCCAGGTTGGATTTAATTCTATATTGATGACTGATGTATACCATGTTTGGCAGCATTGTATTTAACGTTGTGAATTTCACATTGCTGGGTTCATATGCTTTCCATCTGGGCTACATACTACACAGAACAGATGAGCCATCACATTGGTTCCATAAGTTAAAGCTGGTGTCTGCCTACACGTATGTGTGTACATAGACTGTCAGTATTGCTGAGACATATATATTTTGTGTACTGTTGGTGTCACTGTTTTATCCTGCAATGACATTTACATGTCGGGTTCTACTCTACACTGACATGGCATGCACAACATAGCCTTTCAACATATGGTTGGTGGTGGGCAATGGTGGCTGCTTTGAAGTTGTCATGGGCTACTGCTCTTTAGGCGTTTCTCCAGGTCTTTTCGAGGCATCTGTAGGTTTGTCTGGATTTTTTAAGTTCGGTGGAGAACCAGCTAGCTCTCTTGGCATGTGTGTTGGTGGTTTTCTTGAGGTGGGGAGGGTGTTAGCGCAATCGGTGATCCATTTGTGCAGAGTTCGGGCTGCGGTGTTTGGGTCGTCGCCCATGGTGGTTGGAGTGAAGCTGCTGAGAGAGGTGGTGAGCTCGTTGTTGGAGGTCTTGTCCAGTTTCTGATTGGGAGCTGGTGTGGAGGTTTGTGGGTGTTGGTTGTTTTGAGTGAAGTGGATGCAACAATGATTTGTCCATGGGGGTTCGGAGGTGTGGCTAAAGGTGATTGGATTTCCCACTGTGAAGATGGGGTCAAGGATGCGTCCTGCTGAGTAAGTGGGTTCTGGTACGGTGTAGTCGGTGGAGGTGGTGGCTTGCGGGGAGATGATCTCAGTGATGGGGTCGGTGAAGGTGTGGGGTCTGGGGGTCTGTAGATGAGGGTGACCTGGAGGGTGGTGGTCAGGTAGGTCTGTATCTTGAGGTGTAGGTGTCCCATCAGGTTTGTGTGCTCATCGGTATGAGTGCTCAGTCAGAGGTATGAATTGTGGGTGATGGCGATGCCTCCTCGGGGGCGGTTGGGGCACTTTTTCCGGATGATCTTGTATCCTTATGGGATGGTGATCACGATGTAAGGTCCCGATGCGGCATTCGTCCAAGTTTCTGGCAGGAAGGCAACATCGGAGCTGGAGCTATCGAGGAGGTCCCATATTGACGTGTCTGTGTGTGGGGAGCGGACGTTGGGGAGGATGAATTGCAGGGTTTTGGGTGCGGTGGTGTTGTAGCGGGAGGGTTGTGGTGAGTCTTGGGTCTCGGCGAAGGTGAAGGAGTAGCAGCTGTGGCGGCAAGTTAAGGGTCCGTGGGTGTTGATTGGTGAAGAATGCTTGCAGTTGTTGTTCTGGCCTGTGTTGACTACGTGGAGGGCTGAGGAGCTGTAGCGCTGGCGGGTCAGAGGTCCAGGGTTCCTGGCGCTGATTGTGTTGCGGACGGGCGCAGACGAGCTTGCCTTTTGCATGCCAGCAGCACAGCCATGCTGAGGTCGCCATTAAGTAGGGGGAGGGGGAGGGAGGGCAGCTGGAAGGAGGGAACACTTGGGGGGAGGGGCCATGGGGGCAGCATCCATAGGAATGACAGAAAGGGAAAAGGTGAAAAGGTAAAGTGTTAGACCTGGTAAGCTTGGCGTGGTTTTCCCTTTTGGGGTATAAGAATTAGACCTAAAACCTATGTACTTTAGATCATGCTTGGAATTTAAGAGGACCCTTTGCCAAGGAGAAGAGCTGGAGAGACTGAGAAGAAGCACTGCCCCTTTGCTGTGTGCTGTGTGGGGTTGGCCTGCAGTTGCTGTGTCTGCCAAGGAAAGGAGAAGGACTTTACTGTGTGCTGCGTCATCTGCTTGAAGGAGATCTCCAAGTGCATGTGTGTGCTGGCCTCCTGTTCTGAAGTCTGAGGGACACAAAGACTTCACCCCTAGCTCCCCTGAACTCTGCTGCTGTGGGTTCTGACCTGCCAAGAGGTGCCTGTGCCGGTTTTTGGCCTCTGGAGGTTGTTGCTGCTGTTTGGGAGCTGGAAGAAAGAAGAAACTCAAAGAATTATAGAAATTGACGCATCGCTCTTCTTGCAGCTGTTTTCCCGATGCATCTTCACGGCACCAGAAGAATTTCCTCGCATTGCAGCGCCGCTGTAAAAACTGGCGCAGCGCCTGTTGCCGCTGCAAGAATCGATGCATCGAGGGGTCACGGCTAAAGAGGACCGATGCAGCGCCGCTCGACGACGCCGCATCGATTGCCGACGCATCCCGGATTTCCATGCATCGCACCTGTACGGCAAGTTCTTCCGACACATTACCTGCGGACCGGAACGGTCACGAAGAATCGACGCATTACTCCCCATTCAGACCAGAATCGATGCAACTCCTCTCCGTGCCACAGAACTGTCGCATTGCCTCCCCCAGGTCTCAGGAGTGTCACATCTCTTTGTTTTCCAACTCTGCGGCTGTTTTGCTTTTGGAACTTTGACGCATCTACAGGTTCTTTGGTGAAAAGTCACGCATCCATAGTTTTCTATGGTACAAGTTCTTGAAACATTTTAAAAGTCATCTTTTTAACTGTGTAGGTTGGATGTTTGTCATTATGGTCTTGTTTAGTTTAGATAAAGATATTTTATTGTTCTGAACTGGTGTGGTGTCCTTTTGTGGTGTTTTCACTGTGTTACTGTGAGTGTTGGTACAAATATGTTACACATTGCCATTGGGATAAACCTGTCTGCTCGTGCCAGGCTACCAAGGGGGTGAGCAGGGGTTATCTAAAGGGATCAGGTGCAGGTGGGAGCCTCCAGGTGGAGGAGGGCTTCGAACATCTACCTGAAGACTAGCAGCACTGGGGGCAAACACTCCAGGATGAAGCTGCATGAGGGGAGAGAAGTATGCTGACCAGGAGGTCAGAGGTCTTGCTCGCACTGTCGCACAGCGGCCGCCATTAAGTAAGGGTTGAGGGAAGGGAGGGCAGCTGGAAGCGGTAATGGGAACACACGGGGCGAGGGGGCACGGGGCAGCAGCAGCAGTAATGGCAGAAAGGGAAAAAGTGAAAAGGCAAAGTAAAAGGCAAAAGGGAAAAAGGCAAAAAAAAGACAAAAAAGGCAAAGTAAAAAAGGCAGAACAGAAAAGAAGAGGCAAAAGGCACAAGAAGCAGTGAAAGAATAGCCCAGAAAAAGAACAGCCCAAAAAGAAAAGACAGAAGACGACTGGCAGTGTGGCCCAGCAGAAGAGCAGGTTCTTCCAGTGGACCACCAGGGATGAGGTGCCGACAGGAGCCTTGCTAGTGGAGGAGGGCCTCAAACACCTACTTGAAGACTAGGCAGTGATGGGGTCAGACACTCTAGGACAGAGATGCGCAAGAGGAGAACAGTATCCTGACCAGGAGGTCAGAGGTCTTGCTTCCCCAGTCGCGCAGCAGCCGTCATTAAATAGGGGTCGGGTGAGGGAGGGCAGCTGGGAGGCAGGAAAGGGAACAGGAGGGGAGGGGCCGCGGAGGCAGCAGCAGCGGGAACAGCAGAAAGGGAAAAGTGAAAAGGCAAAGTAAAAGGCAAAAGTGAAAAAGGCAAGAAATGCAAAGTGAAAAAGGCAGAACAGAAAAGCAGAGGCAAAAGGCACACGAAGCAGCGTAAGAACAGCACAGCCCAGCAGAAGAGCATGCTCTTTCACTGGACCACCAGGGATGAGGCTCAGGCAGGAGCCAGTGGGTGGAGGAGGCCCTCAAACACCTACCTGAAGACTAGGCAGCGCTGAGGGCAGATACTCTATGATGGAGCTGCGCGAGGGCAGAGCAGTATCCTGACCAGGAGGTCAGAGGTCTTGCTCCCCCCAGGATGATGGAGAACCTGAAGATGTAGACTCATGAACACTCCCTGGGTATTTTGCCAGCACATTTGTAAACATCCCTTGATGGTCCACAATGGCCTGGACAGTGATAAAGTATGTGTGCTTCCGGTTCCTGTACAGGTGTGATGTTGCTGCAGGGGGAACCGGTTGCACATGTGGGCAATCCATGGCACCAAGCACATGTGGAAATCTGGCAATGACGTAGAAACCTTGCTTGGTGTCCAACTGCTGTTGTTTGTGTCAGGGAAAAGAGGAAGTAGTGGGGTGTGAGGATGATGATGACATCCAGGACAGAGGGTAGGAAGTCAGAAAAACATGGCTGCGTTATTCCTGCCACTGTAACTGTTGTGGTCTGGAAAGAAACAGATGCCAGCATGATGAGGAGAGTCATCAGCTTGACCTGCGGAGGGATGTTGGTGGGTCTGGCAGTTGATGGCTGAAGCCTTGGCTCTATCTGGTTCAGCAGTTCTATTATTGACTCCCTTCTGAGTCTAGTATGTGATTACCTCATCCTCCCTGGGGCCATTGAGGGAAGTTGAGTGGATAAAAACGCGCTCCCTTCTCCTGCGCTGCCTATGTTGTGGGGGTGGTGGTCTCCACACACCTCCCAGCTGCAAACTTAGCACCTCCATGGTGTAATTGAGCTTGTCTAAGAGTTTTGTGTGGCTTATCTTCATTTACCACAGCCAATGCACTATTTCCTATGCCTGGGTTGCCGAGGTGCAAGAATTTTGACCCATTTCAGCCTCTGTGCGATGCTTGCCGACAATGCATCACGTATTGTCAAAACAATAAATATTACTGATTGGGTTTTACGACTGATTTTATAAGGGACGCCTACCTTGAATATATTAGTTTTTGCAGTGTGCATGTATTTTCCAAAACTGCTGCATTTGGCCACATGCTTCTATTTGTAAATATGGACTACTGCCTGTGCTGCCATTGCGTCAAAATTATTGATGTAATGGCAGTGCAAGCCTCTCATAAATAAGCTCACCAGGTGTGGGTTAAAAGCCCAGTCATGGTAAGCAAAGGATTTTCTAAGTTCAGAGAGCATGCACAGGTTTGTGGATATGAAGCAATTCAATGAAATTGACAGACGAAAATTGGTTGAGCACACCTTGTGTTGCACTAAATACTTTTTTTTTTTTTTTGCAGAGTTTTATAGAGTGCGATTTTGACCCGAATCCAATCGAGTTTCAGAGCACTTTACATAGCACCAGTTACGTTACATGAGGACACCCATTCATTAAAAAAAAATCTTTTTTTGTAAGGCACGGGGAGATTAAGTGATTTGCCCAGAATCACAGGATGTTCAGCGTCATTACCGAGACTCGAACCCAGTTCCCCAGGTCCGAGAAAAGTAGTGGGTAACAGTGAGGAAGTGTGTTAAATTTTCAAAGAAAAGAATTTATGAAAATGTTGTAAGGAGTTCTCGTGTTAAACACGTTTCTAAGAGATGGAAAGAAATTGTGATTTCTTAAGAAGAAATGTTATAATCATTATTGCAATACCTTGTTCATGTTATTCTGGGTAGTTTTTTTCCTCTTTCTCTGTAAGTTTATTGTGTTCTCTTTTTTTAGATTTGATTATTGGTTTTTTAGGGAGTGGGATTGTTAGAGATTGTGTTCTTTTGTAATAAGTTTTAAGTTAGGTATTTCTGTATAATAAAAGCAAGATATGTGGTGATGTTCTTAGAGTAGAATGTGTATGTGTTATAGAATAGAATGTTGTGAGGTGAATAGATGCTAGCATTCTAGGAGTGACAGATGTCTCTGAGCCGCTTATAGATTTGATGTCAGTTTATGGACTTAATAAATACTGGAAGTATCCTAATACCTTCTGTGATGGCTACACCACAAAACCACCATCATTGAACACTACTGACATAAATCCCTGCACATCAGATAAAACTAAAACCCACTCTACAGCTTGCTGTCTAGTGTTGTCTCTGTCACGTGCACCTTCTCCATCTTATTTTAGTTTCTGTAATGTGAAATGAAACCCACAAAGTGTACCTTTCTATGTACATAATAAGGGAAAGATCTACAAGAAAGTGACGCATCTGAAGAGTTGAGTCACTTTCCCTGCGCCACCTTGAGAAATGCTTGAGTCACCAAGGATGCACCGTATTTACAATGCGCAAGAATTGACAGATGCATCAGAATTCAAACGCATCTGTTGGCGCAAAAATCACGCATCGCTGGAGTTGTGTCGCAAGCATGACGCAACTCCAGCAATGCATGGGAAGGCCTATCCTCATTGTGTTGGGTCACTCCTTACGCCCGCTGCAAGCAGGCGTATGGTTTTGACCCAGTGGCGTCCTACAATTGGTGCAGTGTCACTTCTAGGGGGCTTTTTTGCGTGGGAACGCCCACCCTGCATACATTATACCTGACGCAGATATAATGTGACGCACGCCTTTACAACGTGACGCATCTCCCTGGATGCATCATGTTGTAAATGTCCATATTTTTACACCGCCGCTGCGTCACAAAAAGTGGCGCAACGGCAGCGCAAAAAATGACACAAGGGGCTTGTAAATCTGTCCCTAAATGTGTTCTCAGTAAAGGGCTGCACTGCCTCTTGGCGGTAGAGCTACGATGGATGAAATCTAGGAGCTGCATGGGAGAGGCGGCCTTGAGAAGCAAAGAATGCCGTGTGCACTAGAGGAACGGCTCATGTTTGAAATCTATGAGTCTCTGAATAAGCTCTTTTTGATTTTTCCTTCATTTCAAGCCTGACCTCACTGGCTCTGGGCATTACATTTCTAAAATTGCACGTGGAGTCGAGAGCTGTAATTACCCTCGCTCTGAATATGCTCTCAGAGGGTCTTGTGTTCTGCTGTGGAGCACCTTGAAGAACAATTGGTGAACAATTTTGGTAATCAAACTAAATTGCCCCTCTGATTGCATGGTATTGTGCCACAAATGGTCTTTATTCTGGGAAAAACACACAATGAAATGTAATTGCTTGTCTAATGGGCGGGAAGCTGAAGGGTTTCCTATACTCTGGGGTCTCTGTAGCCAGAAGATTCTCTGAACCCTTGTGTACAAGAACATTCATCAAAAATGCACCTTAGATTGGGACGTGACCCTACAAGGTTGCATTCTCTAACCATCTTCAAATATGAACAGATTTTAAAATGACAGATTAGTGAAGAAAAATAAGAATTCTGCTAAGTATTACAGATGTGAATCCATTACACTTCATAGCCTTTTAATCGTGTTTTTTTTAACACATTTGGCAGGTGGAAACACTGCTCAGCCAATATCGCACAGAAACCACACAAGTAAAATGTATATTATTGTGGACTGTCGTAAGAGGCAACCATACACAATCTCCCGTGCCCTAATGATATCGCATTTAATGCACATCCAGGGCTATGGCCACATATAATGCAAATAATTAGACAAGACATGTTGCCTGTATGACGACATTTATGGTCATTGTATGATTGGCAAGCTTAAATGTGGCAAGGAACCTCCATAGCTATTGTTTTTTCTGCATCGAGATTTTGACCTCCACTGGGAGCTGAGCCTTGTATCTTGCCTCATTTGCCACATACATCTGATAAATTGACCTAACCATTCGTTCGCAAGTAAATCACTCTGATAGAATGAATAGAGACTAGTGTTGCAACAAAGCAGTGTTCCTTCGCTTGGTTCCTCGCTCCCTCTACTTACTGACCCTGACTCCTTGATCCTGAAGATTTTTAATGTAGTTCCACAGAATCAAACTCCACCTATTCGCCCACCCCTAGTTTTCTTCAATCCTTTGAATACTCCATCAAGCAAAGTGGTTTTCTACGCTTTTGGCTTTTTTCCACAGTAACTGGCAGCTTACTTAGGGCATTTTCTTACCACGTTTTGCAATATATGGTGACACCATGGCTTACAGAAACAGTACATTAGACCAGGCGCGCAACGCCCATAGGTCTCAAAGGGCTTCAGTCCCCCCCCTCCCCCACCCCCCCTTGTGTGTGTCAGCCTGGGCTGAGATAGCTTCCTGGGCACAGTAACAGACAGTTTTTGAGATGCTGTAGGCTGGCTGGTCTGGCGTCCGTCTTCTTGCAGCCGCATGCGAGTACTTCACAGGTCTTTAAAAGACCATTTACTTGTTAACGAGGCTTTGTTGTTTTTTTCACACCTTCTTAGAGCCCTTGCATCTTCACTCTGCATATTCCTGGAAGAATTACCCCCCCCCCTGCCCACATTTACATGAGTTGGATCACAACATCACCATCTTCTCTTATACCCAGGACCACAGGCATTATTTGATGCAGTAGCAATTTTCACAGAACTATTGGCCTGTATCATTAGCCATTAAGTGTAACCACACCCTCGAAAGTTAACTCGATATTATTAAAGTGCCGGCCGATAGTAAATTATATATTCAGTTCAGATTTGGCAGCCTGCCTATTAATTCATTTAGAAATTCATGGCTGTTTAACAAAGCACTACCAAAGGGCTGCCCCTGCTGTCCCTCCCTACAAGAATCTATTGCTCACTTCCTTTTTGCATTCAAAGCATACACTAAACCTAGGAGTAGATGGCTCTCTCCTGTTTGTAGAGAACTCGGTACTCGAGATCACAGAGTGGCTCTGCATATACTAAAATCTGATGCAAGACCTCTATTTGTGTGTGCAATTGCAAAATACCTGGGAATCGCATGGGCAATCAGCAGAAGGGCGTTGAATCCTCCCCGGCCTAATCCTACGATCAGCACTCGTGTCTAAATCCTTATCAAGATATTTCTTCCATATTGGACAGTAAATTTGAAAGAGTAAGCAATATTGTTTAGCTCTCTTTTAAGTTTTTTTTCTTTTGTAAAAAATGTATAAAAAGTTTTTAATGTTTTTCCATTGTGTAGACAGATGACTGATCCATCTCCTCGATACATCCATCATTGCCACAAATCCATGTTGGAAATGCTGTCTTACTATAACAATCAATGTAACATAGAGTACTCAAAGCATCTTCAACAGAACTTAGCTCATGTAGGAAATGTATCTGCAAGTTTGCCTATATTTTAGCAACGGGTTGGTTTGTATCTATGAGAA
This sequence comes from Triturus cristatus, assembly GCF_964204655.1. Taxonomy (NCBI): domain Eukaryota; kingdom Metazoa; phylum Chordata; class Amphibia; order Caudata; family Salamandridae; genus Triturus; species Triturus cristatus. The sequence continues at coordinate 1,293,752,125 of NC_140585.1, read as the reverse complement.
TAATGAGATCCATATCTCCCGTAGTTAATTTCATTTCTATTTTAATCCTTGTGAGTCTTATATTTAACGGTACCTTTTAAAATTGTACAACTTTTATTATTGAAGTGCATCTTTTGATGTATATTGATATATACGTAATTCTTCCTCAGAATCTGTGGGGCCGATTCACAGAATTAACTTAAGACAAAATCCTAAACTTACTACTTTTGGTATTCACAGAAGTTAGGATTTTGTCTTAAGTTTGTCTTCTGGTCCATGGGACATGTACATATCCCCCTCCTGGAATCTCTCTCATGGGATAAGCTGCCACTGTTTTCTCTTTTTCTCTCATGGGGAATGTTGAGTAAGTTCTATCCACTGCATCTTCTCGTTTTCTATACCATCTATCCTTCCATTTCTCCACATCTCCCCATTTTCGCAGCAAAGCAATCATTTCCTTAATCTGCCCTGTTCGGCCAACATCATTCAGATTCTCAATGTCCTTATCTGTAAAATCCACTCGGTAATGGCTATTGCTGGAGTCGGGTTTTCAATATAAACCCAAATACTAGTTTCATTTTATGTGTCATTATTACAAATACTACTGATTAATTAGTAATTATTAAAAATTTGTCGAGTCTAGTCTAACCAACCTTATTAACAGAAGAATTACACGTGGGAATGCAATTGCATGGCTAAAATAATAAGTGAACTAAGTTGGTGAGCGAATTGACTGTATAGATGTTGCTTATGTGATGTTATTATGTTTTGCGCTTATAATTAATATGCATTAATGGCTTTTGATGTCGCATTTGGCTAGATAAATACATACACATAAGGGTATTAGCAGGGGAATAACATTGTATAGTCATTTCAATGTAGTAAATATGTTTTGTGTTTCTTTTTGCTTAAGTTGACCATTGTGGCCTGCTGAAAGATGGCCACCATCTGCAGCCTGCATTCGAGTAGATGTAATAATGAAAAGAGGCTTTGCGCTGGCTGCGACCCTGTCCTCTACATGAACTGAAAAGCCATGTATATGACGACAAATCTGGGAGAGATGCCAGATGCCCCTGGAAGTAAAGAAAGTTACAAATTGTATAATCCGACCTGATGAACTTATAATGGTCCCATAGAAGAGATACATTTTATCCTGAGAAGACATCCGTAGAAGTAACAAATTAGCTATGGACTTCTAATTTCTATTCAGAATTTGAAGTTATCAATACATGGGAAAATTTCTTAATGTATCAAGACGACATCTTTTCCTGCCAAACGGATGTTTGAAGGTTATGTTTGCAACTTTTAGAATGTAAATTTTAGTATAAATATCAGTAGACTAGAGAGGTCTAGCGCCACTTCTTCCCGAACCAATGATTAGAGGTCCTGACGCTGACGGAGAGGACGGTGACTCTACATGACGGCTAAAAACTTTAACTTTTTGCTGAGAACCAGTTCTGACTTAGAAAACGACTTTTAGCCAGAATAGGTAAATATGGAAAATGATGATCTTGCATTTAATTGGCTTTTCTTACAAATTGATTTAGATAAACAATATTCTGTTTGAATTACTGTGTCGGGTGGTTATTTCATTGTTATGTTTTATTGAATATTCAGAGTGTTTAAATTGTTTCACCAAATCTATAGCAACTAGTCGATCGCATTGACCTCAGGGTACATGCAGATTGGTTAGGTACTGAAATGAAAAGTGTTTCCCTTATACATGGCACGGATAGAGTGGTAGGAATGAATGTTGGTGTAATGGGCCCCACCAGCGTGTGATGTGTGTATGTGCGTGTGACTGTGAAATCACTCCGTCCGTGGAAGTAGAGGGGATTCGGAAGCTCCGATCTGCACTAGTTTCTTGGTAGCAGAATGATGGTTTAACTATTGTCTTGATCTGGTGAAATTGCATGTATATAAGCTTATTGATTATTGATTGATGTTGATATATGTACTAACACTATATGTTGAAGTCGTATTGAGTTTTATGTAGTGTGTACGGCTTCTGGGACGTAGGAAGTCGGAGACAGTTCCGTAGTAGGGCAGAGGAAAGCGCTGCTCTCGGAAGAGGTGGGATTGTTGGCCCTGTATGTATGCAGGGGGAAAACGTGTGACAATTGAAGTTGCGCATCGCATTGTCTGGGTTCGATTTGGTAGCATCGCCGTGTGTTGCCATTAGAGACGTATTCTCTATGTGAGAGAAGAGTGTATGATAGCGAAGGTTATCTGTGAAGTTCTGGTCTTAGGTATCAGGGATCCTTTTGGTATTGCAATAACGCTTATCACTAGGAAGGTAATAGGTATTCTCTGAGCTTGTTTGAAGGACAGAGCAGAGGTAAGCGCTGCTGTGTTAACGTGTGTTATAATTCTGTAGTAGGACAGATTGTTCGCTGTTCTCGGGAAAGACAGGATTCTGTGTGAATGTACTACATTTTCTGGTGTGAAAGTGTGTGAATGAGAAGGCATTCTGGTTAATTGTGAAACTCTTAGGAGCATTCCGGAGAAAACAGTTAATTGGTGCTTGTTAGAAGGGTAGAGTAGAGGGATGTGCTACTTTATCAACGGAAGTAACGATTCTGTAGTGGGGCAGAGGTAAGCGCTGCTCTCGGGAAAGACAGAATTCTCGTGGGAAAGGTCTTTTGCTGTTCTGTGGTTAGCGAAGCAGACAATGGAGATGTTTGTATGTTGTAACTAACAAGACTCGTAGAAATTGAAACAGAGTCTATCGAGTAGTTTTGTAAAGGAGGGGTAGACGAGAGACAGGAGATGGGAGCAGAAGCTGCTGCAGCGACTGCTGACGTCAGGAAGACCGCGCTGTGATTGGACAGTGGGTTAGAACAGTGGAACCGCAGTGATTGGTGCGTTAGTGTGCGCCACGCAGGGATTGGAAGAAGTACAGGGTGACGTAAACGCTCCAGGATTGGTTCGTTAGTGTGAATAGCGCTGAGATTCGTGGACTAAGACAGTGACGTAAACGCTCCGGATTGGTGCGTTAGTGTGAGTCGCGCTGCAATTGGACAGGAGATCGTACAGTTGTAGAAAGGACTAAAGGGTTGCGGAAAACAAGAAAATGTATTACCACAATGGAGAAAAGAAAAAGAAATCCTTGTTTAGTAAGGTTAAGACCTGGTTTGACAAGGATAAGGATATTGTGACTAGGGAAGGAGAATTACTTCCTCCGACAAGAACCCCCGCATCCTTCATGGTTGCGAAATATGGGTATCATACCTGTATTTGGTTAGACAATTGGGCAAAGTATACTAAGGAAGATGGAGTTTTAGCTTTCCCGGAACATGGCTCATTTAATCTGGCCATATTAAGAAACTTACGGGAGAGGATGATGAATCTAGAGCCTCGGCCTAGGCCGACGCAGTTCGAGGCATTGACAGAATGGGAAGATTAAATGCATGAGCGAGAAAAGCAGAGGAGTGGAGGAAACTACAGATATATGTTCGGAAGAAAGTATTATCGTGAAACTCATCATGATCGGATGAGAAGATGGCGAGATGCCAGTATGACTGAGGGAATATATCCTGTAAGAACTGCCGAGGAAACAGAAGGGAGAAAATGTACGGAGAAAGTACATAATGTGGAAACAAGGAGGTATGGGGCGAATGAGTCTCAAGACGATGTCTTAGATGACATGTTATATAAAAGACCACCCCAATATAGACGAGAACCAGAAGTAGGAACACCAGTTACCCCAATGAGAGACACCCTGCGGATCATAAAGACAGAAGTTATGACCCCTGAGTTGAAAAGCAGTAGCTCTTTTGCAGAGAGAGAGAGATAGAGAGAGAGAAAGGGAGAATGAAATTGAGTATGAAAAGACAAGAGAACTAGCGAGAACCACATTAGAATTGACAGAGAAAATCAGAGAACTGACTAAAAATCTAGAAGCTGTTACGGTGCCTGTAACCATAGGTCCGGTTATGCCTATTTTTGATAAGCAGAGGACGGGTGAAAGTGGTTTAACGGTTCCGTATGTGGGTAACAGATTGGTTGTTCCTCCAGAACAGTCAGAAATGAGATCGGGAGAAAGTCAGTGGAGATCAGGAGAAAATCAGTGGAGACATACCATATGTGGAGGAGAATTGAATGTGCAGTCTAACTCAGTTTTAAATTCTGGTTGTGTGGAAGGGAACAGTATGACTGGAGGATGGATCCTAGAACCACAAGAGTGACACAGCCAGTGGGTACAGAAAAATCTACAGGGATAACAGCTGGAGATTTGAATGATTGGCTGAGAGTTTTGCAGAGGAAGGAGAAGGATTCCCAGGCAATTGATGTAGCTAGACTACGTATAGAATTGGAGGAGCTTATAGTGGGAGCAATTCCTACAGAAATGCTGAAAAACCATCAGGATGGGGAACTACTATTTATGTGTAAGAGCATCACATGGAGAGCAAATAACACACATGACAGGTTGAAAGGAATAGCCAGTGAAATGGGAATTGACATTGACAAGGTAAAAGCTTTACAAAGGCCTTACCGAGTGGATTTTACAGATAAGGACATTGAGAATCTGAATGATGTTGGCCGAACAGGGCAGATTAAGGAAATGATTGCTTTGCTGCGAAAATGGGGAGATGTGGAGAAATGGAAGGATAGATGGTATAGAAAATGAGAAGATGCAGTGGATAGAACTTACTCAACATTCCCCATGAGAGAAAAAGAGAAAACAGTGGCAGCTTATCCCATGAGAGAGATTCCAGGAGGGGGATATGTACATGTCCCATGGACCAGACAAGATATTTTGTCATTTACAAATGATTTCCCTCGACTGATAGAGAGGCCCGTCGAGTGGTATAGACAGGTTGACAGATTTGTAAAATTGTCAAAAGTGCTGTGGATTGACCTGAATAGTCTGTTTGATATAATTGTACCAGCGGACTTGTGGGCAGAATGTAAGATAGTCATAGACTGGCCCACTAAAGAATACCCGAGAGATCCTAAGACAGGAGCTCCAGACCCGGAGGTAATGAAAATGTATGAACAGGTCATGGTGTTCCTGAAGAATAAGGTACCTCCCAAAGAAACAGATTGGGTTAAAATAGACCGAACACATCAAGAAGTGAAAGAATCAGTCCATGCTTACTATGAAAGACTAATACTGGCTTTCAAACAATTCAGTGGAGATGAACATTTGGGTGACAAGGATCTGAACCATTTTGTATATAGATTTGTGTATGGCTTGCGACCTGAAATCAGTGAAATGATAAGAGAGCATACCGTAGACTGGCAGAGTAAAAAGATTGATGAGATCCTGAGACGTGCAAAATACTTCAGTGATGAGATTGAGGCAAAGCAAAGAAAACTGAAAGAAAAGGCAATGTGGGCACAGGTGAAAGTTGCAGAAAGACAGGAAGCACAGTTGGTTGAAGAAGCAAATAATCCAGGAAATAAACCCAGATTTGGCCCAGGAAAAGGGAAAGGCAATATTGAGGAAGCAAAGAAAAGGTTTCCGTGCCACAACTGCGGAAAATTAGGGCACTGGAAATCCGGGACCATTTGTAGATGGAAAAATCAATGGTGAAAGTGTTACTTTTCTAGTTGACACAGGAGCTACGAGATCGACTGTCAGGTCAGCTGATATAAAGAATCTTCCTCTCTCGGACGAAGCAATCCAAGTGGTTGGTGTATCCAACACACAGATAAAAACCCATCTTACTGAACCAGTAAAGGCCAGAATAGGGAAATTCTCAGACATGCACCGGTTCGTGGTGTGTGACACTAGTCCTGTGAACTTGTTAGGCAGGGATTTGCTGTGCAAAATGAATTGCACCATCTTTTGTACCCCAGATCGAATAGCCTTTGAGACACCAGATGAGGATGTCCTGTACAGAATGACCCTAGATAATAGGGAAAGTGAGACTATTGGAACATATGCTGTGTTCAATCCAGATGAATTACCCCCAGAATTAAAACAGACAGTAAAAGCAGCAGTTTGGGATTTTACTGGAGAAGATGTGGGCCTAATGAGAAACGTAGATCCTGTAAAAATTACTGTAAATGATGGAATAGTTTACCCTAACATCCCACAATACAGATTGACACCAGAACTAATTGAAGGAATAACACCCATAATTGAGAAAATGATCCAGCAGGGGGTGTTAAGAGAAATATTGAGCAGCCCATGTAATTCACCTATAATGGGACTGAAAAAGCCCAATGGGAAGTTCACAATAGTACAGGATTTGAGAAAAATCAACAAGATTGTTGTGTCATGTTGTCCCATTGTGCCAAATCCAGCAGTGATTTTGTATCAGATTCCCCATGATGCAGAATGGTACACAGTAATTGATTTGTGCCATGCTTTCTTTTCAATCCTGTTGCATCATGATAGCCAGCCGATTTTTGCATTTCGGTTTGGACAGCGAATTTTGGCATGGTGCCGAATTCCACAGGGGTATACAGAGAGCCCTTCGATATTTAATCAATTGCTGAAGAAATCTCTGGAAAGTTTGACAATGCCTGAAAATTCAGTTTTGGTCCAGTATATTGATGACCTGCTTGTGGCATCAAAAACACGTGAAGCTTGTTAAGTAGACACCATTGCTTTACTGAGTCACTTGGCTGATGGAGGATTAAAAGTATCTCCAGCCAAATTGCAATTCTGCAAGAAAGAAGTCCAGTATTTAGGACATAATATTGAGAAAGGCCTGAGGAATGTGACCACTGACAGGATCAAAATCATCAGAGGAATGAGAGCCCCAATGACACAGAGAGAAGTAAGAATGTTTCTAGGAATGGTAGGTTATTGTCGTCAGTGGATAAGTAACTTTTCCTTAATTGCCAAACCACTGATTAAATTGACTAAAAGTGAGGTGAAAGACCCATTGGAATTAAACCCAGAAGAAATGTCAGCCTTCAAAGAATTAAAGAACAGGTTATGTGAAGCTCCTGCCCTAGGAATGCCAGATTATGAAAAAGGATTTGAGCTGTACTGCAGTGAGAGGAATGGATGTGCACTTTCAGTGTTAATCCAGAAACATGGACGTCTGAGGAGGCCAATTGCGTACTTCTCATGAACACTTGACCCAGTAGCTGTGGGTTTACCAGGTTGCCTGAAAGCAGTAGCTGCTACATGCAGAAGTCTGGAACAAAGTGAGGGTATAATAATGGGATATCCTGTACGGGTATTCGTACCTCATGATGTGGCAATCCTTTTAACAAGGAGCCGGACACAGTTTATGTCTCATAATCGGCTGACTAAATATGAGAAAGTCATTCTTGGAGCATCAAATGTGAGTCTTGAGAGATGCGTGAATGTGAATCCAGCAGCGCTGTTGCCAGATGCTGAAAATGTGAGTATAAGAGAGGATGTTGATCATGATTGCCTGGATGTGCTTGGTTACTGTACAAAACCAAGACCAGACATAAGAGATCTGCCACTGCCTGAGAGTGATCATGTGTTGTTTGTGGATGGATCTTGTCTGAGAACGGATGAAGGTATGTTGAGTGCTGCATATGCTGTGTGTACAGTTTCAGGAGTTGTGGAAGCATCACCTTTGAAAGGAGTTAAATCCGCTCAAGTGGCAGAATTGGTAGCACTGACAAAAGCTTGCAAGATTGGAAGGAATGTAAGAGTGACTGTAATGACTTACAGCCAGTATGGCTTCGGAGTTGTCCATGATTTTGGCCAGTTATGGCTACAAAGAGGTTTCCTGACCTCAAGTGAAATTCCCATCAAGAATGCTGAAGTGGTTGGAAAATTGCTTGAGGCGATACAGCTGCCTAAAGAGTTAGCAGTTGTAAAATGTGCTGCTCATAGTCAAGGTGATGATTTTGTCACCCTTGGGAACAAATTCGCCAATGACATAGCACAGTATTGTGCAAGGAATAACCATTCCATTAACAGGGGTAAGGAGAAGGAAATGTCTTCTTGTTCCTTAATGTTTACTAATGTGATGGGAACATGGGAGGAAGTGAGGCAGTTGCAGGATGAGGCAGGAGATGAGGAAATGAAAGAATGGGTAAAAGCAGGTTGTGCACCAAGGGAAAAAGACCATGTGTGGGTCTATAGAGATGGAAGACCAGTCATGCTAAACAGCATGTTATCAACAATGGCACAGATGTATCATGGCCAGGGACACCTGGGAAGGGATGCTATGATAAGGGCCTTTAAGGAAACTTGGTACAATGCAAAATTCAGGCTGGTGGTAGTTTGGGTGGAAGCATATCCAACAAGAAGAAATGATGGGATAACAGTGGCCAAGCTGCTGTTAAGAGAGTTCATCCCAAGGTATAGGTTCCCAGTTACAATTGAATCAGACAGAGGAGGACACTTTTATAATGAAATCATGGGTTTAATCTGTGAAGCATTAAGTATACAGCAGAAGCTACATTGTGCTTACCGACCACAGGCTTCTGGTGTGGTTGAACAAATGAATGGTACCATCAAAAACAGAATTGGCAAAATGTGCCTAGCCACAGGAATGAAATGGCCTGATGTCTTGCCTCTAGTCCTGATGACAATTAGGTCTACTCCAGACAGAACAACAGGGTTGAGTCCACATGAAATAATCATGGGACGTGCAATGAGACATGCGTTTGTACCAGTCAACAAGCTGATGACTATAACTGATGACATGATTTTGGATTACTGTAAAGGCCTGGCTGACGCAGTCCATTCTGTGTTTCACCAGGTTGGAGAAGACGCCACCACACTTGAAAAGAAACCAGCCCATGATCTGAGCCCAGGGACTGGGTAAGAATAAAAGTCCACAGAAGAAGAAACTGCCTGGTTCCAAGGTGGGGAAGGCCAAGACAAGTCATTCTGACTACAACGACCGCTGTAATGTGTGCTGGAGTGAAAAATTGGATACATGCAAGTCACACTCTGAGAGTTCCAAATCCAAGTGACGGTACTGGAAAGGAATACTTTGAGGAATCAGATTCCAGTGATGATGCAGACAGTGAAGCAGTAAAAAGAAAAAAGAATCCTGAAAGGGGGGAAAGTGAGTCAGGAGATTATTTTTTATCACCAGAGGAAATTCTGAAAAGAAGATTGCAAATTCCAGAGACGAGTTCAGATTCTGAAAAAGTGCCTGAAGTCCCAACTTGCTGCCCTAAAAGTTTGGTAGTGGAGTAGAAGAGGCTAAGTCAAAAGACACGGTCAAAGTAACAAGATGGCTAACACTGAGAATAATCAAAGTAGATGTACCTTCATGAAAAGATGGTGCAAAATGTGCTGCTGCTGTACAGGACTATTAATGCTACTGTGGAGCATGCTTGCTCTATTAATTTCTATCAGTTACAATAGACACTTTAGAAGGACATACTGAGAATATAACTAACATAGGGAAGAGTTCACAGAAAGTAGTTCCAACTAGAATTAGCAATGTACATATACATAAGGATAGGTCTATTAATGATTTTTCTAGTAATGTATTTTCAAAATTACTGTATGAATACGTAAAGACAATGGACGTAAGGGATTGCTATGTTTGCATGCAATTACCTGCATCTGTTTCAGAAGGAGTGACATACCATCACCTTCCGGCTACGTATGGAATTTCATGTAGTGTGTTGATTAGTATATTTTATCAATTAGGGAAATTAGATTATAACATGTCTAATATAGATAATATTCTTGGGCAACTGTCTATGAATGAAGAATTGAATCCTGCTAAAGAAGCTAACACTTTAGGTGAGATTTTTATTGAAATTAGAGAGTTAACATTAGAATATGTTTTTAGAAATAATTTAACCTGCAGTTTGAAGGAAGAAGAGAAAACTTTCCTAGACATGGTTGAGAGAAGAAGGCTGAATATGCATAAGAAAGCAGAAGGACATAAAATGAGTGAAACAATGTGGGATATTGAGAAAGAAAAAGAGTTGAAAATGGAGCCAGTCCAACTATGGCTATAGATGCACCACAGAAAGGCAAACTATGCATTACCAGAAAGAAATCCCAGTATGATTATTATTTCATAGGGACTAGTGAGTGCCATGATACATACGTTATTGCAACCAGATGGGGATTTAGAGGAGGAGAAGATCCAGTTTTTCTGGGAGTGTATTATATTTGTGGGAACAAGGCTTATTACAGGTTGCCTGACCATTGGTATGGCACATGTTATGTTGGCCTGGTCTTTCCAAAGATTTTTCACATGGATAGAGTAGAAAATGTTGAGCAAACTAATCCATTAACACGCTATAGAAGAGAAACATGGACAGAAATTGTAGGAGATATTTTTGGAGCTTTAATACCAGCAGTGGGAATTTCATTGAATGCATATGGCATTCGGAAGCTGTCAACAGTGGTGGATCGCTTGTCAACAAGCACCGCTGGAGGCTTTCTTTTGGTAAATACTGAAATGGTTGCTTTACGCGCTATGGCGATGCAAAATCGACTTGCCCTTGACATTCTATTGGCAAAAGAGGGTGGAGTCTGTGGAATGCTGAAAGTTCAACATTGTTGCACTTACATTCCTGACGAAAGCAAAGATCTAAAGGTCTATATCAAAAATATTACTGATTTGCATGAAGAATTAGTACCACTGGAAGCTGAAAGTATCTGGACTAAAATGGCTAATAAGATGATTGCTATTAAGAACTTTATAGCTAAAATAGGTAGTACCATATTTGGTAAGGTTTTATTTCCATCAACGTGTGTAATTGTTGCATTATTGATTCTTAGATTAGGGTGTATGTGTTGTAGATACAGAAGAAGTAAAAAGAAAATAACAAAAGAAAATGTTAAAAAGAGACAAAAGAAACCAGAAAGAGATCCACAAGAAATAGAATTAGAAGAATTGAGGGAAAGCATGTATATAGAAACTAAAAGAGAAGATGATAGAGAAACAAGAGTTTAGAAAATGAACAAGAAGACATATTGAATTTCTTCTAAAAGGGAAAATTTAATTGATTTTTGGGTTGCGATTTTGTGGTGATGATATATCACCAAAGGGGGATTGCTGGAGCAGGGTTTTCAATATAAACCCAAATACTAGTTTCATTTTATGTGTCATTATTAAAAATACTACTGATTAATTAGTAATTATTAAAAATTTGTCGAGTCTAGTCTAACCAACCTTATTAACAGAAGAATTACACGTGGGAATGCAATTGCATGGCTAAAATAATAAGTGAACTAAGTTGGTGAGCGAATTGACTGTATAGATGTTGCTTATGTGATGTTATTATGTTTTGTGCTTATAATTAATATGCATTAATGGCTTTTGATGTCGCATTTGGCTAGATAAATACATACACATAAGGGTATTAGCAGAGGAATAACACTGTATAGTCATTTCCATGTAGTAAATATGTTTTGTGTTTCTTTTTGCTTAAGTTGACCATTGTGGCCTGCTGAAAGATGGCCACCATCTGCAGCCTGCATTTGAGTAGATGTAATAATGAAAAGAGGCTTTGCGCTGGCTGCGACCCTGTCCTCTACATGAACCGAAAAGCCATGTATATGACGACAAATCTGGGAGAGATGCCAGATGCCCCTGGAAGTAAAGAAAGTTGCAAATTGTATAATCCGACCTGATGAACTTATAATGGTCCCATAGAAGAGATACATTTTATCCTGAGAAGACATCCATAGAAGTAACGAATTAGCTATGGACTTCTAATTTCTATTCAGAATTTGACGTTATCAATACATGGGAAAATTTCTTAATGTATCAAGACAACATCTTTTCCTGCCAAACGGATGTTTGAAGGTTATGTTTGCAACTTTTAGAATGTAAATTTTAGTATAAATATCAGAAGACTAGAGAGGTCTAGCGCCACTTCTTCCCGAACCAATGATTAGAGGTCCCGACGCTGACGGAGAGGACGGTGACTCTACATGACGGCTAGAAACTTTAACTTTTTGCTGAGGACCAGTTCTGACTTAGAAAACGACTTTTAGCCAGAATAGGTAAATATGGAAAATGATGATCTTGCATTTAATTGGCTTTTCTTACAAATTGATTTAGATAAACAATATTCTGTTTGAATTACTGTGTCGGGTGGTTATTTCATTGTTATGTTTTATTGAATATTCAGAGTGTTTAAATTGTTTCACCAAATCTATAGCAACTAGTTGATCGCATTGACCTCAGGGTACATTCAGACTGAAATGAAAAGTGTTTCCCTTATATATGGCACGGATAGAGTGGTAGGAATGAATGTTGGTGTAATGGGCCCCACCAGCGTGTGATGTGTGTATGTGCATGTGACTGTGAAATCACTCCGTCCGTGGAAGTAGAGGGGATTCGGAAGCTCCGATGTGCACCAGGTTTCTACGTTGAGTCCCGATGTGAACAGTGCTGTCTTTAATGGGCATACACACTCTAAATGATGAGCAGGGCTGAAATCCAATTTGGAGAGCAACTTCAAGGGCTTTTGCAAGCTACCAGTAGCTCATGCTTTACCCATTTGAGACCTGTAATCTAGAATGAGTTGCACTTCACACAAAGTGAGGACCACGTGGAAGAAAACAGATGCGAGGGAAGTTTCAAACAACCGGAACAGTACTCTGCATTCTTTATTGCTCCTCTGTCTGAACAGGGTTTCAGCTTATGGAAGGACACTATAGACACTAAAGCGGTCTCGGGGGCTAAAGAATGGCAGGTTCAGGGAACTGAGACACTATTTAGAGCATGCTTCATATCACAACAAATAATTTCCCTGAACGACACTGTGCAACAGACTTCTGTCTCGGGTTAGTCAAGATGAATTACTTGAACACACCTCTCATTCCCTCAGGTTCACACTTCGAGGATTGGCAAAATTACACAGAAAATGGTGAGGGTACACTAGATGAATCATACAGGGCATTTCATACAATTAAATAGACCCCAATTGAAGGGATGGTTAGTTTGGCCTACCGACACAAATAGGTGTCAGTCAAGATTCAGGGGTACCACTGAAGGGTTTAGTATCCATAGGCCTGACTTACGCCATGTACAACGAGAACATCCAGGGGTGTTGACATCATAAAGTGTTGGGAAGTTATGCCTAGATTGGCTAAAAACCGTAACACTGTCTCAGGTGAAACAACACTTGTCCCTACTGTCAGATGACATGGATCTTAGGGACTTTTTACTAGGTCCCCGAAAGCCACATCAGAAATGCTTCTTACATGCTGCTTATAATGACATTTGGAAAATCTTACAACAGGAAGCTGCAGTGTGATTGTGTGAAATTGACAAAACTAACTTGGAAAAGTCTTTGGCTGTGGTTGAAAATGGCATGACCACACTAAAATCCAGCATTTATTCACTGGGCAACATTGTATCTTCTGCTATTAATATAATGGAACAGTATCTGTCTGTCTTACAACACGGACAATCACAATGACGTTCCATTATGTCATTAAGCTGGATGCTACAGTCACTGCGCTCTGGTTATGTGCCCTGGAGATATATGTTCTCTGCATATAATTTGAGTGAAAAGCAGACAACAATGGCACAAAGAGATGCCAAATATACAATGCTGCTCATTGAAAAATTAGATAAATTACCTTTATCGTGGCTGAGTCACTGTCCACAGAATGGTTAATTCATGGCCATATCACCTTACCAGTAACAACTTTCCAGTTTCAATATTGCCTAGAACACCACCAGGTAGGCAGGTATGAAGCATTGGGTAGGGATTTCATCCATAAATCTTGGCAATTTCCGTATAGATTTAGATGCATGAACGGGGTCACTGAAGTGTTTATTTAGAGGTATAGACTGCGAGAATTCTTTGAGTGGATCTCTCATTTGCCAGGATATTATGCTTCACTAGGCCTAACAGTTCAGTAGCTAACTTATCGTGTTGTTTGAAAGGCTCCCCAGCTGCAGTGATTAATCCAGTGTTCAAACTGCTTGCGAATGGGAGTTACTTAATGCTGAATGATCAAGGTTGATGCGGGATGCTTCCAGGCATCGCGTATCTGGGCACTGTGAGTTCCAGGGTTACTTGTTGTATGCAAGTATTGTTTTCACCAGCCAACACAGTAAAGGAGGCGCCGTTATAGCCTTCATTGAATGTCTCCTTTATATGGTTTGATACTCTGCGCTGAATGAAAGCCATGCTTATACAGAGAGATGTGCCCTTAACCTCAGCCCAAGAGACTTTTGATCTCCGGGTTGCAAGGTCCACCGCTGAGATACAGGCACTGGTATGAACTAACAGCACTCTACATTTCTGAGGAATGGTACAGCGTATCTTTAACATGTCTGATATGAAGGGTATAGTACACCTATTTAAGACCATGGGTTCTGGACTTTTTAGCACCTTTCAAACAGTCTTCGGAGTGATTGAAGCCTTTATACACACCGTATTCTGAAGCATTTTTGGACGGCTTCCGCTAATCCTGTTACTGATAGCGGTAATCCTGATTTTAATTTTTCTGCTACGTAATGGACATTCCAGTCATCCAAGGAGATAGAAAAACGCTCTTGGAGTGACATTACAGTGATAACATGGTACTCCATCTGGGCACACCTCGACATCAGGAGCTAAGCGAGTCTTGGTTACTATAATTTCGACAAGTCTGAATTAACTGTGTTTTGCCTGTCCTCCACTGCCCATTCTGCGGACAAGAATGTGTGTTGCACCTCTGTCTAACACTTCCATCGGTTGCACCACCAGACGTGGATGCATTGCTGGACCTGTCAACGGCCCACATACTGCAGTGTCCCCAGCGCATTCCAATGTTGATGTCCGAATTCTTAGAAGCCACCACAGGACGCTTCAGCTCCTGTTGGCTCAGATACTAGCTCTACCACAGGCACACAGGCTTTGGATACTACAAACAATGCCTCAGCATCGGCTGTGAGAACTGAGGAAGATCATCTTGGCTAAATTGACCTGATCTGTGAGGTGTTACAGGGACCGTCATCTGCGAAGGCAGGCAGCAGTGATGTTGCATATCCCACACAGGACACTCCGTGTGCTGGGAAGAATTCAACCTTTTACAAAACAACCAAAATATGAATTTTAAACAATTTTTTTTTTCTATACTATTACTGACATACCTGGCTTTCAGACGTACTCAGTGACTCAGACAATCTATATGAACTTGTATTAAAGGACTATTAGAGTTTATTTTTTAGAGATTTTACTAATTTTGTAAAATTTTTTAAATGCTTTTTTTATCAACGTTTACATGCTTGTGTAGAAGGGCATTCCCTTTTTAGGAGGTCGTTCGGTCGGATGAGGAGTGGATGTTATGTTTCATAGGGTACCCCAATATAGGCCCGAGTATTCTACCAACCTTTCACCTACATTTACCGTATCATTACACTACATAATGCGTTTTGGCATTGACCTTTTACCTAGTTAAGTGCTGCATAAAATGTGATGTGGTTTTCCCCAAAAACTTGCCTCATTAATTATGCATGAAGATTCTCAGAATCACAGCAGGATTTCCATCTTCTGCATGATAACTATGTATAAGAGTCATCCCTTCCATCATCCTCAACCGACATGGCACATCAAGGTAGAATCCCCTGAGGGTACCTTTTGGGTATATATACACCATGGTGCCGATTACGATCCTGGAAAAAAATTCCCCGTACGAATCGTATCCGGTCTTTTTACCGTACGAATCATACAAGTGCCGTACAAACTGCCAAGTACGATTCGCATGGGAAAAAGTCCATACGAATCGCATTGGGAATAATTCCCCACACGTCCTCGGGTCCGAAAATGTGTCCGACACATCCTCGGATGATTTACCGTACAAATGTGAAAAATGAAGTCCGACCGCGCAAGTACGATCCATCCCGTGCGTCCGATGTTACAACCGTATGGAAAAAACACCATCCGCACCAAACTCCCATAGCAACCATGGAGACATGTGCCTACATACGCGCCGTACCCCCCCCAGCCCCCGCATGTACGCGCCGTACCCCCCATGTATGTACACCAGTGTACGTACGCACCGTACCCCCACCTGTGTATGTACACCAGTGTACGTACGCACCGTGTACGTACGCACCGTACCCCCACCTGTGTATGTACACCAGTGTACGTACGCACCGTACCCCCACCCGTGTATGTACGGCGCGAACCCCCAGCGCGTAGCGCTGGGGGTTCGCGCCGTACATACATGGGTGGGGGTACGGTGTGTACGTACACTGGTGTACATACACAGGTGGGGGTACCGTGCGTACGTACACTGGTGTACACACACGGGGGGTACGGCACGTACATGCAGGGGCTGGGGGGGGTACGGCGCGTACATGCGGGGGCTGGGGGGTTACGGCACGTACATGCCGGGGCTGGGGGGGTACGGTGCGTACTTACGGGGGCTGGGGGGGGTATGGCGCGTACCGGGCCCCCTAATCTGGTCGTTTCGCGGCGTACTTCGCTTTCCCGGCTTTTTGGGTGCCGTAAAAATATTGCCGTCCGGACTGCTGTGGGTTTGATTCGTAATTCCTGGTTCGTGAAACGCAGGCTGCATGCGTCCCGATGTCACGTCACGTCGGCGCTTTCCCGGATCACATTTGTATGTATATTTTCGTCGGTCGGTGTTTTGTACGATTAGTACGGAAATGGTATTTCCGTGCGAATCGTACTTCCATGTTTGTATTTTGTTCCGACCGGGTACGCGTCGGACGGAGAATATGCTCCGTCCGACGGTTCGTACCCGGTTTTTACAGGATCGTAATCGGCACCCATATCTTTGCCTAGGCGGGGAGAGGACAAAAAGATTTCCATGCTGACACACTGACGCGAAACACTGAGGTTCCTACACACAGACACTCCAGCTCACAGTGATCTGACATGCCTCGTGGGGTGTCCATCTCGATAACCAAGACCGGGGTCCCATAGTCTCTGACTTCAGGTATTGGCATTGGCTTCTACCTAGGGGGACTCTTGGCTCTACACCTACATACACGCTAGGTACACTTAGGTAAATCTAGTTAGGGTTGCATCGTAGGAGTATGCATTATTATTGTCGTGTATTTATATGCTTGCATATATTCATTGTTTTTAGCACTATGGTAGAAATCTACCATCCATTTACTCTGTTGGTGCTTATAATCATTTATATCTGTTTTTGTCTTATGGTTGTTTCAGAACACCTATTTTACCCTAGAATTACGCTGGTTCAATAAATGCTTATTGAAAACGTCTCCACCGTTTGTTCTGTGTATCTCTCTAAGACAAAGTAAACATGAGTGACTGAGCGAAAAGTGCTGTACTGTTTCCACGATCCCTGATGGGACAGGGTTGTCTTGTTCGATAGTTGCCAGGTACCTTTCTATCCTTGGTAGGAGGAGTTTATAGTGGCACTGTGATCTAGCTAGGTATACAGGCAAACATACCTGGTTGGGATGTCTGGAATCAGTCTGGACACCAATCCCACAGTCTATGTTGTCTAAACATGCAGATCCTATATAGGTTTATAGTAACTACACGACAGTGGTTAACTGAAAGCAGGTTGAATGCAGGTTGCCTTATCATGAGTTAGGATAGATGTAAAATAATATCAATTAAAGCTACAATAGGTAGGTTAATAAAAAGGTCATTAAACACATAATATTGAATTGGCATACTAGGGAGGTTTAGGTTCAGAGAAACGGAGGCTCTTGATTATCAGGAAGTGGCATGGCTATCGAAGGGAAACAAATAGAGTACTGCCAGTGAATAATTTGTCCGGGTGAATTTGAGGGAGGGGACTGCTAAAACAGCTTGAGCGTCATAAGTTATGATGAATGTTTCTCTGCAGACCCATAAGTTTACCTGCTGTGGGATGCACCACCCCCTTTCAGGTAACAGGATCAGTTAAAAAATGGGGTGGGAATGTCCAAGTTAAACTAATATGCCTTTAGACTCTGTATTTGACTTGTCACGTTTGCTGAGCTTCAAAGACAAAGGGCAAACAGGAGGCTGTTTCTCCTGACAGAATCTGCTAAAATTGTATTTATTTTAACACTGGAATTGGTGATCATAGCTTCTTCTATTTTGCAGTTGGAGAAAAAAAATGTAAATAAATAGCTGTGAATGGACTGGGCACACTCAGCAGTCATGAAAGCAAAAATGAAGCACATTTCTTGTGATTCTGAAGTGTGACAGAAGCAATGATTTTAATACACTCAAAAAAAATTGAGGCACTGTACATGGCGATGGGCAAAACACAAATATTCACTGAAACTAGATTTGACGCATTATTATTTTGTTCACTATAGTTTTATCAATCAAACTGTCTGCGCAAATTGGGTGGCTATTTCAATAGAAAATGTGCTCTCCGTAAATGAAAGTACGTGTAACAGGATGCTTTGGTTAAACTAAAAATCTCTCACCTCTTCACCATTAAAGCTGGGTGGTTTGCGTAAGTTTGTTGTTCTAAAAAGTGTGTTGTGGTTCCAAAAGTTTTGGGAAACACTGGTTTAGAGCACAAATGCTGACAATTTATAAGAAAACATTTAGCATTTCCATAGTTTAAGAAAGTGCAGGTAAATTTGCATATATGTTTTACTCCACTTTCTCACAATCCGAAAGCTTTTTCATCCACTTTTCTGCATTCTGGTATACCTTGATCAGAGGTTTGGCACTGGGCTACCTACACTAGAGTGGGGACATCAATACAGCAAAACAGCATCTAAAGATCGCAGTCAGACTGTGATGGGTTTGCAGGCAATAAAGACATGAAATGAAGCAGAATACTAGGAGTACATTTAGGGGGACCTCGGGCCACACTCCCTGTTTTAGATACACCCTTGCCTTGGTTTAGGCGGGAAAGGCACGCCTGGCATCCTAAAAAAAGGACATGACGCTGCTTAAATTCTATGATGCATGTGATTAAATTCCTATGATTGGGAGGGCTATGCCTAAGGTGTCAGCTTGAGCAAGGTGTGTACAATCTGGCACAAGACTCTACTCTGTTCCCTCCTATTGACCCTCTCCAGTGGGTCCATATTTCACGTGCTGGTGCGGCATATGGTTATCAGTGTGAAGGCTTAACTTTGGTCCTTTGCAAGTGTGGGGTTAAACAAACGGCATAGCCAACCCCAAAATGTAAACGCACATATTTGCACACAGTGCACAATAGAGTATATCACACAGAACTGTGGTTAATGAAGAGAACAGTAGTTTCAAATGGGTCCCTAGGGGCCTGCTTATGAATCTGACAAACGGCAGTAGCAGGTAAAGATAACTGAATTGGGTGACTGCAAGCAACGTATTAACAAATATACATACAACACTTTGCAGCATTATCCCTCACTCAGACAGCATGACTGGGTCTCTACAGCATGCATCTGTGCAGTTTGGTCACAGAGCTGCAGCAGAGACTAGGAGGAGGCGGGTCCTCACCTCTCATTTTAGTGATTCACCTTGGTGGCTGGTCCTCACCTCCCTAGGGTGCTGCACACTAATCAAGGAAATGAAGTTTACCGTGGGTGAAATCTGCAAATTCTTGGGGCACTGTGAGTTAGGGTTGTCAGAGATAATCCTGCACAGGGTATGGCATGGAACCAGGTCTGGGGATGGCATTGAACATTCCCACACAAGGGTAAGTAGCGCCATGCACAAGTTCACTGAGCAATTGGGCTCTGGTTTCATGAGGCTTGGCCTAATCAATGCAAGTACCATGGGGTACTTCGATAGGGACAGGGTACAGCTGTCAGAGGTTGATATGGACTTGGTCCCGCAAGTGGCACTGGTAACTGTGAGTTGCAGGTAATTAAGGAGTCTGTCTTGATGGGGGAGCCCTGGATGTGACAGCGGCCACATCCAGGGCATTGGTGGAGTTACAGGGTGATCTGGAGGCTGTTGGGTACATCTCAAAGAGCGCAGCAGGGGTGCTGTTTGCCAAACCCCAGGAGTCTTTACAGTAGGACCCTAAATTTAAATGTTGGTGCCCAGCTAGTCCTTCAGGCGGTTGTAAGCCTGAGCAAGAGGGGGCTTACCTTGCAACGCTCCGTCCGTAAAGAAAAGCATGAGTAAAAATAATGGACTGGTGGTCCACAATATTTTAAGGGAGAAACTCCCCAAATAAAATGACAGCATCGAATGGGTTGGCCATGGTGCTGTTTGGCTCATCAGGCTGGTGGGCAGCTTAGGTTACTCATCGCTGCCTGCCCTTGGAACGCCCTTAATTTAACCCACCACATTGGCATATTGTATGTACAAAATAAACCTGCAGCAAACTGTCTTTCCACCAAACTGTGTGTGGCATGATTCTTGGAAAGCATTGTGTACTAACTGCTCCTTACTATTGTTGGAGAGGGTTGCCAATATTGACACTATGTAGTTATCCTTTTTGAATTTGTCTTTGATCCCTCACTGTGCTTGTGACCACAATCTGTTTTTTGTGTTCCTTGGATTGGATACTAGTTATACTTAACATGAAGATGCACACGTGGAGTTGGAAGTAATTATAAATTAACGGGTCTTGCTTAAATGATCAAACGGTTAACCCCTTCAAGGCAACCAATGATTTGATCCAGTCTTCTAATTTGGAATTTATGTCATGCCCGGGTGATCAACTGAACCCTATGTTTTTTAAGTGTGTTTGAGGTTATATGTCAGTCCACCAACAAGTTGACCATTAGCCGTCCAAGGAGAAATTATTTAGTTGGCTTGATACTGCTTGTTCTACTGCACACAAGAACCTTAAAACTACTGTAAAGAAAAAACAAACTTTCCTACAGAAATTCAGGCTTGCAGATCTGAATATAAAACATTTCTGGAAGTTAGGTAGACTTCTGTTAGGGAAGAGAGGTTGGTTTTGTTACAGTATGATTAGCACCTTCTTCATAATAGTGCATTTTGGAAGGAAGTTAATGCACCATATTTAAGGGCTGCTCTAGCACCTACTCAGATGTCAGTAATTTCTGTCCATAAATGGGAGGAACACATTGATAATATTTATTCACATACTGTGCCAGAGCATTAAGGTTTCAGCATACCTAGGGGGTTTAATGAGAGTACTATTACTTCCATTCAATATGATGTAGTGGAGGTCAAGACTGCCATTATTAAAAGCTCCAAAGGGAAGGCTTAGTGGCCCAATTGGGTCCCTATGGACCTTTATGAGGACAATGTGAACTTATGCATCCTGTTAATTAAGTTGGCAAAGTTGGAAAGCTGGGCAGATGATTTTCTTTTTTTTTTTTAACCAATTTTTGACAAATACAAAACGCAGCACAATACAACAAATCACACGTCTGAATAGGGTTACATTCAACACATTTATGATAATACGGATCTGGGGACAGTGCCGGATTTGCACAAACCTGGCGGCGCCAGACATGAAACAGTGTGCTTATATTGCAATGTCATTTTATGAATTAAAACGTTCTCAATTCTTGTAACTATGAGAGAGATGAGAAAAACAGGAGTAAAAGGGAAGAAGAAAGAGAAAAAGAAAACCTAGAATACCCCCCTCCCCGAACACTCACCAAGATGAGAGTTTCAAGCACCGTAACCTAGGGTTTTAGTATCTAAGTTCAGGTCCATTGATGAGGTGGGAGGGGTTGTGAAAGTGTGGCACCGCAGAGAGGTACTGGCCGGAGGCTGTGAGAGGGAAGGATGAGCAGGTTGTAGGAGAGATTAGGTGCTGATGTCACTCCCAAAGTTAGGGTGGCTGGGTATTGCATCTGGCTTGAGACGTGAAGTCCTGTAGGATCGTGTCCCAGAAGGTTGCTAGGGGACAGTTTCACAGCCCTTGCTTATCCTCTTGGCAGGGAGCTGTAGTCTCTGCTGGGACCCATTTAATTACCTCTACGCACCAACCCGAGATCAAGGGGGGTGTTGCAGATTTCCACTTCATTGCTACTGCCTATTTAGCCAGGAGAAGCGAAACGTGGCTTTTGGACTGAGAAACATTCTATTCTCTCTGACATCCAATAAGGCTTTCAACAAGGCCTAAGTGCCACTGAACAATGTTTCAATTTGTACATGACAACCACGAAATACACAGGAACAGATTTACTAACTTTCACGCAGCGCTATGCAGCAGTCTACCTTACTGCACTGAAATGTGTGAAAGGGAGAGAGCAGAAATGTGCCACATTTAACAAAGTACAACACATTCCTGCTCTCTGCCTGCTTTGGTGCACAATGTGCTGCCTAGCCATCAAAGGCACCCTTCCACCTGTCTTATAGTCCGATTGCTTTTGTGAAGGAAGGGACACTTTCCTGCACAAAAAAGGCATATTCCTCTTTCTGCTTGTGCTGCACAATGAAGCACAAGTAGAAAGAGGAAACAACGAGGAGTAGTAAAGATGATTCTTCTTGTTGCACCTCTGTTGGGGAGGCGTAAAATTCTGACACATTCCCAGGTCTACCAGTGTTGTTAAATCTGGGAATGTGTCAGAATCCATGGGTGAATGCTTGGGAACACCCACTCTCCACCCACGGCACACCTCCCTGCCGCAGAGGAACGCAAGACAGCCACTTGCACTGCCTTATGTTACTCCACATTTACCAAGCCACGTAGGGTCACTCACGTGGCCTTGCATGCTTGAAGAATATTATTCCAGGTTTTGCATCGCCTTTGCGCGTCGCCCAAGTGCGACCCAAGCCCATGATAAATATGGGCCACAGTTGCTAAATGTGTTATAATGCATATGGCATTTATGAATTTATCTAGTGCCCTTGATCAAGTAAATCATGCTATATTATGGTCCAACATTATATCCTTGGGTTTGGATGTTTGAATTGTCACAAGCTGAGACAGCTTCATAAGGATATATGCTTGTAAAGAGAATCTACTTAGATTCGACATAGCGAGCTGGAGATTACTTTTCATTATGTTTAGACCACTGGCCCGGTGGATTCTGATATAGTAAAAATCACATACAAAATTTAACATGTGGTTATTTCTGTTCAGCTTTAGAGTATGGGAACCCCGTGGGTGAATCATATGTGACAGTGGTTTGAATGGTTAGGGGAAGGCTCAGTTTATCCCTTGTCCAGAGTTAGTTAAGCTTGTTACAAAAGATATGTCAAATTATTTATCTTTTGAAAAACGTGATAAGTTTTAGCTTTTTAAATGAGACTACGAAATCCACTGTGGAATCCTACATCACAATTTCCTCTATTAGTAATATTGAGCCATACCTTATTTCTATAGTTAGGGTGCATCATACATTTCTTTTAGATTGTTTCAGGTTTAATAATGTTAATGTTTTACTTACTTTTCCTGGGTAGGGCTTAAGGAAAGATGATTGGTCTTGCTGCCCGTATGATAATTTCTTTTCAATCAACAATAACTTTTATGTTCTGGAGGGCACCCAAGAACCAGATGTTGTTACCTTTATTTTGCCCAGTTAATTGTATGCATTTTAAAAGCCTGGTTTTCAGTTTTTTTTTTTAATACCAGGGTGATGGATGGAATGCTTGAATTAATCTCAGCCACTGGCGATCGCTCAGAGCTGCATTCCAATCCATCCTTTTTTGCCCACCAGTCCACCCCAGTTTGGACCCAGCCATATGCAAATACATCTTGACCCTGCTGCCCATGGGAACAGTCCAGCCCGTTCTGCCTGTCCAGGTCTTCCCTGGACTGGAAACAAGCATCCTGAGACTGGTTTCTGGGTATCACCCCTCATCAGCAAGGCTATCTTGAATCCAGTGTCACAGTGAGTCTGGGACCCACGTCTAGGCATACCAAGAGCACTTAGGCCAGCAACTGCAAAAACAACAAGGTGATGGATGGAATGCTTGAATTAATCTCAGTCACTGGCGATCGTTCAGGGTCACCTCCCAATCCATCATTTCTTTGCCCACCACTCCACCTAATTTGTACTCAACCGTATGAAAATCAGCATTGACCCTGCTCCCCATGGGAAAAGTCCAGTCCAAACTGCACTGTGGATTCTTACATCACAATTTCCTCTACTAGCAGTATTGAGCCATATCTTGTTTCTACAATGCGTATGCATCATACATCTCTTTTACCTTGTTTTAGGTTAAATAATGTTTATGTTTTACTTACCTTTCCTAAGAAGGGCTTATCCAAGGACGATTTGTCCCACTGCCCATGTGATAGGAGTTATTTCAAACAACATAAAATTTTATTTTCTGAAGACTACTACAAACCGGTTTTTGTTACCTGTATTATGCACAATTAATTTTGGGCAACATAGACCTGCCTTTCTATTTTTCGTTACAGCAGCTTTCCTCAAATTCTATTTGTTTTCCTGTTGCCTGTTTAATTCAGCAGACCATTAGAATCATGTACTGTTTGACAGTGACTCCGGGGAACATTTATTCACAGTATATAAATGCTTTAGGGTTGTTGATGTTAAAATGAAATTACATTTATAGTTTGATTTTGTTGTGCATTTCTTATGGCCCTGATGCCAATGATGAAATGAATTTTTTGATTGTTTTTATTATAGTTTATGCATCTTTATGGCCTAGAAGCCAAATAAATATTTTCTTGACTTATCTTAAGTGTAGCCAGATGCTTTACAGGCAAATAGGCCTGCATACTCGGATGATGCTTTAATTAAAAGTGAACTCTGTCCTTGTACAAGTGATCATATAGCCTCTGTTAAGTGCTATGTTACTTTTAAGGGGGATATAGAAATATTAACTTAGCCTGTAGGGCTGCTTCTGCCTTCATCTGCTGTGCCCTTTAATCACATACATGCTGCCAGGCTGCCTGCCAGGCATGATCACAGATTAGTATTGTGGGAGGGGCTTCAGGAGTAAAACGGTGTTGCAACATGCACATGAGACACATGCTTTGCCTATGCTCCATAATGATACATAAATCCTTGAAGCTTGAGGCAAAAGTGTTCGCAAGTGGTCTTTTGGCATATAACTTTGTTTTGCCAGCGCCTTGAGACCCTCACGGGTGAGTAGCGCGCTTTACTAACCCCTGATTGATTGATTGATTGATTGATTGATTGAAAGTAACAGCCTCAAACGAAGTACATGCTAGGAAGGCACTTCCAATCATCATTGGCAGTATCTACATAAATCCTAAACAGCCAAAGAAAAAAAATAGCCACCATAGAAATGTAAAAACTATTACAATCCTAGAGCAACCACACCATGAAGATATGTGGGTATTGGACGGAGACTTCAACATGTTTTTTCTAGGAGTTGCGGAGCCCAACATATGTCAACAAGAAAAAGACTTTGCTCAGAATATTTTGGAAATTGTTTGTTTTGGGGAAAACAAAAAAGGCCAGAGAAACATTTGACACCCCTCTCAACTCACTGAGCCTCAGAAGCCGTAGAGGCTTCTTGGATGAACCTCCATCCTCCACATACACCACAAGCTCGCAGGGCCGATTAGAGAGCGGCGGGACCGGTGCCACCTCACCGGGTTCTGACTTCAGGGGCGCAAGTTAATTTTGGTTTTAAAAGCACCTGCTGCGTTGTTCCTTGCCTGCAGCAATTTCCGCACAACTAAAAAAAATTTCAAGATAACTCTGGTGATTAATATTCTTCCTGAAGAGAGATTTTAGTATTGTGTAGTTGAGGTTTTGACTGATCATAAAATAGCAGAGAGGATTAATATGCCTGCTGCAAAGAACGTGTACCATGCTGATCACAAAGTGCATATAATCTAAATAGGTCAGTGGGATACTGCTTTTGTCAGAGAGATACTTTTGTTACTTGCAGTTTATAAGTAAGTTAAAATCCTAATATAGAACAGTGAGAACTGCATGCACACTGCAAAGCATAGACTAGAGAATAGATTAATGTTGCATTGGGGAAGAAATCGATTCCTATTATTAAAGAGAACCCCCAACCATGGGTTTATGTTTGTGCTTCCCCAGACCAAGCACTCTTAAACTATACTGTCTACCAGTGTGAATGGTGTGTGACTCCTATACCTTGTAGTCCTTTGTCTTATGTAACATTTCCTATATACACCTATGACCAATTTTCTCTTGTAGTGTATGTGATGTAAAGTGCACTGACACCATAGTGGTGCTTTATAACTAATTAAATGCATCTGAGAGAGAATGGTTATGGAAGCTTGAGGGGCACGGTTAAAGGGTGATGGTGAGGGAATTCGTGGGGGGGTGGTCATTAGGGTGCGCCAAAAAACATTGTCGCACAGGGCGCCACCAGCGCTAAAGCCAGGCCTGTAAGCTCGAACACCTTGCTAATTGATTACATCTGGGTATCCATGCAGAACTTTCCTCAGGCAAGTGACTTTTAAGTCCAGCACAGCCTGACCGGCGACCATGCAAGGTCAATTTGCACTCTCTATAGGATAACTTCCAGGCTCACACAAACTCAAACAATTGGCAATGAGTAGATCGTCTGTGGGTTTCGGACAATAAAATAGTCGGCAATACCAACTGCTGTAAATATTCTGAACTGATGGAATCCCTAAAACTAGGGCATAGGGAACAGTCATCGTCACCCGCAAATTGGACCCAGTTCTTGGAAAACTTACTCAACAAGGGGCATATTATCAAGAAACAGCGTTAAAATTATCGCCGCGTTAGCGGCAGAAAACGGCCGCTAAAGTGGCGATAATTGGCTTGATAATATGCCCTTGAGAATTCCCATAGAAGCCCATGTTCTGGTGTCAACATGGGCTTCTATTGGAATTCTCTGCGGCATATTATCAAGCCCATTATCGCCGATTTAGCGGCAGTTTTCTGCCGCTAAAGTGGCGATAATTTTAACGCCGTACTTGATAATATGCCCCTAGTTCGTTGAGAAGGAGAGTGCTGATGGTAGAAGGCAAACAAGTGACTGCATCTGGGCGCTGAAAACTCTAAAAAAACTGAACAAGCTCCTGTGAACAGTTCGTAACAACAGAGGCACCCCCAACAGCAGATGAGATTCGGAATGTAAGGAAGAGCAAAAGCATGGGCAATTGCCCGGCAAAACGAAGAAACACTCGGTTGAACTCCATGAGACCTTTAAAACATAAAACCTCTGCAAAATGAGAGTAGTCCAGAAAAGAGTGAGAGAAAACAACTAAAAGGTTACTTCCTCAATCTCTGTCTCCAAGTGAATAGAATATTTTGCCAATCTGTACAACACCGTGGAAGAAGGGTGTGGCCTTGATCTCCCTGCTGGCAGACAAAGTTGGCCTTTTTCATGAAAATCATGAACAATGGGGCAAAGCACTGGCCTGCAAAGATAAGATCATACAAATACTGGCTTCTTTTCCATCAGCAGGGGCCCTGGAACCCAACGGTCTTCCAACCAGAATATTCAAATCAGCATCAGTGGAATAGGCCTACCTGCTAAGCCCTCTCTTCGAGAACTGATTATTGCTTCCTTAACATTGAGGGTAAATGCGTCACAAAAATCTTGAACAAAGTGCTAGAGGAATGGGTGAATTCGAAGACTTTAATTCCCACTACTCAATCGAGCTTTAGGCACGGCCATGGCACTGAGGACAATCTGATAATTTGTCGCTCTCTAATCAAGGCCGCTGACATCAAAGAAGCCCCTCCTCTGTTTGCAGCATCTATCGATTGTACCACTGCATTCAATAAAGGGGATAGACTGAGATTCTGGCATAAGTTGCCCAGCTGGGCCATCCTGGGAAACCAACTGAGAGCCATCAGAAACCCTTACATCAGTACTTGAGTGAAAGTGAAAATATTGGCGAACAGAGTCACAACCCATAACATCTGGATCAATACTGATGTAAACCAAGGATGCATCTTTGCCCCACTTTTGTTTAACCTTTATCTTGTGGATATAAGCGATACACTAGCTTAAAAGAGATCGCTTTGTTCCATGACTATGAGCTTCACAGAACTGGCAAGAAAGAGGAGTGGACCTTATTGGCATTTGCAAAGTAATTGATGCCAAGTTCATGACAATTCTAGCTTACAGCTCATTGATATTTAAAGATCACACCACAAAAAGGCTGGATAAAGCCCAAACTCAATGCTACTTGATGCCACTTTATCCCCTCAAATACGACTGGAATTTGGTCTTTTCAAGCAATCAGTTAAGCTGAAAGTTCGGTTACTGGGCTAATATGCTAAGCTCAAGGCACCCACCACAGGATCCCTCAAAACGCTGATATAGCACGACATTCGAGATAAGAAACTCCAATGGGCACCCTTTGTGAGAAACTCAACTGAACTTATAGGAGCTCAGAGATCTTTGTCCAAACCTGCCTCCAATGTTAAACTCCAAAATGGTAGCCAAAATCACAAAAATAAAATTGGGAGACGAATACCGGCAAGAGTTAACACGATAGGCCCATGCAGAACTTTGTGTGACTTTTTGCCAAGACAAAGGAAATGACCTATGAAACTGGCCTTCAAAAAATAACTCATGAGGCGGAGATGCTGACTAATTCCTTTAAAAACATATACATTTGAGCTATTAAAAGGATCTCCAGAGCATTACAGTCAATTGTGCAATATTAGGCAGGAACCATTGATGCCGGTTGGCTGCATTTGCCCCTCTTTAAAAGGTTTTAGGTGCTACTGGTTAAAGACGATATATTGAAACTTGGGCATAGCACTAATGTTACACCATTGCTACATGTCTGAGTAGAGCTGACACGCAGCTTTCAGCTAGGTGTATGAAATTCCTCAGGAAAGCACTCAAGTTACTGAACTCGGGCCCGGGGGCAGTTAAAAGTGGTAGTCTGAATGCTATACCTTAATCCTAAATACTGCTGCCCAATGCGATCCCACTATCCCCTATTACTCATGGCAGGCATCCCTGCTGCTATAACCTGCCTAAGACCAGCAGGAACTAGGCACAGCTGACCCGTTGCTATCACAAAAGTACTCTTGTAGACCGAATGTGAATCATCTTGGCTCTTGAAGCCAAATGAAATGGTTTTAGAATCGTTATCAACTGGTTTATGAATTCGCTGCTTCAGGATGGCTAGGATTAGTGTGAGGCAAAAAACAATAGGGCACCTGATACTACAAAATGCACTTTATTAACCAGATTTACTTCACAAGTTTAATGAACGTGCATAGTGTTTGTCATTTATCTGGCAGTTATCATCAAACTTCTCTAACCCAAGGTAATTGCACTATGCACTTTAATCCTTGGCCTGTGACTCCCTACCACTCTGATGGGATCCCCCAGCCCCTGTCACCTAATGAATCTATTAGAAGCACATCACCAATTGGTTTGTGTACTAGCTCCCTCAGCCTGAAAGACTGTACCGTGCTGTTTAATAACTCGCCCCTAGTCTTTCCGCCACATCTTTGCCAGGTCTAGCGGGGACTAGGTATGGCAGGCCCTTTTTACCATCAATAAAGCACTTTGGAAATTTGAGGGGAATCCTCCTGTGTTATGCAGACCAATAACATTGCCAGTATATGTCACTAATCAGCTTATGATTCTGTTCCCTCAGGCTGGCCAGGATCAGTGTGAATTAGATTTGACTGGCCATCTGACAGCGCGACACATACCACACAAACCGGGTTAGCACTGCAAGCCTGAAGAATTCGCACAATGCACTTTATCTCTCTGGTTGCCATCACCGGTCTCCTTATGTCCGATAAGATTGCTCCTTCCACTTAATTTTCTGGCCTGCAGCTTATGGCTACATCTAAGCTAGGTTTAGCGGAGACACTCTCCAACCTTTCATTTCTGGCTGTTGGGAATAGCCCCTGGTTGGGCTTGCAGGATAGGTCATTCACATCGTGGCTTGCGATGTTGTTCTGAGTCACCACCCATGCGATTTCACAGCATAGCGTTCCCTGATGCCAGGCTCACTTCTAGTAACTCCAGCTCTTACCACAATGAGCCTACCAAAAGGACCCACGTACAAATGGCTAAATGGTGCTACCTACTACAACCTCCCAAATTTCTGATTTAGCAATCTTGCCAAATTTGTAATATTATTTTAAAGTATCTGGAGTGAGCAGAATAGAGACCCATTTTATTGGAAATCTATTTTATATATAAGGATTTTTGAATTGACTTGAAAGATGTGAAATGTAAATATTTGTATGATGTACTAAATTGATAGATGTATTCCCAAACTGATTAATTCAGTTTTATCTGACTTTGCTTCACTGTTTTATACGTTTTTGTTATATTCTTTATATTTTTAAATAACTAGAAACAATAAAAACGTAGCTTACCTTACCTTACATATGCTCCATGCTCCATATGTTCAAAGTACATGCAATGGGCAAATGGGAACTTGAGGGATGCACCATATATTCATTCATCTGTCAGTAGATGGTACACCATTGGCACATTCCTAGGGTGACCAGATTTCGGAAAACATAACCCTGCACTTTCCAAAGACATGGATGTAGTACCTGAATTTTTAGGTGACTATGGGGCACAGAATGGCTAATTTGACAGCACTGACCAAAATGGAAAGAAAACGATGCAATCGGGTAGCCCAATTGGTCCTTTTGTGCTAATTTCATTGGAAAAATCAGATGCAATTTTGACACACAATTTTTCTGTCACTAAAATTGCTTCCATGATGAGTGCTGCTAAGGACTTGTGCACTGGTACACCCGAAGACCCATCAGCCTCTATGTTTAGTCAAACCTCTTTAAAAGCTGAAATGAGATGCATTAACAGAAACAGTTGTAAAAACAGGACTGTCCTGACAAATCTCGGGCATCTGCCCATCCACGGAAACTGACTCGGTCCGCTAGTGTACACACGTGCATTTCCAGGATTTCAATCCTAAGAGACTCTCAAGGGATCCTACATTGTTGTTTAGAGCTTCCACAGGGCTCATTGGAAACCACGTTCCCTCTCCATGGGGCATATCAACAAGGGCTGTATCTCTGCTTTTTTGGCTTTAAAAGCCAAAAAAGCAGAGATAAAACTAGCGCCCTATCAACAACAGGGTGCTAACATGCAAATTTGCATGTTTGCACCCTTTTACTCTACGCTTCCCCTTGCATCTCTAATGAGATGCAAAGGGGGCGTTCCAGAGTAAAATAATAGGAGAAATGTCGCTAAGCGACATTTCTCCTATTATCAAGAATGTCGCTAACCCTGTTAGAGACAAAAAAAGCAGCGCTAACCGCGGTTAACGCTGCTTTTTTATGTCTGGTATTTTTCTGATTTAGACATGATATCCTATAGAAGGAGGATACCAGGGCTAAGTTTGTCTGTCCCTATCAACAAGGTAACGTGAGATTATCGCTGGGTTTCCAGCGATAATCTCATGTTAGCCTGTTAGCGTGAGGATTTTTATAGCTATTGAGATAAGCGTTGCTAATAGCACGCTATCTCAGCAATAAAAATTCACGCTAGCCGGCGATAATTATCCTAGCTCTAAGTGCGCTTAGAGATAATTATCGCCGGTTGTTGTTGATATGCTCCCATATTGGTAGCCGTAGCTTGGAAAGCTGACGGGGTCATAAAATGTGGCACTCCTGAGGAAGGTGTTTGTGCTGAAATGCGTGTTGAAGAAGATTGTTCTCAGCCACATTAGGCAATAACAACACGACCAAGAACGTGTGAAGGAACAGACATCACAAACAAATTGTTTCTAATCTAGAATGTGCTGTCCATATAAACCGAAGTAAATCCAAACAGCGTAATTTAACTCGTTTTTGATGCACCAAGGGTATTGGAATGGAGACCCAAAAAGAATTGTTGACGTAATCATGTTTCGCAATCTATGAAGCCATTGGTACCATGAATGTATGAGACTGAGGTATGCATCTGCTAGCAAGCGAGGGAATGTGTTTGATTTAAACTTTGTCTAAATAAGTCTTTTTTGTATGAAAAACCTTGTGTACAAATAAAAAAAGTAAAAAATAGATACGATGAAACGAAAGGGACTATTTTATAATAAATATAAAGCAAAAGTATAGAGAGAAAAAAATATTAGGACTGTGAATCAAATATGTACTGAGCTTTCATTGCGTTTAAGGTAAATTAAAGATTGATGTCTATAGATGAGTTAAGGTCGGACAGGGGTTTGTTTTGCTGTGTAGTTTTGAGCTTATGTTTCCTGCCCTGTCAACTTATTCTCAGCAGGGGGTCCTTAATTTTCGTAGCATCTGCTCATCCTATACAGGAGCCTCTGGGTATCCCACTTTCTAACATTGTGTTACTATAGACAATGGGAGTGAGGCTGAGGGACCCTTCCACAGATGCAAAGTGCAGCAGTGACTGCACTGCCATTATTTGCACAATGACCGACACAAGGTTGAGTGCAATATAAAACTTCCTGAGAGCCTTCAGGGCACCCTTAAAAGACCGGCGACACTATTAAACAAATACAGAGACTGCTGCATGCTTCTGAGTTATGCTCGGCAACATTGGGGAGAGGGTGTGGCCTAACGGCTAGGTTGGTGGATCTCAAATCTGGGGAACCGTGTTCGAGTCTCGGGAACGACGCTCAACATCCTGTGATTCTGGGCAAATCACGTAGGGGCAGATTTACTAGCCCCTTGCGTGACTTTTGCGCTGCAGTTGTGTCACTTTTTTGACGCAACAGCGGCATAGACAATGCGGCCTATTTACAATGTGACGCATCCAGGGAGATGCGTCACGTTGTAAAGCCCTGCGTCACATTACACCTGCGTCAGGTATAATGTATGCAGGGTGGACGTTCCTACGCAGGAAGGTCTCGTAAAAGTGACTCAGTGAAATCCACAAGATTTCACTGCGCCACTTTTAGGACGCCACTGCGTCAAAACCTTACACCTGCTTCAAGCAGGCACAAGTAGTGACGCAGTGTAGTGGGAAAAGGCCTCAACACGCATTGCTGGAGTTGCGTCGTGCTTGTGACACGAGTCCAGCAATGCGTGACTTTTCCGCCAACAGATGCGTCAGAATTTCTGACGCATCTGTCAATCCTTGCGCCATAGTGCGCCGTATTGTAAATACGGCGCATCTATGGTGGCGCAAGGGTTTCGAAGGCTGGCGCAGGGAAAGTGACACATCTGTACAGATGCATCACTTTATTGTAAATCTGCACCTCTATCTCCCCGTGCCTAGTAAAAATGAATGTGTACTTGTGTAGCCACCTGGTGCTCATGCAAAGTGCTCTGATTCCTTTGTGTCAAGTTCCTGCTATATAAAAGTACAAAAAAAACTATACTAAGTGAGGGCCTTGCTTGGAGATTATGACTGGACTGTTTCCATTGCAGCAGGATAAAGACTGACTTGCATATGTCTGGGTCCAAACTGAGCTGGCATGGTGGGCAAAAAGTGATGGATTGGGATGTGGCCAGAGCGATTGCCAGTTGGCTGAGAATAATTTGAGCACTCCATTCATCACCTTATTGTTGCACACCAACATAGGCACATACTATCAGTGCACGCACAATACACTCTTTTTAGGTCTGGCATTAGCCAATACCTTTTAATTTTCCTAATATTATATGTGCAAAATACTTCCTTAAAGGGGGTTTCAGACTGTTCTTTTCCTCCATTGGTATATTGCATCATTCACAGTTTGCTTCTGCCAACTACAGCCAATGGCATGGGTGAACCTAATCCATCCACTGGCTAACTTCATTGTGAGGGATTGCGTATTGCTCTTTCACAAGGAGCACATCCGAACATACGGTAGTTCCCTTCAGTACCAGTATTTTTGTAATTACTCTATTATTATTTTAGTGTTGCCTATGTTCTAAGAGACAAATGTAACAACAGGGCACTGCCTACAAGCTCTTCGTGTTGCTTTTGATGGCAGCACAACGTGCATTCAACATTTTACCATTTACTCTCTCCTGGTAATAGTGTTGTTAATTCCTTTTGAAGTGGTCTTTGTTTATCTAACAGCTGCTATTTCACAACACACCAGACTGAGTCCATTAAAACTCGTCTTCATAAAGTTATCTTCTCTTTTAGTATGCACGCCGTGGAGCTGTGCCTTTTATTCCAATTACCTGTTCTATCTATCCATCTGTCTGTCTGTCTATTATATGGTGTGGGTGTGCGACCTCACCATGTAATAAAGTCATAATTCTTTATCAGGTCCAGTGAGGTTCCTTGGTAAAACCTAAGCTCATTCCTAGGTAGCTGTGGCTATGGGCAGTCTGGCTTTTTCAAAGGGACAAGTGTAAAGCATTAAGAATTACCAAAACAATTGAATAAGAAGAAAACACAGCACAATAAAAATCCAACATCAATTTATAAAAATAGGCTGTGTTTTTAGCTTTAAATAAACACCTCAATGGCAAAAGTCCACTGGCGGGTTCCGGAGAACTGAATTTTTAAGGAAACGATAAATCACCACTTTTCACTTGATGCAAAAAGTCATTGAAATCTACTGTGATGCGAGATTTAGGGCTAGCCACAACAAGTACATTTGAAAATGACTACAAAGGAACTCTTGTAAGGTCCAACTCCGATAGGGAGCCGGTCCCAGAGTCCAGTCAGGACCAGTAGAACAGTTACCTTGAAGTTTAAGCAGTCTCCAATCCAGTTCCAGGCTCTATGGGTCAACCTCCATAGGAATCAATGGAGTGCTCTTGGTGCAAGGGTTGCAGGATTCTGAAGATGCTCAAAGATGCTGAGGATCCTAAGCCATGTCGGGGGTCTTCCTTTGGTCACCCCTTGGTCCACGAACACAGAGGGGCAACTTTTACCTCAGGGGTCAACGTCCCACAAAGTCCAGTTGAAGTTCAGCACAAACCCATTTGCCACTGATCTACTGGTCTCCAGTTACAGCAAAACCAGTGGGTCCTTTAATCCTGCAGTAACTTCTGTGCTGGGTGACTAAACTGCACTCCAATGATTCTCCCAGGCCCAGCAGACCCGGTCTCAACTATTGAGAATCTGGACTCCGTCTCCCAGGCTGCACTTCGGTGTCCAGCAGTGGTCAAGCTTCTAGGTGCTGGTCTCTCAAGTGAGCAGGCTTTTCATCTTTTTTGGCCCCTTTTCTGTAACAGGAACTCATCCAACCTACTCTTGGAGTGACCTTTCCTGTCTGGGACTTGGGATGACTTTTCCTTGAGTGGGACACCACAGGCACAATCCTTTCTTTGCTATACCAAGATGTAGCAGGTGCAGTCTAACCTTTGGGGAAGCCTCTCTTTGCTGAGTCCAAGGAATAGCAGGTCAGTCCTTCTTTAACCCTCTGTTCAGTCCAGATGTAATCTAAAATGAGTGCCAGGGGCGTCACTTTTCTGCCCGCTACAAGCCTAAGGGAATGTGGTGACAAACTACCTAATGGGCTACCGGGTCCCCTCCCACCTGCTGATGACTTACTGCAGGATGTGGTATCCAGCTAACCCAGATTGCACAATGTTGTCCTGTCCCACCATGGCAGAACCCTTAACTTTGTGAGTGGAGCTCTCTAGCCCAAATCAGAGGTAACATTAGCTCGGGCTACATGCCCTCAGAAAACAATTTAACCACGGTTTCTCCCTCTCTGCCTGAGAGGCCAGACTGTCTGCTAAAACAAAGGAACTGTCCCTCTCGTGCATGACTACCATCTGGCCTTCAAAGGTGGCTTCTCCTTTGAACCCTGCCTTTTGAGCTCGCACCCAATCTGGCCATTCAGCGAGGAGGAGGTTACACCTCTACTCTCGGCAGTTCCTTTGTTCCTCTTCCTGAGAGTGACTCTCACCTCTCCACAGGAGGGAAGAAGGCTGTCTCAAGGACAACAACTTGTGTGCAATCATAAATGGCTGCTGGTAACTTCGGACAACAAAGTGGCAATATTCTAAAATTGCACCTTGTAAAGTAGTGACATTAAGTTCAACTTGAGCAAAAAGTCGGGTTTAATGCACTGATTCTTTTGATACCTTGATACACAATATTTTAGTAGTTCTATTTGGAAGTCAGCAATACTGAGTCAGGTTGTAACTCCATTGTGGCCAATGGGACCACCAGCCTTCCCACAGCAAAAATGGCAATGCAGGATTCTTACCGTCAGGACATCTAAAGTTAATAAAACACATGTCCTTCTTTTTAAGATAATGCAGCCTGCATTAAGGGCTCAGTAAGCCTGCCTTAAATATCAAAAAGGAAGGTTTGGGCCCTTCTAGTGCTTTAAATGACAGTGTTGAGTTAGCAGTTTAAAACTGCTCTGCCAGTCTGCAGTAGCAGACTGGGAGAAATGCTTTACTTTGTCACACTTGTAATGACTCAATCAGTGTTGCAGTCCATGAGAAGCACTTAACTTAAAGGCCTTGGGTACCCCTTGTACCACATACTAGGGATATATAAGTAAGTTAACTTATGCCAATTAGGATAAACCAATTAACCATATACTTTTAAGGGTTAGAGCACATGCACTGTGACTTGGTCAGCAGGGCCCATTGTACCTCAGAGTCATTACACCAGTAGCTAATAGTTAAAAGGCTTAGGTGAGAAGCGCCAATATTGTGAGATAGAATATATTGTTTTTAGCCTGTTTTTACTTTGAATTACCTTTACTTTTTTTTAGTGACAATTCTTTTCAGATTACAGGTGTTTTAAAAAAAAATACATTTGTAGCTGCTGGACACTATCCCTCGTCTTTCGGTGCCTGTTAGATTCCACAGTGACGTTATCACCTCCTTTTGGCCTTTCCTGTTAGTCATCTTGTTTGTTCCACAGAGAGGAGCAGGGGAGTGTTCTAGTGCTAACACCATGACATGTCAAATGCAAGCATGTCTGTGCCCATCCATGTCTGGATGCCACCAGGGGCCAGGAAGGCTGCGAGCTCAAACTCGGGGACTAAGCACTATCAATACTCTTATTCTGATCTCATGGACTGGCATTCTAAAGGTGGGAGGGGGGAGCGTAACATCTATAATGGAGTCAATACCTCCATGGGCCACTGCCCATGTGATTGGCATTCCATGTTTACGTTGGACACTGAAAGCCAAATATGGATGCTCAGATTATCCCTGTCCAGGAGGAGATCTCCTGTGCCTTCTTTAACGCACTAAATTAGTGAGCTGATCCTTACCCAGGACTTAGATTGTTTGATCATTATTGGGACATTAGCGAAAGAAGATTCAGTGTGCGATCTTGTAGTGGCCACCACTCTGGACTACACTTTCGATAAGTAGTCCAGAGTAGTGGCCACTACAAGATCGCATACTGAATAATTTTTAGCTAAGGCCTCAATAAATGAATCCTACCATTGGAACCCTAAATTGCTTGCCCCAATTTTACTATTTTGAGTGACATTAACTATCATCTGGAAGGTACAGGTTGCAATTACTCTGTTAGCTTCATAGAATTCATGAACGATTTTGGATTTACTCAATTGGTGAACTCGTCAACCCATATGGCAGGACATACACTAGATGGTGTTTTTGTCAATCATGTGGCTTTGGGGATGGGAGATCCTCTCCCGTTGAGCTGGACAGACCATTTTGCGGTATCATACAAAATGGCTCTGCTCAAGGACAGAGATCAGAAGTAGTGCAATTCCACCGGGTTTAGAAGGTGGAATAAACTCTCCACCGAAAGCATAGAATCGGCACTGAGCGAGTCATTAAGAAGAAATTATACTTTGCATGAATCTATAGCACAGGATTTTAATACTTGGATGACGACTGCCATTGATCGGATTGTCTCTATTGCCATTAAGACTGGTACCATAACCACAGCATCCGCTCCTTGGTTCTCAGAGGATTTAAAAGACCTTAAATGTCAGTCAAGCATGGAGGTTGAGGGTAATTCTTTTCAATGAAAGAAAAAGATAAGCACAAAGAGCTGATTCTTAGATATAAGCATGCCATTATGATGGCTAAGTCCTCTTATTTCACTACTAAAATAGGATTTGCCACCAATACTCCCAATGAGCTTTTTAAAGTGCTAAAAATTATCTCCAATCCGCTGGTTCAGCGAGCGGAGGAAATCTCTCAAGGCATTTGCAACAACGTGGTGGATTATTTTAGGGATGAAATCCTGGAAATTGGGGTCTGTTTTAATATGAAGGAGGATAGCTCCCCCCGAGGTAAAGATGAGGAGTTGATTAAATTTGCGTTGACTTCTACATTATCTGCATTCTCCAAATATCTCTTTCAAAAGTTACAAATCTTCTCATGCACTTGAAATGCAGCTCTACGGATGATCCGTGTCCTCCCAGAATTCTACAGCTGGCACTGGATCAGATTGCTGCCTTTCTCAAAAAGGTTTACAATCAAATACTTATAAAAACAACATTTCCCCAACAACGGGGGGAGGCAATAGTTATCCCCCTTACAAAGAAACCCAATAAGGGACGCTGAGGACTTAAAAAATATTCATCCTATTTCTCTCTCACCTGTTCCAGCTAAGATAATTGAAAAGTATATGAACCATGAACTAGTTAAGTTCATGACCACCCAGGATCTTCTGGATTCCTCTCAAAGTGGTTTTTGGAGTGGTCACATGCACTGAATCGGCTCTGCTGGTTGCTGCTGATGCCACTCATTGCCAGATGGCTCAAGGCGGCTCTGCCGTTTTGGTGATGTTGGACCTTTCAGCAGCATTTGATGCGGAGTCTTCTTTCCATCTGATACATAGATTGCGTCAGGTGGGGCTCAGAGACACTGCTTTGATGCTGCTGGAGTCCTTTCACACTAACATGACTCATACCGTGAGTTGTGGGAATTTTAGGGCAGAATCTTTCCAGCTTCCTTGTGGGGTTCCGCAGAGCTCCTCTCTTAGTCCTACCCTGTTTAATCTGTGTGTTGCCCCTGGCCAAGCTGGTACGGTCTTTTGGTTTTCAGGTGTTGTCCTACACAGACGATACCCAAATCATTATTTCCAAAGCAGATGACATACTGCTGGTGACAGAAAGGTTTAAATGCTCTATGACTTTAATAAACAACTGAATGAAAGATAATTGGCTGAGAACAGATTTTGGTATGGTCAGAACTGTGGTGACCAGAGACTTGCTGCCTCCTACCTCTCCCAGTTGCTTCAGCAAAAACTCTAGAGGTGAATTATGACAATACCCTCATTTTTAATACTCAGTGTAAGAAGGCTGTGAGTTCCTGCTTCTGCATTATTAAAACAATGAAAACATTTTTTCCTTTCATACCAGCTGAATTTAGAGTGGCAGTGGCCATCGTGCTTATCACATTGCGCTTTTACTGTTGTAATGCTCTGTATTTAAACATTAAAAAGCCCACACTAAACAGACTTCAGATCATTCCAAACGTGGCTATGTGACTGGTACTGAATGTTCCCAAACGTTTGTCAGGCAGGGAGGGTTTTCAGTTTCTATACTGGCTGCCAGTCAGGAAGCGAGTGACCTTTAAATTCCTCTGTCTGCTTCATACACCTCTTCATCTCCAGGGGCCATTGCCTAAGTAAAAAGGCTTCCGTTTGTATATTTCCAAGAGAGAGCTGTGGTCTTCCTCTATCAGAAAGGTGTCACTACCTAGATTTCAGAAAACTAGGTGGGGTCGTCATTCTTTGTCGGTCGCTGCCGCCAAATTGTGGAACACGCTGCCCACCCACATTGTGAGGTTGACCTCCCATGTTGCTTTTCGAAAGCAATTGAAAACTTGGATCTTCTCCCTCTAGTGACGGCTGGGTTCTGGTCTATCTTCCCTGTAGTTGCTCATCTCCTGTGCTAGCAATTTGACATCTATAGGTATCATGTGCTCTATAAATTCTAAATACAAAATACTAATACATACAAAGACAAAAGGTGGGAGCAAAAAGTGGGGGTGTACCAATGAAAAGCCGTTGTCTCACACAAGAGAACACTTGGAACTTTTTTATTCAGAATATCTCTATCTATCTATCTATCTATCTATCTATCTATCTATCTATCTATCTATCTATCTATCTATCTATCTATCTATCTATCTATCTATCTATCTATCTATCTATCTATCTATCTATGCTCCATTCTCTATCTATGCAACCTTCCCATTTAGGCAACCCTCTCTATCTATCTATTTATACAACCCGCTGCGTTTATCTGTCTTTAAAAGCCTCTCTATTTATCTATCTTTTCATCTCTCACTATCTATTTGTAATAAAGATTTAGAAAAACATTCCAAAAAAAGAATTAGTAATGGCAAGGTTCTGGCATACAATCATTTTTTGGGTCTGGTGTTATTCTAGAACTTTTGACTTCACTAAAATTATCTATATAACATTGGGGCTGATTTAAAGTGTGAAGGTTGGCGGCTGCTCGATCGAGATGGAGGAGGAGATTGCCCCAGCCATCCCGAGTCCACTGTATATAGAGTTATACCCTTGTCCCACAGAGAACTCTAAACATTGGAAGTATTCACCATGATGGTGGTTCCTGTGAAAGTTATAAAAGTTTTATGGATGACTCTGTCAAACAGGATGACTGCCTGTCAAACTTCTACAAAGTGGGAGTTTGCTTTTGGAAAAAGTAAAACTAAGAGCTCCCACCAGGGCAGTTTTATTCCATGATTTTTTTTTTTTTTTTAGCTATCGCTCATTGGACAGCCAAACAAAAGCCAGCCATCTGCCTATTCTAAATATTGCAGGTGGTTTGATAGCTAACATCCAACGACCCATACTTTGTCAGACTGTCGGAGGAGTGTGTCAGCGACGAAGATGGATAAGGCTCCATCATCAAAATACTTTCAAACCACACACATCTAAATGCGGTGGATGGACTGACAGTTTGGCAGAAATGGAAACCTCAGCACCGTGTGCAGCAGACTTGAAATCAGCCTCATAGTTACTTATGGGGGTTTCCAGCCAGACTCCATTCATTAGTCTGTTGTGTCATTCATATTTTTCTTCTCCCACTGCAGCATGCATCATGAAGCCGTGGGTCAGCCTAACTCAGCCACTGACTAACTTCACTGAGAGTTATCTTATGCTGCCCTTCTGTAATGAGCACACAGTGCTTAATTTGAACCAGTGGTTTTCAGTGCTCAGCACTTGCACTTAATCATCAACACCAGCGCTTTTCACCAGCACCAGTTAAGTAAGGACATATTAATTTATGGTAGTCATGGGGAGATTAAGTGATTTTCCCAGAATCACAGGATGTTGAGCCAGGACTCGAACCTAGTTGCCCAGCACCAAAGACTGCAGCTCTGGCGATTATACCACATTCTCTCCCCAATTTCATGTATGGTTCTATTTTAGGTGACGGTAGCAGGAGAAATGGGTTAGTGCAAGCTGCCTCCTGATGAGAGCCAAATTAACCACTGTGAGGACATCCACACACAATTTAGTTCCCTCAGATCATAGCACTACTATGCTGATGTGTGCTTTTTGGAGACCAAAAAAACTATTATTTACCTAGAACTATTTTTTTTTAGATCGAAAAGGGCCTGGCAGCTTCCTCACCAATAACGTTTTGCAAAAATCATGACAGAACACAACAAAAATTGCCAAAGTTGAAATGGTGGTGGCCAACAACCAACCTATTGGGTTTCCCAATGTTTTTTGGTGATGGTCCAAATTTCCTCGGTCTCTGCTTGGCACAACTGATTTCGACAAGTTCAAGAGTGTACATGAATACCAACCTGGTGGCAGAGTCTACCTTTACCAAAATGTACAGTTATATAATGAAACTAATCCATCTAAAATATTGAGATTTTGGGTCTGACTTATACACTTGTAGAGGCTAA
Source organism: Triturus cristatus (assembly GCF_964204655.1). Lineage (NCBI taxonomy): Eukaryota > Metazoa > Chordata > Amphibia > Caudata > Salamandridae > Triturus > Triturus cristatus. The sequence continues at coordinate 1,293,710,834 of NC_140585.1, read as the reverse complement.
ATATTATTACCTCACATTTTGTTAATCTGGTACCCAAAAGGCAAATACATGGCTGGGGCTGATGTGGCTATATCACAAAGTAGTTGTGTTCTAATTATTGGAAATAATGTGGCAAGCGTCCTAGTGATTTGACATTTGTACCTACAAGCAACAGCATTTGTCATGCAAAATAAAATCTGGGCCCACAACCTTGAAACATTTTCCTGAATTTCTGGGCCTAGAACTCAGAAAACTATGTTTCTCATGCACCATTCTTTGCTGTACTCAGATTGCTTATAAGAGTTGGAGAAGCCTACTTAGCACACTGCTGGGACTAGAGGAACATTCTGCCTGCTGCTGGCATCCTGCCTGTCTGATGATGCTGGCATCCTGCCTGTCTGATGCTGGTTCCCAAAGTACCAGTGCACTTGAAGGCCCTGGAGGTCACAGAGACCCGAGATGCAAGAGCGTGCACAGGTTCCTTGTAGCTTAAAACATGTTTGTTTGAAGTCCTGTGCTTGACTTTGACCAGTTTGATTGACAGATCCTTTGTTGCATCTAACCATATATATTCGTTGTGACAAGGAGTGGCTACTAGAAATTCTCTTTTTCCCCCATTGGGCGGATGTTTATGTTGGGAAAGAAAAATGCCTGCCTCACGTAAAAAGATTTCAAAGGCCGGATTAAAAAATATTCATTCTCGGCTGCCCACGCACGTCTTCATGTCTTTTGTGTCATATGTAGGTCCTACAGCCAGGGCTTTAAGTGGGGAAAAAAACTGGGGGTGCTCTAAAAGGGGCGTGGCACATTTCTTAAAGGGGTGTGGCCTATCTGAGTAGGGGCATGGTCTAAATCAAGATAACTAGCATTGTGTGCTTAAGAAAATCATGAAGTCGCATCCAGCAAAGGATAATAAAATAGGCAGAAAGGTATATTTATTAAGTATAAGCCATAAAATAGCAAAACTATTTACATTACTTAGAAATCTAATGCAGGATTTCCCAAAACCCTTGAAGATATTCACTGTGTCTATTTTGCTGGGGTTTCTCACAACAATTGTCTTCAGCAGACCTACCTTTTGCCAGCCATCTCTTTACATACAGTTTTGCATCAAATGTTTCAAATGGAGGACCATTGAGTTTCACCCATAAGCAGGAAGAAATGGTCTCTACAAGAAGAGAGGCCCTTGTTGGACTAGCAATTAAGTTCATTGTGCTGAAACCTCTCTGGCAATCCGCATTACTTGCTGGCAGGGTTTCCATGCAAACTACTAACTTTTTTAATGCTTCAAGGGTTTTCTTTCCACCAAAATCTTTGAAAAGTCTAAAAGCTTGGATAGTATCTCTTGCTGGCAGCTGAAACTCTGAACACAGTTTCTGGATATCTGTTTCACCATAAAGAATGCATTCATCACCAGAAGGCAAGTTGCCTGCATCTAGCACACTGAAGCTGACTATAAGTTCTTTTCAGAATCCGGGGCACATCGTTTATTGATATTTACAGACAGACTTTGGTAAAACTGATTTTGATTAAGGGCAACAGAGTTACTTCTACCATGGAAAAGAGGATCATTTTTTAATTTGCCCTCGTCAACTGCTCTCTGAGCTGCAGAACCAAACTCCCCTGGTGAGTCCTTCATTGCTCTAAATATACGTACTTGACTAACCAAACGTCTGTGGGCATTAACAATTGTAATGTCCCTCCTCTGTAAGGAGAGTGATAAGTCTTTGAGCTCTTGAAGTGCATCACACATTACCCCCAAATCTCTAATAAAAGAATAGGATGTAAGCTTCTTCTAGAGACCTTCATACTTACTCCGGTCTCTTATGGGCCTGGATGGGTCTTTAGAAGCATTCTCAAAATGTTTGCCCAAGGCAGGGAAGCAGTTCCAAACAGCTTTCACAGATCTGTAACTGGATGTCACCCATCTAGTATCAAGCATTTTTCCCTATCTTCTGAAGCTGTACACATAGCTCGCTGGCGGCCAGATTTTGCTCTCTCTGGTTTTTTGGTGACATGCTGTATGTGGCATACAAGGAGTCCATGAAAATCTTGAAGTGATTGACCCCGGCAACCTCATCAACTGTATCTGCCACAGCAAGTTCTAGTCTGTGAGCAAAACAGTGCCATGCAACAAAAATTGAATAGTTTACTCCAGTGATCAACAATGTTTAATTGGAGTGCCATTTGGCAGGTAGATGTTACTCTTCATTTTGTGCTGCTCCTGAAATGATCTCTCATTGTGCAGTGGAACAAGAATAGACTACTGCATGGAATAAAGAATATCCTGAGGCACAGCCATCCTACTGCATCACTGCATCGAATAAATACATTTTATTTTACACACTGTGGATAACCCCTGCTCACCCCCTTGGTTGCTTGGCACGTGCAGACAGGATTATCCCCAAGGCAATGTGTAAAGTATTTGTACCAACACTCACAGTAACATAGCGCAACACCACAAATGGACACTACACCAAGTATTTATAAAAATATAAATTACTTTATATAGATTAGGCAGATCAAAACGCCATAAACAGCACATACACAATCACTCCTGTTTTTGAAAAATGTTCACTTGGGTAATGTTCTCTTAAAAATGCTCACTTGGATAATGTTCTCTTAAAAATGCACACTTGGATAATGTTCCCTTAAACCTGGTGTATAATGAAATTGACTGAGCCCTTCGGCTTGGAGGACTCCTGCTCCTAGCGTGTGGAACGTCATTTCAAAACTAATGTGACTGAGATGTTTTTCAAAAATGCCCCAGCTGCACTCGTGGAGTCAGAGAATCACCCAAAGTAGCTTTTTCCCATATATCACAAGTGTAAAACACCTTCTTATTACACTACAACGGATTAGTTGGGGCAACTCATGTGTAAATAGAGATTGGCCAATGTGTAGGCAATAAGAAATTTTGTATATTTCCCTTCACATAAATGCAATGAAAATGCAATTAACTGTAAGCTGTAAAACAACATCATCATTTGCGTAGATGACAGCTATACTACGAATGTATCTTATTGTTTACTATTAAAATGCAAAAAAAAGTAGCGTTTTCCCAACACAAAAATAGCGCTTTCTCAAATCACAAAAATAGCGCTTTCTCAAATCACCCCCGTGATTGCCATAGTGAAGTCACCAAGCTTTAATCACCCCTGCCGCGGCCTGCCAGTAGCGCGTGTGATCACAATCTTCCCCCCTGTGCAAACTCCGGTCACGTGCTGGAACCGGTTAACTTAGGATGTGAAGGGGGTCTGCGGTCCACGCTGATCTCTGGTGAAGCCGCTTTCGCCGGTGGGACGCGCCTAGGCCTAAGGTTCAGCTCCTTTCCTCGAGGACGAGTGCGAGGGAACCCTGGTTACTAGGGGACGCCTCGCGCCTCTCCAGACTCAATGTAGCTCCGCTTGACGAACCTCCGCATTGCTGGGGGAAACCCTCGTTGCTGTGACTAATCCAAGCACAGCTCGGAAATGACGATCCCGGCCCGACAGTGGTGAATACCGGCAGGGTGTTTTCAGACCGGCGAACCCGGCCTCAGGCACACAACACAGCTCGATGGGCAGCGGTGGAGTTAATGCACACACAGCGCTCGGGGACAGAGCAGGCGCTCCAAAGTTCCTCAGCGGTGCGATAATCCGCACAGAGCGCGAAGGACACGATCCTGGGGCAGATCACGCTTGAGGCAGGGGACACAGCACACAGCAGATAGTCCCTTGGTCCTCTTCCTCAGCAATCACAGCAACTGTAGGTCAGCTCCCAGACCCTCAGCAATGGCAGCACTTTTCCTCAGTCTTCCTGGCTGTTCTTCTTTTGGCAGGGATTCCTACATGATCACGAAGTTTCCTAATCTAATTTTACTGGGGCTCCATTCCTACTTTTATACCCCAAAAGTCTTTGTTCTTCTTGTGTGTGGGGTGCTGGGCCCAGTCTAAACCAGTTCTGGGTGCACTCTGCCAGTGCACCTCTTCTTCATTTGTGATTGTGGGCCTGGGACATCAGATGTACCGCAGGAGGTGGAGCCAGCATTGTGGCAGGCAGGCATAGCCCTATTGAGACCCAGGTGCTACTCGTCTCCACCACTCTACATGTAGATGGGGCTATTCAGCCTAGTACTGACTCACCCAGCCTCCTGGAGCCACCCCCAGCCCCTGTCACTCACAAACCAGACAGTCAATACACAACCAGGCAGAGGCACACAGAAAGGTTGAACAGGAAAATAGCCACTTTCTAAAAGTGCTATTTCCAAAAGTAGAATTTAAAAACCATCTTCACTAAAGGATGTGTTATTAAATTCAGAGTTCAGGGATACCAGATTCCATGTCTATCTTGCCGTTATGGGAATATCTGCAGGTAAACATGTTACCCTACCTTTGACCTTTGAGGCCCGAAAATAGAGCCCCCTAGAGACCCATTTCGAGGCCCCCCCAATGAACTGGGGGGCTCAGACCCCCACAGACCCCCCCCACTTAAAGCCCTGCCTACAGCAATTCCGAGCCTTAACTTGTGTCCTGGCGCACCCTGCACCTAGCAGAGGGTTGCCACTAGTCACTCCATGGGCAGGATTGGTCAGAGCTTAATGTCAGCCCTGCTTTCGCTATGGGAGTGACGTCATAGGAGGGTGGCGAGACAGCAAGAATTTAAGAGAGTTGTGATCCAATGGATCTGCCTCTTAGTTCCTTGACTACGCAGCAGTAAAATCTCCTTGCAGATCGACGTACCCCATTAGAATAGAGCATTCACTCACTTGCAGCGGGAAGGGAGGGGGTAGATTTTGGAGCAGAAGAAAACAGGGCTGGCTACATGTGAAATTGGACTGGTTTGCTGGTTTCATCCCCTCGTCAAGGTGATGATCTCTGGGGGGCACAGGGCTGGCTTAGGAGGGAGAAATGACCTGCTGGTGATCTTGTATCTTTCAGCCCTACCCTGAGTTGCATGAATGGTGGCTTCTCCTGGATGCTGGTCGAGCCACAAGTACCCTGGCAAGGACTATATGTTATGCAGTCAGGGCTGGCTTTAGGGCAGTGTGTCCGGTGCAGCCGCACCGGGCACTGATCTGTTGAGGGAGGCACTGACCTCAGTGGGTGCACTGTGCTTAGCAATCACTTATGATTGTGCAGAGTGGTAGTGAGAAAATCCGAGGAGGAGTTCATTGGGGGGTATGGGGGGCAGTGCCCTAGTGTTGTGTATTTTAAGTAAATCTGTATGTTTTTTCCATTTCTCAGCTAGTCAAAGGTGAAGCTGATAATAATGCTTGTTTATGACATTAAATGCTCAGGTACTTTGGATGTGAATGAACAATTGTTGGCACCAGGTGCCTGCCTCTGCGGGGGATGTAAATAGAAATACGTTTCTGAATCCAATGCATTTGTGAATCTTTTATCACTGAACTGGCAAATCATGGATGGATAAATTGTTCCATATTTTTAATATGTGTGGGGCTTTCCTTGCTTCCTTCCAACTCATATCAAACTTCTTAAGGAGATGAGTTCCATGTTCTATATTTGCATTAGAACCTCAAGTCGATTGTACTTTTTCTCAGCATGAAAGCATGGGGGAAGAGAAATCATTAGCAGATCAATCATTTCTGTTCCAATTGACTATGACTCCCAATGACCAAAGATTACCAGATAAGATTTGTTGAATCATTACAAAGCCAAAAATAGCTGGACATACAGACACCTCAAGGTGAGTGTGTAAAATACATTGGAACTAATACAAAGCCAAATCTATGGATGAAGTTAAGGCGGTGCAACATACACAAGATAATTAGTTTGAGAATCAGGGTACAAAAGATTAAGGAACAGACATCCACTTTTCCTTCATTGAAACTTTGTGGGTATCAAGCATTAATCTATCTCTACACTAACACTAACGTGACATCCCTACATAATATTTCCCAAGGTAAGATCAATTAAGGTGTCAGCATGTGAACTCTTCCTAAGAAGTCTCCCCACCTTGGCTGGGTCAAGCAGTGTAAATCTACTGAGACAGAGCTCGATCTAAGATGCTCTCTCTCTCTCTCTCTCTCGGCAAGGCAGAAGTCCCCTGACATTTCCCTTAGTTGCAATACATCAATAACAGACATAGTATACCAGAGTTCATTGTGGATCAGGCCATCCAGTCGAGCCACCTCATAGGTAATTTTCCAGTAGGCAGCGATGCTCCCAAGCTTGTTGAGATGACCTTGATTCCCAGGCTCCCTTTGATGAGAAAGTACAACAGTTATCTACTATCAGTATCAACGCTCAATGTATCCTCTTCTCCTCATGCCTAACTACTACTAAAGACATTATTCTAACTAACATGGATGATTCTTCCACCTGCAACAGAAACGTGAGAAAGAACAAATTGAACGTGCACATTAAATTCAGCTGTTAAATCTAATGCAAGAGCTTCCAGGGAAAATGCATTTAAGGCCGACAGAATTCGGCCAACATGACAAAAATGTCAGACAGGGAATCTGAAATATAAGCAAGAAATGAATCCACACAAACGGTCCTCAGTCAAGGGTAAGATGAAAGCGTTTATTAGAAACCAACAACAGATTAGCGTGCAGCACGGGGGCACCCAGCAAAGTCACTGAGTGCCCAAAGAGGTGACGTGCCTGACAGTTTTTATAGGTCTAAACCACAGAGGATGCAGCATCATAACATACGTAGCACAAACTAAGCCCTATCCATTTGACCACGTAGCAAAAGCCTAGATTGTTGGATACCATTTAAGGTCCGAAAAGTACTGTTGCAGACTGCGTGACCTAGGTCTGCTTCTGGGAATTTCCACTGTAATGTAAGATATAGGTCTGGTGCTTTTCCAGTTAATAGTTGCAACATAATAGAATGGACCAGACATATTACAAAATGTGCTATGCTGAAATGTCTGTGTCTACATGAGCATCTCTCCCTGTCACGTATTATTCTTGATCGAACCTTATGTTACAAAAGCTGTGTCTCTAAAGCGAATGGTAAAGTACGGGCATTTTGTGCACTGCTTTTCATGTCAACTTAGCAGGGCCTAGAAGCTTACAGCATTTGGTATCATACAAGAAAGATGGCTTCTACATTGCCCCATCTGATACCAAATCACTATCTTCTAACCCCCCACCTCCCTGCCGGCCATTGATGAACAGTATTTCAATTGTTTTTTTGCAAATATTATTATCAGTGCAGTCACTTTTATCCATGGGACTGGTGTCAATATGGCTCCTAACACTGATGGCCATATTCTGTCCGTTCTTTTTGTAGTTGGCATTGTTCCTTTCTTTCACTTGTTTAGTTAATGTCTCTGATAAGACCAGATCAGATCTCTTCTATTGCATAAATCACGCAATCCACAATGTCAAGTCAAATGTCTGCTATTTCTTGTGCTGTTGTTTGATGTCCAAAAAGTGGGGAACGAGATGTCTTGCAAGATCATGTCTCTTAACACACTCAATAGTGGAGTATTTGGCACAGTTAGTTCCAGCACACTATTTAATTTTATTCCAGGACACAATAACCTCATATGAATTATTAGTTGTTACTCTTCTACCCTCACTTGTATAGATCTAAGCCTTCCAGATCTTGTTGCTGGCATTTGTCGTAATTGGGGTCTACTTAGGTAGTTGCATACCCTTAACCAAGTGTTCAATTCTGTTCTTTGATGTTCCAAAGCCTTGTCCTTAATATCTAACTAGCGGGTGATGCACCTCCTAGGGGTCTATTGGTGCAGACACCAGTCAACCATTTAGAAGAAAACGTTGGTGCCTTGATGGTGTACTGTCAGAGGTTACTAGCACATGACAGTTGGCACTCCCTTGGAAAGTAGCTGGTACAGACGTCTTTGGAGTGATGATACCCAGAGGCCTGGGCTTGTTGTGCGCAGTAGGTTACTGCCTCTGGTGTCTTCTGTTTTCTGTTGGAGGCCTAGCCTGCCCCGAGCAGGTGTCTGCCTCTATCTCCTGTTGTTCTTGCCTTGCGTGGTGGATCGAAGGTTGTACCTGCGAGGTGCCTCAGATGTCGCTTGTGGTGCTGGTAGAGCTCATTCTCTGCTGTCTGGTGCGTCTGCTTTCTTGGTGTGGGAGCTGTGGATCCAGGATATCAGCCCTTGGCACTTCACTGCTGTTGCTATGCTGAGGATGATCTGGTGAGGTCCCTTCCACCTTGGCTGGAAGCAGTGCCGTCGGGTGTGGACCTTTACCCAGATCCTATCACCAGGCTGCAGGTCATGTGGCGGTGGAGATGTTGCCTCTGGAAGAGCCTGCAGTACCTGGTGGTGAAGATAACGTAAGGTCTCTGTTAATTTCTTGCAATAACATAAAAGTAGATCATCTGTTACTGATAGTGGGGCCGTGGACCTATGGCCTGCAATGTTCATGGGGCGGCCAAATACTATTTGCTGGGCTGGGCTTTGTTACCCTATCTGCGTGCTCCTCATTGTCAGCAGGGCTAGTGTTAGTGCACCTACCCATGAAAGTTCAGTTGATGCACACATTTTCCCAATTTTATTTTTCAACACCCCGTTCTTCCTTTCCACCGCGCCCGCAGCAGGAGGGTGATAGGCGCAGTGTAACTTCTGTGTGATCCCAAGTCCCTTACATATTCCCCCTATGACGTGGAAAATGAATGCTGGCCCATTGTCGGAGCTCAGAAGGGCTGGTATTCCAAAGCGTAGGATAAGTTCCTGTAGGAGGCATTTGGCAACCGTATGTGCATCACAGTCCTTTGTTGGGAATGCTTCGGTCCACTTACTGAACATGCACACAATTACACATGTTTGTACTTGTGGGCGGGGGGCTAACTGGCAGCCTGTAAGTGCTATTGTCTTTTCTTCCCCATCAATAAATGCGTTGCCCTTTGATACATATTCCATTGATGATGTGTGCGCTGCACATTTTATTATAGCCACTGTGGTTGGTCTTAGTAATGCTTGGAGGAGGCCACTGATCAACTGTGCATGTTATATTTGTTGGCCTGTGGGTGTGAGGAATCCCCTCATGGAGAGAGAGGGAAAGAGACAACATTTTGATAAACACAGAAGGTCACTGTTAATGCCAGACCTAATTAGGGGCTGAGTTATGAAATAAAGTGCACCCACGTACTCTGATTAAGTGCAGATATACATCTGTGGTTATTTCACAAGACTTTACAGAAGCAGGACAAGAAATATTACTCCTAGAAAATATTTGTGAACTGCATTTAAGCATGAGCAAATATGCAGGTGTAGATCTACTCATGCGAAAATCTGAGTGTTTGCAAGCTCACTTTTCCTCCATCCACTTTTAGCCAACCTTGGAAGAAGTATTATGTCTGCCATTTTCAGGAGTAAAAATCCAACCTGTCTCAGCATTCTTACCATTACCTTCATCCCCAGTATGTAGACCTGTGGAACGTGGCAGCATAAGGTAATAGTTAGTATTCAAACCCTACTATGGAAGGAGCCCTGGCATAATCAGAAATGCTATTTTAGAGATCTTATATAATGAAATTGCTGCCATAATTTGTCGCCGCATTGCATGGCATAAAAGGGACAAGTGGTTTTTGTCACAGGACACCTATTCACTAACACCCCTAAAGACTGCACCTGTACATTAAAAGACATAATAAATCTGTACACATTGTATCCTTAAAACATCATAATACGAAGCACAGTTATTCAATGCACACTATCCTTCTGCATTGGCATATACTCATTACTAAAGAACAATAAATAAACATAATATCACTACTCTTTGTCCAATCCTTTGTAGCCCCTGGCGAATGCACTGCTTTCAAAAGCATTTTAGCGCATTCCCCTTACAGTATAAATTGTTATATATCCTGCAACTTTGAAGAACCTAGAAATGAAAAACATTAATATACATACACAATATTTCTTTTAGATGCATACATAATATAGTACTTCTCCTTGCTCCATTCAATTTAGGCAAAACCCTTTAAGAGCGCAATATACCTAGTGCTATTCTATATGTGCTTGTGAGGATGGTGACGTTATATGTTAGGCTGCCGTCTGTGGAGTGAGAAATGGGGAAAACAAGCCAGCTACCTAACATGACCTAATTGTGTTATCCTGGGCATTTCATTTTTATCTTAAACTTACATCTTTTTTAATAATGGGAACCCAGGCCACCCAGATCATTCATCTTTTAGCTCAATAGCTAATATGTTCAAATGCACACTTCGAAAAACCAGCACTTGAAACAGGGACAATACCTATAAATGCACGGAAATAACCTGATAACTGGCAGGAGGGTCCTCTGTTCCCCCTGCTTTTTAATTAAGTAGCCTTTGCGCAATGTAATGGAATCTTTTGTCCTTTAAAATAGCAAATGTCTCCTGTTGTAAATCACTCTGGGAGATGGGGTGGGGGACCTGTGGATAGCATCACTCTGGCCCTCACAATGTCAATTGACAAGACACCAAACAGACACGTACGACACACATCTTTTCTCTGCCGTTCTTGCATCTGAAAATGTTGCACCAAAACTTATTAAAGTGCATATACACAAAATAACATTTGCCCTTCATCAATCTTTAAATGAACCTTAAACAATAATAATTTCTAACAGTTATTCAATCCTATTTTGTTAATATACCTTTAAGAATTGACATTTCCTTCCATTCTCCGCTGCGAAGAATACATTTTTTTTTAACCAGTTCTGTTTATACCCACAGAAAACTGTTGTAGTGTGTGGTGTAGTCTTGGCGCAATGCCCAGAATCTGTGGCCAGCCCACGATCGTTATTTCAAAGCCAGTCCAAAAGAGTTTTCTTTAACCCCTTAATGTATCATATAATCAAAGGCCGTGCTGGCCATTTCTCAGTAACTATTGCTTAATTTTTTTTTTCACTCTTTCTACTCTATAACATTATTAGGTGTTCCCTTCCACCTATTTGTCTCCCTTCCTGTCTCATTAGTTCTATGTACGCTCTTCTTTGTTCTACACGTAATTTCAGAAAGTCGTTGGTAAAGGACATGAGATGCCACTTTATTCTCCTTTTCCCCAGGTGGAGGGGGCACATTTCACAGGGGCATTATCAATGTGGTGCGTTGTGGGCACTTGGAAAGAAATCAGGGAACGTAAATTTTGACAACATTGCAACTATAATATGGCGAGAGAGAGGCTGTTCCCGTATTCTGTGTTTGTCTTAGGGCCATAGCTTTCTGCTTAGAAGCACAGTGGCCCTCAGGACCTTAGCTCATTAAGACGCGGTATTGTATTTTATTTTTCTGTGCATAATTTTAACAGCTTATTTTTCTTTCTGCAGAACTTGAAAGGTGCATAGGCTGCGTCCTGTCCCATAGTTACAAGAGAAGCAGTATTTTGAAACATCCTGTCAAAAGTTCTATTTGGTTAACTTCCCCATTTATGAGTTTGTGCACGAGAAATTTGCAAAAGGTCTGCTCATCATGGGACAGCTCGGTGCGTTGTGCACCTGTGGTAGAGAATACCAGTGCATACATATGTGTTCGGCACGGGCAGTTGTATCCATTCCAAAAACACATTTACTTTGCACTGTAAGGGTAAACACACTTCAGCGCGCCCCCCCACTTCCTCACAGAGGAGAAGCGTTCTTACTCATGTACATCAATCTAACTGAAGGAATGTCTATCAACCCCTTACTGATGATAGAGTGGGCCTGCCCAAAATTTGTTGTGCAAGCTCAGGGTCCAAGAGCTCTGTTGCTAGAGTATTACAAAACAAACCCTATAATTAAATAAAAGCACTTCAAATAAATGCACACAATACAATAACAGATCTTCAAATTAATGCATATAATGCAATACCAACGCCAACACCCTCCTTGTTGTGAGTAGGTGGGCACCTATTCACATCTGGAGACCACCCTTGGTATCCAGCAGGAGGCAGCGCCCCACTGGGTACCCGGGTCCAGCGGCGCTGAGGTGAGGCAACTTGGCCCAGACCTGAGTACAGGGACCTGGAGAACTGGCGCCCTAAGAAACCGTTGCAACCAAAAGAGGGGCAGTCCAGGGACCGCCACTCCCACGATATCGTACCTGTACCAAACAGGATGCGCGCTGTCAGGGGGGCAAAGCCGCCACCCCCGAACCTGGGGAGCCTAACTGCCACAACTCTAAAACGAGGGGCTACCTGCTACCACCCAAACCCTGGGGAGCGAAACCGCTACAACTCTAAAACGAGGAGCTACCTGCTACCACCCAAACTGGAGTACATAACTCCCAAAGGAAACTTACCGGCGTCTGTTGAGTCTGGCAAAGCGTACCGACCTCTGTTCCAGTCAACGGGAAAAATCCGTGAATGTCCTGCCCCCCCCCAACGGCCGGGGACTCTCTGCTAGCAAGACAGGGGGGTGCAGTAGGTCGCCCTCCTCGGCACGCCATCTGCCAGGTGCTGCCTGGCACCAGGGAGTCACTGCGTGCTGGGAACCTGCAGAAGGGCGCTGTCACCGGCCAGGTGGGGAGGGAATCCGGACCAGGAACTGAACGGTAGAGCAAAAATGCACATGTAAAAATTCAGGCAGAGAGCGGCAGCAATGTCAGAGATCAACAGCTACGCACGGAACCAGAGGAGAAAGCCTGTCTGCATCCTCTAACGAGGGGCAGACACAAAACAGGAACTCAGTCCACATCCGAATGATGACAGACCGCAAAGTAAATCACGAGAGCCACAAAAAGAACACAGAAGAAAGTGATAAGTACAGGCGTAGTGAGAGCCATTGAGGTGTCCCACAAGTCGGGGAAGCAGACCTTATATATGTCGCCCGGGCACAAGCATATTACCCTTGACATAGGAGAGAGAGAGAGAGAGAAAGGAAAAGGGAGCAGGAGCCAGAGGCAAAGCGAAGTCAACATATGGGCAGACAGTCCCCCAGCGTTCCAAGGGAGGCGGAGGAGAGAGGAAGGCAAATGGAACTCGTCCTTCATCCACACGTCTCCGAACCCTGATGGAAGCTGGAGTCTAGGCCGCCAGTCCGCGAAATCGTCAGTGGTCTGGAAGCTGCATTCTCCACCAAATGTGGAATCTGAAATATAAGCAAGAAATGAATCCACAAAAACGGTCCTCAGTCAAGGGTAAGATGACAGCGTTTATTAGAAACCAACAACAGATTTGCGTGCAGCACGGGGGCACCCAGCAAAGTCACTGAGTGCCCAAAGAGGTGACGTGCCTGACAGTTTTTATAGGTCTAAACCACAGAGGACGCAGCATCATAACATACGTAGCACAAATTAAGCCCTATCCATTTGACCACGTAGCAAAGGCCTAGATTGTTGGATACCATTTAAGGTCCGAAAAGTACTGTTGCAGACTGCGTGACCTAGGTCTGCTTCTGGGACTTTCCACTGTAATGTGAGATATAGGTCTGGTGCTTTTCCAGTTAATAGTTGCAACATAATAGAATGGACCAGACATATTACAAAATGTGCTATGCTGAAATGTCTGTGTCCACATGAGCATCTCTCCTTGTCACGTATTATTCTTGATCGAACCTTATGTTACAAAAGCTGTGTCTCTAAAGCGAATGGTAAAGTACGGGCATTTTGTGCACTGCTTTTCATGTCAACTTAGCAGGGCCTAGAAGCTTACAGCATTTGGTATCATACAAGAAAGATGGCTTCTACAAGTATCAACGCTCAATGTATCCTCTTCTCCTCATGCCTAACTACTACTAAAGACATTATTCTAACTAACATGGATGATTCTTCCACCTGCAACAGAAACGTGAGAAAGAACAAATCGAACGTGCACATTAAATTCAGCTGTTAAATCTAGTGCAAGAGCTTCCAGGGAAAAGGCATTTAAGGCTGACAGAATTCGGCCATCATGACAAAAATGTCAGACAGGGAATAAAAAATTATATATAAATGCACACTCTTTCCTGAGCACATCTAAAATAACACGTTTCATAAGCACATCCAATATGTGAAGAATTGTCAGCGATATACACGAGTTCTGCACATTAATGATTTCAACTAGTTACATGTAGTTTTAATGTTAGTGTCTTCACGTTACATTGAAATGTCTCTAACGCACATGATTCATATTATTACAGTTCACGTTCTACAGTCTCGTGTTAATACAAGGAAATAATTTGTATGCAGGTGCGGACTACTCATGAATCTGAAGCACCCACACAAATGAAAAATGAACTTAGCACTATATCACTTATATACAACTGCCATTTCGTTCCCTCGTCGAATTTTATGTGGTTAAATAGCTGCATCTTGGTAGAACCATACATTTGGAGTGTTACTCTCACTCTGTTGGGGGAATGTAGAAGAAATGGGGGTGGGTGCTGAACAGAGGTATGGGAGAGCAGTGTTATGTATGTCCTTGCTCAGCTACTTGCACGCTGTGGCACTGTATGGCAAGTCAATTATTAAATCAATCAGGGTTTGAAAAGCGTACCTACTCACCCATGAGGGTCTCAATGTCCAGGGGGGGTGCTGGTGAAATGTCTAAGCACTGGGGTTCCGTCGAAGAGCCAGGTCTTGAAATCCTTACTGAATTGTGTCAGCAACAGGAATTGTCTGAGGTGGAGAGGCAAGGGGTTCCAGGTCTTGGTGGGGAGGTAGGAGAAGGATCTTCCTCCAGTTCCAGTCTTGTGAATCTGAGGGATGGTAGCAAGGGCCAACTGGGTCGAGAGGAGGTGTCTGGTGGGTATATTGAATGAGAGGCGGTGGTCAAAGTATGCTGGTCCTGCATCGTGGAGGGCTTTGTAGGCATGTGTGAGGAGCTTGAAAGTGATACTTTTGTTGACTGGGAGCCAGTGGAGTTGAAGAAGTGTTTAGTGATATGGCTGTGGTGGGAGATGTTGAGGACCAGTCTGGTGGCAGCATTTTGATTTTTCTGTAGTTTCCTGAGGAGTTTCTGGGTGACGCCAGCATAGAGTGGGTTGCTGTAGTCGAGTCTGCTGATGATGAGTGCGGGAATGACTGTTTTTCTGGATAAGTGAGGATCCATTTGAATGTCTTTCGAAGCTGGTTAAGCGTGTGGAAGCAAGATGAGGAGATGGCATTGATCTGACGGTTCATAGTGAGAGAGGAGTCCAGTATTATGCTGGGGTGTCATGCATGGTCAGTGTTGGTGGGCTGGGTTCCCAATACGGAGGGCCACCAGGAGTTATCCCATGTTGAGTGGTTGAGTCCCAGAATGAGGACTTTGGTCCTGTCTGACCTAAGTTTGAGGCAATTATTTTTCATCAAGGTGGCAATGGCCTTTATTCCACTGTGGAAACTGTTTTTGGCGGTTGAGGGTTCGTTGGTGAGGGAGAGTATCAGTTGGGTGTCGTTGGCATACGAGACAATGTTGAGCCTGTACTTCCTGACGATGGACGCAAGAGGGGCCATTTAGACATTGAAAAGGGTGGGGCTCAGGGAGGAGCCCTGGGGTACTAAGCAGCTGATCTCCGTGGGTTTAGAGATGAACGGAGGTAGTCTGACTCGCTGTGTTTTCGACCGGTGAGGAAGGAGTGGGTCCAATCCAGGGCCTTGGCATGGATGCCGGTGTCGTGGAGTCTTGTGATTAGGGTGCAGTGGGAAACGGTGTCGAAGGTGGCAAGAGGTCTAGAAAGATGAGGGCTGTTGTTTTGCCCTTGTCGAGGAGGTAGTGGATGTCGTCGGTGGCAGCGAGAAGTGCGGTCGTTGCTTCTGAAACCAGATTGGGAGATGTCCAGGATGTGGTTTGCTTCAATTAACTCGGAGATTTGGGCATTGATGGCCTTCTTAATGACCTTGGCTGGGAAGGCGAACAGGGAGATGAGCCTGAAGTTCTTGAGGTCTGTTGGGTCAGCGGATGGTTTCTTTAGCAGAGGGTTGATCTTGGCGTGTTTCCAGTTATCGGTGAAGGTGGCAAATCTCAATGGAGCAGTTGATGGTGCGGCAGTGTTACGGGGTGATGGGTGGCTGCTCTTTAGAAGATCTGGTGCAGGAATGGGTCCAAGGGGGCTCCGGAGTGGATGCTCGTCATGGTCTTGAGAGTTTTATCTGAGGTGAGCGAGGTCCAGTTAAGCAGGATCTGTTGGGGTGTGGCGTGGGTGGGTGCAGTGGTGTCGGGCTTGGTGGGAGGGTCTTGTGTGTTGAAGTTGTCATAGATCTGCCTGATCTTGTGGTGGAAGAAGATGTCAAGTTTCTTGCAGAGGTCATAGGAGGGGGGACATCTATGGTCTTGCTGTTGGGCCTGGCAAACTCCTTGACGAAAGCAAAGAGTTCTTCGATGTTGTGTGAGTTAGCTTTTTTTCTGTCCCAGAGGGCTGTTTTCTTTGTGGTTTTGAGGAGGAGGTGGTGTGCAGTGATTGTGATTTTGAATGTTGTGTGGGTTTCTGGGGTTTTGTTGTTCCACCATTTCTTGTGATAATTTTGATTAGCTACATTCCATAGGTCTGATGCCTTAGTGGACTAATGTGCCCACAATAGTGGTCTATGTTCAACCTCATGGCCACAGGTTCAAATCACGGTGGGTCCACTCAGCCTTTCATCCTTCTGAGGTCAATAAACTTAGTACCACTGAGTTGGGTAACAATAAACATGTGTTAATCAGTGCCAAGGGACCTCAGGTGAACATGCACTTTACAAATACACATTATGTTATGAGTATCACTTGCAGTATACATTCAGCTGCTCTTGTTCTTTGGTCTCCAGATTAGGGGCCTGCATCTCTAGTTACAATAGCCAATGCAGCTTTCTTTTTTTCTAGCAGGGTGGAGTGTGCTACATGCCTGCATCAAAAATTGGAGTTGGCCTTTAATGGAAGAAGAACAGACACAAAAAAGTCCTGGCAAGACAACAGATTGCACATGCTGGTGCAATGAGTTGCCTATACGTCTAGATGACTTACAAGCTACTAGCACAAGGGGGACATGTCGGTGTTTATACTATGTGCAGGTGTGAATCCAAAATCAACCAAAGAGAACATTTATGGAAATGTAATTGAATATTTCTTGTTTTGTTCAGGAAGGCTGGGGGACTGGTTCCAGCTTTTCACTGCCAAGTTCCTCTGGTTGTTAAGTGGTGGCCAGAACAGCAAATGTAAGTGAGAAAGTATGTTCATGTATGGTGTAGGCACAAACTGATTTAGCAGGAATTACATGTCTATTCCAGCAGAGCAATTGACACCTTGGTATAGTCGTGGCAGGACCTAGGGCAAAGAACATTTCAGATTGTCACAGTCAAAGAAAGATTATGACAACTTGCGGGCAAGCACAAATTGGGCAGCGCCATACACTGTGTCCTACATGAACCACACTCTCTCTGCATATAATCTCCATCCCCACGCACATGAAACATAGAAGTAATCCAGCACACAATCCAAGACAATTCAGTTTCGGACTGATGGATTATACTGGGTTGTGTGATGGAAATACGCATGCCTCAACAAAGCATACCTTAACCGTCAGCATCTTTACCTTGCATGCCTTTACCAAGCATGCCTTTACCACGCAACTTCATGGTAAAGACATGTTTGATAAATGGGCATGAGTGGTAAAGATCACCCCCCTGCCCCTATGCCCTAAACCCTAAAAACACCATAAACTGAAAATCCCAACATTCTCACTATCCCAGCCCAATTGCTCCCTGGAACTGACAACTGCCCCTATCCTGTCCCCTACCCTGAGCTCTACAACTGAGCCTCCTTAAAACTACTCCAACCCCAGCCCCCTCCCTGAGCCCTAAAATAAGCCCCCACCCCTAAAACATAACCCCACCTACCCCCGCTGCAGCACAACTGCCCCCTCAGCCTTAAAACTTTCCTGTCCCTTGCCCAGAGCCATAAGACTCCCGACCCCCCTAACCCTGGAAACTACCCTGACCCCCACCCCCTATACGCCCCCCAACCCAAATAATCTAAATGAGACTTCTAGCATGCAGACTAACAGAGAGACAGTAAGCAGCTAGTATGAAGATACTTTCTACATTGCAAATATATAGACCTCCCACTCGACCACCACTGATTTGCTTTGGCCAGCACTGGCTCTGTTGGGCTCTCCCTCAATAATATTGAATGCAACAATGTTATTTACAAAAAACGTGTAATTTCTTAAAAAAATATTTTTATTTTATTTCTTTTATATCTTTTTTTCTTTTTTAGTTCTTAAATGACATTTCATAAGACAAACAATTTTCTTTTACTACAACCTTGGTGTGCCAAAACATATTTTTTTCCCAGAAAGGCATAATGACACCTATAAACAATACATCGATCAACATGTAAGAGTAAATACAATAAATACTGACAATATTGACAACACTATGTACAAAAAATCCCCTATGCCAAAGGCACAATCGTACCAACCTCACATGCATTCAAAACATACCACACCAACTCATTCATACATCACACTACATTCAACAGTTTCCAGCTACGAAATGGCTTGCAGAGAAAACACATGGTGATTGAATCTTCTTAAATATCCATGGATATTCAGCCTGCTGGAAACAACCAGCCCAACGCATGTTTCGGTGGTAAGCTGATTAGGACCACCTTCTTCAGGACCGCTTGCTTTTGTAATTTAAGATGCAGCGGAGCTATAATAGGGGATCTAAAATTTAGAGAGGGAAGAACGTGAGTCATAGCGCCCTGAGAAAAACTTACTTAACTACAAAATGTATAATTTGATGCTACTGCTATACAGTGTGTTCATGCTATATCGATGGTGTTAGAGGTCTTTGAGAATGTCAGAATGTGGCATCGCTTCATAGATGACATTTTCTTTGTTTGGCAAGGAAGTGAACTAACTCTCAAAGAATGTATTTCCTGACTCAATTTGAGTGACACAAATGTAAAGTTTACAGGTAACTACAATACACATAGGGTTGATTTCCCAGACATTGTCAATATAGCTAACCAAGGAGCTTTGGAAGTAAGTTTCTATAGGAAACCCACTGTCAAGAACACCATCCTGCAGCATGACAGCTACCATCCTCACTGTCAAAAAGACTCCATTCCATTCGGGGAGTTTCTTAGAGTAAGAAGAAACTGCTCTAACATTGCAGAATATGATAAACATGCAGGACAACTTAAACAAAGATTACTAGACAGGGGTTATCCCAAGCGTCAGAGATTCATTTAAGAGGGCTAGATTTTACAACCGAGATGATCTACTTTTGGGTTCTCAACGAAAGAAAAATGACAAGCTAGTATGTGTCATCAATCATTCCCCTTTGAATTTTTAAATTAAAAGGATACTTGACAAAAATTGGAACATCCAAACACAAGAGATGACCAGGGGGCACTGGACAAACCGATCTTGGCATATAGACGCAACGCAAACCTTAAAGACAAATTGGTTCATTCCAGAGATTTACCAAACAAACCAATGCCAGACAGGTCTATCACAGGCCTTTGTGCAATCCAAAGCAACCATAGATGTGGCACATGTGTGGCCTGTGATGCAGCCATAGTTACTGAGCAGAGGGCCTACAGTGGACGAACTGGAAGATTGTTAGATCACACCAATTGTAAAAGTCAAAATGTGATCTACCTTATCCTGTGTCCCTACGACCTAGGATACGTAGGTGAAACAGGGAGAGAGTTTCGCTTACAACTCTCTGAGCATAAATCTGCGATTAAAACAAAAAGAATGACATCGCCATTAGTGCAACACTACATGGATAAACAACACTCAGAAAAAGACCTGCGTTGGATCATCCTAGAAAAGGTTAAAAGCAAACCAGGCAAAAATGAAACAGAAGTACGCAAAATGAGAGAAACATATTGGACTTTCACTCTTAACACGGTCAGGGAGGGACTGAATGAGGATATTATATGGAAAATCAGCTAAATTAGCAGATATGAATGTTCATCACCAACTCTTACCTATATACCATCAGCTGTAATTCAGGTTCCCCACCATGGACTTCTTTCAGTTTCATGTTGCGGTCGGAACTCAAGGCAGGCTAAAACATGACTACTGATACACACTATACATCAGGATACATATTTATGAGAAGTACATGCACATGAGGTGCGTGTATCATCAAGTTAGAAATGATATAAATAGGACTTCATGCATAAGACAGAATATCACTTCCACATATATTTTTGTCTAAACCTTTTTGTTATTTGACCCTGTCTTGCTCTATTCATAGGAACATTTGAATTATGGCGTAAGTACAAATAGTAACAGGAAACCATGCAAAGATGGCGCCCACCCATGGGGGCAGGCATAGGAAGACGTCTAAAGCTTAATGACGTCATCACGGAAATAAAACGCGTACAATAACGAAGATGCGTAATGGCGCCTAGAGATGTAGGCGAGGCGAGTGTAGAAGGTAGCAGCAAGCCATAGAGCAGAGGTGAGTGATCGACCCGCAATTTCCGTAGCTTATGAGCCCACAAGGGGTTCCTGATTCTTACAAACAATGAGAGGGTAGAGGCAAGTAAAAAGACCTATGTATTCTCCCACCCGTCCTCCGACTCCGATTTTGTTTGCTTCACCACGGGTTTACTTGTATAATTGATCGGTTAAAGCAGACACCCTGCGCTTTATAGCACATAGCCACAGTATATCTATTGGCGATTCTCAGCACATATGTCGACTTAGCGGTGCTAGCTTCTTCTCTAAATGTAGGACTATGGTGACAAGCATAGCACACATACTGTAGATACCAGCAGGCGGGTATCACATAAGAACTTGTCTTAATATTTGGTCTCACGACCCATGACAGAACTTTATTTTGCCAGTTTCATAATATTACTGAAGCGGCAGTAGAGGGTGTACTCATTTTTTCTTCATGAGGATAGTGGGCAAAAGACTTAAAAGGACCGGCCATAACTTTTGGCTTTATGAACCATGACAGAGCCTCCCTATGCAGATCATTTTGCCAATTTCACAAAATAACTGAAGTGGCAGTGGAGGGTGTACTCACTTAGTCTACATGACAATAGCAGGTATGCGATTTAAAATGACTGTGGTTCCATACTAGAATAGCAATCTACGACTTTGATACTTGTGTGAGCACAACCTGCATTTTGCTTTTTCGTAGTACAACCAGCATTTCCTTTTTTCTCCTTTTAGATTAAGCACAAAGGAGATATTATACTGGTTTTACAACTGTGTATATTGCATCCACGTGTCATAATTTTTTGATAATAATTAATAAGAGGACTAACTACTGAATAAATATTAGGTAACATCCTATTCTATATCTAAGTATTGTCTCATCTTAAGAAGAAACAAACATCAGCAATAATGACCCTTTCTTGTTATTTACTATGTTGGCCATAGCGACTATTGCAGGAATGGCATACAAGTCTTAACGCCAGTCTGAATCAGATGAAAAATTAAAAAGAATTTGTCGGCCAAAGAAACGAGATATTAACCA
Organism: Triturus cristatus; assembly: GCF_964204655.1. Lineage (NCBI taxonomy): Eukaryota > Metazoa > Chordata > Amphibia > Caudata > Salamandridae > Triturus > Triturus cristatus. The sequence goes on along the minus strand of NC_140585.1, from coordinate 1,293,689,574 downwards.
AAGGACATTAAAGTGCCCCAAGGTATTACCCTAAATAATTACATGTTTGTCTCTATCCTGGATACCAACAAACAGATTTTACAACTGCTGTTTGTGGTTTATTCTAATACTATAGAGTAACGACAATTGACATCAGCCAGCCTTCGCTAAAAAGGAGCTTGGAGATAAAAGAAAAATATATCTGAGTGCCCACTTGCACTAACGCAAAAAAGTTGGACTTGAATCAAGGGGTTAGTAAAGTACAATCAAAACAAGAAATGTGGGATATAAAGAGTAATACACTTGAGTTTCGGCTGGACTATAAGGTAACAAGGTTTTCTCAACAGGCGAAATCCTCCCTCCGGTTTGCCCAGCACAGAAATGTTAGCCTGTTTTAAAAAAAATTAATTTTCTTCTTCTCTCACTTAAATTAATGACTTGTTCTTTGCACACTTTAAAGCACGGTGAATGGTCTGACCTCTAACACCATCGATATAGCATGAACACACTGTATAGCAGTAGCATCAAATTATAAATTTTGTAGTTAAGTACGTTTTTCTCAGGGCACTATGACTCACGTTCATCCCTCTCTAAATTTTAGATCCCCTATTATACCTCCTCTGCATCTTAAATTACAAAAGGAAGCGGTCCTGAAGAAGGTGGTCCTAATCAGCTTACCACCGAAACGTGCGTTGGCCTGGTTGTTTCCAGCAGGCTGAATATCCATGGATATTTAAGAAGATTCAATCACCATGTGTTTTCTCTGCAAGCCACTTCGTAGCTGGAAACTGTTGAATGTAGTGTGATGTATGAATGAGTTGCTGTGGTATGTTTTGATTGCATGTGAGGTTGGTACGATTGAGCCTTTGGCATAGGGGATTTTTTGTACATAGTGTTGTCAATATTGTCAGTATTTATTGTATTTACTCTTACATGGTGATCGATGTATTGTTTATAGGTGTCTGTTAGATCTGGGGGTCTCTAGTTGGCAGAGGTAAGTACCTTAGACCAAATAGGGACCCTTGCTTCTAGTCAGGGTACAGGGATACACACGGTAGATAACCCCTGCTCACCCTCTAGGTAGCTTGGCTCGAGCAGACAGGCTTATCCCCAAGGCAATGTGTTACGTATTTGCCCTCAACCCCACAATGACCCCCCCCTCGTACACCACAAAGGTAGACCACACAGGTATATATCAAAAATATATCTTTATATAGTGTAGCAGGGGAAAATATGATCACTTACAGGATATGTTGCACACGAACTTAATGGTTGCACTAGGTTACTAGGAAGTTTCTTCTATGTTAAGAACAGTCTCAAGTCTCTACTCGCTATCGTAGGGGGGTATTACAGCAGGACTGTAATATCCAGTCAGCTCGTCTCACCGTGCGCGTTATGCTGCAGCCTCAGCGTGGGCAGACCTTCCTTTGTCAGCCCCGGCCGGTCACGTCCGCCCTTCCGCCCGCTCTCGACAATCCAACGAGCGGCGGGAAGGCAGTGCGGTCCTTCTCTTCTTGGGTTCACAGGCTGGGGGCACGCTGGATACACTCGCTGCTCCTTCAATGAAGACTGGTCACGCAGATGACTCGGGCACCACTCTGCCAGCTTCTTGGGACGTCCTGAGGTCACTGACCAATCCCAGCGCGGCGTTAGTGAGGGGGCTCGATCCTCTCAACCAATGAGAGGGCAGCGGGCTCGATCTTCGCTTCGGGAGCCTCGGCAAGGTATGGCGAGATTGCGGGGCGATGTGCGGCCCTCTGGCAGTGCAAAACCCTCACGGCAACAGGGATTTTAGCAGCTGCAGGCAACTTCCCACTCCAGGCCGGTGCAGCACAATCTTGATAGCTTAGTTCAGTTTCTTGGGAACCTTTTAACCCTGGGTTCCAGGACAGGAGGCCAGCTCTTCTCAGGCCCTTGGAGATTCAGTTTCAGACACAGCACACAGCAAAGTCTTGGTAGTACAAGCAGGCAGGGGCACAGCACACAGCAAGCCCTTCTTCTCTCCTTCAGTTGAACAGCAGAACAGGTCAGCCCTTAGAGCACACAGCAAGGCAATCTTCCTTCAGTTCCTCAGCGGTCCTTCTTCTGGCAGAGGTTCCTCTTGATTGTAGAATCTAAACATCTGTTGTCAGGGGTCCTTTACTTATACCCCTAAAAGTCTTTGAAGTCTTTGTGCAAGTGGGCCCTGAGCCCGGTCTGATCCAGTTCTGGGTGTTGCTGGAGCACTTTGTTTTCCTGTCTTCTTCTCTCCTTTCAGAGTGAGGGGCAGAGTCGTCAGCCGCCCAGCAGGAGGTGGAGCCAGCACTGTGGCAGGCAGGCACATCCCGATTCACTCCCAGGTGCTACCTCCTCCCTCCACTCTACTTGCAAATGTCGCCATTCAGCAAAGGGCTGACTCAGCCAACCTCCTGGGGGATCCCCAGCCCCTGTCACCCTCCAACCAGACAGTCAATCCACAAGCATGCCCAGGCACACAGAAGGGTCAGACAAGAGAACAGCTACTCTCTAAAAAGTACTATTCTCCAACTCAGGATTTAAAAACAACCTCTCCTAAAGGATGTGTTATTAAATGCTGAGCTCAGGGATATCAAACACTCATGTCTTATCTTGTTCCTATGAGAAGATAGGCTGATAGCCATTGGCACCAGCTTCCCCCATGTTAGCCTATGGAGCAAGATAACCTTGCAGCAGTTAACACACAAAATGGCCGCTGTTCACTACCAGAGCATGGTATCTGCACTAGTACATGCTCTACCTTTTACATACACTGCACCCTGCCCAGGGGGGTACCTTGGGCCTTCCATAGGGATGACTGATGTGCACAAAAAGGGAAGGGTTAGGCCTAGTCAGTGGGGACACTGACCAGGGTGACATGGCAGTCCGGGGACTGCAGGCAGGCCTGCGGTGGCAGGCCTGAGACACCATTTTAGGGCTACTCATGTGGGTGGCGCAATCAGCGCTGCAGGCCCACTAGTAGCATCTGTCATCACCAGCCCTGGCACACACAGTGCACTTTACTAGGGACTTCAGGGCGATACAAATATGCCAATCAGGTATATCCAATCAATATGATATTTTACACAGGGAGCACTTACACTCTGGCACTGATTAGCAGTGGCAGAGTGTCCCAAGCATCTAAACCAGCAAAAACGAAATCCAGCACAGCATCAAAAATCAAGGTAGCAGAGGCAAAAGATAGGGGAAAAACCCACGCCAAGGATGTCAGGTCTAACAGTGTCATTATGCCTTTCTGGAGAAAAAAAGATTTGGACACACCTAGGTTGTAGTAAAAGAAAATTGTTTGTCTTATGAAATGTCATTATAAGAACTAAAAAAGAAAAAAAGATATAAAAGAAATAAAATTAAAATTATTTTTTAAGAAATTACATGTTTTTGTAAATAACATTGTTGCATTCAATATTATTGAGGGAGAGCCCAAAAGAGCCAGTGCTGGCCAAAGTAAATCAATGGTGGTCGAGTGGGAGGTCTATATATTTGCAGTGTTTATGTTCCCTTTTCTCCCAGACCACAAAATTCTGATCAAGGGGTACCTCATTTCAGTATTGATACTTTCTACATTTCCATTGACTATTGAATTCATAATCAATAGGCCCGACCAGTGCTGGAAAGTACAAGGATCACGTCAGATCCTGGTTCCTGCAGCTATCTCTGGGCCAGTACTGAGATCTGGTTGACCCATGTAAATATTTTGACTTTGTCCTGGTGTCATTGTCAGTCACAGGACACAATTCAGCAATGCCCGCACATTGTCAGCATTCCACCTGATGCAGCAACCTGCAGGCAGCAACGGGTCTTTCTTAGTTTCACTTTCAGTCAGGTACAAACAAAGGCTTGATGTAATGAGCCTACAGCCCTTCTTTCGTTCAAGGTTCACCCTGGCTAGAAGGCAAGTGAAGCCTAACACCTAGATGCCAACAGGGCCGGACTGGCAATAGCGGGCACTGGGTGTTTCCCCAGTTGGTTGCTAGGGTGGGGGCCGGGTTTGGTCCCTTGGGGGGCCGTTTTTGTTACCAGTGGTCGGCAATCTCGGCCCCCTGTAACAAAATCGGCCAAAACTGGCCCTCGCAAACTGCTTGGCTGCACTCCCCCTCAACCCAGGGGGGGGAGGCTGAGCAGTTTGCCAGGGCGGGTTTCTGTTCCCAGTCCGGCCCTGGATGCCAATGAAATGGAAGGAAGTAAAGGCACACAGCTTATTATTTGCATAAACTGAGTCTCTGGCTCAGCTTTGCAAGGTTTGCTTCTTAACAGGAGTTTTAGAGTCCAATCCTTTCTCTTCCGTTTTCACGCTGACTTCAGCCTCTTGTTTTATGTCACCTTTTCTGCTATACTCCTTTTTTCGGAACCAGGATTGACTCCCTTTCTCTGCTCATTCACTATCAGGGTCCTGAAAAGAACACGGAAACTGGATATCAGAATGCTTATACCATTCTGTTTGTTTAATATTCTCATGGTTCCTTAAAGTATAACCACCTCTACCAGATTCCCCAGATTGGGGAGATCCAGTCTATTTCTGCTCTTTACCCCTCTGCTTCTTCCTGCTTTCAGTTGCAGATTTCTCTTTAATGGAGCCTTCAATGACAGTTTTAGGTTTTAAATGTGGTTCAATGGCTTGTGAACCTAGGGTATCACAGCCCACAGAGGTGTATAAATCTGCAATTATTTTTGGCAGTTCTAATTCATGGTTTGGAAATGGAACTGCTTCCTGTCTCTGGTATATGGCCAAAACCAAAGCTCTCTCTTAATGTTGCTCAGGATGATAGAAGAAACTATTGAAAGTTTCTATTTAATTTTATCCCTAAGTTCAGAGCTGGTGTGGCTCAATGCTCTTTCTGTTTCTGTTTCAGAACCTCAAGGAGAACTGCCAGTAAAGGCATGCCATGCATTCAGTTGTAAAAACATGCAAATATGCATCACTGTGTGTGAAAATCCTCTTTGATGGCCCATTCCTACAGGGAGACACATAGTCATTATTGTAAGTCTGTCTTGGGGTGTTGTAAATGAATAAATTGCTTCTAAATGATTGGTCTTGCAAGCAACCCAGAAGGGAATCTCTACGCTTTGCAGAAGATTTTGCTTATAGCAATAATGGTCTGTGGATTAAATGATTATATTGGTGCTGGAACTGCTGGAACTGCTGGTCCTGTTATGAAAGCAGGTTTAGATCTCATGGTGCATATTATAAACTGTGCAAGCATCCTGTATAGAGGGTGGTTGTGTAATTTAAAAACCCTACCCCCTCAGTGTGTTCCAAGGCATCAGGACGAGGAAGGGGCACGTATCCAGCCAATACTGCCCATGTAGCCCTTTCATTGCTCAGGGGTCTCAGGTGGGCATTCCTGTGCGTGTGTTAAGTGCCCAGCAAACCAATATTGGTGTTCCTTGCAAGTCAAAGGGATTTCCAAATCTTGATAAGGCCTCCAGTGTACAGCCAATCGTGCCGCGTTATAAGCCTGAAACTGCCCAGAGCCGCAATAGCAGCATACTCTACCCACAAGTAAAATGTCTCAAAGACATATGCAATGTGAGCAGCTACACCCTAACCTCTACTTCTATGCGGTACACCAGAAGACCATGTGTTAGAAATAGGGGTCTCTAGTTGGCGGTGGTTTGCACCCTGTCCAAGGACGGACCCTTCCTTCTAGTTAAGGTAAGGGGATTTACACTTCTAAAAAAAACATGCTCACCCCCTTGGTAGCTTGACACGGGCTGCCAGATATACAAGTACCATGCACCTTGAACCCTGGCTTCCACAGGAGCAGAAGAGCAAGTCCCAAATTCCAGCCTCCACTGCCAGTAAATATTGTATCCACTCCCAGTGAAGAGGGGGAAAGGGGAATGGGACAACAAGAGAGACTGCCACTGCTGTGTTTATCTCACTGGGAAACCTGCAAGGATTCTCACGATCACCTGTAAACAAAACCACTGGATTAATACTTCTAACTCTGACGCCCCTCCTTCCTATAAGCCCAAACCTCCTCCCAAGTGAATTCAATTACCTTTATTACAGGCTGGTCTCGCTGCTCTCCTTATCTTTGTTTGAAAGAATGTTTGCCTTATTCTTATTTTAGTTCTTTTCGATCTGTAACTGCTGCTGGCTGTTCTCCTACTTAGGTAGTCATTGGAAGAGAAGGCTTATTTAATCTTAGTGTCTTTATTTATTCTTTCTTACAGATGCTGGAAGCAGTCTACTGATGGTAAGTACAAATATATATATACATATATATATATGTAGAAAACAATGAAGATTTTCTCTGCACCTCCACAGCGATGGCGAACAGAGACGCGAACCCAACGAATGAGGTTAGATGGAGTTTATTCTTATTGTTAACCTCGAACCTGACGCGTTTCGGGCTGCAAAAGCCCTTGCTCACAAGTCAGCTTGAAACACTTTCGTCATTGCTTTTAAATGCTATACAGTGATTGGAGTGTCATAATTATAACTCGCGCGCCCGCAATCCAGTGCTCATGACGTCACATATTACATCACTCATGACAAGGTCAGTGGCATCACTCATGACATCACTGATGACATCATCCTTGTGATAGAGTGGCGGTCGCGCGAGTTATAGTTATCTGAACTAACTATAACGGGGGAATTTCATTGCTTTTTTACGAGTGAAATATCCACCTAACTATAACATGTGTGAAACCTATGGTTTTTTAGGTGAATTTGCAAGGTTTTTTTAAATGCTAATTCCTAACTATAACGTGTGTGAAACCTATGGTATTTTCAAACTTATGCTTGATTTTTATTTCTATTTTTTTAAATGTTTTTTTTCGGGTGCGCGCAGAGTGCGCGCACCTCGCGATGTTTTTTTAAAAAAATTTAAAAAAATGTTTTGCCCTTCGTGGTCCTACTGTGACCCCCTGACAATGGCTAGGGGGTCAAGAACTCCCTACTCTGCCCCTATTCACGTTCTCCACCTTTCCTTTCAAGTGCGACATACAAAATGGCGGCCGACACTTCCTGATTTCGACCGATTCGAATGTTTACTGACATCTAACAACCAATCAGAATTACGCTTGCGCACGTTAGGGTGCACGCACAGGGCTTGCACAGTGCGCACACCCTGCGCGCGTATAGATATTGATATGCTTTTAAATGCTATTTTCTCAGGAAATACTAAACAGATTTACACCAGACCTGCGAAAGGCACTTCCTTGACCTTATGGCTACCTCTCTACCAAATTTCAAGTAATTCTGTTCAGCCGTTCGGGCTGTAGCTGCGACTAAAGGTCCTATGGAAAGATGCATGGGGAAAACGCGTTTTGGGACCCCCCTTTTTCTCTGCCCCGCTTGACAAATCACCCCAAGACTTTCAGGGTAGGAGCTGAGCGGAGCGCCCCATTAGTTTTGAAAATTTCGCGAAGATTCGTCAACCGGCGCCAAAGTTATTCAAAATAGAATTTTGAGATTTCCTATGGTAACACGGTCCTAACTATAACTATCTACTGGCGACCGCCAGTAGATAATATATATATATTACTCACTTATAGAGTCAGTTACGCACCTAGAAAATCACCCATTCACACACTTATACACCCACTCATTCTTCTATAGGCCTTTCACTATAAATAAATAAAACGTATTTAAACTTTTCAGAAAAACACACATTCACTGGATGATGTCATCGGTGATGTCATTTGAGATGTCATGAGTGATGTCACTGACCATGTCATGAGTGATGTAATATGTGACGTCATCAGCAGTGCATTGCGAGGGCGCAAGTTATAGTTAGCTGAACTAGCTATAACAGGGGAATTTCTAGGGTTTTGTATGAGGGAAATGTCCAGCTAACTATAACGCCCCTGAAACATATGCTTTTTTGTGTGAATTTCTAAGGTTTTTTAAATGCCAATTCCTAACTATAACGCCCCTGAAACCTTTAGTTTTTTCAGTGAATTTCAAAGGTTTTTTAAATGCCAGTTCCTAACTATAACGTGCATGAAACCTATGGTTTTTTCAGTGAATTTCAAAGGTTTTTTAAATGCTAATTCCTATCTATAACTTATCTCTAAAGATATCATGTTTAATGATTTTCATTGGACTCCTATATTTTTCAACTTCAGTGTGTCAATTTCATTAATTAAGTTTATTTGAAATTCTATTTTGTATCACCATTTTTAAAATGTATTTATTTAATTAATTCTTTAAAAAAATAAAAAATATTTGTTTTTATTGGGTTTTTCAAACATTTTTTTTATATTTTTAAAAATATTTCTTTAACTATATGTTCAAAACTTTAATTTACATATTTTTTTTCAATGATGTTGGATCCGCGCAGCCTATGCGCACCGTTCTCGATCCCTACGCGGAAGCATCTGCGCACGGTATGCGTTGGGTACGTGTTTAGTGCGCGATCGCAATGCGACAGATACGCGACACCCAGCCTATACGCGACACGTTCGATGTACGTAACGCGACGTTTACGCGCTTCCGCGATGCGTCATCTGTGTCTATGACGTGGTAGGTGCGCGGATCCCGCGAAATATTTAACATTTAAAAAAACATATATATATGTATTTCATATGAATATTAATTGAAGACAAACTCTAAACTAGTCTTAAAACTAATATATTTTTAAATCTAATCCTATAATTTTAACACTGCACTGAGCACACAGGTCACAAGTTCAGCACACAATGTTGCTAAACAAGAGAGCAAGTATGCTTGACTTTTCAACATATCAGCTTATCATATATAATATTCCTTACAATCAGTTGTTGTTAACCAATAAGAATCATGCCTTTAAAAAACAGAAATATACACCCTACCTTTCAGTGGAGAAAGTTGTCATACAACCAATGATTTCTAGTCTTTTTTCAATTTTTTTTTTTCTTGGATCCGCGCACCCAACGTGAGAGAATCCGTGCACCCAACACGATAGGATGCACGCACCGTGCGCGCATTTCGCCGTTTTTTGTTTTTTTTTAAAAGGGGGCCCTAAGCACCTCCAGAGGGTCAGAGTATTTCCACTCTGCCCACTTTATATGTTTTACACACTTATTCCCCTTGCTTCTTCAGCCTCGCTTCTACCGAGGCAGAAAATGGCCACCAACAGTTCCTGTAGACGGACACTCGACAGGCAATTAGCATTCAGCGCGCAATCGGGAGGGTGCGCGCTCGATTCGAGGAGGGTGTGCTTACGGTGCGGGTAGGGTGCGTGGATCCTCCCCGGCCATAGATATATATGTACTTTTAACTCTAATTTTCTCAGGAACTACTGAACGGATTCACACCATTTATGCAAAAGGCACGAGTCTGAACTGAGGACTACCTCTTTGCCAAATTTGGTGTCATTCCGTTCAGCGGTTCGGGCTGTAGCTGCGACAACAGATCCTATGGAAAATTGCATGGGAAAATGCGTTTTGGGACCCCACTTATTTCTCGGCCCCCACTTGACGGATCACCGCAAAACTTTCAGGGTAGGAGCGGAGTGGACCTGGCCAAAGTTTGGAAAATTTCGCGAGGATTCATCAACCGGCGCCAGACTTATTGGGAATAGAATGTTGCGGATTTCCTATGGAAAATAGGTCCTAACTATAACTATCGATAATATTATCTACTGGCGGTCGCCAGTAGATAGTTATAGTTAAGACCGTGTTTCCATAGGAAATCCGCAACATTCTATTTTGAATAACTTTGGCGCCGATTGACGAATCCTCGCGAAATGTTCAAAATATGTGGGGCGCTCCGCTCCGCTCCTACCCTGAAAGTCTCGGGGGGATTCGTCAAGCGGGGGCTGAGAAAAAGGGGGGTCCCAAAACGTATTTTCCCCATGCATTTTTCCATAGGACCTTTAGTCCAAGCTACAGCCCGAACGGCTGAACAGAATTACTTGAAATTTGGCAGAGAGGTAGTCCTCAGGTCAGGGATGTGCCTTTTGCAGGTCTGATGTAAATCTGTTCAGTATTTCCTGAGAAAATAGCATTTAAATCAATATATATATCTATAAGCGCGCTCAGTGCGCGTACGGTAAGCTTACCGTACGCGCACGCTGCCGTGCGCGGGCTTAATTCTGATTGGTGGTTACATGACTGTAAACATTCGAATCGGTCGAAATCAGGAAGTGTCAGCCGCCATTTTGTGTGTCTCACACTGATAAACAAAGGTGGAGAACGTGAAAAGGGGGCAACGAAGAGAGTTGCAGACCCCCTAGCGTTTGTCAGGGGGTCCAAGAAGGTCCCAAAAGTATGAAAAATACATTTAAATTTTTTTTTTTTAATCGCAGGGTGTGCGTACGGTAAGCTTACCGTACGCTTATGGCAGAAAAAAAACAATTAAAAAAAATAGAAGTAAAAATCAAATGTAATGTTTAGATATTAGGGGGCTCTAAAAAGAGCTGTTGTGTTTATGTAGTGTTTTTTGTGGTTATGTATATGTTTATATATATATATATATATATATATATATGCAGCTCGCAGGGTCCCTTGCTCCCATCCGGAGAAAAAGGCAACAGCACTCGCGGTTTCAGTTTTTTATGGCCAGTTTAATTCCTTAGCGCTTCACAGACGCGTTTCGGGGTTTCCCTTCGTCAGTGTGTTAACGATCTACAGAGCGCAGCGCCATTTTTATATACAAGTTTACATATTTCCGAAAGTTGCGAGCAAGGAAGGACTTGCACACCCCTTTTGGTGAAGTGGAGCGATTATATATATATATATATATATATACAACCACAAAGTTACCTCGAGAGAAGCCACACACGCAGGAAGCACCACACCACTCCGCAGGCAGCAATGTGAGCGGCAAGGGAAACGCTCGTTCAAGAGCCATACGCGTTTCGGGCTATTTGAGCCCTTGTTCACTGGCAAATAGAGGCAAACCCCAGGAGATTGAAGAACATCCTTTTATTCAATTTGTAAGAGTCCCGCCCAAATGGGCATTCCTGACGGCATCCTGGATAATGTAGTCCTCAGTTCTGCCATCGAAGGACTTCAAAGCGTTCTTTATCCAAGTGGCTCCTTATGAATGCCTCTAATAAAATGTCAATCCTGGTAAGGTGAAGGGCGTCACCTCCGCCGCCGAACCTTGCTAATATCTCTGCGGGCGAGGTAACCTGCGTCCTAAGGAGTGCTGACAGGTCACAGCACTCAGGGTCCACACAAGGCGTCGGGGCTTCTCGCGGCCAAACTAGCCGCTATGCATACAACCACAAAGTTACCTCGAGAGAAGCCACACACGCAGGAAGCACCACACCACTCCGCAGGCAGCAATGTGAGCGGCAAGGGAAACGCTCGTTCAAGAGCCATACGCGTTTCGGGCTATTTGAGCCCTTGTTCACTGGCAAATAGAGGCAAACCCCAGGAGATTGAAGAACATCCTTTTATTCAATTTGTAAGAGTCCCGCCCAAATGGGCGTTCCTGACGGCATGCTGGATAATGTAGTCCTCAGTTCTGCCATCGAAGGACTTCAAAGCGTTCTTTATCCAAGTGGCTCCTTATGAATGCCTCTAATAAAATGTCAATCCTGGTAAGGTGAAGGGCGTCACCTACGCCGCCGAACCTTGCTAATATCTCTGCGGGCGAGGTAACCTGCGTCCTAAGGAGTGCTGACAGGTCACAGCACTCAGGGTCCACGCAAGGCATCGGGGCTTCTCGCGGCCAGGCTAGCCGCTATGCATACAACCACAAAGTTACCTCAGGAGAAGCCACACACACAGGAAGCACCACACCACTCCGCAGGCAGCAATGTGAGCGGCAAGGGAAACGCTCGTTCAAGACCCATACGCGTTTCGGGCTATTTGAGCCCTTGTTCACTGGCAAATAGAGGCAAACCCCAGGAGATTGAAGAACATCCTTTTATTCAATTTGTAAGAGTCCCGCCCAAATGGGCATTCCTGACGGCATGCTGGATAATGTAGTCCTCAGTTCTGCCATCGAAGGACTTCAAAGCGTTCTTTATCCAAGTGGCTCCTTATGAATGCCTCTACTAAAATGTCAATCCTGGTAAGGTGAAGGGCGTCACCTCCGCCGCCGAACCTTGCTAATATCTCTGCGGGCGAGGTAACCTGCGTCCTAAGGAGTGCTGACAGGTCACAGCACTCAGGGTCCACACAAGGCGTCGGGGCTTCTCGCGGACAGGCTAGCCGCTATGCATACAACCACAAAGTTACCTCGAGAGAAGCCACACACGCAGGAAGGACCCTGAGTGCTGTGACCTGTCAGCACTCCTTAGGACGCAGGTTACCTCGCCCGCAGAGATATTAGCAAGGTTCGGCGGCGGAGGTGACGCCCTTCACCTTACCAGGATTGACATTTTATTAGAGGCATTCATAAGGAGCCACTTGGATAAAGAACGCTTTGAAGTCCTTCGATGGCAGAACTGAGGACTACATTATCCAGCATGCCGTCAGGAACGCCCATTTGGGCGGGACTCTTACAAATTGAATAAAAGGATGTTCTTCAATCTCCTGGGGTTTGCCTCTATTTGCCAGTGAACAAGGGCTCAAATAGCCCGAAACGCGTATGGCTCTTGAACAAGCGTTTCCCTTGCCGCTCACATTGCTGCCTGCGGAGTGGTGTGGTGCTTCCTGCGTGTGTGGCTTCTCTCGAGGTAACTTTGTGGTTGTATGCATAGCGGCTAGCCTGGCCGCGAGAAGCCCCGACGCCTTGTGTGGACCCTGAGTGCTGTGACCTGTCAGCACTCCTTAGGACGCAGGTTACCTCACCCGCAGAGATATTAGCAAGGTTCGGCGGCGGAGGTGACGCCCTTCACCTTACCAGGATTGACATTTTATTAGAGGCATTCATAAGGAGCCACTTGGATAAAGAACGCTTTGAAGTCCTTCGATGGCAGAACTGAGGACTACATTATCCAGCATGCCGTCAGGAACGCCCATTTGGGCGGGACTCTTACAAATTGAATAAAAGGATGTTCTTCAATCTCCTGGGGTTTGCCTCTATATGCCAGTGAACAAGGGCTCAAATAGCCCAAAACGCGTATGGCTCTTGAACGAGCGTTTCCCTTGCGCTCACATTGCTGCCTGCGGAGTGGTGTGGTGCTTCCTGCGTGTGTGGCTTCTCTCGAGGTAACTTTGTGGTTGTATGCAGAGCGGCTAGCCTGGCCGCGAGAAGCCCCGACGCCTTGTGTGGACCCTGAGTGCTGTGACCTGTCAGCACTCCTTAGGACGCAGGTTACCTCGGCCGCAGAGATATTAGCAAGGTTCGGCGGCGGAGGTGACGCCCTTCACCTTACTAGGATTGACATTTTATTAGAGGCATTCATAAGGAGCCACTTGGATAAAGAACGCTTTGAAGTCCTTCGATGGCAGAACTGAGGACTACATTATCCAGCATGCCGTCAGGAACGCCCTTTTGGGCGGGACTCTTACAAATTGAATAAAAGGATGTTCTTCAATCTCCTGGGGTTTGCCTCTATTTGCCAGTGAAAAAGGGCTCAAATAGCCCGAAACGCGTATGGCTCTTGAACGAGCGTTTCCCTTGCCGCTCACATTGCTGCCTGCGGAGTGGTGTGGTGCTTCCTGCGTGTGTGGCTTCTCTCGAGGTAACTTTGTGGTTGTATGCATAGCGGCTAGCCTGGCCGCGAGAAGCCCCGACGCCTTGTGTGGACCCTGAGTGCTGTGACCTGTCAGCACTCCTTAGGACGCAGGTTACCTCGCCCGCAGAGATATTAGCAAGGTTCGGCGGCGGAGGTGACACCCTTCACCTTACCAGGATTGACATTTTATTAGAGGCATTCATAAGGAGCCACTTGGATAAAGAACGCTTTGAAGTCCTTCGATGGCAGAACTGAGGACTACATTATCCAGCATGCCGTCAGGAACGCCCATTTGGGCGGGACTCTTACAAATTGAATAAAAGGATGTTCTTCAATCTCCTGGGGTTTGCCTCTATTTGCCAGTGAACAAGGGCTCAAATAGCCCGAAACGCGTATGGCTCTTGAACGAGCGTTTCCCTTGCCGCTCACATTGCTGCCTGCGGAGTGGTGTGGTGCTTCCTGCGTGTGTGGCTTCTCTCGAGGTAACTTTGTGGTTGTATGCATAGCGGCTAGCCTGGCCGCGAGAAGCCCCGACGCCTTGTGTGGACCCTGAGTGCTGTGACCTGTCAGCACCCCTTAGGACGCAGGTTACCTCGCCCGCAGAGATATTAGCAAGGTTCGGCGGCGGAGGTGACGCCCTTCACCTTACCAGGATTGACATTTTATTAGAGGCATTCATAAGGAGCCACTTGGATAAAGAACGCTTTGAAGTCCTTCGATGGCAGAACTGAGGACTACATTATCCAGCATGCCGTCAGGAACGCCCATTTGGGCGGGACTCTTACAAATTGAATAAAAGGATGTTCTTCAATCTCCTGGGGTTTGCCTCTATTTGCCAGTGAACAAGGGCTCAAATAGCCCGAAACGCGTATGGCTCTTGAACGAGCGTTTCCCTTGTCGCTCACATTGCTGCCTGCGGAGTGGTGTGGTGCTTCCTGCGTGTGTGGCTTCTCTCGAGGTAACTTTGTGGTTGTATGCATAGCGGCTAGCCTGGCCGCGAGAAGCCCCGACGCCTTGTGTGGACCCTGAGTGCTGTGACCTGTCAGCACTCCTTAGGACGCAGGTTACCTCGCCCGCAGAGATATTAGCAAGGTTCGGCGGCGGAGGTGACGCCCTTCACCTTACCAGGATTGACATTTTATTAGAGGCATTCATAAGGAGCCACTTGGATAAAGAACGCTTTGAAGTCCTTCGATGGCAGAACTGAGGACTACATTATCCAGCATGCCGTCAGGAACGCCCATTTGGGCGGGACTCTTACAAATTGAAGAAAAGGATGTTCTTCAATCTCCTGGGGTTTGCCTCTATTTGCCAGTGAACAAGGGCTCAAATAGCCCGAAACGCGTATGGCTCTGGAACGAGCGTTTCCCTTGCCGCTCACATTGCTGCCTGCGGAGTGGTGTGGTGCTTCCTGCATGTGTGGCTTCTCTCGAGGTAACTTTGTGGTTGTATGCATAGCGGCTAGCCTGGCCGCGAGAAGCCCCGACGCCTTGTGTGGACCCTGAGTGCTGTGACCTGTCAGCACTCCTTAGGACGCAGGTTACCTCGCCCGCAGAGATATTAGCAAGGTTCGGCGGCGGAGGTGACGCCCTTCACCTTACCAGGATTGACATTTTATTAGAGGCATTCATAAGGAGCCACTTGGATAAAGAACGCTTTGAAGTCCTTCGATGGCAGAACTGAGGACTACATTATCCAGCATGCCGTCAGGAACGCCCATTTGGGCGGGACTCTTACAAATTGAATAAAAGGATGTTCTTCAATCTCCTGGGGTTTGCCTCTATTTGCCAGTGAACAAGGGCTCAAATAGCCCGAAACGCGTATGGCTCTTGAACGAGCGTTTCCCTTGCCGCTCACATTGCTGCCTGCGGAGTGGTGTGGTGCTTCCTGCGTGTGTGGCTTCTCTCGAGGTAACTTTGTGGTTATATATATATATATACATATATATTCACTGAAAAAAACCATAGGTTTCCTACACGTTATAGTTAGGAATTAGCATTTAAAAAGCAAATTCACTTAAAAGACCATAGGTTTCACACATGTTATAGTTAGGTGGATATTTCACTCGTAAAAAAACAATGAAATTCCCCCGTTATAGTTAGTTCAGATAACTTTAACTCACGCGACCGCCACTCTATCACAAGGATGATGTCATCAGTGATGTCACGAGTGATGTCACTGACCATGTCATGAGTGATGTAATATGTGACGTCATCAGCAGTGCATTGCGGGCGCGCGAGTTATAGTTATCTGAACTAACTATAACGGGGGAATAACTCGCGCGCCCGCAATGCACTGCTGATGACGTCACATATTACATCACTCATGACATGGTCAGTGACATCACTCGTGACATCACTGATGACATCATCCTTGTGATAGAGTGGCGGTCGCGTGAGTTAAAGTTATCTGAACTAACTATAACGGGGGAATTTCATTGGTTTTTTACGAGTGAAATATCCACCTAACTATAACATGTGTGAAACCTATGGTTTTTAAGTGATATATATATATATATGTATATATATATATATATATATATATATATATATATATATATATATATATATATTACCTACTGGCGTTCGCCAGTAGGTAGTTATAGTTAGGACCCTGTTTCCATAGGAAAACCGCAACATTCTATTTTGAATAACTTTGGCGCCGGTTGACGAATCCTCGCGAAATTTTCAAAACTAATGGGGCGCTACGCTCCGCTCCTACCCTGAAAGTCTCGGGGGGATTCGTCAAGCGGGGGCTGAGAAAAAAGGGGGGTCCCAAAACGCGTTTTCCCCATGCATTTTTCCATAGGACCTTTAGACACAGCTACAGCCCGAACGGCTGAACAGAGTTACTTGAAATTTGGCAGAGAGGTAGTCTACAGGTCAAGGAAGTGCCTTTTGTAGGTCTGGTGTAAATCTGTTGAGTAGTTCCTAAGAAAATAGCATTTAAATCAATATATATATCTGTGGCTGCTTACCGTGCGCTTACCGTGCTCTTACGGTAAGCTTACCGTACGCGTACGGTGCCGTGCGCGAGCGCGATTCTGATTGGCTGTTAGATCTTAGTAAACATTTGAATCGGTCGAAACCAGGAAGTGTCGGCCGCCATTTTCTCTCTCGCACTCTGAGGGGGGAGGAAAAACAAAGTTGGATAAAATGAAAAGGGGCAGGCTAGACAGCTCCTAACCACATAGCCATGGTTAGGGTGTCCCAAAAGAACCCCCAAGGCCAAAAATTCAAATTTATTTTTTGTTGAAAAAACGCCGATTGCGCTTACCGTACGCGTACGCTAAAAAATAAAAAAAAATAATAAAATTATCCAAATTTTCTCCACCGTGCGTGCACGGCACTAACTGCGTAAAGTGGGCGCGCGGTGCGCGAAGCGCACCGCGTGCTCACTGTGCGCGCACGGTGCGCGAAGCGCACCGTGCGCGCACGGAACGAACTGCGTGAAGTGGGCGCGCATGCCACGAACGGCATAAAGTAACTTAGCATTTAAAAAACCGTACAAATTCACTGAAAAAAACATAGGTTTCACACACGTTATATTTAGGAATTAGCATTTAAAAAACCTTGCAAATTCACTGAAAAAACCATAGGTTTCACACATGTTATAGTTAGCTGGACATTTCACTCGTAAAAAACCATTGAAATTCCCCCATTATAGTTAGTGCAGGCAACTATAACTCACGCGACCGCAATCCTCAGCTGATGACATATGTGTCTTTATGAAAAAAAAATATTTGTAATATATGTATAGCTAAAATTTAATGGAAGAAGACATGGGCAAATAAGTGTCTAAATACAGTATTAGCATCAGCAGATGATTGCGGTCGCGTGAGTTATAGTTGCCTGCACTAACTATGGGGCATATCAACAACAACCGGCGATAATTATCGCTCAGCGCTATTAGCGTGAGGATAATTATCGCCGGCTAGCGTGAATTTTTATCGCTGAGATAGCGTGCTATTAGCAACGCTTATCTCAATAGCGATAAAAATCCTCACGCTAACAGGCTAACGTGAGATTATCGCTGGAAACCCAGCGATAATCACACGTTACCTTGTTGATAGGGACAGGAAAACTTAGCCATGATATCCTCCTTCCATAGGATATCATGGCTAAGTCTGAAAATTAGCAGACGTAAAAAAGCAGCGTTAACCGCGGTTAGCGCTGCTTTTTTTGTCTCTAACAGGGTTAGCGACATTCTTGATAATAGGAGAAATGTCGCTTAGCGACATTTCTCCTATTATTTTACTCTGGAACGCCCCCTTTGCATCTCATTAGAGATGCAAGGGGAAGCGTAGAGTAAAAGGGTGCTAACATGCGAATTTGCGTGTTAGCACCCTGTTGTTGATAGGGTGCTAGTTTTATCTCTGCTTTTTTGGCTTTTAAAGCCAAAAAAGCAGAGATAAAGTCCTTGTTGATATGCCCCTATAACGGGGGAATTTCAATGGTTTTTTACGAGTGAAATGTCCAGCTAACTATAAGATGTGTGAAACCTATGGTCTTTTCAGTGAATTTGCAAGGTTTTTTAAATGCTAATTCCTAACTATAACGTGTGTGAAACCTATGGTTTTTTCAGTGAAAATATATATATGTAAGAATTGTGTCGCATATAGAGAGTTGACAGTTCAAACTGCGTAGCAATGCTTGCTTCCAAGAAATATTTCTGCCTCAAATATGGTTCCATATTCTCTTCCTCTAAAATAACTTGATATGGTCCAGGGAATTAATATCACTAAAAGGCTGCCTTACTGCGAGAAATAAATAGGCACCTTTTAAGGAAATGCACTCAACTAACTTGGAATCCTAGTATCTTCCTTCTTTGAATATAAACTGAAAACGTCACTGTTAGACCTGGCATCTTTTGGCGTGGTTACCCCTGACTTTTTGCCTCTACCACCTGTATTTTTGATGCTATGCTGGATGTCGTTTTTACTGGTATAGATGCTTTGGGCACTTTGCCACTGCTGATCAGTGTCAAAGTGCCAGTGCTCCCTAGGGAAATTGTGATGTAATTGGCTATACATGTTTGGCATATTTGTTCTACCTGTAAGGCCCTAGTAAAGTGCACTGAGAGTGCCAGGGCTGGTAGTACAAATGCTACTAGTGGGCTGCAGCACTGATTGTGCAACCCACAGGAGTAGAGCTAAAATGATGTCTTAGGCCTGCTTGCAGTGCCTATGTGCAGTCCAGGACTGCCATGTCGACCTGGCCAGTGCACCCACTGACCAGGCCTTATCCTTCCCTTTCTGTACATGTAAGGCATCCCTATGGTGGCCCTTGGTACCCCCCTGGGCTGGGTGCAGTGTATCTGAAAGGTAGGACATGTACTGAGGGGTGTAACATGCCCTGGTAGTGAATTACAGCCATTGTCCTTTTTCACTGCTTGAGTTGCTATCTTGCCAATAGGACAGAATGGGGGAGGCTGTTTACATGCCTATCTTCCCCTAAATGCAAGATAGAAAATCCAAGTTTGGTATCTTTGTGTTCAGAATTTAATTATACATCTTTTTAGAAAGATGGTTTTTAAATTCACTGTTTGAGGATGGCACTTTTTAGAAAGTAGCTATTCTCCTGTTTAACCTTCCTGTGTGCCGGTGTGCAGATGGGCTGACTGGTGTCATGTGATGGGCTAGGTGGCTCCAGGAGTCTGGATGAGTCAGCAGCAGGGTGAATAGAGAGATCTGCTCTAGATGGGTGGGAGGAGTAGCCCTTGGGTTTGAATAGGGCTGCCTCTGCCAACACAATGCCGGCTCCACCCCCTGCTGGCCAGGCTGAGGACTCTGCCTCTGCCAGCACAAAGAAGGCTCCACCTCCTGCTGAGCATCTAATGACCCTGCCCCTCACTCTGAAAGGAACCAGGTGCTCCAGGGCAGAGCACACCCAGGAACCGGTTTGAGCAGGGGAATCCCCTCACTGAAACAAAGAGAGACAAAGACTTGGAGGGGTATAAGAAAAGGACCCCAGACACCTAAACTTTAGATCACTGTGGAACTAAGAAGGAACCTCTGCCAAGGAGAAAGCGGGAAGGAACTGAAGAGGAGAAGACTGCCTGCTTGCTGTTTTGCATTGCTGCCAAGGAGAGGGGAAGGACTCTGCTGTGTCCCCTTCTTTAGATTCTGATCTCCAAGGGCCTGAGGAGAGCTGGCTCCCTGTTAAGAAGTCCCAGGAACAAAAGGACTTCACCACCAGCTCCCCTGGAACTCTGCTGAGGGGGTTCTGACCTGCCTTGGAGTGCTTGCCTAGTCTTGGAGCCTCAGGAGGTCGTTTGGCTGTGTTTGGGAGCTGGAAAGCAGAAAGCGTGAACAAGAGTAACTGGTACCCATCGCATCATCCGGTTGAGAGTAGCAAGATCGAGAGTGCGAGAAGAATTTCATTGCGGCGTCATCGCGGCACCCAGAGTCCCTGCATCGCCGAGTGCATCAAGCATCGTCCCGGTGCGCGAAGATTTCTGACACTGCGAAGGTCATCGCAGAACCAGTTTGCAGGCCGCACCACTGCCGGTGCGTGAAAGTATCCAGTCGCAGAGTTCCATCCCGTGGCGCATCGAGGGTTGCGGCGCCAGAAGTCAACACTGCGACGCGCATTGTGCCGCATCGAAGATCGTCACCATCCTCGGTCATCGCACCGTACCTGTGCGTAAAGCTTCCCCCTAAGAAACCTATGCAACGAAAGCCAAAGTCATCACATCCTCCCCCTACAGATCGGAGCCGGCGCATCCACCTCTGCTGCATGAAGCAGGGCTGCTGCAAAGCCTCCCCAAGGTCTCAGGAGTATCGCATCGCCTTTGCCATCTTCATTGTTATAGCTTTTGGGAACCTTAGCGCAACTACAGGTACTGTTGGGCACGAGAGTGTCGCATTTTGTGCATTGAGAGTCGCATTGTGCAGGACACTGATTTTTACATCCTGGAGTACTTTCTACAAACTCTTGAACTATCTTTAAAGTAACCTTTTTAATTGTATGGTGGTTTTTCTGTAGTATTTGGTCTTGTGAAGTTTTTAGTAAAGATACCTTATTTTTCTAAAACTGTTGTAGAGTAAATCTGTGGTGTTTTCACTGTGTTGCTGTGAGTGTTGGTACAAATACTTTACACATTGCCTTTGATAGCCTAGACTGCTCGGGCCAAGCTACCTAGAGGGTGAGCAGGGGTTATCTTAACAGTGTGTCCCCCTTTCCCTGACTAGAAGCAAAGCTCCCTACTTGGACAGTGTTACCTACCCTGCCAAGTGGAGACCCCCAGATCTAACAGCCACCAAACTGGAAAACTCACCAGGTTCAAGTACTGACATTCTCCTCAAATACCTGGTCCTGAACTAACGTTCTATCCAAAGAACTGCGGTCTACTGCTTGAAGAATGTCAGGCAGAGCAGCGCATGGTAGGTAAGTCACGCCCCTGAAGAAATTCATCTGAGAATCATGAGCGAAAACAAAGCGCTACCTCACTCCAAGAATTGACTCTTGAAGTGCGCTGCGCACGTAGAGCGCGATGAACACTACTCTTCTTTTTTGGACAAAACACTTGAGCGCTCCCTGGCAAAAAAACAGATGGCAGCCGCCATCTTGAAATTCCGCTGTGGACTGCAATGGACCTGCCTGGAACACGTATGAAGGAGCCTCCATGACCCGAGTCTGTGTATCTTGCTGAATGGGTAACTAGACAATATTTTTATCTTTAGACCAGAGAAGGGCTGAAAACGAGCAGATCTAGACCTAAATTGACCAGTCCTGACAAGGGCAGTCAGGCTTATCTCAGAGGCAATGAGCAAAGCAAAAGGACACCACCCCAGTTTTATAAAAATAGCCAATATTTATCTGTAGAAAACAAGATCAACATTGTAAAAATCCAGCATACAGTAATAAAGATATGACTAGTGCAAGTATAGACTTAAAATACAGTTCCTTGAAGTCGATCGCTCCGTCTGCGGCGATCATGGTGTTGTGAACAAACAAATGCAACAGTTCAGACTGACAGCAGTTCAGTGATGGCATCTGGCATCTTCAATGAGACCAGGGCTGCGGTGTGCAGCGGGGCAATCTGACCTGCGGTGTTCGTAGGTCACAGGGCAGGCAGAAGCATCATCATTGTTGAAGTGCTGTCATCGGTAGACACAAGGTTGCGATGCAAAGTGGGCAATGCTTCGTGCAGTGCCCACAGGTCGCGGTGCAAGCAGTGGTGTCAGCTGACGATGCTGGAGTTGATGGTGCCGACATTGGTGGACCAGGGCTGTGGTGTGTGAGGGGGCTATGTTTGTGTGCCTCACAAGCGGTGTCCACAGGCTACGGTGCAGTCAGCAGCGTCGATGGCGGCATACAGCTTCGTCATCAGTGAGACCAGGCGGCAATGTGAAGTGAGGTGCCCACAGGTCAAGGTGCAAGCAGTGACTCAGTAACGGGATCAGGCTGCAACGTCGAGGAGACCAGGGCTGCGGTACAAAGCTGGGCGATGCTCTCTATGGTGCCTTCAGGTCACGGAGCTGACAGGGGTGTTGTTGATGGTGTCATAAAGGGTTTTTTTCTGTTGCAGAACAAAACATACACTTCCCAGTGCTGTTGACAGATTAACTTAAAGCCTTTGATGTTCCTGAGAAATCCAACAGGAGGCAAGCTTTACTTCAAGCCCTTGGAGAAAATCAGGCAATATGATTGTAGAAAGTTCAGTCCAAGACTGAAGCAGCAACTGCAGGACAACCCAACAAAGCAACGACACAGCAAAGGAGCAGTTCTCCTCCTGGCAACTCTTAGGGATCATCTTCTCGGCAGGTCCCTTAGTCCAAAAGAGTTCTAAAGTTCTGGGGTTTTAGGTCTAATACTTATACCCCTTTTTCTCTTTGATGTCTTTCTCCAGAAAGCCTCTCCGGCTCAGCAAAACCAGTTTTGTCCTACTTGGTTCATCCACACTGCAGGAGGTGGAGACAGCATTGTGCAGAGCAGCCACAACCTATTCAGATGAAAGTGACAACTCCTTCCACCACTCTAGCCCAGAATGGCCAATCAGCATGTGCAGGACACACTTGCACTCCCTTTGTTTGAGTGTCTGGAGTGAATGCACAAACAGCCCCTGTCAGTCTGAAACCAGACGGTGAATCCACAAGCAGGCAGAGGCAAAGAGGATGGTTAAGTAAGAAAATGTCCCCTTCTAAAAGTGGCATTTTCAAACACACATATTTAAAAAGCACCCTAACTAAAAGATGTGTTATTAAATTATGATCTCATGGAGCCTAAACTCAATTTCTCTATCTCTTCCCAATTGAAAGTTACACTTGGAAAATGTTGCGAGTTAGCTCCAAGGATCGCCTATAGGAAAGACAGACTTTCAATAGTGAAAAATGAAATGCATAGTATTTCACTATCAGGACATGTAAAACACACCAGCACATGTCCTACCTTTCATATACACTGCACCCTGCCCATGGGGCAACCTTGGCTGTACCTTAGGGGTGGCTTATATTGAATAAAATGGAAAAGTTAGGCCAGGTCGTCATGGCAGTTAAAAACTGCATGTGCAGACACTGCAGTGGCAGGTCTGAGACAACGTTGAAAAGCTACTTGTGTGGGTGGCACAATCAGTGCTGCAGGCCCACTAGTAGCAGTTGATTTACAGCCCTGGGCACATGCAATACACTTTTCTAGGGACTTACCAGTAAAACAAATGTGCCAACAATGGAAAACCAATCAAAACACATTTTACAGTATGAGCACTTGCGCCTTAGCACAGAATAGCAGTGAGAAAGTGCGCAAAGACACTAAACCAGCTAAAAGGAAGTCCATCACACAATTAAAAACAGAAGGTCAGAAAGCAAAAAAGACATGGGAAACAGGCCAAAAGATGCCAGGTCCAACAGCATGGAAAGTAGAATAACTTGCAGCTAGATTTTCTTAGGAGGGGTGAGTGCACCGTATACTTTGTTCATAGCAGAACTCTATAATTATCAGGAGTCAGGGCTTTTGTGTTCCTGGCAAAGGGGAAACATGTGTCCAGCATCAGCAGCAATTCCTTTCGGCTCGCTATCAGCTCTTAATAGAAAGTGTGATGTGGCAGCAGTATCTCTGGCAGGCAAGTTTGTCTTCTGGTCTGGCAGTTTCTTGCTCTTGATAATCTGGGGTGAAGGACCTCTCCTTACAGGTGGTCAAGTGGCAGTCCTTTTATATTGTATCTGATCTGAGATGGAATCTGCAATGTCCCCTCAGAAATGTCTGATTCAACTAATACGCATCAAAATGCTAGCCTAAGAGGCATTCCTTTAAACATATAAGGTAAAAATAAGACAATTCAGACTACACTATTTTGACTATTGTTCTTTGTTTGACCTTGAAATTGAGAGAACAAAGCACAGGTTCCAGACTAATGTCACATTTGTTTTTTTGTTTATGTTTATGTCTAAATGGCTGGACACTTTAGGGGTTCTTGGAAAGATAAGGACAGATGATATCTGCATCAAAGACAGACATGTTGATGAATCTGCAGAAATTACAGAAAATGAAGTCTCAGCTTACTTAAAATCGAGTAGGGTCTTATAACTTTACATCAACCACTTCACAAATACTTTAGAGAAACCGTGCCTTTGACGGGTTTTTTGACCCCTATGTAAGAGATGTGCACACACTGTAAGAATGCAAGATGTATCTGTATTCATCAGTAATCACACTAATAATTAATTAAACGACATTGAAAATTATTAATTTAGTTCTTACATAGCGCTACTCAACCGTGTTTAGGTTTTCCAAGCACTTTACATCACAGACAGAAACACAGCAAATCAAACTAGTGTGTAAGGCCATGTGCAGTAAATGAGGGTTATAAGTTGTACGAATCAGATATTGCCCATACCTTTAGATTTCATATATTAAGAGTGATCTGGAGAAAAACAAAGTCAGGATATAACATTTAATGTAGGGATTGTGTTGTTTGTACTAACAACATCTTATTCATTCTCAGAAGAACCCCTCTTTGCAATCTTAAAATAACAACAGATTGAGAAAAAAAAAACCAATAAGGATCAGAAATTATGTCTTACAGTTTACATGCAGCTCTCTAATGCCGGTAAATATATCAATGTGCGATATTAAGAGGATTGCATGTTATGAACCAGAAGTAACAAAGTGGTCTCAGTGTCAAAACCTGTAGATGACTTGCCCAACATGAATAAATACAAATCTGTGATCTACATGTTACACGATGTGCTTTGCAGCAGGCACATGAACTCTCTATGCTACTTTATGAGTCAAAACTAACCCTGGGCGTAGTTCGCGAAGTAGCACTTCGCGAAGCTACGCAAAGTGCACTTCTCACTACGCGAGCTACGCGTAGCACTTCGCGAACTGCGTAGTACCTTGTTTGCACTGTGCCAGATGTCGTTTTCAATGATTGCGCAGTGCGGACAAGCAACCGGCACTGTGCAATCATTGAAAATGCCATCTTGCACAGTGCGAGCTGTAGTTTTCTGCTGCTCGAGTAGATTTTTACTCGAGCGGCAGCTTTCTCAACGCGAACTGGTAGTTTCTCATCGCGAGCGGTCGCGAGCATACGCGACCACTCGCAATGAGAAACCTGACCTCCTCGCGTTGGGAATCTCGCCGGGAGGTTTATTTTCCATGCTCGCGATCGCCAACTTGAAGTTGCTGATCGCGAACAAGGAAAAAGTCTCGCCGGGATGTCATTTTGCTTGCTCGCGATCGCCAACTTGACGTTGAGAACCGCGAGCAAGCAAAAAATGACCGCAGCACTACGCAACACTACGCTACGCGTGTTCGCACTGTGCTACGTGCAATTCGCGTAGTGCGAAGTAGCGCGAACTTCGCAAACTACGCGAGCGTAGCGTAGTGCTTTGCCCAGGCTTAGTCAAAACTGTGATTGGGCAAACTCATAACTCTCCCAGGGCTGAATTAACCACCATAGTTATCTTGGCACAATTACAATCCCCTCATAATTGCTGGAAACACAAAAATATCTGCAGCTGGTGTATTATCCCTGTAATATATTTTAAAATGCAGCCTCTTTGTGACCAATTAAATAAGCTAAAACAGATGTGATCTCATATTTGTACTTCTAAATTTCTTTGCAGCAGATGTATATTTAATACATATATAAGCTGACTTTCAGACCCTGACTTCAAGCTCCGCCCTTCCTGACACCACCCTTTTTCCTTGACCCCCAATTTACGGGTTCCGGGGTAAAGTTTTCCCATTTCTAACTAACACTATGAACGTGTTTTTCAAGCATTGTGTCCCTGCCGCCTTAGATAGTTCGGAAACCGCGTGTGCCAACATGATGCATTAATTATATATCACTCCTGGCTACAAGAATATGTTTCCTTTGCAGATCGAGGCAATCCTTGTGAAGCCTGTCTCCTAAAAGCACAGAGTGCCTCATGGGCAGGACCTTGCCTTATCTGCTTTATTAAAAGTTAATCAAGAGCCCGGGGATGTGACATCAGCAGCCAGTAATGCCTGCAGCTACTCCTTCCGGGCACGCGCGGCATTGCAGACTGAAGCACGCGCAGCCAGAGCTGATGAATTAAACAGGGCGTTCTAGTTGCCTTCACGGGACAGGCGTGGGAACTGCTCCGCGTTCTGAGCCACTTGTGATTTCCCATTGCTTCTCTCGCTCTGCGCCCCAGACAGGCAGAAGACACACTGCCGGGCATCTCTCCCTTCCCTGGCGAGACAAATTTGTGAATATTCATAATGCCCAATTTGAATGATTCATGAAAACTTGAGTGTTGGTGAGGTGGCATGTCCTCTGTAAATTAGGCCTTGTGGAATTGAGTGCCTTGCCTCTTGTAAAGTTACATTTCAAAATCATTCCTGCTCGAAACACGCCAGAGACGAAACAAAAGGCAATGTGTTTCATTGGCAGGCCTCAAAAACAATGTACAAAAGTGAATTTTATAGTAGCCTGTGCCAGATTTGCCACCAACATACCTTGTGTCCCTTTTCTGCCCATAGGACTCCACTGTTGGATTGGCCATCGGAGCAATCGGCCAAAGCCCCAGGGACGCAGTCATTGACCAATTGCTGGGCTATTTGTCAGAGTGTGCCTTGGCCAATCAACACCACAGAGCCAGCAGCTCACATGGTAGCGGCTCCTTGCCTTGCAAAGAATGGAACGAGCTGTCCAGTGTGGGTTTGATGCACTAGACCCACTGAAGCTGTGTTGAATTTCTGTCCAGAGAGGGATGGCCCCGCACCTACCTCTAAGGCAGTGGCTTAACACAAAATGGTGGCCCCCCAGCAACATATGATGTGGGGACCCTGAGCCTCCTATACATCACAGATATTCATTGACCTTGGGCTGAATCGAGTCTGTTTGAAAGAGTTGGGACACCCATAAAAGGGTTCGGGGAGAACTGACTGCGCCACAGGGGCCTGCCTCAAGGGTCAGCCAATCTTATTGTTACTGCCACCCAGGACATTCATTGGTCTGGACCATCAAATTCTCCAATACTTCCAGGGCAGTAGTATGTAAATATGACTTGGAGACAGTGCTTTCGCCACAGTGACCCTGGAATTACAGCATATAAATAAGCAGATATTGAAAAGAGACAATACGTCGAACCGTTTTCATGCTAACTCACCTCGGACATTAGTTGTTGATTTTTTTTATGGGCCAATGAGTATCCTGGCCGGCCCTGCGAGAGTTCTGGTGGACTGTACAGTCTCTACCCTCACAACTTTGCTAAGAGGAGAACAGAGATATTATATACACACGTGCATTGTCTTAAATATCTTTAAAAAGGCAAACATTCGACATAAAAGTGTATAAAATGAGTATAGGTCAAGAAGGGGTAGTATAGAGGTTCTTCAAATAAATAAGCACTTGCAAGAAGAATATTGTGTCTCTTGAATGCAATATATATTTCATGGGTGCGCCACCAGCAGGCAGAGCATACTAGGTGTCCGGGGCAAGGTGAGGTCTGACCGGGGTGGAGTTTGGGACTCCTATGGTCTGAACAGTTCCAGTAATCCCCAGTTCGAGGTGGTCGAAGCCATAATTTTGCCAGAGAGGCCCTGCCTCTGCAGGGTGGGTGAAAGCCAGCAGGCACAGACTTCTAGCCTCCCCCCGCCCAGCAGGCAGAGACTCCCAGCCTCCCCGGGGCCTCCCCGGGATGTCCCACCTACAAGGGTTTGCCAGGTTTCATGATATCCACCAGTTAGCTTGTCAGCTTCAAAAGCACGTATTTGACTAAAATGCAGCCAATGGAAAGTATGGGCGTGCCAACTTGGTGAATCATGTCACCAGCCAAGCAGGCCTAATTTAAATTGTGCACAGCTCTGCTTATAAGGGGCCCTTGCCCTTCTCCTTATGCTAGTCTTATTCATTTGATGTCTGCGCGAGAAAAGCAAGAGGTGGGTTATTGAGGCGAAAGATGAGGGAGAGCTGTTTCTTTTGGAAAAAAGTGTGCGTGTTGCTGTTCGGGACAGATGTGAAGGGTCTGAACAGTATTTTGCATAAATGTTAAACACAATTAGCATCTTCGAAGGCTGAACTAGCATCTTATATTCTTTGAAATGCTTTGGACTGGAGGCGTGACTTGGAGGGTGTCAGCTGAAAGGCAAAACACATTTCTGTGACAAATGAATGTAAAATACTGATTCTCGCCAGGAGTGTACACTAATTTTTCATACAAATATGGCATCTTTT
This sequence comes from Triturus cristatus, assembly GCF_964204655.1. Lineage (NCBI taxonomy): Eukaryota > Metazoa > Chordata > Amphibia > Caudata > Salamandridae > Triturus > Triturus cristatus. Next base: position 1,293,661,423 of record NC_140585.1, on the reverse strand, counting down.
CTGCTGTGGTTCTCTAACTATGCCATCACCCTAAACCATTTCAGTGGCAAGTGCACATCGCACAAGCATTTTAATGCCCAGAAGAGGTCTCCTCATTTAAACTTTTAAAAGTTAAGGACTGTGCAGCAAGCAGTGGCAAAGGCAAAGAACTGTGGGGTAAGGTTATCTGGATAAATGGACAAGTGAGTTGTTGGTTGGGTGTTTGCAGCAGGGTCATGAGAGTAGTGGCTCTCTCTTGTCTTCTGAAATGTTTTTCATTATAACAAGCAAAGTTTTCTATTTAACAATTGTCAGATGTTTATTGGATATTTGCTAATAGCCTTTATTTAGTGTACCATATACAGATTACATTAAATAAAAATGTCATGTTGCTTTTGCTCGGTTTAGCTACACTCTCTTTACAATAACTTTATTATTAATTAGGCATGTAAAATACAGAGACATGCAACACTTGCCCAGGTATCGTTTTGAAAATACCCTGCAAATTCCCAGCATTCAGCATAAATATGAGTCCACCTACCTTTAACTGCCCCACACGTTTCGAACAATTCTACCCACCAGCATAATGAGCTCTTTTATCCCTGTAGAAGGTGGACCAATAGTGTTCCTGGCACTACTAATGTACAGTCACTCTTGCATACAGGGAATTCCCTTACTATATCCCGACCAAACCCCAAAAGCAGGCAGGAAGTATGCAGTATTCTCAATGTGGTATCATGGAATGTGGCCCGGGTAACACCGAAATTGACTCTCCCACACTGGATACAGTTTATCGAATCTTTCGACATATGCATACTACAAGAGACATGGTGTACCAGACCTGCCTGTGTCCCTGGTTATGTAACATTCTATCGCCCAGGAACCTCAAACAAACTGGGAAATCCTGTAGGGGGGTTGATAATTTGGATCAAGTTTGCACTTCAATGTACGGCTTGTGAGCTGCGGTCGGATAGTCTGAACATTCTAGCTGTGCAACTCAAAGGCCCGAATGGTGCCTTACTTGGCATTTACAATGTCTATGCTAGAGGAACTAAGGCGGGAAAGAGGTAAGCCACGTTAGAAGAGTTTGAGGTTCTTCTGGACAAGAGGGCCACTACACCTCCACTGATTTTGGCTGGCGACTTTAATGTCTCTTTCGAACCCCTGGAGAGCAAGGACATCCGCGAGTCCAGAGAGGAGGACAAAATGTGGTATGTCCCCCACCTTGATCTCCCCCCCCATAAAAAATGGTCCAATGTTGCACTCAAACTAGGGCCAGATGTATGATGCACAACATAGCGCCTCGCATATTGCGATTTGTTTGCGACTCGCAATTTATGAGGCGCTATTTTGGATGTACAACAGTGTGTATCACACAGTTAGCGATTCCCAATGGGGTCACAAATTGAGAGGATCATGAATATTTATGAGCCTCTCGCAATCCGCGACCCCATTGGGAATGACAGGCCCTCCCAGGTATGGTGGCCTGCTGGGCTCAGCAGACCCCCATGTCTGGGACTACTTTTATATAAAGCAGAATTTTTTTTTTAATGCAGCTTGTTTTCCATAAAAGAAAACAGGATGCATTTAAAAAAGAAGAAAATGAAACGTCGTTGTTTCATTTTTTAAGGGCAGGTAGTGGTCCCTGAGACCACTGCCCGCCCTTAAAAAATATTTTCCCCTGCATTTGAAAAGGGGACCCCTTTCCTTTTGCCAGTGCATTACCACCCTCTTTAAGAGGGTGGTAATTTGCGAGTGTTTTGCAATTGCGGTCGCAAAACATTCATACATGGGCTTGCGCTCGCTATTAGGAAGGGAATGCCCTTTCCTAATTGCGAGTCTCAAAACCTATTTAGTGAGTCGCAAATAAATTGCGGCTCGCTAAATAGGCTTTGTACATGGCCCATGCTGTTTTTGCATGAGCAAACGGGTTCACAAACCCGCTTGCGCGTGCAAAAACAGTCGTACATGTGGCTCTAAATGCGCTCTCCCTGGAGTTTGGGCTAAGTGCAGTAATTTCAGGAACCATGGTGTCTTACACCTTTTATAGAAATGGGCACACAACTTTCTGTGTCGAAGCCACCAGGATTACAACGGCTAGGCCCTCAGGGGGGCTAGATATCTGAATCAATACCACAACTCAGAGCAGAATCAGTATCCTGCCTTGTGGTTCTAAAGATATTCTAGCACTTAGGCTGCTATTTCCGTCTGGCCTATCTTTAAAAATATACAATGTATGCAACAGAGTAGAGGGCAGAATTGAAGAAACAACCACCATTAACCAACTGGAGTAATTGCTATTGAAACACAGTAGGAAAGATCTTACCTTGGTGGCAGGGGACCTTAATTCAACTTTTGAACCGATGGCCCCTGCCCCACATGATCTAACGTGTGAGGGATACAACCATTAGGGTATACCGCATTTATAAATACCAAAAGTAAGTTTGTCTCCAAAAGCAGGCCAGTTGCTGGCACTAACACTTAATTTTGATCTTAGAGCAACAAATGGTAGATGTCATTCGGACCGTCAAGGTAAAATCAATTTTAATATACTGGGCCATTGCAGTAGAATCGATTATTTCCTGGTACATGTCGAGCTTTGGCCTGCTATCAAAGATATGGAAGTGTTGGATCGAGTAGATAGCGACCACAATGCCCGTAGCTTGAAATATGCATCAAAACAACATGGGGGTAGGGGTAACTGCGAGATAGGAGAACTCCAGCCCACCAATAACCTTAGATCTATAAGGTGGAATTGGCTAGCTAAAAAACCCTCGGCTCTCGATATTATCAAGAGAATTGTTATTGCAGACTATGAATATTTTTGTCCAAACTCCCCAGCAAACTGAGAAATGCTGTGATGGCAAAAAGCCACGACAATCTAAGGGGGAAAATAAGGGATGTGTTGGGAAAGCCTAGAAGAAAAGAGAAAACGTGTTCAAAGCTCAAGTCCTGGTATAATGGTGCTTGTAGAGTGGCTAAAGGTGAGCTCCTTGCCTTCATTAAAACTAGATCCCAAGTAGAGATTGCCAAATCTAGGGCACTCCATAGGAAAGTGCTTATAAATGCAAAGAGGGAGTGGGAAAATTCGCTATGGCTGACTCTGCATGAGGCTCTGCAATTAAAAACACAAAGGCCTTCTGGAGAGCAGCGGCTGCGACCTCAATTGGAAATAAGCTTACACTTGATTTCTGTACCAGATGAGTGGGTTACACACTTTAGTCAACTGTATTCAAGCAAGCTCAGGATAGCGAATGTTAGTGGTGTCTCACAAGACAGTGATGTCTCCTCTGAGTTGAATAATTTGCAATTTATGCTAAGTGCGACCCCAAAGGCAATCAACTCCTGTGTTCCAGATCGTGCTCCAGGGCCTGATAGGATACCTAATAACTTATACAGAGAAAACCCAGAAATTTGGGGTCCATATGTCAATTTGCTTTCTAACAGCATCCTATAAGGTATGGATATCCCCCATTCTTGGAAGTTAGCTGAAATAGTTACCGTCTTTAAGAAGGGCGATCGTGCACTACCAGCGAACTACAGGCCCACAAGTATCATAGACTCCCTTCAGAAATGTGTCTGTAAGCAGGTGCTTGACCATCTTCAGGACTGGATTTGTGAGGGGAATATCATCTCTGAGGCAGTTTTTAGATCAAATGTGAGTACTATAGACCAGTTTTTGCACCACTTGTACTTACTGGAGGATTGTGACCATCAACAGGGGCAACTTATAGGTTGCCTTTGTTGATCTTCGTGCAGCCTTTGACATGGTCCCTAGAGAAAAAATATAGGGAGTCCTAGAAGGAATGGGAGCTCCGGCTTCCCTTCTGAACATCTTAAAAAGGCTGCATGTTCACACCTTGGCCCAAGTGAGGTGGGGAGGAAGGGGCGTTAACGGAAGCAATTTGTATTGACAAAGGGGTAAGACAGTGGTGCATATTATCACCCATGCTGTCTTTGAGCAGGGATGTGTGTAACGCTCCAAAGATAGGGGGGCAGATGGCCCCTGCACTCCTCTTTGCGGATGACACGCTGCTTATCTCTAAGTCGCCCCAGGGCTTCCAGCAATTGCTGAATAATTTTCAGGCATTCTGTCTGGAGCGGGGTTTGGAGCTTAACAGCTCCAAAAATAAATGTATGATCTTCTCCTCCAGATTACCAACCCAGTGCAAGAAGCAGTTGCATGTGGGTGACATCCCTTTGGAAGCCGTGGCTGAGTTCGACTATCTTGGCATGAAACTTACAAAGAATTTAAGTTGGGCTCCACAGGTAGAAATGGCACAGCTACCCCTGGTACAACAGACAATAAATATAGTAAAAATTCAAAGGAAAACAATATCCAGAAGGGTAGCGCCAGCATCAGAGATTTATAATGTCGAGGCTCTAGGAGCAGTTTTATACAATGCAGAGCTATGGAGCTGCTCAAGACTTACTAACTAGTCAGTAATCAAACCCAATTTTTTTAGATCCCTGTTAAGGCTTCAGCTGACTCCACTCTATTTAGATTTGGCCCAGAAAAAAATTACTCACAAAATTGAGCTCAGAGTGCTTATTTTTTGGCATCGACTATGGTCCACCTCAGCACTTGAGTATTTTAGGATGGGCTTTGTGATTTAATGACATCAACATGTGGAAGAAAGATCCAGTGGCTCCCTACTCTGAAGAACCTGTTACAGAGGTTAAGCCTTGATATATATTGGAACCGACCAGAAACCCTCTGTCAGATCCACAAAACTAGTCTCAAAGCTTCTTACTGGGGTAGTGTTGAGACTGACAACTCACAAAATTGTAAAGGATCACTTTCTGCTGTTTTTATCAATGTTAATCAAACCTGTTATTTGAGACCACCATACATGACATTGTCCATTCATTAGCAAGGAAACTATACTTACAGTTCAGGTATGGGTGCCTACATCTTTAAACTTTTAAAAGAAAATGGTGTAAAGAAGTGGACATGGTGGATGAAAATTGTACTTGTATCCAAGGTGAACTGGAGTCACTGGAGCATGTTCTTCTTTTTTGTCCCCTGGATAGTCAGTCTCAAGCTAAATGGCTAGTTCCTCTTTGCAGAAACCTGGGAGTAAGAAAGTACCAGGAGGCGTACAGAGTACTGCAGACAGATACATCTCATATTGTTGTGTTTTGAAGGGCGATGTTTCTAATGGCAATGTGGATTCGGCGTGCCAAGTGGTCTCTTGATAGTCTATAGGCTACCATTTACTAAAGGGTCCCTCTATATTGTATTGTGCCACTTCAATGACTTCCTGCAGACCTACGTCTTTTAATAATTATAAAAGCTATTTATAGTATTTTATTTTCTGTTATTAAAAAGAAAAACATTTTTATGGTGCATTTCTGTCGTCTTTTTTCAAATTAAATTCTCTACTTTTTATTGTGTTGTTACTGAAATGGATTGACAATTGAGTATTTTATAAAGTTTTACGTTCTTACTTGTGTTTGTAAGTGCTTTGTTTTGTGTTGTACTTTTTTGATCTATAGTGATCGAAATACAGTTTTACTGAACTGAACTGAACTTGACATTTACAGTGTCTATGCTGGAGGAACTAAGGCAGGAAAGAGGTTCACCACGTTAGAGGAGTTAGACGCTCTTCTGGACAAGAGGGCCACTCCACCTCCACTGATTGTGGCTGGCGACTTTAACGTCACTTTCGAACCCCTGGAGAGTGAGGACATCTGTCAGTCCAGTGAGGAGGACAAAATGTGGCATGCCACCTTGTGTTTCCCCCATAAAAATGGATCCATGTGGCACTCCAAATAAATGCCCTCTCCCTGGAGTTTGGGCTAAGGGCAGTAAATGTTTGCATCGCTTCGGATAAAAGGGAAGCTAATACATTTACAGGACTAGCAATCTAAGCCGTATTGATTACATTTTGGTGGACCTCAGGCTATGGCCCGAGTGTGTGACATGAGTGTGGGTTCAACTCTGGACAGCTACCATAATCCCTTACAACTCTTGTTGAGGTCACTTTGGGTGGGTTTGCCTAGTTCTCCAAACCAGGTCATATCTTCAAAGGCGATACTCCCCTCTAATGACAATGATCACCTCAAGTGGCCCCAGGTGGCTATGGACACAAGCAAGCTGGAATCCATTAAGCAGAACTTGTTGACAAGCATTGCTGTGCTTCATAGTTTGATTGACCAACCGGGAGGGCTGGGAAAGATTATTGATTGTCACACTCATCTCTTTGAGCAGTTAGCCATGCTCTTCCATGAACCAGCATGCCCAAGTAAATTGGTCCTGAACTGAAGACCCCAGCTGGGCTGGTTCAACAAGGAATGTAGAGCCATTAGACGACAAGTAGCCTAGGCAATCAGAGAGAACAATCTGACTCTAGTGAGGGACTTGAGGAGAGGATACAAGTTAGCATAAAAGAGGACCCTATAGGAGATGGGACGAGGGTATTTGGGCTCTGATTAGGGAGTAATGCGATAGTAAGGATTCACAAAAGTTCTGGCTCCTTGTGGCTAGGGGGGCTGTTATCAGACCTTCGCCCCCTACCAACAACACTACCATCACGTGGCACGATCACTTCACGCTGCTATATTCTGGGCCCAATCTATCTGAAGTAGTGGAAGCCTCCTACGGCCATGCCCGTGGTCCAGCAATAGATGTTTTCTCTCATAGCTAATTCATGACTTGTATTAATTACATCACCAAGGCTAAAGCTGCGGCCTGGATGGCATCCCAGGTGACGTGTTCAAATATGATAGTAAGAACAGGGCAAATGATATCTTGGCCTTGGCCAATGCCATAGCTGTGGGGGCCCATATACCCATCTCTTGGAAGGGAGCAGAAATGATCCCAGTGTATAAGAAAGGCGATAGATCCCTACCTGGCAATTATAGGCCAATCAGTTTGATTGACTGTATAAAAAAGTCTTCACCCAGGCACTCCTCCTCAAGGTCCAGGATTGGATGAGTGAATATAACATTCTCTCCCCGTTACAGGCTGACTTTAGGCAGAGGACAAGCACCATTGCCCAGGTGTTTTGTTTCCTGCTTCTTACCTGGAAGACTTGTTCGTGGGTCGCGGGAGTCTCTATGTAGCCTTCATCGATCACAAGACGGCCTTCCATCAGGGCCCTAAAAATAAACAATGGCAAGTTTTAAATGATATGGGCCTCCCTAAGGAGATTTTATCACTTATCATTCGACTTCACGAGGAAAAATTTTTCTAGGGTGCGCTGGGGTTGCCAAGGCCAGCTCACTGAGCCCTTGTTGTGCATCGGCGGTGGTGGTTTTGCCCGCAACCCAGGAGACAGACGGACTCCAGTGCCCAGACTGCTTTGCGGCAGGAGCCGCGTCACTGTCACCGCGCCAAGCAGTGCTTAAAACTGGGGCTGGGCTCCCGCAGCGTGGGAGCCCTTATAGTGCATCGGCGCTGGTGGTTTTGCCCGCAACATAGGAGATAGACGGACTCCAGCGCCCAGACTCCTTTGTGGCAGGAGCCGCGTCACTGTGACCGCGCCAATTCTGGAATTGTATTCTGAGCTCCTGCCTGGATCTGTCTTCGGTAACCTGGGAGTCTTAAACTGCTAAAGTAAGTGGAGTATTGCTTTAGCATCTACCATGAAATGAAATGAAATGAAATGAAATGAAAATAAATTTATTGAGCGCGATTGCTGCCCGGGGGCGTCCAAGCGCTAAGTTGTACTGAGGCGGAGTGACCAGGAGCGGAAGGATTAAGACACGAAGGATTTAGCAAACAGTAGTGTCTTCAGGTATTTCCGGAATGAAAGCAGATTTGGATTAGATCGGAGTGAGAGGGGAAGGGCGTTCCAAAGTTTGGCAGTGTTTAGAGAGAACAGCCTGCCACCCGACCTGGCTCTCTTCACTCTGGGAACAACAGCCAGGAAGGCTTCCATCGACCTAAGATTCCTGTTTGGATGATAGGGGATGACCAGGTCGTTGTTAATGGGTGGGCCTGTTTTCCAAAAGGCGTGATGTGCCATGCATAACGCCTTGAATGCTACTCTATGCCTCACTGGCAGCCAGTGGAGACTCTTCAGGGCCGGTCTGGCTGACTGGGATCGTGGAATCTGTAGCAGGGTGCGTGCTGCACAGTTTTGCACGATCTGTAATTTCCGGAGGGTCATTTCGGGAGCCCCCACATACAGGGCATTGTTCGAGTCCAGACGAGACTGAATGAGGCCCTGTACCGCCACCTTTCTAGCTTCTAGCGGTAGAAGTGGAAGGATCTTTCTAAGAATTCTTAGAAGGCCAAAGCATGTGGCGGACAGCTTCATGGCCTGGTTGGTAAATGAGAGTTTGTTATCCAGCCACACTCCTAGGCTTTTAACACTTTCCTTGGGGGTGGGAGGGGGACCCAGAGTACAGGGCCATAGAGAGGTGAAAGGTACTGGGGAGGTTGGGCCTAGGAGCATTAGCTCCGTCTTGTCCCCATCCTTCATATTACAAACAGGGGTAAGGAGGTAGGACTGATCCTCGTTGTGGTTTGGCCCTGTTCATAATCGTGACTGCAACTATTGAAGTGATCTCTTGCCCGGAGAGATAGGAGGGCCTGTTTGTTTTGCCCACTTATTAGTTACCATTTTCTGTTGGCATAGCTCATCTTGTTTATTTACCCTTTAGTCTTCGAGTCTTGATCTCTCAGTCATGGTTAGACGTAAAGTTGTACCGGCTACTGTTTTGGTGAAGGGAAGGACTGTCTCCACTGAGTCAGTAACTACTATGGACTCGTTTTTGCAGCGGGCTGCGGCAGTGATAGATAAGGAGATTGAGTTGGTCAACAGGCGCCTTTCTAGGTCCCCAATCAGTACGGTGCAACGTCCTCGCATAGATATTCCTGCACCCCGGATAGAGGGCGATGATGAACCCTCAAGCATAGCCAACAGCTAGGGGAACATTGAGATCTCTCAGGTTGGCGAGGGGGCAACTAATGTGTTAACAGCCTCCACTGAGCAAGCACCAATGCCTCTTCTGCCTATTATTACTATATGTAACAAAGGGGTTAGTGAGTCTATACTCCCTCCAGAAATTGGTGCTATGGCGACCGGCAAGTAGTTGGTCTTAATCCCAGCTTCTAGCAGTGAAGATGCTATCCTGGTAGATATGGGGGAACTCACAGGCAGGTGGTGGTTTTGAACGTAAATGTCAACTGATCGGGGGTAAAGCGAAGAAATCAAAACTTAACTTGGTCCCTAAAACCCCGGTGCCCGCCATGATACCCTCTACAGCTACTTCTACTCTGGATCTTCCCGGGGCGTTGGATGCCTTCCAGGCAGTGATGACCAGCTTACTGGATTTAAAACGGAGCCCCATTGTGGAGAGGCTGACTCGGATTGAACAAATCTTAGTAACCCGGAACACTAATGACTTACCTCCCTTGGCAGAAGGGTTAAAGACTAATCAGAGCCAGAAAACTGCAAGAGTCCCCGGAGCACGGACAAACCTGACAAACACTATTGTAGATCATGAACATAATCAATTTCAGATGCAGTCGGTAGTACGGGGGGATTGGAGTTAGGAATAAGGGCACTAGCAACCAAAGGGATACAGGCTAATGATACGGGTGATTGCTCAAGGTCCCAGATGTTGAGCAGTGATGTGGCCCAGGCATCGAGACTCCCAGTTATTGACCTTCCACCCAAATCTACCCGGTACGTAGTTGTTCTGGGGAATGTTCCATCTCTCCCCCGTGAGTGAAATGAGGATTATACCTAGTTAAAAAATAAAGTATTGCATTGGCTATCTACTAATACTGCTTTGGGTGCACGGGTGGCTAAAAATATCATCATGGTGCGCAGAGTTAGCTGGATTGGCTGCTCGGATAATTTGGGTATTGGCGATTGTGTTATTATTAATTTTGATGGTCCAAATCTTGCTGGTAGGGATAGATATCTTGCCTTTCCAAAGGCTGGATCGGTTATAAGGGCTCTACCACTGGGCTTCTTTTATAAACCTGATTCACCCATGGATATCCCTCGAAACTGTTCTACGGAAACACACCAAGAAGGGTGGTCTCGAAGATTCCCCCCTGCACTTGCGCATTTGCCTACACCACTAGCTCATGCAACATAGCTGCCTGGCTGGCAGTATATCGCCCCTCCTAACCTCGGAGTTAAGTAATAGATTTTCTTCCTTGGCAGGGCTGGAGGAGTGGGATTGACTGAGGAGCCTCACACCATATGGTACTGAGCCCGATCTTATTACACAGCATTCCCCAGCGGTAGCTGAGGGGGCACCCAAGCATATCTGCTTGTGAATACGACCCTAATAAATAGCACTCTCTAGTGGTAGTCGAGGAAGCCCCATGCCTGTCAGCTAATAATATCTTATCGTTGAACGTACGAGGTTTGGCCAACAAGATTCAAGATCCATTATGGCTGCAGTTTGTGAACCAATTTTCTGTGATTTGTCTACAAGAAACATGGTTCGTGGGCTGTGATTTATTCCTGTAGGGATATAAGGCTTTTTTTATGCCAGCTTCCCCCTCGTTGGGTGGAAGATGGAGGGGTAGCCTTGTTACCTATATATCACTGGCAGTTGACTGCCAGATCCAGGTAGTGTCATCTCCAAGTCCTGGAATACAGGCGCTGATACTTAAAAGGGGTGCTAAGGGATTGCGTCTCATTCATTTTTATAACTCCATGGCATGCCCATCAGGAGTCTGTTTTATTACATCTCTGGGTTCATTTATAAGGCAGTCTTTTGGTTCTAACTTATATATAACCTAGTGGTGTTGGGAGATTTTAACATTCATTCTTGGGGAAGACTCAAGGATAACATGTATTTCTGAGTTAGGGTGCCCCCGGATGAGGGGGATTCACTTTGATTATTCTGCCCAGGGGGAATTATTAAATGATTTATCAAATGAACTTGACATGATGTCCCTGATGTCAATATCCAACTCGCATAGCATAGCTATTGTTCCTACTTTTAAAGGGAGAGGTAGTGGTTCCTTTATTGACCACATTTTAATCTCGTCCTCTTTGCAAGCTTTATTTTGCGGTTTCACTATTGTGGAAAGTGTCTTTAGTGACCACAATCCGCTATGTGCCCAACTGTGTGGTCCGCTTTTATTACGAAATAGTAGCGTGGCATCTAAGGGTATGCTAAGACCAACAGACGGACAACGACGGCGTAAATGGTCACAGATCTCTCCAGATGAGTTTTATTACGCAGTTAAAGAATCTTGTGCTTCCGAGCTTGCACTGTGTACCTCACAGGTTATTTCCCCGGGCGAGGTTATCAGTGCTTATAATCTTATCTCAAATGAAAATGGGAGAACTTCTAAGTGTACCGGCTCGTAGGGTCTCGACTTCTACCCCCAGATGGTTCGATTCTTCTTGCTCCCAGGCGGCGAGAAAGCTGAAGGAAGCCCTGATAGCTAAGCTGAGAAACCAATCGCTGGTCCGCGTGTGCCGTAAAGAGTAGAAAAACATTTTAGCCAAACGGAGGGGAGATTTGAAGGAGGAGGCCTGGAGGGAGTTAGTTGAGTCGAGTACTCTTGGGAATAGCTCCAGGTTTTGGCGCATCGTTAATAGACCACTCTTTGAGCATAACGTAGGGGGGGCTTTAGACTCGCATATTACAGGGAGGAATGGGTGTTCCATTTTAAAATGATGTTTGAAAGTCCAAAGGAACAAACCTGTCTAGCAGGCCATGATATGGACGCCTCTGTAATGGTTTTCGAACAGGGAGAGGTTGAGGCTGGTATTGTAGGGTTAACCGCCAACAAAGCTCCAGGAATAGATGGTATTCCTCCAGATCTTTTCAAGTCTGACCCACCCTTCTGGTCACCAGTCCTTGTGGCTGTGTTCAACGCAGCAGCTCAGAGTGGTTGCCCTGAGTCTTGGGCAACCTCTACTATAGTCCCGGTCTTCAAGAAGGGTGATCGGAATAGCACCTACTGTTATAGGCCAATCTCACTCCTTGATTCGGTGGTTAAGGTGGTGAGTCGTGTACTTTTAGAAAGACTTTCTATTTGGGCGGAAGATCATAATAGCCTGTCAGATGTTCAGTTTGGATTTCGTCCTGGGTGGTCTACCATATCCCAATCCCTTAATTTAACGATGGTTCTAAGCAAATATACTGTGGCGCGTCCAGGCACTGTCTACCTAGCCTTAATGGACTTGTCCTCCGCATTTGATTGCGTGAACAGGGATACATTGTGACAGTCCATGAGGGCTATGAGGGTAGAGATTAATATTGTTAACTTTTTAGAGGACTTGCATAGGAAGCCTAAGGCCAATGTTAGATTTCCCTGGGAACTCTGTGTCTCTCGGGAGTTTAGTATCAGTAGGGGTGTACGGCAAGGATGTATCCTGGCTCCATTCTTGTTTAATCTCTACATCAATGACCTTGATAGAGTGTTAAGAGCCACGGGGGTAGATTTTCCGTATGTAGGGCGACGTGGCCTTCCCGTCCTCCTATATGCGGATGACGCAGTCCTTTTATCGCGGACTGCTGGTGGTCTGCAATCTTTGTTAGACGTTTTTTCCAACTTTATGTTGGACAGGGACCTATCTGCTAATAATTCGAAATCGTATGTAATGCAGGTGGTGTCTCGTCCTAAAAAAAAGTTTTCAATTTAGAGGTGGCCCCACTATAGTCCCTCGCACCAACATTTTTTCCTACCTTGGGGTCCTTATGGATGACCGGTTAAAATGGGGGCCACAATTATGCAGGAAAAAGGGGGATCGTGCCTGGGTTAGTGCAGCCATATTTAATTTTGCTTCCAAACTAGGGAAGAGACCAATTGCAGCTATCCTAAAAATCTATCAAGCAAAAAGTGTGGCTACAGCTAGTTATGGTAGCGAAATTTGGGGACACATTACAGCGGATTCTCTTCAGGTGGCTGGGAATACTTTTTTGAAGCGCCTGTTGTGTGTCCCACGTGGTTTGTCTAACCTGGCGGCCTATGAGAAACTGGGGGTCCCCTATTTAAGTGACATCTTGGCATTACGCTCTCTTGTGTTTTGGCTGAAATGTTGGCTGAACAAAGCATTAACTCTTAACCATGTGATTTTAAAAGAGTGTATGGCTCTTGATAATGTGTCCCAAATTCCTTGGCTCAAATATATTACAAATATAGCCTTGAAGGGTTCAGACGTAGTGATTTATACTCTAATCCCAAAACTATTGTAAAGAAGGACGTGGAGACAGTTAGGGATTCCTTTCTCTCCATAAGAAAATTGGAAAGAGATGAGCGGGAATTGCAGAAACGTAGTGTTCGATTTTATTTAACGCTCAAAACAACCCCATCTACTGAACCTTTTCTTCTGGGGTCTTTATCCACATATGAGCTGTTTTTACTAGGTTTACTAGGTTTCGAATGAATCTTTTTCACCTCTTGCTTGCCAGGCCAAGAGGGTGCAGTAAAGGACAATTGTTGGCACCTTGTGGTTGCGACGGAAAGTCTCCACAGGACCTGCTACACTTTGTGCTCTTCCTTACCTTTTTTGTGATACCCCGTAGGCATTTTTTTTGTTCCTATTCTAAAGAGGTTGAATTTTACCCGGCTCGCCCTGCTCTCCTGTATCTACAATTTTTGAAGGAGGACTGTATATATTTTATTGTTGGCTATCTAAAATCCACTGTAAAAACCATGGCTTGTCTAGATTCTTAAGCATAACCGAGGATCCTTTAAGGACTTTTTAGGTCTAGAAGGACCTGCTAACCCTTAATCGGTAACACTAAACTAAGGGGACTGTGGTCTGTCTGGTTTTTAGGCATTTTATTGTTTTGACTAAACTAGGAGAGGAAGCTTTGGGGTTTTTTCTCAAAATTGTATATGGTATATTATTTAATGTATTCATGTTTTATCGTATTTTGGAGTCTTCTGTAACTTTTATGGTTTACTTTTGTGAAACCGAATAAAGTTTATATGAAAATGAAATGAAAATGACCCGATAGTAATCAACAGGGGGTTACGACAGGGCTGTGTCCTCGCTCCCACTATTTTCTCCCTCTTTGTGAATTGTGTAGTCCAGCTTCTCTCAGAAGCTCCAGTGGATGCCCCAATCCTAGGAGGAGAAAAAGTGTCAACTCTGGTATTCGCTGATGATACTCTGTTAGTATCAAAAACACCAAGTGGGTTCCAACTGCTTTTGAATCTCTTTAAAACCTTTTGTGGTCTAGAGGTTAACACCATAAAGACGAAGCTTCTCCTCCTTATCCACATAAAACATTTAAAGGTAAATTTACAAAAGGAGGAGTCCCCTTGGAGAGGGTGAATACTTTTGACTACTTAGGAATTGTCATCTCCAAAGATATGTCATGGAAACCCCATGTAGATAAGCAGATGCTCAAGCACAGACAAACTGTTGGGGCCTTGCTCAAGGAACACAGCACCTACTTTACCAAACCACTGGCAGCCCCAATTCAGATCTATAAGGCTAAACTGTGGGCTCTGTACTCTATGGAGTGGAATTATGGGGCTTTGAAAGGATGTGTTCTTTACTGAAATCGTAGAACCAGTTCCTGAGGTCCCTCGTCTCTTTACCACAGAGCACATCAATACATCCGTTAAGACTTGACATGAATAGAGCCACCATTGCAGAGAAGGCCAGCCTTTGCCCCTTACTATTCTGGCTGCACATTAGGTCCACCCCAGAGTTGTCACCATACGCCTCAGCCTTAGATGAAGTTGTCGCCTTCAACCGCTCCAGGAAGATTGGCTGGATTCACAATCTGAAATCCTCTCTAAGAGTATTAGGTTTAGAGGGCTTTTGGGACACTAAGGACCAATTGTCAACCCTTCGCAAAGACACTCTTAAGAAACACTGTTGGGATTGGGTAGTTCAGGGTTCAGTTACTAGCTCCTCCTGGGGACACCTAACCTTCGATTTTATGAATTTTAAAATGATTGGATCTAATGAAAAATACTTTGAAATCATCACCATTCCCCTGGACAGAAAACTCTATATGCAGTTCTGTTTTGGATCACTCCGTTTTCTGATAACACATAACAGTCAATAAGTAGATGTGAAATCTGACTTTTTAGTGGCACGTGTTCTTATGCTTAGTTAAATGTGATAAATAAACGACAAAACAGAAAACTTCTATATAAGAATAAATTGCTTCATGTATTAGAAAATGGAAAGCAAAATTATAAAGTATAAACGTGAGCACCAACATTGACAAAAAACGTAGGTGCCACAAAAGGTTATATTATAATTGCATTTCGTAAAGTTTATAATTGATGTGCCTTTAAATCCTGTTTACTGTATTAACATACAAAGTGCGAAAGAGGCTTCCAACATTATATGTGAAGTGATAGTGAACATTAAAAAAAACTTGATGGGCACCTTATACTTACATGAACTAATTGCAATTTATAATGAAATAATATTAATATGCTTAATTGAAGAATTAATACACTGTTCTATTTAATGCGAGATTCATATTCTAGCACAATTTCAATGTGCATGAGCTGTATTTTATGAAGGCCCAAACTTTGCTTCCTTTCCTAGTATGAACTGAATAGTCTGAAACCTATGAAAACCTTTCATAAAGTTACCACTTGTGTTCTAACACTCAATCGTCTTCTTTGACGTTTGTAGCTTGCTTGACTAGACTTGCAACAAAAGTGTTACTTCCTAGAGCGAAAACTTGAGAATAGACAGACAAGAGATGAAAGCATGAAATCGCCTACTTTCTAAATGCAACAAATAATCGAATGACTAAACTACAGTGGCTCTAAGGAAATGGCGAATGGATTCATTAATTCTTCCAATCTGTATACTCTACTGCATCATCTCATCATATCGTGAGCAACCAATGTGAAAGAGTGGTGTGACAAATTTGGTATATTTGCCTAAATTCTGAACTGAAGGCATCCCCCCTCTACCCATCTTATGGAACAGAGACTGACGTCTTGGACAAAATACTGCGATTTGCTGCCGGCTGCTATGCTAGCGCAGTGGAACCATTTCGGATGAAAGGATTTACATCAGAGCAGCTGTGGCATTGATGCAGCAGTACGGACAGAGGGAGACAATTCTGTCCATGAAATGGAACTGGTCATTGTGAATTTACTGAACTTTACTAATAGGGTTGGTATGAGACACAACGGATTTCCCTACTAATTCACTTTCCTTAGGATAAAAATCTCCCTTGGCTGAGGAAGATAGCTTCTTCATATCTGGATCTTGCAGAGCTTGCAAATTCTTATTAAATCTGATCAATTTTAAAATTAGGTTGTATGCTACTTATTTAAATCTAATTAGAAATACAATTTAAGATAAATTGCTCTGCTGATTCTGTTTCATTATTTGTTTGTGGCTAAGCTCAATTTGCTTTGGTGGTTTAACTAAAAACTAGAGTTGGGATTACTTGGGAGTTTACACCTACAATATTGAATGTTAACAATTATCTTGTTGCAGGTCCTCATATGATAATTGTTTATTCTCTAAGTATTCCAGTCTCTTTCAGCACAGAACAAGATCCATCGGAGGACCTTAGAGATTCAGTATGTTAGCTGAGGTTAATTAGGCATAGGAGAAAAATAATTAAATAAAAAAGTTCATAAGCCCCACCATGTAAATGCAACAACAAAGTATAATAAAATAGGAGAATCTGCTGGGATGCCTGGTCCTGATCTACAATCCTTGAACATATGACCCATTTCCCTAATGAAAAAAAGTATGGTCTGTTAATAGAACTAAATTGCTACAGATTTTTAGACATGGCTACACACAGTCTTCAACTCACATGTCACTGTACAAGTAGGTTGCCTTAATATACCTTATTAACCCCAGAACCAAAATCAAAAACATCAGGTTTACGGTCAACTTCAAAAGTGATCAATGGCAGTGTTAATGCTGTTACCACTCTGGGAGATGACATTACACATGTTAAGCCTGAGTAAAATATCTTGAAACTGAGATTGCTGCTTGAGATAAACAGTCATGGCTGAGAGAGGAGCTGAATGTCCTCAAACAAAGCTTAGTTTGTGCTGGTGGTCACTGAAGGTAGACACGGCCATTTCTTGCTGAAGACTGGCACTTATTTTCCATCTTCAGACTTTGACCCAGAGTAAAATACAGTAAGGTAGAAAAGGGAGAAATAAGGAGGAAGTGAAAGTTAGTGGAACATTGACAAAGGGAGAAAGCAGGTTTGTAAAAGAGCATACAAGAGTGAGATAAAGAGATAGGAAGAGCACGGTGGTGGATGAAAAAGTAATCAGGTAAAACCAAGACTAGGCAGCCTTGCTATTTGACAGCCCCAGTATTAATACTGTAGAGTCCTCTTTTTGTGACACACTAGAGTAAGAAAGCTTACTTCATTCTACAGTTTTCAGTAACGATTTTAATGCTCACTGTACTACCATAAATATCCAGGAAGAGGTAATCACAGACTTCAGTCTTGAATATAGCCTCCCCCTCCAGAGCGGGACAAGGAAAGCTTGTGCATTTGGATATCATGTCATCAAGGGGATTTTTATACTGTAATGGGAATTTATTAGTGCCCAACCAGAGTAAAAGGGTGTTCTGCCTCAATTAATGCTAACAATTATTCCACCGTGCTGCTGTTCACAGTCTACATGAGGTTTGGACCCCCTGTATAGTGATTATTGTGCACAGAATATCAAATATACTCATGTTCCTTCCGGGTTTGATAGTAAATGATGAATGCATGGACAATGGCATGAGGGAAATAATGTGTTGCAGGAAGAAATGATCTGGCAAATCACACAGTTAACTTTATTTCTCCTGAGAGTTGGGTAAAGCCATTTAAACTCCTGTATGGATCAGGTATTGTGAGCTAGACACCTTAAGAGATGCTGTGTAAAATCGGCGTTGATTTTGGGGATGTTAGAAAGATCACCATCTGATTTAAGAAATGAAGGGCAATAGGGTCTGAAGGTTGTGTCTTAACCCATTTTAAATGTCAGGTATATTGGTATGATCCCTGTTGGTAGCAAAGATGAGTACACCAGAGAATGAGGCAGGCCAGGGAGGAACCAGGGGTATTGCTTGGCTCTAAAAGTCTACAAACAATCAAGGGAGTAGCCAGAAAAATAAAATATCCCCCTCTCTGAGCCACACGAAATTTGCAAGAAAAGTGAGTGATCCTGACCCTTCACATGAAGGCCTGTGAAGAAAATGTGCAGAAACTCTTCAAAATGATGCATGTACAGCTTTATTTTGAAGGAATTTGACCAAATGGCACATTTACCAGAATTGATTTCTTTAATTTGTTTCCCTTTTCTCTCTATCTTTGTTTCCTATTATCTATTTTTCTTTCATCCTTTTCCATCCTCGGTTTATGTCTTCTTTCCATCATTCTTTCCTTCGGCCCATTCTTTTCAGTTTATCTGTGTTTTTTTCTTGCTCTAGCTTTCTGTCCTTCTTTATGTTCCTGTTTAATATTCTTCCCTATTTTTCATCTTTCCTCCTTCTTCCCATTCTTTCTGGTATTTAATTCTACTTATCTCTTTTTCTTATTTTGCATTTCTTTATTCCTCCTTTTTTTCTTGCTACCCTTCTTTCCAAACAATGTTTCTTTCCGTCCTTCTCCCTTCCTTTTTCCATTCCATCCATCCTTCTTTTCTTGCTGTCTATTTTTTTCGTAACTAGGTTCCATCCTGCTTCCTTTTAACTTTCCTTTGTTCTTTCCATGTGTACAGTCCTAATTCCTTCCTCTGTGCTGTCTCACTTCATATTTTTCTCATTTTAACATGTTCTCCCAGTGGCCATTTTAGGCTTCTTTGGCCCACCATCCGAGACTAATTTATTTATCCGTTTCTCTTCTGCAGTACCTAATTTGTAAAACATTAAGTGCCAGGGCCCTTCTCAGGAGGCCACTGCAGCCTACATCGCCCATTGACCCTGCCAGCGCTGAAAAAAAGTCAGTACCGAATTAACACCTAACCATCACACTCCTACAAGTGTGACAATTCAGACTATTTCAAACCATACAAAGCTATAATAATGGCGTAAGTACTGGAATTATTTACTTCAATGCAAATCGACTTAATAAACAGGGTTGTTTTGCTTATCTCAAAATTATAAAAGACATTGCTACCATGTGGTTGACTGCCACTAGAGCGGGTGTGGACAATTAAGTGCTGGTGCTGAGCACCGGTAAGCACTGGCTCAAATTAAGCACTGCTCTTCTGTCATGGAATGACCTGCGAGCCGAAGTAGGAAATTATGTAGATCCATAACAAATGTAATCTGTCCCAGGCACCCCCGCTTAAGCTAGTATAGTGGGTGCTTCATTGCATCTTTGCAAACAATACTGAAATATAGTGAAAGGATGAGGAGAGGAAGAGCGGATACTGGGAGAGTTGTCAGTGTGGGCAGTAGAAGCAGACTGACCAATTTTCGGATAAGAATGTGTTTTGGCAGGCTGGTGCTCCTTATTGTCCTTCGTACATGAATACCGCTTGCACTGCCACACCGTCAGGACGAGGGATTTTCCCAGAATCAGCTGCTTACCATTCCAGCAGAAATATCTGCACCTACAGAATTGTCTGATGAAATATATGCTGCAAAATGTTGGCCAAACGAAAATGTTTGTCTGCTAAGCTATCAAAAGCCTTGAAAAAGACCTGGTCCTATTGACCATATAGAGCGAAACATGTGTCTGCTGCTGTAACACCAATAATGTATTTCTACAAATCCCTGGAGAATGAGGATGAAGCCTAAAAGTTTTTTTAAAACAATACAGATTTCTAAATTAGTACAAACCAACTGGGACTTTTTTTTTACCATAGGAAATCCATTACTAATTAAGGAGGATTATATGCTCAACTTTTTCTGCACTCTTACAATATGAGGTTGGTAAAGTCCAACGCCTCGAGTCAATCTCCTCCCTCTAACTAAAGAAATTGAGCAACACCATCCAGGAACAGAATCTCTGGACCTCTTTCTATACTGGGAAGCCTTGTAATGAGAGCCCTACTCTTCACAAGTAAGTGGTCTTCACACCTCCCCAGGACATGCCTACACACTCCCCTCATTATCTTGGCTACGTTGACCACTAGCAATCAAGTCCCCATTCAGACATGTTGCCTATATGCTACAGGCTTTCTGCCTCTTCAACCCATGTGCACCTTACAGATGCTGACTTGCTTTTCAGAGACAGGCACCTGTTGAGAAGTATACTTAATTTTTACACAAGCCACTTTGTCTGCTACGAGGTTACCTTACTGGTCACGATGACCCTTTAAAGGGAATGTTGCTATAATAATGGGCAAAAGCTTAAAAATATTATAGATTCTTATATTCAAATATTTGAAAACACAGTATTTACTGAAGTTTTATTCAACTCTCATTGCTTGTCACAACGTCATCCAGGCCACTCTTCCTTCTCTGCCAGTGTCAACTGCTTCTGTGTCTGCTGCATAAAATGGACAATGTATACACACATAAAAACACACAGCTGTGTGTTGAAATAACAGGCTGCTCTGCAAAATGCTTGCAATGACTACACCAGCAAGAAGACCAACATGTGAATGAACATGTATCTTTACAATCCACACTGAGGCCTTTCCCGAGCAAGAAACAGGAGAGATTCTGACCTGGAGTAGCAAGCCCATGGACGCCATTTAGGGGTCACTAGGGGTCGCAGCTGCCCCTTGCAACACCTGGCACTGTATTTGCGACCCCTGGCCTCAGAGGTGGAAAAAACTGTGCCAGGAACACGGGCAGCTGGTCTTTATGGGCATTTGGTTGGGGCTCCAATCCCCTTGTTTTTTTGTCATTTTATATTACACTAATAGTGAGCAATAGATTATTATTCACTGTTAGTGTAATAGAAAATTGAGTTAAATTAGCTGGAATATAACCCTTCCTGGCAGCAGAGGTAAGTACTAAATGGTTTTACGAATATGTTGTGTGCATACGTGTGGTTGCGATCATGTTTATGTGCGAGAGAGTGTTTATCTGTGATTGTGTGTGTGTAAGCATATGTGTGTGAGTGAATGCAACAGTCAAATGGAGTGGTATTACACTTCCTCTACCCCTGGCCTCTTGGTGAATTGACATTCATGGGCAAGTCTCACGCATCCCATGCGATTTTTCCTCAATAACTAGATTTAAAAGATTAAGTGAATCTATCTAATTATGGAAAGAGTTGATATGTGTAGACTGAGCACAAATGCCCAGAATAAGCTGCTGCTCTGTTTATGAAAAGTGCGTATTAGGTCCAGCAATATACACCCAGGACCGCATTTAAAAGAAAACTAACGCATCGTTGCATAAAAGCAGCTATACATCAGTTTACTTGCGCCTGCAGAAGAAATGCTTATGCCATCATAGCGCATTTACAATACGGCACACCATGGTGCAGGGTTTTTTGGTGCATTGGCAACACCAACTAAACTTCAGCAATGCGTCCCAATTCAGATGCAATGCCACAGTTTTCACTGATACATCACCTATTGAATGGGGACCAATGTGTTAGAGTGTGAAAAGCTGACACAGTCACCTTGCGCTCAAAATATTGGTCCTGGATGTGACGCACACTACCGGGCATACTGCCTACTTGTATGTGTGACATCAGCATGTACCATCACTAATTGTGACATTATATGCACATACCTACCTTCTGTGACCCACTTACATTGTGACTTGATTGCATATTCCAATCAAGTCACCACATCTGGTAAGGTCCATTGAGCACAGCCAATGCATCATACCTAAGCCTGGGTTTAGCACGCATAGGCATTGTGAATTATTGGCAGCGCTGTGGCCCAAATCAGCAAAGAAAAGTGGTAAATACCTCTGTGACAGTTTTACGGTAGGCATTTCTGGTGGAACTATAAAGTGAAAATATAAAGTTCAAGTTGTTGGCTTTCCAACCTTGATATTATACAAATATTTAAAAGGCTTATATCTGTCTGGACCACAGTTGTGCAGATACTGCACTTAGATGGGCATGGGTATCAATCTCTGCTGTGTAGGATACTCTACACACTTTGCACCGAATTGTGTCTGAGTCTCTTTCCACTTCATGCAGGATGGTAAACACTATCATGCAGGATATTCTGTACATACAGCACTTATTTCTGCCGGAGTATTCATCTGTATCATATGGGATACCCTGAACATATGCCTGCAGAAGCACACACTGTGGATTTTCTGCTGGACCACTGTCAGCTCTATTATAAAGGATACACGTTGGACCTATCTCTGCCTGAGCCTCAGTGAGACCAAAAGATGTGAGTACCTTAAGGCATCACTGACATTCCCATTTGCTCCAACATTAAAGTATAGTTTTGACTGCCTACATACAATTACATAGTATATTTGATTCTAAGATGCTTTTTATGTGCTGCAGACTTTAAACTGATATGTATAACAGGTGAGTATAGCTAGTATTTGGTAGTCCATGTCCCCAAAGCCATGTCTGAACTGGGGTGGCAGAGTGGGCTAAAGAACGGTGATGGATCAAACCCAGATCTGTTGACTGGGTGTGAGTGTTTGATTGGTTCTGATGCTCCGTCCATCACCACCCCCTTTTGTACCTCTTTGTCCGCCATAAGTTGGCAGGGTATGCTCAGACGTGAGTCCCTTGCTCACTTTGCCACTGGATTCAAGCAAGCCTGGCTGAAGACGGCTGAAATGCCAGAAACCGGTCCTAGGAAGCTTGTTTCCGGTCCAGGGAAGGCATGGCTTGGCAGTTCGGGCTGGACTGTTCCCATGAGGCACAGGGTCAGACTGATTTGCATATGGCCATGTCTGAACTGGGGTGGCAGAGTGGGCTAAAGAACGGTGATGGATCAAACCCAGATCTGTTGACTGGGTGTGAGTGTTTGATTGGTTCTGATGCTCCGTCCATCACCACCCCCTTTTGTACCTCTTTGTCCGCCATAAGTTGGCAGGGTATGCTCAGACGTGAGTCCCTTGCTCACTTTGCCACTGGATTCAAGCAAGCCTGGCTGAAGACGGCTGAAATGCCAGAAATCGGTCCTAGGAAGCTTGTTTCCGGTCCAGGGAAGGCATGGCTTGGCAGTTCGGGCTGGACTGTTCCCATGAGGCACAGGGTCAGACTGATTTGCATATGGCCATGTCTGAACTGGGGTGGCAGAGTGGGCTAAAGAACGGTGATGGATCAAACCCAGATCTGTTGACTGGGTGTGAGTGTTTGATTGGTTCTGATGCTCCGTCCATCACCACCCCCTTTTGTACCTCTTTGTCCGCCATAAGTTGGCAGGGTATGCTCAGACGTGAGTCCCTTGCTCACTTTGCCACTGTATTCAAGCAAGCCTGGCTGAAGACGGCTGAAATGCCAGAAACCGGTCCTAGGAAGCTTGTTTCCGGTCCAGGGAAGGCATGGCTTGGCAGTTCGGGCTGGACTGTTCCCATGAGGCACAGGGTCAGACTGATTTGCATATGGCCATGTCTGAACTGGGGTGGCAGAGTGGGCTAAAGAACGGTGATGGATCAAACCCAGATCTGTTGACTGGGTGTGAGTGTTTGATTGGTTCTGGTGCTCCGTCCATCACCACCCCCTTTTGTACCTCTTTGTCCGCCATAAGTTGGCAGGGTATGCTCAGACGTGAGTCCCTTGCTCACTTTGCCACTGGGTTCAAGCAAGCCTCGCTGAAGACAGCTGAAATGCCAGAAACCGGTCCTAGGAAGCTTGTTTCCGGTCCAGGGAAGGCATGGCTCGGCAGTTCGGGCTGGACTGTTCCCATGAGGCACAGGGTCAGACTGATTTGCATATGGCCATGTCTGAACTGGGGTGGCAGAGTATGCTAAAGAACGGTGATGGATCAAACCCAGATCTGTTGACTGGGTGTGAGTGTTTGATTGGTTCTGATGCTCCGTCCATCACCACCCCCTTTTGTACCTCTTTGTCCGCCATAAGTTGGCAGGGTATGCTCAGACGTGAGTCCCTTGCTCACTTTGCCACTGGATTCAAGCAAGCCTGGCTGATGACGGCTGAAATGCCAGAAACCGGTCCTAGGAAGCTTGTTTCCGGTCCAGGGAAGGCATGGCTTGGCAGTTCGGGCTGGACTGTTCCCATGAGGCACAGGGTCAGACTGATTTGCATATGGCCATGTCTGAACTGGGGTGGCAGAGTGGGCTAAAGAACGGTGATGGATCAAACCCAGATCTGTTGACTGGATGTGAGTGTTTGATTGGTTCTGATGCTCCGTCCATCACCACCCCCTTTTGTACCTCTTTGTCCGCCATAAGTTGGCAGGGTATGCTCAGACGTGAGTCCCTTGCTCACTTTGCCACTGGATTCAAGCAAGCCTCGCTGAAGACAGCTGAAATGCCAGAAACCGGTCCTAGGAAGCTTGTTTCCGGTCCAGGGAAGGCATGGCTTGGCAGTTCGGGCTGGACTGTTCCCATGAGGCACAGGGTCAGACTGATTTGCATATGGCCATGTCTGAACCGGGGTGGCAGAGTGGGCTAAAGAACGGTGATGGATCAAACCCAGATCTGTTGACTGGGTGTGAGTGTTTGATTGGTTCTGATGCTCCGTCCATCACCACCCCCTTTTGTACCACTTTGTCCGCCATAAGTTGGCAGAGTATGCTCAGACGTGAGTCCCTTGCTCACTTTGCCACTGGATTCAAGCAAGCCTGGCTGAAGACGGCTGAAATGCCAGAAACCGGTCCCAGGAAGCTTGTTTCCGGTCCAGGGAAGGCATGGCTTGGCAGTTCGGGCTGGACTGTTCCCATGAGGCACAGGGTCAGACTGATTTGCATATGGCCATGTCTGAACTGGGGTGGCAGAGTGGGCTAAAGAACGGTGATGGATCAAACCCAGATCTGTTGACTGGGTGTGAGTGTTTGATTGGTTCTGATGCTCCGTCCATCACCACCCCCTTTTGTACCTCTTTGTCCACCATAAGTTGGTAGGGTGTGCTCAGACGTGAGTCCCTTGCTCACTTTGCCACTGGATTCAAGCAAGCCTGGCTGAAGACGGCTGAAATGCCAGAAACCGGTCCTAGGAAGCTTGTTTCCGGTCCAGGGAAGGCATGGCTTGGCAGTTCGGGCTGGACTGTTCCCATGAGGCACAGGGTCAGACGGATTTGCATATGGCCATGTCTGAACTGGGGTGGCAGAGTGGGCTAAAGAACGGTGATGGATCAAACCCAGATCTGTTGACTGGGTGTGAGTGTTTGATTGGTTCTGATGCTCCGTCCATCACCACCCCCTTTTGTACCTCTTTGTCTGCCATAAGTTGGCAGGGTATGCTCAGACGTGAGTCCCTTGCTCACTTTGCCACTGGATTCAAGCAAGCCTGGCTGAAGACGGCTTAAATGCCAGAAACCGGTCCTAGGAAGCTTGTTTCCGGTCCAGGGAAGGCATGGCTTGGCAGTTCGGGCTGGACTGTTCCCATGAGGCACAGGGTCAGACTGATTTGCATATGGCCATGTCTGAACTGGGGTGGCAGAGTGGGCTAAAGAACGGTGATGGATCAAACCCAGATCTGTTGACTGGGTGTGAGTGTTTGATTGGTTCTGATGCTCCGTCCATCACCACCCCCTTTTGTACCTCTTTGTCCGCCATAAGTTGGCAGGGTATGCTCAGACGTGAGTCCCTTGCTCACTTTGCCTCTGGATTCAAGCAAGCCTGGCTGAAGATGGCTGAAATGCCGGAAACCGGTCCTAGGAAGCTTGTTTCCGGTCCAGGGAAGGCATGGCTTGGCAGTTCGGGCTGGACTGTTCCCATGAGGCACAGGGTCAGACTGATTTGCATATGGCCATGTCTGAACTGGGGTGGCAGAGTGGGCTAAAGAACGGTGATGGATCAAACCCAGATCTGTTGACTGGGTGTGAGTGTTTGATTGGTTCTGATGCTCCGTCCATCACCACCCCCTTTTGTACCTCTTTGTCCGCCATAAGTTGGCAGGGTATGCTCAGACGTGAGTCCCTTGCTCACTTTGCCACTGGATTCAAGCAAGCCTGGCTGAAGACGGCTGAAATGCCAGAAACCGGTCCTAGGAAGCTTGTTTCCGGTCCAGGGAAGGCATGGCTTGGCAGTTCGGGCTGGACTGTTCCCATGAGGCACAGGGTCAGACTGATTTGCATATGGCCATGTCTGAACTGGGGTGGCAGAGTGGGCTAAAGAACGGTGATGGATCAAACCCAGATCTGTTGACTGGGTGTGAGTGTTTGATTGGTTCTGATGCTCCGTCCATCACCACCCCCTTTTGTACCTCTTTGTCCGCCATAAGTTGGCAGGGTATGCTCAGACGTGAGTCCCTTGCTCACTTTGCCACTGGATTCAAGCAAGCCTGGCTGAAGACGGCTGAAATGCCAGAAACCGGTCCTAGGAAGCTTGTTTCTGGTCCAGGGAAGGCATGGCTTGGCAGTTCGGGCTGGACTGTTCCCATGAGGCACAGGGTCAGACTGATTTGCATATGGCCATGTCTGAACTGGGGTGGCAGAGTGGGCTAAAGAACGGTGATGGATAAAACCCAGATCTGTTGACTGGGTGTGAGTGTTTAATTGGTTCTGATGCTCCGTCCATCACCACCCCCTTTTGTACCTCTTTGTCCGCCATAAGTTGGCAGGGTATGCTCAGACGTGAGTCCCTTGCTCACTTTGCCACTGGATTCAAGCAAGCCTGGCTGAAGACGGCTGAAATGCCAGAAACCGGTCCTAGGAAGCTTGTTTCCGGTCCAGGGAAGGCATGGCTTGGCAGTTCGGGCTGGACTGTTCCCATGAGGCACAGGGTCAGACTGATTTGCATATGGCCATGTCTGAACTGGGGTGGCAGAGTGGGCTAAAGAACGGTGATGGATCAAACCCAGATCTGTTGACTGGGTGTCAGTGTTTGATTGGTTCTGATGCTCCGTCCATCACCACCCCCTTTTGTACCTCCATGTCCCCAAAGATGGCACAGATTTGGTTAATCCAAATCATTTCAACTTGGGAAAAAACAACTATTACCATTTAGAATGGGTGTTAAAGCTTGAAATGAAAGAAGGTGCGCATCACTGGCTTAACGAAACTTGAGGGGGCCAACCTGCAAGGCACGTGGAGGGGCCCCCTTGGGGCTCAATCAGGAGCTCTGCAGCCAGAGTGCTGTGTTGAGGGGCCCCCTGGAGCTTGGGGCCCCCTGCACCGTGGGGGCAGCGGGGACCTGTGTTACGCCCCTGGTGGCAAAAAGAGGGGAACGTCAGTGTATGCTGGGAACGGAAGCAAGATTAAAATGTACAATATCAGCTCAGCAATTGATTAAAATATCAATCAGGTAGTTTTAAACACCAAACTTTATTTCGACAGTCCTCAATAGAGTACCTTGCAAATAAAAGAGATGTGGTACCCTATTTTCCACTCCACGCATCAGAGGAATTGTTTATTTTGTGACGCTAGATGTTTGCAATTGCTTGAGGATTGCAGAATCCATAAACAAAGTGAGTTAATGCCATCTTACCAAGAGTTAATTGCTGCCATGCTATAGAGGAAAAGTATAATTTTTTAGTATGTCATAAAAAAAATAGCAGCATACTAATGCTTAAATCTGGACATTGAGTCATTGAGTTCAGAATGACATTGCAGCATCAAAATAAACCTCAAGCTTGTTTGTGTACTTTGCCTTGAGAGAGCTTGGTCCACTTAAACATCCTAACTCAACCAGATGGTCTTTTTAGCTTGAGATTGAGAATTAACAGGAAGGAAACAATCACAATTTAAAATTCAATGCCAAAGTCAAAACAGAGCTTTATTTGATTTCAAAATGTGATAATCATAAAAGCAAGCACAGTTAAAATACGCTCATACATTCCAACAGAAAAATATAAAATTGATAATAAATAACGTATGTAAGAAGAAAATGTGCCTAATTTAAAGAAGCTGAAGTTGGTTTTTCAAATACATCATGCATGATCATATGGCAATTTTATCATTCAAAGCAGCAAAAAAAATACTTTCTCTCTTTACACCACCTAAAAATAATGCAGAGATAAAGCGAATAAAAAGGCAATTTTCAGGTACAATATTCATATTCGTATGCCATTTTCTCGTACAGAGATAACGCTTTCCTTCCTCTTATGGCACCACTAATGAATAATGAAACAGCAGAACAAATAAGGTCAGACTCGAGGCTTAATAAAAACATATAGGCTGCCTGATATACTAAAAAATTCTTAGATTGTAGTACCGGATGCAGTAAGCGTTTCCTAAGACAAGATAAAATTTACAAAACAAGATAAAGTGCATTGTTGTCTGGGAAGAGACACCGTCACATGGGCATCTAGGGAGTTGCTTTGACCACGCAACTCCTTTCGGAAAAGCTACAAGATGATGTGCTATGCCAAAATGAAACCTCGTTAAATAAAATCTTTTTTGGACATCAGATACAATTACGAGATAGCCCTGCAGCCTAGGTGCATGGGTCCGTCAGTGTATGTCATTACTGAGACTTTCTGCATTTGCTTGGTTTCTCTCATGTCAGTCAACTTGTTCATAAAAATAGCTTTAATTACATTTCTTCCGTACTTTAAGGTGTTGGCTGGTTGCCTATTTTTTAAATCCACATCTATTTCTTTCATGAGTCTATCAACCTGAGCCAGCCACAGAATTTTCTTAAAATTGTCAAGCCTGAGACAGTCAGTTATGACTGCTCTTGAAAAATTTCTACCTACTTTACTCCAGATGTTATACCAACAAGTAATCACACTCAAGTCTATTATATCTCCTATTAACTTTATATCTGGTTCTCTATGGGTAATTATAGTCTATTTTGTGCGCAGTACAGCAAGTAGCCTAGCCAAAAATAGCTTTTTTCTGAGTTTGTAGTGTAGTGTTTGCCCTTGCCCTCCACAGTGTTGCGCCATAAGTAGCTACTGGAAGGCATTTGCTCTTATAGAGTTGGAGCATTTCTTGGATGGGCTTATTTCCTATTTTTCTTGAAAACCTAAACAGGGCCTCAATAGATCTTACAAGCTTCAATTGAGCTATTTCCAAATGCGGTTTCCATGAGCCTGTATTTGAAAAGAGAATGCCCAAATAGGAGAATTTATTGACTTTGAGCAGTTTGTGTCCCCTTACAGAATGTATTTTCTTTTTAGGGCTACCACCACCACATATCATAGTGTAAGTCTTTGATAGATTTAGTTTTAGATCTTTCTTTTCCATAAATGCCACAAAGCCATTGATCGGTTTTTGCAGACTGTTTGCGGTTCTGGACATGAGTACTGCATCATCGGCAAAGAGGAGCACTGGAGTGGTAGGGAATCCAAATTTAGGAGAATCTGCATCTAAAATGTGGAGCTCTTTATCAATATCATTATTCTATAAAGAAAAGTGAGTAGGGCCGTCACACATTCCTTTCAGATCACTCTTTTAACACTAAGCCTCTTGATGCATAAAACTAATTCTGTTATGACAATGCAAGTAATCAGGAAAAATAATTGAATAATAAATTGCATCAAATGATTCTCAAAAGTGAGCATGAACATGCTATCTCTCCCTACACTACCTTAAAAGGGATAACCCTAAACTAAAAAACACTGAATAAGTACGATTAATAGAAGGGTGTCACCTGTAGGAGTTTTCAGTAGAAGAAACTCCAACCAAGGGTCACGTAGCATAAATCCACATAAAACAGAAGCAGAGGTCTGTACCTCATATAGTCCTAAGATGTCTCTCTGACCTTCGCTACATTGCAGCATAAGTTGTACTCAAGCTAAGTCATGTGCTCACCTCCAGTAACTTTCCACGACTCCACCACAAATTGGTTACTGGCACCACCTTTCCAACATCGATAAATTACTACTTCATTGTCCTTAGTCATTCTTCTCCTTCTCCATGGGGACTCACCTCCTTGCTCGTAACCACGCTTCTCCTTGCCAAGATCCATCTTCTCATATCGTCTTGTACCTTTCTATCTAACTAAAACAAAAACCCTTCTTTTCTAACTAATAAGGCTTTGTCCGCACCTGCAGTAGTAACAAAAATGCAATCAAACACATTCTACATTGGAGGTTAAATACAAATTTGATGTAAGACTTTAAACTTGAGCTCCTACTGAAATAGTTCTTCAGGCCCAAAAATCATGTCAACGTAATAGTACACAGAGTTACAAATACATGCACATTCCTACACACATAGCAAAGGCTGTTTCTTTACGCATATATAAATCGCAAAGATTGTGAAAATATCATTTCAAATACACCAATATTAATATAATCTCTTGTTATACATATAAATGCTTTAAAATTATTCTACACATTCACTAACTTCACAATGAAACACATCTAAACTTTAATTTCTCCAAAAATATTAACTTGCATATGTTCCAAAGACATTTGTATGCACACAATGTATAAGTCCCATTAGATTTCACGTGGAGTACTTTAAATATACAATACCCCATCTTTTCTTAGTAACAATAATCACACAGAAAATAATCGAGTGTTCACAAAACATGATTATAATGCACTCCTAGAGTATCTTAGGAGGGGATAAAAATTATGCTGCTCCAGTCTCCAAAGGGAAATTCTAAATAAATGTTACCAGTTTTTGTTACTAACGATGGCCTCAAAACATATATTACCCACAAGGTTGAATTAAATTTAGACTGCAGGCAAATACACATGTCCTTTGCCATCGTATGAGCTTGAAAAAGGGCATGCTTCAATCATTTTTTAAATCCAGTGGTTGGGGCGAGATGATTCAGCCCTAATTCCTTCAAAAGACAAAGAAACTTCAGGCCTTGAAATGAAAAATAGTCAAACACTCTTTCTTCTATACCCCCATACACCCATAAATGTATTTTCAACCCCCTCACTCTCCCATAACGTAGGGGCTAGGAAAAAAAATTATTGATTTCTTCATAGCACTTATCTGCTTCCAGTGGACAGGAGCAAGTGTTGAAACTGTACATCACTGGAATAGAACCCGTAGGCAGCCTTATCAGAACACAGGGTAGACCAAGGGAACTGGTCTTCTTTCATCACCCTTGATCTGTCTTGCATTCTTATGGGGTTGCCAGTGACAATACTGAAAAAGCATCACAGCAAAGTAGGCTCTTATCCCCAAGGAACTCATAAGACATTCAAACCAGGAAACAGAAAGGAAGAAGATAAGTTGGGAGTGCAACATGCCATCTAGTGGTACAAAATTGTTTCTATGAGGATTTATGAGACAACAATAGGAGCCAACACTGGGTGGATGACAACATTGGGATATTGATCTAACCCTGATGAAGTCCCACTGGGATGAAACGTGTTGGCTGGGCCGAATAGATTGTTTCAGTCAAATTGACATTTTTTGAATTCAAAGAAACTCGCAAGATGCCTGAATAACTTTTATTCATCACATCATGACTACTTTATCTATTGCTGGAGAACAGTTTAACCATCTGTTGTTTTTGGACCAGATAATCCTGTATAGAATTGAACGCTTATTTTCATTTGTTATGTCTTAACCTTAGGTTCTTATCCTGTGAATTACATGTGTTGCATGGAGCATGCACAGCATGCCTATGGGATTTGATGTCCTGCAAAAGTGGGTTAGGACACCCCTGGAAACTTTTACCCTATTGGTTAGGAGTGGTCAAAAAATGACTGTAACAAAGTGCCCTCTTTTTGCATGGTTGGCCCCACCTTTTGCTAAACTGTTGATGTAAATTGACACACACGCACACTTCCTTTGCAGGCTGCGTATTTTGTTGGAGAACAAAGTGAAGAATCAACATGGCACACATTCCAGTGTGCCATGCCTGCAGCCCACTGCCCTGGAATAGGTCAGCCACCACTCTAGCTGGGTGCATATACCAGTGGTGATAGTACAGGTGCATGAGCCCTGTTCCCCTACTGTGTCTATGCCAATTCTTAGACATTGTAAGTGCAGTAATGCCATTAAGAGTATATGGTGCTGGGAGTTTATCATTACGAACTCCACAGCATCATAATCACATTACTGAAAACTGGGAAGTTTGGAATCAAACTTCTCAGCACAATAAACCTACACTGATGCCAGTGTGGGATTTATTGAAAAATGCACTTAAAGGGCATCTTAGAGATGCCCCCTGAAAAACGACCTAAGACTAGTGTCCAGGCTGAGTGGCTGCTCGCCAGCTGCCACCACAAGACATGTTTCAGGACCCCTGGGTCGAGAGCCTGCTGCTCTCAGGGATCTGAAACAATGCACATCCTGGGACAGGGTGCCAAGCCTCCTCCTCTCCAGGATGTGCAGGGTCGAGGAAGGGGAAGCTTTAAAGGCTTGCCACCTTTGTGAGCTACCCCAGGTCCTTTGCCGCTTCCAGCAACTGGCCTCCACCGGTTCTGACCCCCACTTTGGGTGGGAGAATCAGTGAGGAAACCAAGTGAGGAAGGGCGGTGTGCCTACGTGTGCCAACCCAGTGCCTCAGTTGGGGGAGGTGAGGTGAAGCACAACTCCCAGTCCCCGCAATCTTGCAGATGGGCGACCTAGCTAATCACAGTGAGGCGTATGCCCACTCCCACTGGAGGGTGGCATAATAGGGGTGTACACACCCTAAGAAAGGTACCCATTGTTCCCAACCCTTACCTACCTGTAACACCCCTAAATCTAGTATTTAGGGGCAACCCTGAACCTTGCCTCCATGGACAAGAATTGATAAGATGGAGAGAAGAAGAAGGACAAAAGAACCCATGCTGAACTAAGAAGAAGAGGGTGCCCACTGACTTGCGCCCAGCCCTACCGGCCTGTCCCCACCTCGAACCTGCTCCAGCGAAATCATGGTGTGTCCTGCAGCCAGCAACCTCAAGAACCCAGAGGACCTGCCTGCCTTCCAAGTCAAAGACTTAATTTCTCATGAGCACTGGATTTGTTCATCCACAGACTCTGGCTCAGGCCAAATCTGCGAGTCTGCATTACTCTGCACCCGATGCCTACGGCCCAAATTCGAGTGGCCCAACACCACGAGGAGGTATCCCCGGTGATCCTGTCCTGTGATCTGGTGATCTTTGACCTGCCTCAAATCTACAAGCGAAGCCTGTAGCCTCTTTCTGGAGGATCCGCCGACTGTGACCGGAGCTGGTAAGAAAACACGATGCCTAAAGACATCCCTGCACCCGACGCCTCACGGCCTTGGGTGGCCCAACCGACAGTGTCCAAGCATCTCCAGCCATCCCATTGTACTTCTCCAACTGGTGGTCACTTCTAGAAAATCTTTTTCACAAGCCTGCAGTCTTTGTTACAACCAGAGAATCCCTACTGGAATCAACAGGGCACCCCACTCCAAAACAACAACCTGGACCCAGCCGCCACTGTGGGTACATTTTGGGTACTAACTCGGATCCCCCTTTGCCCTAAGTCTAACACCAGGAGCTTTGTCCCCACAACCTTGTGGCCTGCTCGTGAGCAGCTACCAACCGGAGGCACCCTATCCCTCATTGGATAACATTGGGTCTCAGCACTCTGCACCAGGCCACCCTGAGGGTGTCTTGAGAGTGCATCCTTGACCCTGGGGGAACCCTGGTTTTAACCCCAGATTACCAACTTCCACAACCAAGTACTTACCTGTTAACCAATAACTATATTTTCTCCACAGGAATACATGGACTGTTTTTCCTTGAAAATTGGTGTGTGGAGTTGGTTTTGTATGAGAACTTGAAAAACTGCAAATAACTATAAACTGTTTTACTTACCTTTTCTCTAGGAAATGTCCCAGTGTGATATCTAGGCATATCACACTGAGTAGAAAAAGTAATCCATAAAGTAATCTGTAAAGTAATCAAAAGTAATCTAACAGTAATTTCCACTGTATTGAAAAGATTTACAAACCTGTTACAAAGACACTTTCCTTCAGCTTGCTTGTATTGTTCAAACTGCCTTGAAAAGTACCTTTAACACTTACCTGTACCAGGCTTGCTTGGTTCTAGAAAATAAATATAACGAAATAATATTTTTTTATTCAAACAAATTGGTCTGAGTTCAGTGTTTGAGTGTGTGACATCATTTGCTGCTTGAGTGCGTACAACAAATGCTTAACACTACCCTTTGATAAAGCCTTACTGCTCGCCCACACTACCACAAACAGAGAGTAAGGTGCAATCTACTTTTATCTCTGTCTACCTTTGGGGTTCCACTAGACTCTGTGCACACTATACCTTATTTTGATATAGTATATACAGAGCCAGCTTCCTACAATTTCCCCAGACACAGATTGGCACTGAGCATAAATGTGGCATCCCCAGTACCCTCCTCAGATCACTTCTGGACCTGTGGAAGGACAGAAGAGGTATGGGCATGTTTCCTGTGACCTTGAAGACTGGACCTACTTTCCCTCTTGTACCTAGGACAAGGAAGTTGTCTCCAAGGGTCGTTAGGTTGACCTCTTGTTTGAGGTGCAGGGAGATGATAAGCACTAAAAGGCATTTTCCTGCTTTCCCAGCTGACCAATTTGAACTGGATCTGCCCAGTACCCTGCTCGAGCAAGTCTTGACCCCCCTAGTAAAACTTTTAACTGGAATAAACCTGGTCCCTGTATCTAACCCGCGCACCATCACAGTTGACTTTAACTTTCTACTTTGTTCCAGTCTAGCGTGGCCAGATAACTGTGCTTGGTGTTTAATGCTTTTTGTATTTGTAATTGTAACTTTATTTATATAGTGCTTACTACCCCTTACCAAGGTATATTAGTGGTGGATTAGTATAGGAAAATACAAATTGTTAATGGGAGCAGTGGGCATGTGAGTCTGTTAGTTGGATTGAATGGAATAAAGGAGAGATAGAGGAGGGAAGAGTCTAGAAAGGGTTATTTGGGAGATCATAGTAGTAAAATGAGGTTTGGGATGAGTGAGAAAGTGGAGGTAGAGGATATATTGAAAGAGTAGCAGGCTGAGATATAGAGTAGTGAATTGGAGAGAGTTGACCATTTTTTTTATCTACAGGGGAAGTAAAGTAATAAATATATAGATGTATAACTACATAAAAAAGGTATACATGTAGATGAAAATAATAAAGAGATACAAAACTGTATTATATAAAGTTCCATATGTACATGCATGGATAAATATTTAGAAACCCAGTCTTTCAAATGCTGCTATACATAAAGCTGATTTAATTATTTATTTTGATTAATTTTTTGGGGTGAATGTATGTTCTTTTTTTTTCATTTTTGCAATATTTGTGTGATTTGTTTTTGGGCAAAATAGCAAGAAAATGATGCAAAATTTCTCAAAACATGTATTGCTATATTCTAACATGAAATGTGCCCTTCTGTTACATTTTTGACAAGAGAACACATCTCCCTCTAAAATAAAGCACACAAAATTGTAGCTGCTGCCAGTAATAGCTGCTCACTTTCTGATTATTTGCTTTGTCCTGCATTATAATTAAGGCTCCCTGTTTTCCGTTTTTACAGATTTTTACAGATAAATACAGACCGAAAACAATGAATTTTCTGTCTGCATTTATTTTTAAAAGTGGATAAATACAGAAAATTGTGCTTCTTTTAAGTGACTCTCCGTGCTGTCATACATGAATTATAGGCCAGCAGCTGAGCAGATAGACAGCACAGGAAATTGAAAAACAGGATGAAATTTCTTTAACCCCTTCAGGGCGGCGCGGATTACCGCGCCGTGCTGAAGGTTCCGTGCGCGGGCGGGGCCATGACGGAGCGGTTCCGTCATGCGCACAGTGCAACCGACGCGCATGACGGAACCGCTCCGTCAGTCGCATCGAAGGGGTTAAACAATGGCATATGTCAACATACATTTATGGTATAATGCTAGTATTTACCAGTGGATGTATTGTTGTGTACTATTTGGCAGCTTAAATAGCTAAAACATGACAGACATCAAAGTAGGAGTGCACGTCTATCAGGTAAATAGATACGGAAATGTACAGTTTTAAAAATTCATTTATACGCAAAACACAAAATAAATATGGATAAACACAGATAAAATGTCCCAAACATAAATATGGATAAATACAGATGGAAATGGTCGAAAAATAAATATCATGAAACCGGGAGCCCGAATTATAATTTTTTAGCGAGCGGCAGTGTAATGGCTCAATTTCAAGGAATTTCTCCTAACAAGTGGTATGTGAATTATACCAGTGTAATTTAAATTTCACCTGGGCCTATTCCCCAGAGCACAGGCTTCATGCTGAGGAAATTTGTGGGTACTATTTTGAACCTTAAACCATAAAAAATCATAACTGTGGTTCTATGAATGGATTTTCATCATTTAGTGTCATTTTATTTATTAAAATGTTCTCTATCTTTCAAAATTGGTTGAGGATTTTTCATGTGTTGTATTGTCACCTAATTACTGTTTGAGTGCTGCATAAATACTTTACACATTGTCTCTAATTAAAGCATGACTCCTTTGTGCCAAACTACCAAAGTGTTAAGCACAGGTTTAATTAGTGACTTTAGATGTTCACCTTGACAAGGATTATGATCATTATTTGAGGCCGGTTCTCACCCCCCTCAACCAATATTACAGACCCTATTATCTTATTGCACATAAAGTTGGGGGCATCCTTTTTTAGCAATATTTCTGTCCCCCAATCTCTTTATGATAATAAAAGACATAATGTGCATTATGAATATATGTATGAATCAGAGTTGTTAAAATATTTAAATAGTCTTGGGCAAGGCTCTCATCAGCATACCAAAATGAAAGGAACACAAATTCCTTAAACCATCAAAAATTGTTAATAGCAGAGGTAACTATGGTGACCCAATACATTGAGGACCCTATATATTCACAACGGAATGTGCAGGGACAGGACCCTGAATGAACAAGTGAGAAGTAAATTATGGGATTTGTAGTGAAACACTGAGTAACATAATAACAATTTGGCTCCTTCTATTGGAACAGCTCCTTAAAGAAATGTTTACCCCATGAGAAAAAATGCAACACATTCTGAAACAATATTTAGGTTGATTTGAGAGAAGAATAGACTTTTTCATTACTGAGATTTAACAAGGATGTGAATTTGGTTGTCTGAAGACAGTAGAGGGATAAGTTCCAATGCAGTCACAAAAGGCGTATAAATACCTGTGAGAAGTTGGCCTGGCATATGCTGTCCACTAGTTATAGGGGACACCTTGCACCAGTCCAATTCGACTCTTAAGGTGATAGGTTAAAAGACAACCTTTAAAGAAAGCTATCCTAGTGGTAGCTGTGAAGAGCAGCCTTCAGGCTAAGTCTTGAAGGAGTGTTAAGCTTATTGTTTAATCATAGATAACCTTTTGAATGACCAAATGAAAGAGTAGTCCACACAGGTATATATTCAAAATATATGTATTTATTCTAAGAATAATCCCACTAGTCTCTTTATGAGGCTGGAGGTAAAGATACAATTCAAACAAGCATTGATAGTTACAATAAATAGCACTGGAATCATAGGGCCCTAGGGGGGGACCAAACCATATATCAAAAAAGTGGTATAAGAACCACGACAATTCTACAGACAGTGCCTAAGGCACTTAGGGTCGCTGGCCCCTTATGAAACCACCCAAGGTAATGAGGAAGGGGACCCACAGGAGACGCGTGCAGTGGTACAAACTACTGTCGGGATCTCTATTAAACCCTATGGGGAATGTCGCGGTTGGAATTTGCAAGAATCTAGACACTTCTAAGAGGAGTTCAAGTTCAAGAGTTTAGAGTTAAGCTTTTGAAGGGCCCACACCCACGAGTGTACCAAGATACCACTGTTACCTGCCCCAGGGAAGCCGGGTGCATAGGTCGTTTTCGATGTCGGGTCGCGATCTGGTTTTCAATGGAAAAACGTGAAGAACTGCTGCTACCAAGAAGCGTTGTCGATGTCGTGCAGATTGAAGATGTAGATCTTGAAGAGAAGAACCTGAAAGCAGAGGGGACAGAGTCTGGGTCACGGCACAGTGACCAGGGGGCTCAGGAAAAAGAGCCCTTCAATGTCGGGTGCATCCAGGTGGAAGATGAGTAGGTAGGATCAGCAGCCACAGGTTCCATGACGCATCAAGGAAGGCCAGCTGCTGAAGGGCGACTGTCCCACAAAGGATGAGGGTCGCTGCGGTGTTAGTGTCGGGATTGGATCCACAAAGACTTGGCAACCGCAACCCATGCAAGAATCAAGAAACAGCTACTGGGACAGACCCACGAGGTCTGAGCAAGGTCTCCAGCAAGGAGACTGAAAAGCAGGCCTAGAGCAATCAGGAGAGCCCTTGAAAGTGAAGATTGACCTCCGCTAGGGCCCACCAGTCGAGATACAAGGGACCGCGGGATGCAGCAATTTGGCATGCGTAAAGATGCACCCATGGGTTGCCGGAGCAGGCTAGGGCATCGATCTTTGGCACCGATGATGCTGAGAGGTTGGCTCAATAATGGGCCAAAGCACAACTTCCCCACTTGTCGGGGTTGTGTGCTGTGCAAGAGGTGGCTGGTGTCCTGGGGTATTGGGGATCTCGGCACCCACGTGGTCCACAGTGCTGAGCTTTGCTATGCACACTCTCTGGCCTCTGGGATGCTTGGAAACCTACCTCAAGGTAGGCAGAAGTCTTTGATGTCCGTAGGAGCAGTGGAGTTCCAACTGGGTCACTTGCAGTGTTTCAGGTGCCTGCCAAGCAGGGGGGTAACTCCTTTACCCCAAGGGAGATTTCTTCATTCAGCTGTGCAGCAGCAAGTCGAAGGTTCAAGTCTGTGAAGTCCAAGATTAATCTGAGGCTCTGGGGACCCTGCACCCAGCTTTATCGTTTGACCAACGTGAAGCTGAACACATCAACTGAAACAGGCATTATGCCAGAGAATTGAGAATCCCATTGTTATTATAACCAACCACATCGCTGATAGTACCTAACACGAAATTACCCGCCCTGAGGAAGCCCCAGGCCGGATGGCCATGTAGGGGGCGAAACACGTGTTGGCTGTGTCATTTTCTTCTTTTTCCTCATACCCACTCTTACGAATAGAGTGCAAATAAATGACTATACACCTTTGGATAAACCCGTAAAAAATTGGAATTTCTTCCAGGAAAAAATCAGACGAAACAAATCTTGCCCAGACAAACCTACCCAATCCACATAGTCTGTCTGGGGAGGTGGGAGCACCTCCCTGCAACAAGATCCCTATTGTCCAGCTGCCGTGGCTGGAGTTCTGCCCAGCAACAGGCAGCCAGAGTCGTGTGGGTGGCGGGTAGCATCCATTTTGTACTACGTGTGCACTTTTATATTGGTGTCTAAAATCTGCCGCTTTTACCATATCAC
The DNA here is from genome assembly GCF_964204655.1 of Triturus cristatus. Classification (NCBI taxonomy): domain Eukaryota; kingdom Metazoa; phylum Chordata; class Amphibia; order Caudata; family Salamandridae; genus Triturus; species Triturus cristatus. Next base: position 1,293,622,353 of record NC_140585.1, on the reverse strand, counting down.
CCCTCTAGCAGGGGGGAATCATGCCCTCACTCCCATGGCTGGATTGGGGGTATGATTCCACGATGTTTGACACCAAACATGACATGGTTCTGTGCAGCCACTCTCAAGTTATCACGCTATCGCGATTACTTATAATGCGGTTAAGAGTATATGGTATGGCTGCACTACAAACAACCTCCCACTAGTTTTAACGAAGGTTGCAGAGGGGCCCTACTCAGGTAGGGGTTCCCCCTCACACATATCTCAGCACCCTGCCTTGTAGGATTAGCAAGGTCTGCCTTAGGGGTGACCTATGAGGATATATGTGTTGTAATTAAGTGGGATATAGGGTACCTATATGCCTGTAAGGGGTGCAAGCACCACCTTACCCAGGCTACAGTAGTGGTCTGGTGGTGTCAGTTTGTATGGCTGTCCCAGGGGTGGCACAATAAGTGCTACAGCCCCTGGTAGGCCTCTGAGGGACCCATGCCCTGGGTACCTAGGGTACTATCTACAAGGGCCTCATAGGGTGTCCTCAGTATCCAATTGGTATGTACCTAGGGTACTCACATCAGTTTAGAGAGGAAGCAGATAGGCTGGGGTCCTGGATAGCAGGGCCACAGTCTGGCTAGAGTAAACAAACTGTCAAAACTCCAGGAAGAAAATGGGGGCAACCATATAGTCAGATTCCACCTTCCTACAATACCACTCCCATGTCCTGAATCAAATGGAAGGTTTCTCCAAGTTAGTGAGAGTTACCGATTGATCCCCTGACCACTGCATGAGACAGGAGCGTTCATAGCTAAAAATATTCCCTGGGACTAACTTTCTGTGTAGTGAAGTGGATTCTTCTAAATTGGCGGAACAATTGAATGGAGTGATGTGTGTTATTTTCCTAGCATAATCACTATTTCTTATTTAGCTTTGTTATGGATGAGACATCTTTCTTTTAACCAGGAGAGTATATGGTCATGATAGCAGGTGGTGGTGCTCACCTAATTAATTCTACTGTTTTCCAGCTGTACATGGAAGTTCACCTGGTACAGCTCACTTAAAGGCACCTCTATATCCTCAATATCAGCCATGAAACGGATCACCCATGGGGCACTCCAGAAAGCACCTTCAGGGAAGAAGATTCCATTGATCCAATTGACTCTTGGTGGCTGAAAAGGTAGAACCAAATGTAATTCATAGAAGAGAGAATAGCTCCTGTCTATTTCTTGAGTCTGCTCAACATTATGTTATGGTCCAAGGTTTTATAAACTTCTGAGACGTCACGAAGCATAAGGATTATGCTTAGAAGTCCTTCTATGATATTAGCCAGGGTAAATTCTGAGAAATCAGCAGGCCTGACCCTTAATTGATGGTCTGGAAGGATAAAATGCAAGGCCTTATTTAGAGTTTGGTGGACAGGTCACCCCGCTACAAGCGTGGTGGAGTATCATATCTGCCAAACTGATGGGTCACCTGCCCTGTTTCAAGTCAAGCAGGCTACCCTGCTTCCACTTGTGAAGACCCTCTAGCTCTGCTGGTGGAAACTTTACACCAACGGATCAGCAGACTTAGGGCCATCAGTGTAAGTACATCAGAAAGTTTATCTTATTTTGGGTAGCTGGTCTGATATACTCTTTTTCTCTTTGAGACTGCCAAGATAAGCCTGACAGTCAAGAAGAGAAAAAACAGAATACCGCACTGTTGAAGAATTCTCCCTGGGTCTCTCTGTCATTCATTTTTATTGTGAAAACAAACTGCCTCTCTGTTTTTGTAACAGAAAATGTTTGCTAAGGAGCCACCTGAAACACAGCGGCTTCTCATCAAAATTTGAATGCCTTCAAAGGAACCGCCATGCTGGTGACTTCTCTGAAGGTTTAGAGATCTCTGCCAGCCAGGGGAACATCTTTAAGTATAGCAGGCAGCAGTTCCCAGGGCAGCAGCGATTATTACCTCTGCTCCCCTGGAAGGCAGCCGGCCATCCCTCAAGGGCGAGAAGAGGCCTTTAGTTCCATGCATTCCTGAAGCAGTCTCATACCAGTCCTTTATATGACCTTGCTGGGGCAGGACGAAGAGTTGTTGGTTGGTGGATGGTTTGTGTACCAGATGCATGATGGTGGCATGTTTCAATTGACCTGGTACAACTTTGATCTAAAAAAGATGATTAGATCACAGTTATGAGATCAGCATCAAGTACTCGGGGCAAAGCTTCATCTACCGTGCAGGATACTGCAAAAATGTTGGACATTTCAGTCCCTTGGCCTAGCCATAATATTTCCTCTTTGATCCTTGGGCAGAAGGAGAAGAAAGAAGCTTGTATTAGAGACATGGCAACAGGAGGATAAGGGGATTTTTTGGGCTGCTACAGATGTATTCGCAGATTTCACGGCATGAGATCTTTGCATTTGTTATGTGCTACAAAAAAGGTATTTTTCATAGCTTCCATGTTGGTCATCTGATGGTGGATGGTGAACATCTTCCTAATTTGATTTGATTTGTTACCTCATTAATTTGTTTGGTAAAGTAGGCTTTTCGTATTTTTAATAGCTTCATGGTATGCCTTTTGAAATGTATCATATTCTGATCTGCCCTTGATAGCCACCGTTCTGACAGCAGTTACCAGTATTTTGCTCGGGCAACATTATGCTGGGGGATTGGGGATGCAGTCATGTCATGGATGCTCTCATTATTCTAAGAACTGCCACCAAATATGTTAGAAATTACCACTGTAAGGCAAGGGCCAGCAATATTCCTGAAGTGAATAGCATCATGTCCTGGGAATCAACAGTATGGAAAGAATTATAACCATTATGCCATGCCTCCGTTATGCTAGAAATAGGCACTGTCATGCTAAAGATGCTCAGTAGATATCATAATTTAAAGCTATTATGCCAGGTTCAATTTCAGCTAGTAGTGTGTATCATCCTTCTGTGGATTTCCATCTACAGTCAAGAATTACCACAATTATGCTATAGCCTACAAAATGCCACAAGTAGGTGGACGTATACCTTGAGTGCACACTGTACACCAAGAGCTATCACCATACTCCTTGGGCCAATAATTTATTATGTAGGTGTGCACACCATCATGCTTTTGATGCCCATTTAACGCCAGAAATTGCCACCATTATGAAACAGTTTATTACCATAACGGCAGGACCCACAGTGTGCCAGAATGAAGTGTTATCATGTAATGCTTGTCCGTACTATGAGGGACCCAACAATATGCACACCATCATGCTGTGGATACTGGGATAATGCAAACAATGAACTTCCTGGAATATGGTTGAGCCATCCTGTTTATAGGGATAAGAATATGACCAAATGATGGAGCATGCCACTAATAGAGTGAGTGAGGGTCTTGAAAAACAACGAATACGAGTTTTTCCTGAGTATCCAGTCATGTTTCTTGAGCCCAAGACACGAATAAATAAGAGGGCTATAGCAGTGGTTCTTACCTATGGTATCCAGACAGTTGGGTGTTTGCAACAACTAATCATGAGGCCTGCAACTGTCTAGAAACTTACATAATATTAGTAGATTAATAAAGTACATTAAAAGAAAAGTTGAAAATAGAAAGTTTTAAAACACTGTAAATGTGTGGAGTTTAGAGTTGGAAGCTAAAAATAAAGTTAGTATCCTTATCTGGATTTGTGGGAACAGTGCAAGTACAGCAACAATCTCTAGTATGGACGAGAGGAGGCCTCAAATCAAGCAGTCATATGTGTGGAAAAAAGAGCAATACACCAAGAGGAAAAGACAAAGTATTATGCTATAATCTAGATTATTTCTTCATCTACTAGAATAAAACTACATTTTGAATATTCCTATTTAAATAAACATTTTAATGTTCACATATGTGTTTGTGAATTAAATTAAATATTTCATAATGTGTCTTTTTTTGGTGTATATTTATTTCTGCATTTTTACGTACTGGTTTGAAGTTCAAATCACAGAATTTGCTTGGTGGGAGTCTGCGGCTTTCTACAGTGATTAATTGGGGGCCCACAGACGTAAACATTTTAACTACTGCTGGGTAAGATACCCTTATGTGTGATGAGTTAAGTAGGGAGACAGTATCCTGCACTCTAAAAACATTTTCTCCTGCCTCCATAGAAATAAAGAGATTTATTCTGGCTTGGATAATAGGTGATAACACCTTGGCCACTAGCACCTGCTCTCCCCTTCTGAAGGAGCCATTGGGTAATGGTGGGGGAGCTGTTCTGGGCATGTTGAAATCATGTAGGTTACTGAGGGTTTACTCTGATGAGATGTGCCTTGGTCATCTTAGTTCTCTGAGCGTGTCCTTTTTCAGGACCGTAGCCATAGGGGTGAGGGCATTTAAACTTAAGGTTTGCACCCCCCTTCCCCCATGACCCAGATATTGGGGAAAGTTTCTTAATAAAATATTTCTATTTAAATAAACTGCATTCGCCTTCGAATGCATGCAATGAAACTCGAAAATACAACACCTGCTCTTCATTAAAAGCTGTTATCTTTTCACTAACCAGTAACTAATTAAAATAATTGAGAATTGACAGAAAAATTGGTCTGCTTCCTTTTTTTAATGAACAACTTGGAGTTGTGTTTTATTCTTTATCCGGTAAATATTTTTCCATATGGAGAAACTCCTTCCCCTATGCTACTCCAGTTTTGGTTGTCTTCCAGGCCCATTACCACATTCAAAATGGATCTTGCCCTACCAGTTATAGGAGTAAGAGCCAGATGTATGACCATTCTAAATTGCGACTCGCAATTTGCGCTCGATTGCGAGTCGCAAATTGTGAGTCACAATTTAGAATGTACAACACTGTTAGCGATTCTTAATGGGTTTGCAAAATACGAGGCACATCAGTATTAATGAGCCACTCGCAATTTGCAACCCCATTGGGAATAGCTGGCACTCCCAGGGATGGTGGCCTGCTGGTCTCAGCAGACCTCCATGTCTGGAACTGCTTTTCAATAAAGCAGGTTTTTTTTTTTTAATGCAGCCCGTTTTCCATAAAGGAAAACGGGCTGCATTTAAAAAACGATTCTGAGCCATTGCGACTGCATTACCACTCTCTTGGAGAGGGTGGTAATTTGTGAGTGTTTTACAACCACAATTGCGGTACATGGCTTTGCGGTCGCTATTAGGAAGCGAACGCCCCTTCTTAATAGGGAGTCGCTAAACACTATTTTGCGAGTCACAATTTATTTGCGACTCGCAAAATATTGTTTGTGCATTGGCCACAGGTTTTTAGCATGCGCAAACGGGTGGCAAACCCGTTTGCGCATGATAAATACCATCGTACATCTGGCCCTAAATCTTCAACCATTTCCAAAATTCAAATACGTTGGAAAAAAGATTCTAATCATTTAAAAACAAATGAGTTCATAACATTCCACAACATCCTAGCCCTGAAACACCAGTTCCCTGTCCCTGTTGTACGATATGCTCATGCCTACTATTATGCCATCCTGGAGTGATGTTCAGCATCAGTAAATAGATTTACCAGTTCAAGATCCCCATTTGTGAATACTTTGCCCACGAAAATCAAGCAATTTGCACATGTTCTTTGACCTTATGTGCACCAACAGTTTTGTGAATTGAACCCATTTAAGTGTTTAAAAAAAGACTAGTAGAAAACACTCCATGGTGAATGGAGCATTTATATTATTTCTTAAGAGTGTAAGAGAGGCCAAAGATAACATATGCATTACTTTTCATGCTTCCACCCTCCTATGCTTTACGTTCCTGAATAGGTATGATCACACTGATGGCCAGAGGGGGGAAGCCAACAGCAGTGCTGCTCTACATTTCGAGGAAAAACTACTACTACTTTTTAAATGGAAAGAACGAGAACTTATCGACATGGATAGGAACACTTTTTCTACGCAGGCCTGCAATGTCTGTATACCAGTTCTCAAAAGCACTGCTCAACTAAATTATACAGCACCAGCGCTAGTTGGAAGTGACAGCTGAGAGGCCAAGACTTGAATTGACATATTTTGAGCTTCCATCACACATATGATCTCTCTGGGAGAGGGAACACACTAATGATTTATTTCTCTGACTCGAAAATTGTGGGAGCTGTCATCAGGGCCTCTGAGGCCAAAAACAATGGTATAATTGACATAACCAGTCTCCACACACCTCCAACTAACCTTTAGAGATTTTTACGCAGTGCTTAAGTTATGCTGGTGGTTTCCGGTGCGCAGCACTGTCACTTATTTCACGGGGCTGGGTCTATACTATTTTTCTCCCCTGCGAAATAAGCCTGGTAATTATTAACAAGCATTTGCAATGTAACAGGTCTCTCATTACTGAATGTCTGAGCTATTAGCGGTGCATTATCATTTACACCGCAAGTATCTCACACTTTCAGTAATGCTACGCCTATTACATCGCAAATGCTTGTTTAGCATTGGGCTTCCGTTACTGAGGATTGCTCGGACTACACTAACAAGTATTGGAAATGCAATCGGTTTGGTCTTGCCCGCCGTAGACACGTGCCCTGAGGCTAGGGAGGAGGGGATGGGTGGGGGTGGGAGGTCCGAAGTAAAGAGAGGCACCCCGAGCAGCCATTATGAGTGTGCAAGCCACAAAAACAAAATGGACAACACGACGGGAGCGGGGAATTTACAACTGGAATGTCATGGGGAGGGAGGGGCTAAAGGCAACACAACTGGGTGAATGAAAATAGGTGTGCAGGGTAGGCTTGAAGCAGCGAAACATGGACAATGGGAGGGGAGGTGGGAACTTACAACTTGAACAGCATTGGGAGGGAGGGGCTAAAGGCAACACAACAAGGACACCAGACATCGTGAGAATTTAAAGCGGGCCGCTTATAGCCAACAGAAATGTCTTTGTGTTGGGATTTTACAATGCTCAATCTATAAGTCCCAGAATACAAAATACTGATAAGTAAAAGAACAGAGGAGTAGCTGACGGTGTTTCACACGTCAATGGAGTGCCTGTACACAACATATTCAAAAATAGTAAGTCAGAACAATGTATTCTAGTTACACTTTTTCTAATAAATGAGCATGCCGTGAATCAACACTGAACCAAACAACATTAACAAGTACAAAAAAAAAAAAAACCATTAAAAGTTGGCATTAAGCATTTGCATTTAATTTCCCTATTATGTCATGAACTGCGTTGAGGATGCCACATACTTCAAGCAGTAGTATTATACATTTACCCTTCTCGCCGATACCAGCAGCTGCTGTGTAGACCCAATACATCTATGCATCACGGAGCATTATAGGACTCGCTGTAAGATGGCCACGGCAAACAGTGGAAATAAAAGAAGGATTGGGCGGTTTGGGTGCTTATGTCAATGGCTCGCTTCATAGATGTATGTTAGCCTATCTACTCACGTACCGGCCGCTCCTTCCCCTGCTGCGTCTGTATAGTGGTACTCCACTACTAGCTGTCAAGCATATCAGTGACAGCCCGACGCCTTCGCTTTCCTCCATTGCACCAATGGGTTCTCCTGCAAAACCTCGCTGCCATCTTGCAAATGCAGAGCTTGCCGGGAAGAGGGGGACGCTGTGTCTAAGGAACCGCAGAGCAGCCCACTGGGAGTGGCTCTGGGGCTGTTAGAACTTGAGGACACAATGTCGAGACCTCAACATTAATTGAAACATAACCAACTCACACTCAGCCTAAAAGCCAGCTTTGTGCTACTGTTATGAACACGCACTTCACGGTATGCAGTATGCTTCCTAGCCCAGCATTTTAAAATTAAAGAAATCAAGACATAGCATTTTAGTCTGTTGAGGCAATTGGACGGGAGGGGTGGGTAGTAGTAGGACGTATAGAGGCTGAGTGTTTCCTGCCTCTTCCCGACGACAATGCCACTGGTGAACTAAGAGGGGCATCAGTTGTGGTTAAATAGAACTTTATATTTGTAATCATTCTTAACATCTTTAACAGAATGCCGTCCAAACATGAAGCGCGGCATGCTGAAGTGGGTGCGGTGCTGATAGACAAGCAAAGGGGAACAAAACAAGCAGCGACCGGAGGTAAAAAAGAGTAGGGAAACTGTACTTCACTGGTGCTCCTCAGCCTTAAACGGAAGTGAGCTATCAGCTGTTCAAGTGAGTTAGGAGGCAGGGAAGAAGAGCGACGCTGGAGTGAACCAATGGCAACCAGCAGGCGGGATTACACTCAGTACAAGTGATTACATCAGGTCTTGCAGACAGCGCATGAGCGCTGATGCTCAACCTAAAAAATAAATTATTGTTCTCCTTCTGTGGTTGCCTGGTATGTCCTCACAGAAAGGCCAACCCTGGTCTAGGTGTATCACGTCACAGAGGTGACTGAGCACTAAAATTTGGTTTCGGTTGGGACAGTCTGGATTATTTTCAGTGGCGGAAGCAGGCTTGCGTCATGTTATGGGAATAGTTTGAGGAGCTGGAGCTGGAGTAGTGAGACGTCGCTCCTAGCCAGGAGCATAACATCACGGTGGAGGTGGGCCTGCTAGGGGCCCCAGCTCTGGTCAAAACAGAGGTATGTATGTTGCCGTGGGTGGGCTTCCAAGTGGGTGCAGCCCACAAGGGCTGTTGACTGATCTCTCCTCCCCTACAATGACATCGACCATTGTAGGGTGGGGTAAATCTTGCTGTAGACCCCACCCATTCTAATGCAGAGGGGTACAAGTTTGGAAGGGGCAATGAAGTAATGACGTTTGTATCTCCTTGCACCTCCAGGGAGGGGGTTTGCTAATTAAAGCCCTCTAGTTTTTTGTGGTGTCCCGTTCCAATTTGTGGAGTCTGCAGGCAATTCTTTACTGTGGCTTAACTGTTTGTTGTTTTGTTATTTTTTCTGTATTGTTGGGGCTACGGAGCTTGGCACCAATCAATCAACTGCCTCCTCTCTGACCAAGCACATGAGTTTCCTCTCTTACCCCCCTCTTGGTATCAACACTGCTCCTGTCCCAGGCCCTTCACCAACCCTCTGATGAGGTTACCTATGCTTTCTCCTGACTACTGAAGGAACCTGTGTCTTTTAGACATCTGTGCATATATTTTATGTTTGGTGCTGGAATGAAGATTTCCTAGGCCAATGTAGATCTTGTATGTTTTTTGCTCCCTACAGAACCACTCTTTTATATGCATTTGTGCTATTAAGCTATTAGGCTAACAACTGTCTGTTGTTACATGCATGATAATGATGAGTTTTTTCCAGTGGTAGTTTTGACTGCAGAGCAGAGGGTTCATGTGCCTTCTGAACTGTATTTATGTGGATAGGTCAATGGGTTTCTGTTTTTGTCACAGAGATCCTTTTGTTATTCGCTGTTCATAAATCACATTCCTAATCTAGCACAGATGGCAGACTCAGTTGAATTTTGTGCTTTATTAGCTCAACGGTGTGTGTGGGAGCTTCTCTGAATGGAATTGAATGTCTCACTTCATTTTGAAATAGGTGGCAGTGGGATCTTGTGACAAATAACCTGATCATGTAATAGGACTATTTGTTTGAAGTATAAGAGCTTGATTCTCCATCAAATCTTAAGCCCAATGGTATAACTGACACTTTATTATCTTTTATCAGGACTACCTATTGAAATGCCACAAAACATCTTTTGATGGCATAAAACCTTAACATAGTTAAAGAATTGCTATTGTGTGTCTTGGACAGCAAAGCTATGCATTGATGAGACAGGCTAAGATTGATACAGCACTGTCATCCCTCAACTTTTCATAATTAATTACTGTATATTTAATAAAAAGGTGTCCTCTTTTCTTGCCCTTCTTCAGTAACTGTTTATCTTCCTCCCCTTCACACCTCACTCCTTCCCTTGCCTCCATTTTTACTTCACTTTCTGCCCTACGCCCGGGTTTCGCCACCTCCCCTAATTTACTGCTTTTCTTTTTTCACCTTCTCATCTTACCCTTCCACTCTCCTTTCATGCTCTCCCCACTGTCTGCTTTTCTCTCCTTGTCGTTCTCCTATTTCCGCTTTTCATTCTCCTCATGTTCCACTCCAATCTTGCAATTCCAATCTCTGCTTTCCCCACTTCTCTTCACATTCTTTGTCTACCGTATCTATCTCTGCTTTCAGACCTCTCCTCCTTCAGACCTCTCTCTTTTATGTTTTTACTTCTTGCGCATATCTTTATATTCACTCCAGGAATCAGTGTTTGATCTCCGGGTCATACATTTAAATCTTGGTGGGGCTACTCATCCTTTCATCTTTCTGAGGTCTATAAACTTAGTGCCATTGAGCTGGATAACAAAATGTTTAATTTGGTGCTGAGGCCCCCTCTGGTGAATATGTGCTTTACACACATATATGGTGTGTTAAGGACACACAAATTTATTTTAACCTTTTGTTTTTCAATTTCTGTGTAATATTACTATGTCATTATTTCCCATTTCCCTCCTTGACCCAGTACCTTTCATACTTGTATCCCCTCCCCTGACCTCCATTCTTTCCTTAGTCCCATATTTTTCCTTTTCTATTTTCTCTAAATCAGCATCTCCAGCTATGCCTCATTTCTTTTTCCCATTCTTGCTTCCTTACAGCCTCATTCATTCCTCATCCTTCCTCCCTTGGTGCACTTCTTCCTTCTTCCACCATTCATTCCTTACTTTTTTTCCTTCTCCTTCCTTCATCTCTTCATTAATTTCTTCCTTTCTTATCCTTAACACTTCCTTCTGCTTTTCTTCCTCCTGTCTTTTCTTCTTTCTATTCATCCATCACATATTGCTCACTTCCTTTCTCCCTCTATTCCTTAATTTCTTCCTTTCAAATTATTTTCTTATTTCCTCCTTCTTTCATCCATTACTCATTAATTTCTACACTCCAGTACCCCCCTTCCTGCCTGCATTTGTTGCTGCCTTCTTTAATGTACTCCTTCATTCATCCCTTACTTTCTTTTGAACAGCACAGTACAAGCACATTCTCTTTAGTTTGCAGAGCTGCTTCAAGTCCTCAAATGACCTTTCCTAGAGCTGCATTTTAAGATTAACACACATTCTCTAATTTGAGTTCACTTTTAAGGTGTTGTCAGAGGTTTCCCATAGGATACATTGTCATGGTATATTGATTTGTATAGCACACTAATCACCCAAGAGGGCTTCTAGGCACTTTGGTGGGTGTGAGGTCCCCCTGGTGCTTATGTGAAGAGCCCCATCTTCAGCTTCTTGCGGAACTCAAGAAGTGAGGAGGTGGCTCTGATTTGTTGAGGCTTGTGGATGTGGGTGTTGCCAATAAAGAAAGTGGGTGGGGCCACTGGAGGAAGTGGGATGAGCCAGTGAAGTGGGTGCGGTCTTCCAAAAAATGTGAGCACCTGAACTTAATATTTTAACAAGTAAGCAGTTGTTTTATGTAGCATAATCTTAAATCTATGAAACACATCACTGTACATTTTGAATTGTATCTATTGGATTTTGAAATTCTGCTTTCTGTTTTTAGAAAACAAATCAATTGCTCAATAAACAATGAACTATTACATATATGTATACGCTTGATGCAACCTAACAGATTTGTAAATAGCCTGTATTATGAGCGTACAAACATCCAAGTTTCCATAGCGTATTACATGTAGATTTAATGTACCAAGTGATGAAAGAGAGAGGCTTCTCAGCAAGAAAATTATGCCGTAGCACAACACTCACAGAACCATTTAGCGTACTTAACCCCTTCCCTGCTCATGACGGAACCACTCCGTCATGAGCCACGGTTGCGCTGTGCTCATGACGGAGTGGCTCCGTCATGCTGCGGCCGTTGGCCGCCGCTCCGCCCACGCGGCGCTAATTCCCCGCCTGTGCGGGCGATTAGCGCAGTGGGCGGAGACGTGACGGAACCACTCCGTCATGAGCACAGCTCAACCGTGGCTCGTGACGGAGTGGTTCCGTCACGAGCACAGCGCCACCGCGCTGCCCCCAAACCCCCCCCCCGGCGCCGCGGCGGAATTCCTGCCGCGGCGAAGGGGTTAGTATGAAATGAGTTGGTACTTAAATTTCTTAGCAGAGCAGACAACAGGAGAATCTATTACTTTACATAAATTGCCTCTTTTCTGCAATGCTATTCTACCTCTAAAGAAAAAGAGCCTCTGATTCATTAAATAATCCTATGAAGCCTCATGAAGAGAGGGTGTTATACTTTTAAAAGGATTGCATTTACATATTTCAGTAGGGCTACTCTCCGGATCAGGAGGGCTGCTCTAGTTTCATTAGATAAAAATAGCCCACTTGATTTGAAAGTCACTACACTGTGCAGGTGCGGGAAACAAAGCACTGCTTTCTAATAAATAGATATTTTATGTTTGGGCACTTTCCAAACGGAGAGCCTCTTTGGAATAATGAGATGCTGTAGGGTTGCATTTACAACTATGGTGAGTACCTCGGTGACTTTATTTGGGACTGCAGACTTGTATATGTGCCATACTGATCTCTCCTTCTAGATATACAGATGTATCTTGGATAAATCTGTCCCTGCCATCTGAAGCTGCGTTTTGAACCTTTATAGAATAAAGAGATTCAAACCAGTTGAATGTGTCCCCCTGACAGCTACAGCTCTCTTGCATAATTAAAGGCCCCATACCTACATGTGTCCTTAACAGCAGCAGCTTCGTTGTTTTGTGTACAATTAGTTAAATAAATAGAAATACAGAATTCTCCAGCCTTATTGGATTCATGATGCAACAAGCTAGTTTTCTTTTAGGAATAATATTTTTTTTTTTTAATGTTTTTTTTATTCTTCTAATAGAATTTTCGAAATAGACAATCATCATTGCCGCCATGCAAGGCGATACAGTAATAAAAAGAAGAAAATCAGTAACATAACAAAAGAACAGTTGTGATTAAACTTCTCGCGGTATAGCTGCACCTGACCCTTGATACCCCATATCGGTACCCATACTCAGGACGAAACACCTGATACCCAATTAGCATTTGTCAACAGTCCTGCGCGGATTCGTCTAGTGCCTGCGATAGTAAATAGTGCCGTAGTGGTTCCCAAATATACTTGGGCTTCGAGGAGGAAGGAAGTTCTTCCGCATACAATTCAAGGTTTTCCCTGCAATACACCATGGGCCATATTATCAAGAACGGCGCAAACATTATCGCCGCTTTAGCGGCAGGAAACCTGATAAGGGGCTTGATAATATGCCCTAGAGCACTCCAATAGAAGCCCAGGTTTGATGTCCTTGACACCAGAACATGGGCCTCTATTGGAATTCTCTAGGGCATATTATCAAGCCATTATCGCCGCTTTAGCGGCACTTTCCTGCTGCTAAAGCAGCGATAATGTTTGCGCCGTTCTTGATAATATGGCCCCATATCTTTGATCCACCTGTTAGCGCGGGGTGCCAAAACGCTCTCCCATGTTATTGCTATGCGCCTCTTTGCCAATAAAAGAGCGATAATCACAAATTTCCCTAATGTACCTTATATCTGGGGCACATAACAGAGCGAGCAAATCAGAGGTATACATTGCAAAGAAATATTCGACATAGCATGTACACGCGACAATACATCTTCCCAGGATTGGTATTCAAGCCTGCAGCTCCACGCTAGATACCAGAAGTCGGGAATATTTCTTAATCTTAAAGATTTACAATAAAAAATATGCAGGTCCCTGCCTTTCAAACAGAACATATTCTCAAACCTCGCCCACACTGCTTAGTGAAACCAGGATTGTTTAGGAGAGCAATGCTGCATTACAAACAGTTGTGTTTTATTCCACTTATCATCGAATACCTGAACTCTGAAGCCAACGATTTCTCCAGTTACACCAAGGAAGAAGAAGATACACAGGATGCTGAAGAAGATATTGTAAAGGGTATTCAGGGGAGCGGCATGAATGGGGAAAATGGGACAAGAGGAAGCGAGGGAAGAGAAAGAGTGAGACATAGGGAGAAGCCTGAAAGAACAGGTTCCAAAAAAGAGGGCTGGAGAGAGAAGTATGAAAATAGAGTAACAAAAGGGACACAGAGAAAGCAGAATGATGGAGCTAGTAGGAAAAAGGAATTAAATGGAACCTGCAAGAGAGAACATAAAAGAGGGGAAGAGGATGAAAGACAGATTCAGAGGAAAAAAGAAGCACTGAGGCAAAGGGCAAGAAAGGCAGAGGGTACAGAGTTATGAGATAGAGGGAGAAGAGAGATAAAGGGAGAGAGTGGGATTTCTAGATCATGTTTTGACCAACACTCCTGGCCCAATATGCCTTCTAATGCACGATTTTTTAGTTGTATTGCACTTAATTTTTTTTAATGCCCTCCCTTATTCAATGACCCAAAAATTACCAGGCAAAAGCCCCCCGAAGTCTTGCCAAAGTCTACCTAATTATATTTGCCCCACATTGCTTTTTAGCAAATTTCTTAACCGTACCTCTCCAACCTGCCCCACGACTTGTTACTTGTTAGTTTACAATTTATGTAATAAGTGCTGGTCCTTTTTTTTCAATGTATGCCAGTCAAGTCTAGAATTTGAGATAATTGAAAATTACTGCATACATGTTGAGAAATGGGGCGTCCCAGGGCTCGATCCACAGGTAAAGACAAAAAGGCAAGACAGAGACAGAGGAAGCAATCAAGGGAAGAGCCAAGTTTTAACTGCCTTTCTAAACACCTTATGATCTTGTAGGTTCCTGATAGCGCTCGGGAGAGCATTCCAGAGAGATGCAGCCAGAACGCGAAACTAGCGACCACCTGCTCGGGCCCTTCTGATGTTGGTGCAAGGAGCGGAGCGCACGTTCTGGTACATAGGGGATGACGAGATTGGCAGAATGGAAGGGGCTTGGGCATGGAAAATTCTGTGGGCAATGCATAGAGATTTGAATTTAATTCTTTTTTCCACCGGGAGCCAATGTAGTTTATGTATGTATTTGGACTTTGGGTTTCTATCACACACTTAAAGTTGAAAGCCACTTTACTGCTTCATAACATTGAAGATAGATTTTTATTTGCAATTCTGATAATGCCAAACAACCCCCCGGCAAGTAAATGTCCTCCATGTCTAGTACACATGTCAGGCCCTAATACTTTCTACATTCACAACTTAGAAAAGCAAATGCTGGTCCAAACAATATTATCCACCTAGACGGTGGCCCTATGGGGAGTCTATGCAAGGAATCTGCTACATTTGAAATGAAGGTCCCGTGCTCTCCATGCCACTGGAATCAAGCTATCCCGGCTGAAGAGGGGTGAAACCCTGAAACCGGTCCTAGGATGCTTGTTTCCAGTCCAGGGAGGACCTGGCTTGGCAGTTCGGGCTGGACAGTTCCCATGAGGCACAGGGTCAAGACTGATTTGCATATGGCTGGGTTCAAACTGGAATTGCATGGTGAGCAAACAATACGATGGATTTAGGCCCAGATCTCTGTACTGGGGTGAATGTATGACATTGTTCTGCATTATGTCCATCAACTGTTGTTTTTGCATTTGTCACCCTGAGTGGGACGGGTATGCCTAGACGTAGGTCCCGTGCTCTCCATGCCACTGAAATCAAGCTATCCTGGCTGAAGAGGGGTGAAACCCTGAAACCGGTCCTAGGATGCTTGTTTGCAGTCCAGGGAGGACCTGGCTTGGCAGTTCGGGCTGGACTGTTCCCATGACATCTCCTTTACAAAGTCCTGGGAATTACTGGCATTGTTGGTATTGTTCTGGGGGAATTGGTTGAAAGATTATCATCTGTTTTTTTAAACTTCGTCGTATGTTCTAAGTATTTCACTCGGAGCTGTGTGTAATGCTCCTTTAGGACCATTTGTGCAGGGCAGGTCACTGGCCTCAGCTCTTCCCCTGACACACCCCCCTCACGTGACTCCGAATCGGCATTATCAGGAGCCGAGTTGCGAGCGCGCAGAGGACATCTCCTTTACAAAGTCCTGGGAATTACTGGCATTGTTGGTATTGTTCTGGGGGAATTGGTTGAAAGATTATCATCTGTTTTTTTAAACTTCGTCGTATGTTCTTAGTATTTCACTCGGAGCTGTGTGTAATGCTCCTTTAGGACCATTTGTGCAGGGCAGGTCACTGGCCTCAGCTCTTCCCCTGACACACCCCCCTCACGTGACTCCGAATCGGCATTATCAGGAGCCGAGTTGCGAGCGCGCAGAGGACATCTCCTTTACAAAGTCCTGGGAATTACTGGCATTGTTGGTATTGTTCTGGGGGAATTGGTTGAAAGATTATCATCTGTTTTTTTAAACTTCGTCGTATGTTCTTAGTATTTCACTCGGAGCTGTGTGTAATGCTCCTTTAGGACCATTTGTGCAGGGCAGGTCACTGGCCTCAGCTCTTCCCCTGACACACCCCCCTCACGTGACTCCGAATCGGCATTATCAGGAATCGATGATGCGTACGCGCAGCGGACGCACGCAGCGGGCGCGCCGCGGGCGCGCCGAAGGCTCGCCAAAGGCGAGCCCGTCTGCGCCCGTCCGCGCCAGCTCCGGGCGCAGGGCCACCCCTCCTGGCTGTGCAGACCCGGCCTACCAGAGCACTAGGTTATATTATTCCCACTCCCAGTTGATGGATCTGAACTCAGGGACCCCTAGTGATAGTTGCTTATGTTTGCCCCCTGCTACATGTCTCATATCCATACCTGCCTCATGTCCAGGCTGCAAATTTGCTCCCCCCCGTCCTACCCCTGTAAAGCATACTACTGTCCCAGGTTCCACCACAATTCGCCACATCCGAGCTGCACTCATTAATGCCCGCTCTCTCCCGAGTCACTGTTGGGAAATAAGGGAATTAATCACATCTCAGCAGCTTGATATCTTGTTCATCACTGAATCTTGGGGAGATGCCTCCTCGGGCCCGGATTTCTGTTCAGCCACCCCAGACGGCTTTTGTGTGGTGAGACAAGACAGAACTATGGGGAGAGGAGGTGGCTTAGCTATAATTCATAAAGCTAACCTAAGAGTCAAAATTGACCCTCTAAATCGACCATACTGTGAAGCGTTTTTTTTCGCAATTTCACTCAACCATAATCAGGCCTTTAAAGGGATTTTGTTATATCGTCCCCCTGGCCCCCATGCGCGCTTCCTTCTGGCCCTGGAAGAATTTGTAGAACTCTCATTAAGCCATCCGAACTTTACCATCTTAGGTGACTTTAATTTCCACCTAGAGGACCTAGAGAATAAAGACACTTCCCAACTAATAGCTGACCTTTATGTGGCCGGCTTATCTCAATTGGTAGACGTCCCCACACATCAAGCTGGACATACGCTGGACGGGCTGTTCACCAATAACCCCAAGCTCTCCCTATCTTCGGTGAGTCCTGTGGTATGGTCGGACCACTCTGCTGTAACCTTTTCCATCCAGGCTAACAACTGCAGCCTCTCCAAACCTATGCCCCGTATTCCCATCAGCTATAGAGCCTGGAAAAATTTGGACCACTCACTTCTCTCCCAGACTCTAGTAGACTCCCGGTACGAGGCTTCCCCTAATCCCAGCGTAACGTCCTGCAGATACCAGGAATGGATTTCTGATGCGGTGAACCATGTGGTCCCAGCCAAATCTTTTATCTCGAATAGGGTATCACCATCTGCTCCATGGTTCACAGACGATCTTCGCTTACAGCGTCAACACTGTAGGAACCTGGAAAGACGGTGGCGAAAGCAATATAATCCTGTCGATAGGCAGACTTATAAAGACGCCCTGGCATTATACAAAAAATACATTGTAAAATGCAAAAGTATTTTCTTTTCGGCCCAAATTGAATCAGCCCAAAATTCAGCTAAAAAGTTGTTTCAGGTAGTTGATACCCTGTCCAACCCCCCTACAGGTCCTCCGACGGAACCCTCTCAAGCTCTGTGCAATGCGCTGGCCAGTTTCTTTTTCACTAAGGTCTCCACGATCTACTCATCTTTCTCCCTCTCTACTAGTTTTGCTGCCCCTGATTCCCTTTCTCACACGCACAAGTTCACCAACTTCCTTCCGGTCTCAACTGAACATATCAGTAGGTTGGTCACTTCCATCAAGTCCGGCTCTCCGTCTGACCCATGTCCCCCCGCGATATTAAACACTCTTACTGAAGTCATAGCACCTCCTCTAACGGATCTATGTAACTCCATTTTCCATTCAGGTACCTATCCGGAAATCTGGAAAAAGGCAGTAATCAAACCACTTTTGAAAAAACCATCTCTAGATCCCACTGACTCAGCTAGCTATAGGCCCATTGCCTGCCTACCTTTCCCTGCCAAAATATTTGAGTCAGTTATGAACCTGCAATTATCTGAGTTCATTGACCATCACAATCTATTAGATGATACTCAGTTCGGGTTCAGGAAATATCATGGCACAGAAACGGCCTTGATAAAGGCTACCGATGAGATCAGGTCCATCATGGATCAGGGGGGGGCCGCAATCCTGGTACTCCTTGATCTGTCCGCCGCCTTCGACACGGTCGACCACTCCATCTTGGTCGACCGTGTCGCATCCATGGGGGTCACGCATTGCGCAAAAGATCTCATTGCCTCGTTCCTGGCTAACCGAACTCAAGCGGTGAAACTGGGTAACTTCTATTCACCCACGTTCTCTCTCCCTTGCGGGGTCCCTCAGGGATCCTCGCTGAGCCCCACATTATTTAATATATATGTGGCGGACCTGGCGAGGGTTATAAAAGCTCACAAGCTGCGGCTAACTACCTATGCGGATGACACCCAACTGGTGCTGGCTGTTCAAAAAGATGGTCCCGCAGTCGCCGCTAAATTCCAAGAAGGGATGATGGCCATCAGTTCATGGATGGCGGATAACAGTTTAAAACTGAACTCGGACAAGACCGAGGTGCTGACCTTTGGCAGGCTTTCTCCTGAGTGGTCTTCGATCTGGTGGCCCACTGATATGGGTCCCCCCCCACTGCAGTGACCAAGGTCAGGAATCTCGGCATTATGTTCGATAATAAACTGTCGTTTAAACATCACGTCAACGCTGTGGCGGCATCCTCCTTCCATATGCTGAGAAAAATCAAGAAGTTACTGCCATACCTTCCCTCAACTGCAGGAAAAACCTTAATTACCACCCTTGTTTTTTCAAAAATGGACTATGGCAATGGCCTCTTCCTTAATGCCCAAGAGCAGGTACTGGCCAAGCTACAATCAGTACAGAATGCGGCAGCCAGATTACTGCTCAATGTTCCATTTCGTCATCCCACATCTGCGGCCTTACACCATCTGCACTGGCTTAGAGTAAAGAGTCGGATAAAGTTCAAGGCGCTATGTATAGCCTATAAAGCTATCCATGATTCAGGACCTAAGTTCCTGAAGGACGCTCTCCGAATCTATGTTCCTAATAGAACTTTACGTTCAGCCTCTACGCACTTGCTCCCGGTACCACGCACCAGAACTTCCACATGGGGAGACAGACGCTTTCTGGTAGCAACTCCCAGGCTGTGGAACTCCCTTCCATTGGCTATAAAAACTGCCCCCACCTTCATGATGTTCCGCAAGCTCTTGAAGACTTGGCTATTTAACCAGTAACCCCCTCAGATATTTTTGTTACTAGGATCACATGCGCCGAGACACCCTTGGGTATTCGTGCGCAATAAAAATCTCATAAACATAAACATAAACAAACAAACATGAGGCACAGGGTCAAGACTGATTTGCATATGGCTGGGTTCAAACTGGAATGGCATGGTGAGCAAAGGAAACGATGGATTTAGGCCCAGATCTTTGTATAGGGGTGAATGTATGTCATTGTTCTGCATTCTGTCCATCAACTGTTGTTTTTGCATTTGTCACCCCGAGTGGGACGGGTATGCCTAGACGTAGGTCCCGTGCTCTCCATGCCACTGGAATCAAGCTATCCTGGCTGAAGAGGGGTGAAACCCTGAAACCGGTCCTAGGATGCTTGTTTCCAGTCCAGGGAGGACCTGGCTAGGCAGTTCGGGCTGGACTGTTCCCATGAGGCACAGGGTCAAGACTGATTTGCATATGGCTGGGTTCAAACTGGTATGGCATGGTGAGCAAAAGAAACAATGGATTTAGGCCCAGATCTCTGTACTGGGGTGAATGTATGACATTGTTCTGCATTCTGTCCATCAACTGTTGTTTTTACATTTGAAATGAAGGCAAATATGTGTAATTACCGACAGCTGGGCCCTCTCCAGCTGTCAGTTGGGGGGAATCACACGAGCAGAATAAAATACCAAGCCCATCAAAGAGCATGACCCTGGTAGTAAATAGGAAATTCACCACTCACTGGCAAAGCCTTTTGGGCAGGGCTGCAGCCTGGTCAGCTATGACTCATGTGACTGTAGATGGAGATAGAGGGGTCAATTAGGATGGCAGATGGAAAATCATTACGACCGCCATGGCAGCGGAAATGAACCATCCGCAGGTACCACGGGAAAAGCGGCGGTCAGATTAGGACGACCGTGGCAGCCTGATCCCACAAACGACCGCCGGTAGTTGTGCAGAGCAGGTGAAAATCCGTCCGTGACGGTAGGATTTGCTGTGGAAAGACCAAAAACCGCCGCACGGCCAGCGGATTGACCGCAAGTTAAATTGGGATACTATTGCGGTGACAGTGGAACGATTATCTGTTTCCGACCGCCACAATCACAACCATTGATGAATGGGAGAATCGGCAGAAGGGCAGTTGTATTCCGGCCACCGCGGTCGCTCCGGAACAGTAATGGCGGTCGACAAAAAAATACATAACAAGGCTACCAAGTGTGGCCATTAACCTGGCTCAGCCTAAAAAAACACCTAACACTCCCCAATGACACATCCCCATGAAAACTAAAAAATACAAATCCCAGGTCAACCCACACAACACACCTGACAGGAATACTCCATTTGGACCCACCTTCATAGCTGAGTATAAAACCAGCCCCTTCACTGACCAGAATCCTTTGCACAATTCCACAACTAAAGGGCCCCACCCCACAGCACAAAGGGGAGGCACATCTGCACACATCACACCCTCACAACCACACACACACACCACACACATTCCCACCACCACCTTCACAACCACACCTTTAACCAATTTACACATCACACACCATGTCACAGAAGAAAATGCCCAAATTCACTGACAATGAGTTGTCAGTGATGGTAGATGAGGTAATCAGAGTAGAACCACATTTGTTTGGATGCATGGTCCAACAGACACCAGTAGCCACAAAAATTCAAATGTGGGCAAGGATAGTCAACAAGGTCAATGCAGTAGGGACTATCCCACGCTCCCAGAAGGAGATCAGGAAACGGTGAAATGACCTCAAAAGCAAGGTGAAAGAGAGGAACAACAAGAACCTTAAGCTGGCTCAGATGACCGGCGGTGGCCATCCCATTCCACTACGAACATTCACCGAATGGGAGGAGAAGGTGCTTGCCACACTGCATCCAGAGAGTCTCACAGGAATAGCCAGGGGAGTGGAGATTGGTAAGTACCAACAAATGTCTGCCATTACACTGCTATGTACTGTCTTGCACAACTACAAAACCACACTTCCTGGACACAAATGCATTCATGTGCAGCACACTCTCCCCAAGACGTGTCTCACATATCCAACATTCACTCCCTCTGATTCACCCCAAAGGAAGCTAGCAATTTTTCCATCGGGGCATGTGTACAGGCAGCCAGCACTACAACTCCCACCAGTCCCAAAGCTGAGCAGGATGTAACACTCCACCCCACACCCACAACCATGTGTCAGCCATTGCATTGCTCTCTACAAACGTACAGGTAGGTAGCCATCTTAACAGGGAGGGGTGTTTGTGGGTGGGAAGCCTGCACTACAACTCCCACCAGGCCCCCTTGACCCAAAGCTGAGCAGGAGGGAGCACTCCCCCCACACCCACAACCATGTGTTAGCCATTGCATTGCTCTCTACAAACCTACCGGTAGTAGCCATCTTAACAGGGAGGGCTGTTTATAGGTCAGAAGCCTGCACTACAACTCCCACCAAGCCCCCTTGTCCCACAGCTGAGCAGGATGGAGCAGTCGCCCCCACACCCACAAACATGTGTCAGCCATTGCATTGTTCTCTACAAACGTACAGGTAGGTAGCCATCTTAACAGGGAGGGGTGTTTGTGGGTAGGAAGCCAGCACTACAACTCCCACCAGGCCCCTTTGCCCCACTGCTCAGTAGGATGGAGCACTCCCCCCACACCCACAACCATGTGTCAGCCATTGCATTGCTCTCTATAAACTTACAGGTAGGTAGCCATCTTCACAGGGAGGGGTGTTTGTGGGTGGGAAGCCAGCACTACAACTCCTACCAGGCTCCTGTGTCCCACAGCTGAGCAGGATGGAGCACTCACCCCACCCTGAACCAAGTGGCAGCCATATCATTACTCTCCTCAGACTTATAGGTAGGTAGCCATCTTAGGCGGTCATGTACCACCCCTGAGCAGGATGGAACACTCCACCATCCAAGAGCCATGTGTACCCTATTTCCTTCCTCTGTTCCACTTCACAGGGAGGTAGCCATCTGAACAGGGAGGGGTATCAGTGGGTGGGAAGCCTGCACCACAAATCCCACCAGGCCCACTTGTCCCAAAGCTTAGCAGGATGGTGCACCCCCCATACCCAGAACCATGTGGCAGCAATTCCCCTCAACTGTGTCACAGAACAGATAGGTAGACAGTGTATGCACCCTTCCATTCCTCTCAAAAAGCATGGAGCCCTATGACCACACCAGCCCTCACATGTTACTCAACTTGGCGTACATCCAAAAGCCACTTCCAGTGTGCAGACAGCTAGGCGTGTGTAACTGTCACAGAAATTAAAGTTTAAACCAGCAAGTCACATGTTGAAGAAATTCAGGGCACAATCATGCACAGCACTGAATGCTATGTGTAAGTGCCATGGTGGCAGAGCATGAAGGCTCATATGAACACAAAATATGCATGGTCAGTTGGCAAAAGAAAGTAAAGTACATGATATGACAAAGGTATGCAGAAGATTACAATTGCTAGTTCTTACTTAGATGTAAAGTCTTCCATGCAGAGCAAACCAAAAAGAAGCATCACATAAAATTCATGTGCTGCAAGTTGTTATCTGATGACATGTCCTTGTAATTAGACAATCTGTACATGGAACATGGTATCTATTTACATGTCACACCATGGACAAGTAATGTAGGTACCTACACATCATGTCATAATGTGCAGTACCTTGCAGGCATACAACGTGACATCAATGTAAACTGTGTGGTGTATCACATGTAACATCCAAAGGTCTAACACAAAGCTTGTGGGGTGTACTTCAATGACCATTTCACCTCTGTTCAACAGGAGATCCACAAGCAACTGCTGCAGAACACAACACCGACTTGCAGAGCCATTCTCCACCCTCGGGACATGGACTCTCAGATGCAGACTCCACACGTTTCTGGAATGAGGAGCCCGAACCTGGCCCGTACAGACAGCCAGGGTGCACCACGTCCAAGGCCCCCCTGTCCCCCCCACCACCACCTCAGCAACAACAACCGTGCAGTTCCCTGCTGCAAAAACCTGTGTGGCCTCAACCACTACCACCAGTACTGCCTGCAACACTCTCCCTGCCTCAGTGGTTACCAACATCTCCACACAATCAGAGGAGGGCAGGGAGAGTCTGCGGGTGCATCGAGTATCAAAGCCACAGGCCCGGGACAGCAGGGCAGGTGAGAGGGCAACTGGTGGACAAAATCGAGAGGACACTGGGACCGAAGCCCTGGCCAACATTGCCAGAGTCCTTGGGTCATATGAACAAGCTCAGGGGCACACGGGCCAGGCTGTGAAGAAGCTTGTGAGCGCCGCCTGCTGCTGTGGAACATGGACACGCGTATGGGCCAAATCGTGGCCCTCTTGGGCCATCTTCTGGGTGTTCTGAGGGACAGACATGCGGACCAAAGTGCAGCTCAACCCCCCTCCAGTGGCCCGCAGGATGATACCACCACCACCTCAGCTGCAGCCCCAGAAAGGGGTGAGCTGCAACAGGATGACTCCTCAGACACTGCTGAGCCTGCAGCAGGCCCCCCCCCTGGAAAATGCAAGAGGGGCCATCTGAGAACCACCACGGGAGGATCACGTGGCAAAGCACCAGCCAAACTCAAGTCAAAGAGCCAGCCATAATGGCACCTCTTTCCACCTTGACATTGACTTTGTTGACTATCCTTACCCACACTGCCATGTTTATGGCAGGTGTCTGTTGGACTGTCTCACCTCATCAATGTGATGACTACTTTATTGTCTTGTTAACCATCACTAACAACTCATTAATTCACCTAGCACCATTTTTTGAAACATCACTTGTCTGTCACAAACATTCTTTGTAAATAAACACTCTTTACACACCTATGTCTTTGCGTCAGCTCCATGTTTATCACAGTATGTACAATGTTGACTCAGATAGCAATGTACCAGAAGCTCTGATTGTGACGAGGCATTGAGAGGCTCAAGAGACCTACAAAGACACTAAGGGTGGGCGTCAAATTCCGTTCCGCTCGCGGAATTTGCGATATTTTGACATTTTCGTGTTCCGCGAAGAGCGCAAAAATGCAAAAATCTTCGCTACTTGCCGCGTTGCAAAGGTTTTTTTCATGTTTGCGCTCTGAAAATGCGTTCTCGCGAGCGCAATCGCCTTACCGGGATCCTCGCATTTGCCGATGAGTTTTCCAATCCGTTCGCGTGCTCCACGAGATTTTGATAGCCGGTCGCGCTATCCCGTGAGAGTTCGCGATCGCGATCACGTCTTTCGCCTCGCCATCAGACACCGCGAGAGTCTGAGATCGCGAACACGTCATTTTCCACCGCGAGGAAGAGCGTGAGTTCGCAAATTCGTCAATCTCCACTGTGACAGAGAGCATGAGATCATTTTGGACGCGCCATCGACATCCGGCGGAAGTGTGGTGAAGCTCGCGATCGCGAACAGGCCAAATTTTCAATTTGAAGAAGAATATTAACTCTAGCTGCATAGAACCTTCTGTAAATGATGATTTGGATGAAAAAAACTCCTCAGATTGACATTTGGCTTTCCTTTTTTGTACAAGGAGTCCTTTTTTACAAAGAAATGTTTTAGGGAGAGAGGGAGGAAGTACCACAGAGTCTCCAACTTCCTGTTCCTGGCCAGCAGGCTCCTCCCAGTTCGTTGTCCATCTCCTGGTCATATTGCCTTTGGATTTGATCTGGAAGGAACACTCTTTGTGTCTGCTGCATCATTATCATTGGATTTGAGGACTTTTGAATTTGATATTTTACAAGTAAGTTGGTGTTGTGTCTGTTTGATTGGGGGCATTGCAGTTGCTGCAACTACAATTTTGGTACGTATCATTCTGTTTTTTTAATTGGGGGTAGCCAGTAGGCCCAGAGCTAGTCATGGGTGGGTGCATGATGAAGCAACTGTTCCTTTGGTGTGTGTTGAATGTTTTTCAAACTTCATTTAGGGCGTGGATGTCAGTGGATTGAGTTGGAAAATGTGTTTTTTGGGGGTATTTTTGTTTTTGGGTGTGTGTTAAAGAAATGCCTTTGTTGTGTGTGCCTGGTGTGTTGGTGTGCACCCTGCAGACCTTGTTTTGCCCTGTGGATTTTCGTTTTTGCATTTTATTGCATTGAAAAGGCACAGCAGTGTGGTTTAGCATGCATCTTTTGCCTGGCTTCTTTTATAGGCCTTTTGTCAGTTCATTGTTTCCCAGGCCTCCTGCTTGTTGCTTGTGATTTGTGAGTGTCCATGTGGCTGGTGGCCTTTTCTGGTGGGAGTTATTAGTGTGCTGCTTTTGCCACATATAGGCCTGCATGGTATTCCTTTGTGGCCTAGGCTTCTTGTTGTGGGCCTGGCCATGAGGCTGGTGGCCATTTTGAAGGCAGGCAGTGTGTTTTTTGCAACAGGCCTGCATTGTCTGTCTTCTCTTTCTTGTAGTTGGGTGGGCCTGGCCATGTGGCTGGTGGCCATTTTGAAGCCTAGGCCTGTAAGCTTGTGTGGCCTTGTCTGCCCACGGGCCTGCTTTCATCCAGTAGGCTCAGAGCAGGTAGCCACAGGTGCATTAAACAAGTGCTTTTGTGTGTTCTGTTGAATTTAAACATCATTTAGGGCAAGGATGGTATTGTATTGAGTTGGAAAATGTGTTTTTGGGGTTATTTCTGTTTTTGGGTGTGTGTTAAAGAAATGCCTTTGTTGTGTGTGCCTGGTGTGTTGGTTTGCACCCTGCAGACTTTGTTATGCCCTGTGGATTTTCGTTTTTGCATTTTATTGCATTAAAAAGGCACAGCAGTGTGGTTTAGCATGCATCTTTTGCCTGGCTTCTTTTATAGGCCTTTTGTCAGTTCATTGTTTCCCAGGCCTCCTGCAGCCGCAAGAACAGCCGCAGCCGCAAGAACAGCCGCCGCCGCAAGAACAGCAGCAGCCGCAAGAACAGCAGCCGCCACAAGAACAGCAGCAGCCACAAGAACATCCACAACAACAGCCCACAATAGTAGTTGTTCCTCCTGAAGTACGGGCATTTCAGGAAATCGAGTTTCCTGCAGACAAAGTGGAGCAAACCACTGTTTCAGAAGATCCATTGTCTTCCAGACCCCCAGCAACGAAAAGGAGGGTTAGTCCATCATCTTCTTCTTCAAGCCCCGCTTCTGATGATCTTGATGCCACTTGGAAGCCACCAGCTCAGTCTGAGAGTGATGCACTCCACAAGACAAGGCTAGTGAAAAGGAAGGTTCCAGAAAGCCTTAGAGTTATGGAGGAAGATGTAAAAGAAGGGGATGATGATGATGACGAGCCAGTCATCACGGACATCACTCCCGGCCCAAAGGATATGGAGACCGACATTATTACCCTATCCAAAATGGCTGCAAGAGATGTAGCACGGATACCACCAACACAGGTAACACCACCACGACCTCCAGATTCCATATTTTCATTTGCAAAGGAAAGACAGGGAACTACATCAAAAACCACCTCAGTAGGTAGTGGTAGAAGTCACAGTGTAGCTGCACAGAGTCACATTCCAAGCACACCCTCCAGTTCATCTGATATTGAAAGTGGCACATCCAGTAGCACCAGAAAGTTCTCCTCCCCAGTTTGGGACTTCTTTTTGGTTAGCAGTAAGGAGGAGAACATTGCTATATGCTCAATTTGTCGACATGCTGTTAGGTGGGGTAAGCTTGGTATAAACTATGGTACCGGAGGCCCAACAAGTCATCTCAAAATACACCACACTATCGTGTGGGAGGCTCACCTACTTCGCTTAGAACAAAGTAAAACTCAACCCATTGTTGTTGGGCATGAAGAATCAGGGGACGATATTATCGCGGTGGAAGGTGAACAAGAGGGAGACATTTCTAGCCCTGTCCCCAGTAGTGTAGTGGTACCGCCCACATCCTCCTCAGCAACATCTCAGTGGCACTGCAGTAGGAGTCAGAGTCAGGCTGAGACACAAAGGCGACCGAGTAGTACTTCAATGAAACAAAGTGCGTCATTGAGCCTAACTGGGTTAAAGAAAACAACTGCACCACAAAGGAAAATAATCCAGCCTACCATTGACAGCATGCTTAGGTTGGAGGGGCAGTACCAACTCAACCACCCAATGGCACGGTTGTACAATGCGAAGCTGGTTAAAATGTTAGCGCTGGACCTTCTCCCTTTTTCATTTGTGGAAGGGGTGGGTTTCCTTGAATTTGTGTCAACCATCTGCCCTAAATGGAAGGTTCCCAGCCGGTCCTATTTCGCAAGAGTTGCTGTTCCAGCACTACATCATGATGTGCTGGAATTGGTTGGACAAGCTTTGCAGCAGAGTGCTGTTCACAATATCCACCTAACAACAGACATGTGGACCAGTTGCCAAGCCACTGATTATATGTGTATCACTGCACACTGGGTCTCATTTGTGGGGGTTACAGATAAGCTATCTTAAGTAGGTGCTGTTGACACAGCTGAGATTTTTAAAGCTACTCGGAAACATGGAACTGTATCCATGTTCGCCATGGAGAAATCTCATACTGCTGTAAACATATTGGAAGAGTTTCACAGCAAAGTTTTTGAATGGCTGCGCCCAAGAGGGCTTAAGATTGGTTTTGTTTCCACAGATAATGGCAGTAATGTTCTTAAGGCCATGGATCTTGGTTCCTATTTCAGGGTTCTGTGTTTGGCGCACTGCATTAACATTATTGTTCAAGACTTTCTGAAAAAAAAAGCCATAGTCAGCAACTTACTGACCACCTGCCGAAGAATATGCACTCATTTCAGCCATTCTTTTAAAGCTCAGAAGCAGCTAAGGATCATTCAACGTGACTATAGAATGCCAGTCAAAGCACTCATCCAGGAGGTGGCAATACGTTGGAACTCAACTTATTACATGCTTGACCATCTGTTGGAGTAGTACAGGCCAATCAATGAATATGTCATGGGAAGAGGGGATGCTACTGTGAAAGGCATGACCCTTCAGATGGACCAATGGTGCCTAGTTAAATGCCTGACTGAGATGCTTCTTCTTTTCGAGGTCTTCACACGTGTAGTCAGCAAGGAGGACTGTACTATGGGCCAAGCTATCCTATTGTTGCAAATGCTAGAGCATCATCTGAAGGAGGTGTCTGAAGCATACAAATGTGTATAGGAAAAAAAGAAGCATATGAGTTGGTGGAGAGCTTAGCCCGTCGCTTAGCTGACAATGTAAGGGTGCAAAATAAGAATTTGTCACAAAAACATTACATTTGTGCCACAATTCTGGCTCCATGGACAAAATGGGCACTGAAGACATTAATTCCTTTCTCAGAAATGGATGTTGTCCGGTACAAAACTTGGATAGCTGAGTCAGCGAGTAAGTTGGAAAATGAACGGCTACTAATTAAAAGCCCGCTTGATAAACCTACAACAAGTACTGCAGCAGGGCATCCGGCGTCAAGTTCAACTTCAGAGCCTGAGGACAGTGGGTTTGGCTCAGAACACTCAACAACACAATCGACAACAGCAAGAACTGGATCATTAGGCCCAGTAAAATCGTTACAGGATTGGTATTTACAGCAAGGCATTGGTAAGTCCAGTGCTGATGCAACGAGAAAAGAGCCCGAAAAAAGTTTAGCACCCCTGAACATTGAGCGGATGGTCCAGGCCTATCTCGATGACCCAGCAGAGGTGTACATTGATCAAAACCCATTGCGGTATTGGTGTAGGAAGAGGGGCCAATGGCCACTGCTCAGCAGGCTGGCGATAAACTATCTGGCTTGCCCTGTCGCAAGTGTCTCTTCTGAACGTGTTTTCAGTGCTGCTTGTTCCATTGTAACAGTGAGAAGGACCAGTCTCTCGCCCAAAAACGTGGAGAGGTTAACCATGATCAAAATGTTATGTTATGTTATGTTATGTTAATAGAACTTGTAATGTGCACTGTTACCGTTAGGTGTCCTGGCTCTGAATGCATTGCCTACTGGTCAGATAAAGGTTAAATTACGTAAGTTAAATTAAATTCAGTTAAGAAAAAAGCCAGGTTTTTAGGCCCCTCCTAAATTCTAGGAGCCCAGCTGCTGCTCTAAGCTGCAAAGGGAGGCTGTTCCAGGCCTTTGCGGCACAGCAAAAAAAGCTCCTACCCCCCCAACTGGCTGTTTTACCACGTGGGACTTTTACCAACATTGCCTTGGTTGAGCGAAGGACCCTAGGGGGGGTATACCATTGAAGGTGTTTACTCATGAAGGCCGGCCCACGTCACTCCAGGGTTTTGAAGACCAGGCAAAGAGCCTTAAAATCTATCCGATGTTTCATTGGTAACCAATGAAGGTCCCGAAGTCCCTTCCTTACGGAGACAAACTTGGGGATACCCAAAAGGACTCTAGCGGCAGCATTTTGTACTATTTGCAGTCGATTAAGCTGCCTTTTGTAAATGTTGAGGTATAAGGCATGAATCAGCACTTTATACCACCGAATTACACAATACATGAATCAAGGGAGGAAGATGAGGACAGCAGCTCAGGTGACAGAAGTGGTGTGTTAGATGATGATTACCTACTTCTTGTTGAACCCCCAGAGTTTGAGGACGAGCTCTACTTCCCTGATAATTAGGCTTGCACTTCTTACTGCCTTCCTCCCTTATTTTCTTTTATTTGTGTGTCTGTCTTTCTGGTTAGAAACTTCGAATCACAACAAATCCATCACCACCGTCTTCTAATTGTTTTATTGCCATATACAAGTTTCAGCTGTCTGCATTTCACAGTACACTCCTCCGAATCCTGCTCCTCCAGCCTCCTGAATCTCCCTAAATCCATTGCCCTCAAGAAGACAGATGATGATTGGATGATGCAAAATAGAAGAAAAAAGAAAATATTTCCTAGTTCCTCCAAAAGAAGTGGAACATGATTGATGATGACTACTATAGCTATCCTCCTTTCTGATCCGAAAGAGACTGCCCATTAACTGAAGATGAGAAGGAACAGGTAATGAATGATGCCATGCATTGGACGCTGACTGAGTGATTTTGTTGTTGTTTGTTGTGCATGAAGTTACTTCATTGTGTACTTTATGTAATAATCTACACACTAAAAGTAACTCAAGTCCCTTTTCCCTTCTTGTATTTTTAATAACAAATTTGTACTTCTACTGCAGGCCGATACATTGCATTTTGAATATAGGAAGGGGACTCACTCAGTACACTGCAGACTGAGTTGAACAACACCATCATGATGACCACAGTGACATAGTATCTTCACAGTCACTCAGTCAGTACACGGATTGGAGATGATTGATGGAATAAGGCAGGGCGTTTCATGAGTGGCATAAAAGGTAAACAAGTAAACAACAACCAAAGCAGACCTAAATGTCTGTGTAGCGGTGGAGTCAAGTATAAGCGGTGATATGACTGCGGTGCATTGATTTAGTCACTTAAATTGTAAAATGCTATGTTGCTGGATATGTGCTTTGTCCAACTCTTTAAAAAAATGTACGCTAAATGGAGGATGTGCAAAGGGTGCCATCACCGTGGGCCTGCTCTGTCCTGTTGG
This sequence comes from Triturus cristatus, assembly GCF_964204655.1. Classification (NCBI taxonomy): domain Eukaryota; kingdom Metazoa; phylum Chordata; class Amphibia; order Caudata; family Salamandridae; genus Triturus; species Triturus cristatus. The sequence continues at coordinate 1,293,591,539 of NC_140585.1, read as the reverse complement.
TGTTGTAGGTTAATGCTGGAAATAGACTAGAGTAGAGATGATGCATCCATGCCGCCTCGGAAAGTGTTCTTGTTGCACTACACCATAACTTGTGCATTTTTTTTAACTTGGTTTCTCAATATCCCTTTTGTTTTTGCATCTACAATTACAGGCCGGGCTTTACCCTGTGCTATACTTGGGAAAACAATGCACACTTACCTTACCAATGAATCTACATCTGCCAGGCAGGCAGTGGCGTCACCCAAGATTGATGGACGGAGCATCCATGGAAGAGAGAACCAAGAGGAATGCAGAGATTCAACTCCCCATTTGACCAGGATAACACAGTAACAGTATCAACTTTCATCATCTTTTAAATAATTTGATTCATTTTTTTGTCTACAATCATTACAACAGTGTGTTCTTGTTGTTATTATTATTATTATCATTAGGTTTGCTCTCTGTTTATAATTCATCCCTACAGATATTTTAAAGTTTTCTTTGCTATCTGTAAAAGTAAGCCCGGTAACACTGGACACAAACTGTATGTAATCCGGGTCTCCTTATCATCATCATGCATGCATTTCCTTTTTCTCCCTTAACATATTGATATGGATATGGTAGTCTACAAAGATTCTGTCATTTGTTGTTTGTCCATGCGTACTGTTTTTCTTTCTCAAACCTTTCCCCAAACACTCCTTCCCAACCATGCAACAAACCCTAACCCTCTTCCCCCGGGCTGTGTGACTTATTGAGGTATGACTAAATTAAATGTACACCAATAATTTATCACACGCTTGCTGGGGCAGATGTGGCAAAAGCAACAGTACTTCAATTTCAAGGCAGGGTGGGGATCTTCTTCTGCTTGCCCACCCATGAATAGTATATTTGTGAGGTAATTTTGTTTACCAAAGGACCCTAATACATCAGCATTAATTGACGGCATTGATTGGATTAATGGATTTGTTGTCATCCTCCTACACAGCACTAACAGTTACGCTTGTGTCCAGTGTACTGTAGGCCTAGTCAAGTGACTCGACACAACTAGAGTTTCTAACTCTGTGTACTGCTAGGCTATCCCCACCACCATTATGTTTTGTTGTATTTTTGCATAATGTTGTTTGGCAGTAAGTTCTGTACTGTACTTCATTCTACTACTCCTCGAAGAGTCTCTCTCAGGCTACTGACTGTCTCATTTTCTTTTTTTGCAAATGCTGCTGCCAGTGTCTACTACTACTACCACCACCACAACCATGGAATGTTAGGAAAGAAAACCATCATCACCATGCAGCCATCGCTGTGCCTAAGTTAAACATCAAGCAAAGGTAAGAAAAGTTTGGGGGTGGCAAAATTAATAATGGACATGTTTTCATTAATTCAATTTCACACACCCCTTTGAGTCCAGTCGCAGAGTGCCTAGAGTAGAAGAGACTGACAGTACTAGTAGGACAAGTCACTCAGTGAGAGGTGCCGCATCTATCTGATTGTGTCTTACAGCTGAGTTGAAATCAGATAGAAGAGGCCATTGGTTTCTCAACACTCCCGCCGCTAATGCTTTTACTAATGCTAAGTAAAGGGTGTCTTCAATCGTTCACAACAACTTCTTACTTAGAAAGTCTCAACTGTACAGTATTATACAGTACACCCCTGCAATGAGTGTAATGTCAATAAGTAAGGAATAGGAATCTAACTTACCACCGCCCGCCACTGCTGCTGGCTCACCCCCTGCAGCTCCTCCTGCAACTGCCGCATCCTCTCCTCCGTCAGCAGCCGCGTCGCCTTCGCCGCTGGCCCCAGCACTGGTGGTTGGTAGTGCGCCTTGAAAAAACATTACACATTTTGTAGGTGTCATATATACCTCCCCCTATTTTTCACTAGCGAGATTGAAAAATGAGTTACTAATAATACATACATATACAACATACATCACTAGTACAAATCAGGTAGTAGTAGAGTAGACACTAGTAGTTATATGGTCCCTAGGGTCATTCTAGTCTTTGCTTAGTTAGCCCTATGCCATGCAACCATTTTACCTTTGTGTCTTTTATTTTTGCACACGCGTCGTTACCTCGCAGCTTGTTGTATAAAGAGTGACGCCTTTGAGCCCACATGAGCTCATACTGCTACTGTCTAAGCGCTGTGTACAAGGTCAAACAAAACAAGCCACTTTGTTATGGAGTTCTGGTGTTAGTCTATATTGCTTATCCAAAATGCTACACTTTTTGGCATGACTGAGAAAGGCTTGCAATATACTAACGCGCACCATTTTTCTCATAACAGATGGAAGATTCCCTTCTACGAACCAGAGCTTTGCAGCGCTTATGATGTAACCAGTGCTAGGTTCTTCTAAGGTGATGGGTCCACAGAATTCGCTCAGAGATCTTCATTTATAATTTTATATAAACTATATTCCTACAAAGAGGATGGTGGTGCTTCCACCACTGTTCAGTTATCATGATTTCGCATTTTTTTTTCTTATTTCTATGGACTTGTAGTTGTTGTAAGTGTAACTAAGTGTAACAATGTTTATAATGTTTATAGTTTTAATCTTGTGCATTTTGCTGCTGGTGCTGCATTATAGAACAACGTACAGATCTTGTCAGTTGCAAATAAAACTTTTGAACTTACATAGACTCGGTGGTATTTGGTGTGGATGGACTTACACGAGTGAGCGAGCGAAAGGAAGGGTGTGCATGTGCATTGCTTCCACGACTGAGAGGTCAGGAATGTTATGTTCTGAGGTTGTCTACTCATTGGGTATCTTGGGGGGGGTTTGGAGAGCTAATAGTAATGAAAAACTACTATAACTAGTCGGGCAGGAGATTGTGGTGGGTTCTGTTCTGATTGAGGTGTGAGGAAGGTCCAACCTCCCATCACCAACATCCTATTTTCTTGTGCAAAGTTCTGTATGTGCAAAATCCCTACAACAGTAGTAGTATGTCCTATCCTATAAAAATAGTAAAATCTGGTTGGGCATTTTGTTGGTGGGAATTGTTGAAAAACATCAAGATTAATAAAGCCTCAAAGATTAAGAAGACTAGAAGGACTACAAGAGGACAACCCAAAGGACTGGACTAAATGGCTAGATCTACTGGTGAATCTGAGTTTTATTTAAAACCTTTTAAATAAAGAGTGGCCAACTGGGCATGCTTAGCTACAGACAGACTAATAGTAGTAGTACAGAGAGTCATAGCAGAAGCAGTTAGAGGCAGGGATAACAATAATTTAGAAACAGATAGTCTAGATCGAAGGATAATTGTTGGTAAAAAATAGCATTAGGAAACGGAAACAATAGTTCGGAAAAAATACGATGCAGTAAAAATTACTGAATAAGAATGATTAATATTAAAAACAGGAAGACTTACTGTGGTCAGCAGAAGAGCCCTCGTTCTGGTCCTCCTGTCCTTGGTGTTGTGGAACTGCTCCCACCGACTCTGACCCCCTCTTCTTGCCCCTGGGTGCTGATCATGAAAGATATAAGAAAGAAAGAGACAAACATTAATGATTGGTGTGAAACAAATAAAATATTTTTAAAAGACTGTCAAAAAAACATTTTTGTAAACAACAATTGCAATAAACTTGACCTATCTATTCTGGTCGACAAGTAGTATCGGGGGATTCGCGGACCGACTAGTTGTTATTTATCTACACTAATCCAGTGTTCCATTCTGATTGCAGAATACTAACTAAGCCTAAGTAGTACGTACCACCTGACCTAGCCCACCAATTCCAGGCGTGTCAATTGTACATTAAGTAAGCATTTCCACTTCTTTTAGTCCTCAAAAATGCATAAATGGAGGACACATCCCTGCATTTTTGCATACACCAAATTGTTGGTTGGTTGATGCTGATGTTCTGCTAGTGCTAAGCCTATTACCACTCACTGAACAAACTACAAAAGGTTCTACTAAGGACTAGGGTAAGCACTAGCAGCACTCAGCAGCACCTGACGTAACAGAGGGGGCGTCACGCAGACCACTAAAAAATTACAAACTCATAATAAGTAACTAAACCTAAGTATCAATCCACCCCTATCTCTTAGTGACAGGACAAAGGAAGGACTAGAGTCACTCTAGCATTACCTAACGTAAGTGTTCTAAAATAAACTCTTACATAATCACGCAAAACGAGCGCAAACGCAAAGTTGCAAATAACAAGATTAGTAGCGCAGAGCACCTGTGTCATAACAATCACAGAAGACTTTTACACGTAAATTACCTGTAATGAACAGACACAAAGTAGTAATAATTAAAAAGCTACTCACCAAGACCCGGGACCTCCACTCCCGGTCCAGGATATCGGACCACCGGTGTGTCAACTGGGTCTGGCTGCCCCGGAAACCAGAGCAGCGAAACACTGCCCGGAGCACCTTTCCCCACCGCTGCAGACGCTCCAAAAGCCCGTACCCAGACCCAGGCCTGCTGCCTGCTGCCAGGGTTAAGGGGAGGTGGCGCTGCACAAAAAACAACAGTGTGGCCAACTCCACCTCCCCAAATAAGGCCCGTGCCTGCACCCCTTGTGGGCTCCGCCTTCCGCAAGGAAGGCGGTCACGGCTCTGGCTGCGATGCGCCCTGTGTCCCTTTGCCATGGTTCTGGGGTTGGCGGGGGGCGGAAAAGAAAAGGTAACAAGCATTGGAAATGCAATAGGTCTCGCATTTGTTGGAGCTGGAGCTATTGGTATTGTAAATGGCAATGTTTTGTACTTTGAAAAAGGTCTTGTGTTTGTTGGAGCTATTCACATTGTAAATGGCAATGTTTGTTATTTATCCTTAGGGTTCTATATAGCACGAACTTAACAGCCTCTGTTGTGAATTTCGATTCATCAAAGTTTTGTGAGCCCTGAAATTTGCACATGTAAAGTGCTAACAGTATAAATATGGGCACTGTTTAATAAACGAAGCCACTGCAATACAAGAGCAAAGGTGACCGAGTGACTGCTTCTGGGTTTACGGAGTTGCTTACACTCACTGCCCGTTAAAGCTAGCTAGCCCGCTACTATGAGTTTATCAAACTTAATGCTTTGTTTTCTTATGTTATATTATGCTATGCTATGCTATGTTTTGTTATGCTATGCTATGTTTTGTGTATGCTATGCTATGTTTTGTTATGCTATGCTTTATTTGTTATGCTATGCTATGTTTTGTTATGCTATGTTTTGTTTTGTTATGCTAAGTTGTGTTGTGTTTTGCTATGCTATGTGTTGTTTTGTTAGGCTATGCTATGTTTTGTTGGGCTATGCTATGTTTTGTTATGCTATGCTTTGTTTTGTTGTGTTTTGTTATGCTATGCTTTGTTATGCTATGTTTTGTTTTGCTATGCTATGCTTTGCTATGTTTTGTTCTGTTCTGTTATGCTATTCTATGTTTTGTTGTGTTTTGCTATGCTATGCTTTGTTATGCTATGTTTTGTTTTGCTATGCTATGCTTTGCTATGTTTTGTTATGTTCTGTTATGCTATGCTATGTTTTGTTATGCTATGTTTTGTTATGCTATGTTTTGTTATGCTATGCGTCGTTATGCTATGTTTTGTTATGCTATACTATGTTTTGTTTTGTTATGCTATGCTATGTTTTGTTTAGATATGCTATGCTACGTTTTGGTGTGTTTTGTTATGCTATGCTTTGTTATGCTATGTTTTGTTTTGTTATGGTATTTTTTGTTATGCTATGCTATGTTGTGTTTTGTTATGCTATGCTATGTTTTGTGATGCTATGCTATGTTCTGTTGTGTTTTGTTATGCTATGCTTTGTTTTGTTATACTATGTTTTGTTTTGCTATGCTATGTTTTGTTGTGTTTTGGTATGCTATGCTTTGTTATGCTATGCTGTGATTTGTTGTGTTGTGTTAAGCTATGCTATGTTGTGTTGTGTTTTGCTATGCTATGCTATGTTTTGTTATGCTATGCTATGTTTTGTTATGCTATGCTATGTTTTGTTATGCTATGCTATGCTTTTTTATGCTATGTTTTGTTTTGATATGCTATGCTATTCCATGTTTTTTATGCTGTGCTATGTTTTGTTTAGTTATGCTATGCTATGTTTTGTTGTGTTTTGTTATGCTATGCTATGCTATGTTTTGTTGTGTTTTGTTATGCTATGCTATGTTTTGCTATGCTATGCTATGCTATGTTTTGTTATGCTATGCTATGTTTTGCGATGCTATGCTATGTTTTTTTGTTTTTTGTTATGCTATGCTTTGTTTTGTTATGCTATGTTTTGTTTTGCTATGCTATGTTTTGTTATGCTATGCTTTGTTATGCTATGCTGTGATTTGTTGTGTTGTCTTATGCTATGCTATGTTTTGTTGTGTTTTGCTATGCTATGCTATGTTTTGTTATTCTATGCTATGCTATGCTTTTTTATGCTATGCTATTCTCTGTTTTTTATGCTAAGCTATGTTTAGCTATGCTATGCTATGTTTTGTTGTGTTTTGTTATGCTATGCTATGTTTTGTTGTGTTTTGTTATGCTATGCTATGTTTTGCTATGCTATGTTTTGTTATGCTATGCTATGTTTTGTTATGCTATGCTATGTTTTGTTGTGTTTTGCTATGCTATGCTTTGTTTTGTTATGCTATGCTATGCTATGTTTTGTGATGCTATGCTATGTTTTGTTGTGTTTTGTTATACTATGCTTTGTTTTGTTATGCTATGTTTTGTTTTGCTATGCTATGTTTTGCTATGCTATGCTGTGATTTGTTGTGTTGTGCTATGCTATGCTTTGTTTTGTTTTGCTATGCTATGCTTTGTTATGCTATGCTATGTTTTGTTATGCTATGCTATGCTTTGTTATGCTATGTTTTGCTATGTTTTGCGGGGTGCCGCTCGGAATCTGTTTTGGTCCACGAACTTTGCTACCAGCATTCAACTCACCGGAGGTATCTGTTGGGCGGAGAAGTGCGGGAGTGGTGACTTTCTTCTTCCACACGGGTCCCCGGGACTGCGAGTACCAGCAGCCCTACTGCCTTGCTGATTATTTGCTGCAGCTGCTGGCTCTTCCCGGCCCCTCCCTCCCACTATAAAGCGCCTCGCGGCCCCCGCTTCGCGGGCGCCGCTCGGAATCTGTTTTGGTCCACGAACTTTGCTACCAGCATTCAACTCACCGGAGGTATCTGTTGGGCGGAGAAGTGCGGGAGTGGTGACTTTCTTCTTCCACACGGGTCCCCGGGACTGCGAGTACCAGCAGCCCTACTGCCTTGCTGATTATTTGCTGCAGCTGCTGGCTCTTCCCGGCCCCTCCCTCCCACTATAAAGCGCCTCGCGGCCCCCGCTTCGCAGGTGCCGCTCGGAATCTGTTTTGGTCCACGAACTTTGCTACCAGCATTCAACTCACCGGAGGTATCTGTTGGGCGGAGAAGTGCGGGAGTGGTGACTTTCTTCTTCCACACGGGTCCCCGGGACTGCGAGTACCAGCAGCCCTACTGCCTTGCTGATTATTTGCTGCAGCTGCTGGCTCTTCCCGGCCCCTCCCTCCCACTATAAAGCGCCTCGCGGCCCCCGCTTCGCGGGCGCCGCTCGGAATCTGTTTTGGTCCACGAACTTTGCTACCAGCATTCAACTCACCGGAGGTATCTGTTGGGCGGAGAAGTGCGGGAGTGGTGACTTTCTTCTTCCACACGGGTCCCCGGGACTGCGAGTACCAGCAGCCCTACTGCCTTGCTGATTATTTGCTGCAGCTGCTGGCTCTTCCCGGCCCCTCCCTCCTCGATTACTATAACTGTCTCCCCGCCTACGCGTAAGCGGGACGCGTGCGGGGCGTACCCCGGGGCGAAGACCGGGCAAAGAGCGGGCCGTTTGAGGCCGTTCGAGGTCTGTGAGGTCTGGTCCGGGCTACCCCCTTTTGTATTGTTCAAACGAGTCTGTGCGAGTGTAATTGTTATTCAATTTATTATTATTATTATATCCACACAGTAAGGTTTGGGGGTTGCCCCTGTTGGTTGTTGAGCTATGTCTAGCAGGTTAACACGGAGCAAGGCCCCAATTGGTGGTCTTCCTATCAATGGTCCTATGGACGATTTTATTACTCGTACCAATACAGCTATAGACCATGAAATTTCCAAACTCCAGACTCGTGTTTCCCTGGAATTGGCATCCGCAAGGAGATTGTCCCAGGTAATCGATTTGTCGAAAAAATCTTCCCTGGGCAATATAGCCACAGCGGTTACCCCGCCACGTCCAGCTATCCCCCATTGTGTAGTTACACATGTTGATGTCCACCACACTCCGGCTTTCTCTGTACTACCCCCCACATTGGAGCCACTGATTCAGGATAGTGCTGCGAACCTTTCCACAACCCCTCTCAAGCAAGATACTGGTTCTAATAATCCTACCTCGGCAATGTTCTCCTCTAGGCACACTCTTAGTAGAGCTCATCAAGCTAAAAGAAAATGCACCTCTCGGTCGGCTTACCGTCGCAAGAAGGCCAAAATTACGACTACTGAACATCTGAATGCGACCAGTGCTCCGGTCTCAAATCCTATAGGAGGGGGTGTGACCGGGGAACATTCACATTATGAGGGGGTTAAAGATGAGCCAGCTCCTGCTTCCTTGACCACCTCCTTGGTTATTGAGGCAGGAGAAGAGGGCATACATGTTGAGAGTGGGGACAGGATCGAAGGGGAATTTATAAGTTTAGTTTGGGAAACCCTTAAGAAACTTCTTTCTCCTCTTGATCTTAGACTCTCACGCATTGAGAACCATTTACTCGAGATGGAAAAGAGCATTATTGCTCTGGCCACTCTCGGCCTGAGAAGTCTAGAAAACCAGGGTTTTCCCGTTGCTGAGCCACTTCCCCATGATATGATCCCTCAAGTTCCACAACCTTCCCCTCCTTCACCAGTTATCGCACGATCGGTGCCTATATCGGGGCCTCGGGCTGGGCATCATAGCACAACCGCCTCTATACCTAAAGCTCCTAAATGTCCCACCCCCCAACCAGTAGTTAAACCTAATACAAGTGTGTTGCATAGACCCCCTCCTAGGGAAGTGGTGCTCCAATCAACCAAGAGCCCTCCTGCTAAGAATAACTTTAGAGGGGGTTTTATCGATCTCCCTCCAGAGGCTAATGATTATGTGGTTGTGCTGATGAATGTCCCCCAGTTAGGAAATGGCCAACACGAGAACCATTGGTCTCTGAAGAATAAGACAATCCATTGGCTCAATGCGAATAGACCAATCCCTAATGGCCAGAGAAGTAGAATTTTAATGGTACGTAGAACCCCCTGGGTGGGCCCCTCAAGGAAATCTAGCACTGGGGATTGCATAGTGGTGACCTTTGAAGATCCTTTCATGGTACACCACATCTGTTCCTGGCCCATTGGCGAAGGTTCTCTCGTTATACCTAGGCCATTGTCCTTCTTTTATTCACCGTGTCTTAGATCTACACGCGATGAGGACTGGTCTCTAGTACACCACCGCAACTGGAGGAGCCACTCCAAAAAATCCCAAGTTTTCCCCATAAATTGGAATGTCTTTTCCACTTCTAATCGGTTTACTGGGCTTGAGGAGGTAGATTGACTGGCATGTCAACCTGTTCCCCAGGATCCTTTACCACTGGTACTAGGGCATAATGAACCATCTTCCTCTCCTTGTGTGACCGAACCCTTGGCTGTTAGCCCACCAACTTCAGAGGGAATGCTGTCTGTTCCATCTATGGAGGTGGCCTCGATTACGTTGTATTCTTCTGATTCTCAACCTGTAATGGACCAACTGGCCCTACCTTGCCCGATTCCCACGATCTCAATCCAGAATGTTCCTCTAACTAGGACGCTGACTGATGTAACAATGGCTTCCTATTACCATCAGATTGAGCCATTATCTAGGCCAAATAGATCTGCTGCGGGGGGGGCAGGTCCTGTGATTAAATTGGCCACATTAGATGACCCTCCAAGACAGACTACCTCTGCCGACCCCTTGATAAAGATCATATGTTGGAATGTGGCAGGGCTCGCCCGTAACTTCGAAATTCCAGAATGGAATGCCTTTCTGGCCCCCTACAACATCTGTCTTTTGCAGGAAACCTGGTGTCTTGAGCCTAGGCATAGAGTGGGCTTCACGACTTACTTTGTTCCAGCTTCCCACCAAAATGTAGGTAAAGGTCGCCCGTCAGGTGGCCTTCTCATATGGGTTAACATTGCTCTAGGTCTAAGTGTCACTCAAAAGCCCACGCATTCTCCTGATCTCCAGAGGATAACCATTCTATGCCCAGGGGGTAGGAAGTTGGAAGTCTTTAACCTTTATCTAAGGGGGGCCAGGGGCGGGTCATCCACATTATCCTCTACAGGTCTGGGCAGCGATCTAGCCGCCTGCAGTATTGACTCTTATGTTCTTCTGGCAGGCGACTTTAATTGCTGTTTTGAGCCATTGGCTGTGGAGGATATACTGGATACTTGGGATGAGGACACAAGGAGAGGTATTCCCATCCTGACCCTAGATCCGATTCCCAAGTGGACCCAGAGTGCGGTAGACATCAACGCGCTCTGTATGGAACATGACTTAAGACCAACTAACGGCCGATCTAAATCGGATATTCTGGGTGCGCACACTTACAACCGGATAGGCCGTACCTCCAGAATAGACTATGTTGTGCTGAATTATAATTTGTGGGCATTCCATCATGATATGGAGGTCATTGCGTCTTGTGATAGTGACCACAATCCTCTCTCCTGTGGAAATATGGATTTTTATGGTCGGTTATGTCCCCTATCTTGGACCCCAACGGTTTCATGTATAAGTCACAAGTACATGTATGTTCCCTCCAGTTCCAGTTATGAAGACGCAAACACATGTGCGTCCACCGTCAACATGTCCTCTTTCAGATCCGCCATGAATGGGCCGGATATTCTATTCCTAAGTATGAAAGGCCACCGGCTTTATATGGTTCATTTATCCCATTTTACAGTCCAGGCGAGTAGGCCCTGATTCTGCCACCAAGCCTTTTCCTGCCTTCTACCTCTGAAAGCTCCAGTCTGAGCCTGCATCTGTGACCATGAACTTTGTCCTACTCCCTGCGCGGCTAACGGTGCCTGACTCGGCCTGTCTGCCTGCCAAAAACTGTATTTCACCTTCAAGATTATCTGCTCTGCTCCGCTCCTCATCCGATGCATTCCTGTCTAGCAGTTTGGGTAAACATTCTTCCAGCTACCGTGCAAAGGGGCCCGGCTTCTCTGTCCTCATGCAAGTAATTCATAGCCCTGTTACCATGGAATATTCCTACCCCCTCGCATCTAGTGTAGACACTTAGACGCTTGTACACGCACTAACAGTCAGTATAGTCAGTATAGAATAAGATTCTATCCTAAGAGACCTCTCTCTTTGGATAACACAGTTCTTTAAACATAGGATATTAGATATGATTTGGGATTAGGTTGACATAACCTCAGACTTCTGTCTCCACATGTAGAGCTAAATGTCAAGTCCCCTTCACCCCCTAGTTGCACGTCAAATCACACGTCATGCTGCCGCACGCGCATCTCTGCCAAGTATTTCTGCTGACATTGCGAAATTCTTTCATGGAACCACCCATTTGTGACATCATACCTAATGACGTTCTTTAGTTACGCCTAGTTACACCCATTTTAGTTACGCATGTATGTCTTTATCTCTGTTATCAACTGTTACGCCTCCTGCATCTGTTTCACTGTAATGCCTCTTCTATAAAAATGATTACCTGTCAATAAAGTATTGTCCTTCACTTCCTGAACCTCCGTGGTGATGGAATATGAAGCCCACAAATTCGAATTGTGTTATTGGAATAAAGCCCGTTCCGAACCTCTAATACCACGGATTCTGCCTCTTATTTTACTGAGCTATTCTTGTTAATTTTCCGCATCAAATTAAGTACCGGTAATTAAATTATTTACCACATATATGGCGCCCGAATAGGGACACTTTCTCATCTCACGCGCCGGAGGTGCGTTGCAGGCCCGGTTTCCTGCCACAGCTGGACGGACAACAACGCGTACCCACAGGATTTCCTGTATCTCCCTCCTGCCGAGCGGGGGTAACTGAGGCTGCGATCAACACCCAGACGAGGCGGTGAGAAGTGCGAAGTATCCCGACCAGAGCCTAGCTGAGAGAGCAAGATCCGAGGTATACAGAGGCCCACCAGGTTCCGAAGTTCCGAAGTTTCGAGTCGAGTCCAGTCCGGTCCAAGTCCAGTTCAGTTCAGTTCCGAGGCCTTCCGTTCCGAGCTACCCGGTGAGTACCATTGCCGGGGAGGCGTTCTGACGTGCACATAGGTTGTGCCGGTCAAGACGGGTTTGGGTACACAAATCCGGTCTGCACTGTTTCAGCAGTGTATCTGTACTGTTTAGCAGTATATCTAGTATGTCTAGTATATAATTCAGAATTACCTAGTTAGTGCCGAGTATTATGCTTAGTGACTAGTTCCCTAAATGGCCATCATTGTTGTTCATTAAATGTTAAATGTTAAATGTTTTAAATACGTTCTGCATATTGTGGTGTGAATGACTGTTCATTATTGTGTTTTGTTGTATTAAACGTGTTCAAAATTAGGTATCAGATCAGTTCTCAATATGCCGCTCTTTTCGAAATTAAGACAGATCAAAACTAGAAAAGGGGTACTCGAAGAAGCTGTTCCCATTCCTCCTAGGGACACTCCAGGGTACTTCATGTATCATAAACATGGCCTAGACGCCATATTATTTCTTGATTTATGGGTAGACTACACCAAGGAATTACCAGAAAGTCAGAGGTGGCCCGCAGCTGGGACCTGGGATGCAGATTGCATCATGAAAGTAGAGGAAGGATTATGGAAAAAGAAAGCTAGACAATCACAGAAAGATGCCATTGAATTATGGCGTAAAGAATCATATAGACGTACAGAAAAAGCACTCAGACAGGAAGAGAAAAGTAAGGAGAATTCAAATAAAATCCGAGAAAAGCTATTAATTGAAGAAGGTACCCGAGCAAAATCAGAACAAGTAGACAGACAAAGAAATGCCCTTAAGAATGGTATGTATCCTCTTCTGGCCGAAGGGTTACCTAAGGCTACTCCGGAGATACCAAAAGACTTGCCACCTCCATTGTTTCCGATAAAAGCACATCCCAAAGGGCATCCCAGAACCGCAGAAGATGTTTTCCTTTCCTCTTATTTAGACGACGCAGCTCCCGAGTATGCTAATACTGCACCACATAGACCGCCTGCCGAGGGGGTTCAACGCCAAGACCCTCCGTCTGTACCTCCGCAACAACAAACTCCGACACAAGTTCCGGCAAGCACATCTGTTTCTACAGCTGTACCCACACCTATGGTTGCTATATCACGTTCAACGAATCCTTTCACATCCAGCACCCCAGGCGGTTCTACAGGAGGTACAACAAACATTTTTTCCACGCCACCCAGAGTAAATAAACTTTCCTTTCAAGAATTAGCCCACCAACGTACGCCCAAACTAGTAACTCCCGACATGCTTAAGGAACTTCTAGTAGATTGTAGATATGACCCTGTGCCCGGCAAAGAGGACGAAATGCTGCTGGCATCATTACGTATCCGACGAGCTGCTATATATTTAGGGAGGCTACCAGGAATGACTACACATTTAGGAAATATATATCACTTTGTCCAGTCAGGGCGAGATTCTGAAAGTATTAATAGAGCCATGGAGTACCAGAAAGTGGAAATACAGGGGGAACTGTTACGTTTCCTCATAAATTGTGTGATCAGAAATCAAGACCGACCAGGGGTAAATCCGGAAGAAATGCGAATTCTTACCACATGGAGTCGGAATATATCAGAGGGGAGACATGATAAACTATTAAGTATAGTAGCTATGTGCCGAAAGATCCGCAAAGAAGTAGAACGAATACACGAAGAAAGATTAGCGGTAGACCAGCCGGAACAAAACGAGGAGGAGGAAGAATTAGAATTGCCCACAGGACAGTTAGAAACCATGGCCTATGTAGGTAGAGGAAGATCTTGTAATAATACTAGATGCTTTACTGATCCGATACGTCCGATACGTCCAGATAATAACAGAAATTTCCAAACTCCTATAATAAATATAAGGTCCCCCGAACATTCGTTCCAAGCCGCTGACAAATTACTCCGAGAACGAAGGGGTTATCATATACTCGATTCTATGGACGAACAAGAATTAGCCAGGTCAGCCGTTCACTGGGTTGACAGTCCCGGAAAATATAGTGATGATACACTAGCGCACACGTTTTTGAACCTCACCCCAGATGAACAGCGTTTAGCTGGTATCTACATGATTCAACAACTCCTTATATTATATAAAAGCCAACACTCCGATCCTGGTCCCTTACCTGATATATTGACTGAATTACTCACGAATAAATGGAGAGGTTCAGGTACTGAGTTAATTAGAGAAATACTAGAATCCAGAAAGCAGTACATTCTTTTTGTATGCCCCGAACATGTCACACTGCCCATCAAGGAAAGAACGACGTATTATATGGATAGACAGAATCCCTTACGCGAAGTGCACCCGATAAAAGGTGATGACAATCAGTTTAAACGTGTGTTTGTATACACACCCATATCTAAAATGGAACTATTGGAAATGAAGAAAGTGGTACCCAGTCATGACAAAGACCCAGCGGGTTTCCACCGTGAAATTAAAGACATGTTGCTCATGGGAGAGTATACCTATCCCGACATTATGAAAATATTAAAGGTATTAATGCCTGCGGGCATTTACGAAAAACTCAAGGAAAAGGATTGGGAGGTGGGAGACCAAAAGATAGATTGGACAGCATTAGAAAACGAAGAAAGAGCTCGAGGTCCAGGTTTAGGGCTTGGGGAAAAGACCAAAATACTACCAGGTTTATTAGTACAGGTACTGCCACGTTTATTAACTACGAAAAAGGAAGACTGGGGTGCAATCTCAGCCTGTAAACAAAAGCAAGATGAAGACACTAGTGATTTCTATGCCCGATTCGAAAAATGTTTTGGTATAAATAGTGGAATAAAAGCAAGTAGCGAATCGTATCCACATCTGTTTGTGACAAAATTAGTTGAAAATGCCTTGCCCCAAGTTAAGAATAGAGTATTGAAATTTGAGAGTACCTGGCAAGGTAACACTCCGTCACAAATGTTACAAATGCTACAGTACCATCACAATAGAATTAGAGAGGAACAAGAACATGAACAAAGACGCATGAAAGACACGAAAATGAAAATGCTAGTTTCCCAGACAGTTCCAGCTGACGGTCATAAAAAGGGTATGACACAGTCCAGTGTTTCAGCAGGTTCTGTAAAAGGGACATGCAACTATTGTAAACAGCCAGGTCATTATGTACACGATTGTCCAGTTTTAAAACATAATATCGCCATAGGTAATACAAAAGAAAGACCACGGCCACTTAGACAGGATCAGAACCAACAAGGAGCCCCGCAGCATGCACAGTCCATGCCAGCTCTGCAACAGTCTATGCCCGCTCCACCACCGCAGCCTATTGCTGCCACACAAACAACGACACGACAGATGTATCAGACCGCACAGTATCACTATCCTGATTATCAACGATACTCATGAAACAGCCTAGAGAGGGAAGTTGGCTTACCCCTTATCGAGGTCCCTGTAGATCAAGAAGGACCTTATGTACACAGTGAACTATTAGGCCAAGATAGAAAAATTTTACTTGATACAGGGGCAAGCCGAACAACCATAAAACGTAGTGAAGTTCCAGGGGCACCCCTCTCAGGCTCACAGAATATTTCCCTTGGTTTTTCAGGAAAACCTATCATTAACGAAGTATCACAGCCTCTTCCACTTACGATTGGTCCCTTGACACGAACTGCAGATTTATTGCTTACTAAATCATGTCCAGAAAACCTGTTAGGTATAAAAACATTGAAAGCTCTAGGAGCTATAATATGTTGTTCTCCGGAAGGAGTAAGATTGTTTTTACGTGATTTCAAAGGGCACTATGTGTCCCGAGACATGGATCACCGACTGCAGACTTTACCCACACATTTATGGGCACAAGGCCCTACAGATGTTGGTTGCATGAACATTACACCATATCGAGTCACACTAAAGACAGGAGTGGTACTACCACGAATGCGACAATACAAGTTACCACCAGATGCTGTAGTGGCTTTACTGCAAATCATTGACGAGCTTATTACCCAAGGAGTGGTTGTGGAAACCGACTCCAATGTATGTAATTCCCCGATAATTCCGATTCTTAAACGAACTGATCCAAAAGCCCCGACAGTATATCGATTGGTTATTGATCTGCGCGAATTAAATAAATGTATTGTACCACAATACCCCGTAGTCCCAGACATTTCTTCATTACTGACAGCCATTGATTCCGAAGCAACATTCTTTACTGTAATTGATCTCAAGAATGCCTTTTTCAGCGTCCCTATAGATCCGGAAAGCCAATACTTGTTCGGATTTAGTTTAAATGGACGAAGCTTTAAATTCACACGCGCACCTCAAGGATTCACAGAAAGCCCCAGCATCTATAGCCAAGCACTGAAACGAGAACTTGACAGTATCCACATGCCAGTCAACACTGCCCTGCTTCAATATGTCGATGATCTGCTGATCACCGCTAGAAGCGAACCTGAATGTGAAAAAGCCTCACTGACGGTTTTACAATTTTTGGCCGAAAAGGGGCACAAGGTGTCCCCTTCTAAGCTGCAATTCTGTGTCCAGCGAGTTGTTTACCTTGGGCACTCGCTGTCCAAGGAGGGAAGGCAGCTTACGTCAGATCGCATCCAGTTAATTGCTAACATGCCAATACCCAAGACACAAAAGGAGGTGCGGGCTTTTATAGTCCTCACTTCATATTGTAGGCAGTGGATCCCTCAGTATGCATTTCTAGCAAAACCACTCATTCAGTTGACAACACAGGAGGCGGCCACATCGACTGTCCTCCCTTGGACTCAGGAACATACACAAGCTTTTGAAAGCCTAAAGAAAGCTTTATGTCAAGCACCTGTTTTAGCAACACCATGTTACAATAAACATTTTACGCTCTTTGTTACAGAACGTGAAGGTACTGCCTTGTCAGTACTCACACAGGAACAAGCAGGATCACACAAACCATGTGCTTATTTTTCTAGTACATTAGATCCCGTAGCTCAGGCTCTGCCTGCGTGCCTGAAATCAGTGGCAGCGACAGCTTTAGCAATCAGACAAAGCGATGCCATAGTGTTAGGACATCCATTGACAGTACAAGTACCACATGCAGTAGAGGTTCTCTTGAACCGCACACAAACACAACACTTGACTATAGCAAGACTCACCGGTTACGAATTAACATTGTTTCAGCCACACATAGAAATCAGACGTTGTAGTACGTTAAATCCTGCCACACTGTTACCAGTAGACGGAACAGACCCACTAGCACATGATTGTATTGAAGTTATTACTATCACGACGAAACCCAGACAAGACTTGACAGACGTCCCATTGACAGATCCAGACCTGACGTTGTATGTAGATGGTTCATGTATGAGAACAAGTACAGGAGAGTTAGTGGCCGGGTATGCAGTCACAACAGACACTGAAGTCATTGAAACAAATTGCATAAATACCTTGTCAGCTCAAGCAGCAGAGCTCATCGCTCTGACACAAGCCTGTATTCAAGCCACAAATAAAAAAGTCAACATATACACTGATTCACGTTATGCATTCGGAGTTGTACATGACTTCGGCGTGCTGTGGCGAGAGAGAGGTTATTTAACTTCTCACGGTGCCCACATTCAGCACGGACCCCTCATTCATGCCTTATTAGATGCAATACATCTACCCACTGCAATATCAATTATGAAATGTAAAGCTCATACGAAAGTTACTGATATCATTTCCCAAGGCAATGATCTAGCTGACAGAACAGCTAAACAGACTGCTCGAACTCACACACCTGACATGACAAAGACAATAGTTCCGACACCAACACATTGCATGACGGTTAAGGATCCCGCTCTTGACGTAAATGACATACAGACACATGCTACACCAGATGAAATAAAGAAATGGACTGAATTAGGAGGGATCCAAACGGATCAAGGATGGATGACGAAGGAAAAATCTGTATGGTTCCTTCCTGACTCTATGGTTCAAGTTATCATTAATACAATACATAGTCCAGCGCACCTAGGAGAAAAAGCTATGCTAGACAGCATTCAACACATTTGGTTCAACAAACATTTACGAGCAGCAGCTAAACAAAAAGTTCGTACCTGTATGATCTGTTGTCAGTTTAACCCAGGTAAAAGCATTCCCGTAGAACAGGGTGGATTTCAGCCTCCTGATCACCCTTTTGAAGTCCTCCAGATGGATTATATCCAGATGGAACGATGTCGAGGATTCAAATATGTTCTCGTAGTTGTCTGTGCTCTTTCCCGTTGGACAGAGGCATACTCGGTCTCAGATTACACTGTCCCGACTACTGCCAAACAGTTAGTTCGAGAATTCTTCCCACGGTACGGTTTACCACGTGTTGTCTACTCAGATAACGGCCAGCCGTTCTCATCCGAACTAATGAAACACGTTTCACTTTTGTTAGGCTATCAATGGAGATTTCACTGTGTCCGACACCCCGAGGCAGCAGGTCTCGTGGAACGACATAATCAAACTCTGAAAATTAGATTGTCCAAAATATGTAGAGAGAAAGGTGTCGATTGGGTAGTAGCCTTACCAGTTGCACTCTTTTACATGAGAATGGTAGCGCACTCTCGAACAGGGCTATCCCCTTATGAGGTGATCTTTGGCAGACCACCAAATATGTGGGGGACGCCTATTCCACGCAAAATAACTGATGTTGACTGTAATATGCTGACAGATTACCTGGCTTCCTTGATGTCTGCACTACAATCTTGTCGTTCACAGGTAGCTGCAGCCTTTCCCGACAACACCGAGGTGAAACCCCATGACGTAGTTCCCGGGGACCTGGTGTTAGTGCGGAATTTTGACCGGAAGACTCAGCTGGACCCTAGGTGGAAATCGCCTCAACTTGTACTACTCACCACGAGGACAGCCGTGAAGATCGAAGGTCGCAAAGGATGGCTACATTCAAGTCATATCAAGAAATTTCATGGACTACCGTCTGATGTAAACGTTACACCTCGCGTGTCTTCACCGATTGACTCAAAGCTTCCTTTGGTTGAACAAAGCGACAAGGAACTATACAAACTAAAATTACGGTCTAATAAGTCAGACAATTTGATTGTTTAAGTCCTCTCCAAGGTGAATCGGTCGAATTTGTCTCTGACATGTATCCCCTAGACCTGAATAGAGAAAGAAACCGAAAGATGCAGTTGAAAAAACATGCGTACTGTAAATCACTACGTAGTCATTGCACAGTGACATTATTAATTTTGTTTTTCTTAAGTCTTTTAATAATTGCTGCAAGTATATTGTTGCACATATATTATCCTATTTCTAAACATGTTTACAATGTTACTGCTGAACATTCTTTTAGTGAATTACCCCCGCATGAGTTGTCCTATAGATTTGCGCTGCGCAATAACACTTTTATTAGTATGTTACATCATTCCCATCAGACTAGCAATGCTACAAATTGTTGGATATGTGGCCGACTCCCTCCCTATCAGAACTATAAGGGAATTCTGCCTCTCTTTCCATATCCGTTCACACACAATGGCTCTTGTGGAGCATGGTTTAGTTTGATCAATTCCCTAGATTCGAATTCCGCAGTTTATCAAGACAACTGGGTATGGGGAAACCTGAACTTAGTTTTGCTTAAAGTCTGCTACCCTGACAAGGAGGGACTTCCCAAAAGAACAGGAACTGATCTAGAAAATGAAGTATACGGATTAGGTAATTTTACACTTAATCTTATGATCCTGAATGTTGAATACGAAGCTGCACCAATTTTGCCCGCCATGTCCGTATTCCCAGTAGAAGGGGAACTATGTATAAGAAAGAATGGCTCCATACACATGGGCCATAGTAAATGCACCACTGTGATAAAATTCAGTGATCAAGGCAAGTCTACATTTAGAGCTTCTCGCCATTCCTACTTCGTATGTGGTCAGACTGCATATATACGTTTGCCTCTAGATTGGGATGGTACCTGTTACATCGGATTCCTTTTGCCACCTGTTTTCCTAGCTCCTCCTGATTATCATAGAAATACTCATTTAGTACACAATAGGCAGCAGAGAGATCTCCCAATCGTCGATTACACTGAAACAGCATGGGAAAAATACACAGATTTCAATAAAGGTTTCTTCCCCTATATAGGTACAGTCACTAATAGTAAGTTGATACGTAGATTAACCAGAACCCTTGAAGCAGTAGTGAACGAAACTATTTCCGCCTTAGGCAATTTAACAGAAGAGCAGTCTGCTATGCGGATTGTTGTGCTTCAAAATCGTCTTGTCCTTGACGTCATCCTGGCCGATAGGGGCGGAGCTTGTAGGGTCATCGGATCAAGTTGTTGCATTTTCATACCAGAAAATTCGCCGTCAGTATATAAAGCCATAACCCGCCTTCATAAGATTGTAAGCCAGATACACCAGAGTCCAGGCACCTGGACTTGGTCCGGTTGGTTCTGGGGCGTGTTGTCAGCCTGGGGATGGAGGGTCCTATCCTTCCTAGGTATTGGCTTTCTCATACTATTCAGTTGCTGCTTATGTCTACAATGTGGACCAGCGATTTGTGGTCTGTGTGCCACCTCGTGTATCCCACATCCAAGTTTTCGTTCGAGATCCCGGAAGAAGAAAGAAGAACAAATGATGTTATATGAACAGATCAACGGATTGATGAAGATTGATATCTCTTAAGGGCAAGTAGGGGACAAGGAGGGAATGTGGAAATATGGATTTTTATGGTCGGTTATGTCCCCTATCTTGGACCCCAACGGTTTCATGTATAAGTCACAAGTACATGTATGTTCCCTCCAGTTCCAGTTATGAAGACGCAAACACATGTGCGTCCACCGTCAACATGTCCTCTTTCAGATCCGCCATGAATGGGCCGGATATTCTATTCCTAAGTATGAAAGGCCACCGGCTTTATATGGTTCATTTATCCCATTTTACAGTCCAGGCGAGTAGGCCCTGATTCTGCCACCAAGCCTTTTCCTGCCTTCTACCTCTGAAAGCTCCAGTCTGAGCCTGCATCTGTGACCATGAACTTTGTCCTACTCCCTGCGCGGCTAACGGTGCCTGACTCGGCCTGTCTGCCTGCCAAAAACTGTATTTCACCTTCAAGATTATCTGCTCTGCTCCGCTCCTCATCCGATGCATTCCTGTCTAGCAGTTTGGGTAAACATTCTTCCAGCTACCGTGCAAAGGGGCCCGGCTTCTCTGTCCTCATGCAAGTAATTCATAGCCCTGTTACCATGGAATATTCCTACCCCCTCGCATCTAGTGTAGACACTTAGACGCTTGTACACGCACTAACAGTCAGTATAGTCAGTATAGAATAAGATTCTATCCTAAGAGACCTCTCTCTTTGGATAACACAGTTCTTTAAACATAGGATATTAGATATGATTTGGGATTAGGTTGACATAACCTCAGACTTCTGTCTCCACATGTAGAGCTAAATGTCAAGTCCCCTTCACCCCCTAGTTGCACGTCAAATCACACGTCATGCTGCCGCACGCGCATCTCTGCCAAGTATTTTTGCTGACATTGCGAAATTCTTTCATGGAACCACCCATTTGTGACATCATACCTAATGACGTTCTTTAGTTACGCCTAGTTACACCCATTTTAGTTACGCATGTATGTCTTTATCTCTGTTATCAACTGTTACGCCTCCTGCATCTGTTTCACTGTAATGCCTCTTCTATAAAAATGATTACCTGTCAATAAAGTATTGTCCTTCACTTCCTGAACCTCCGTGGTGATGGAATATGAAGCCCACAAATTCGAATTGTGTTATTGGAATAAAGCCCGTTCCGAACCTCTAATACCACGGATTCTGCCTCTTATTTTACTGAGCTATTCTTGTTAATTTTCCGCATCAAATTAAGTACCGGTAATTAAATTATTTACCACACTCCTTATCATTGATTCCACCCTGGCAGGTGGGAAGTCAAAATAAGATTCCCTACAAGTGGAAAACCTCCCATGAGCTTGTCCCCTTGGCCTGTGGTAGGCGCCTAAAATGGGCTAAAGTAGAAGCGGATGAGGGAAGGATGGCACAGGCAGGGACCGCAATGTTAGCGGCAGGGCAGCGCCTGGATGCCCTGGGTGTCTCCAGCCAATCTGTTTTACCTTTATTCACAAAAACCATTGTGGTGCTAAGCGATTTGTTTATTATACCTCAAGCCAGCGCAAGGGTTTCTGTGAAGGGTGCTCCCAGGGCAAGAAATAAATGGTATTCTTCAAAATGTCGGGTTGCCAAGGGGGAACTTATTTCCGCAGTTAAAAACAAGGATCCAGGCACCATCAGATTGGCGAGGAATCTCTATAAAAAAGTTGTGGCAGAGGCGAAGGAGGCCCATGACTATAGCTTTTGGTGGGATTTAGCGGAGGCAAGTACCAGAAAAGACTCCAAAGGGTTCTGGGATCTGCTAAGAGCCAGGGACAAACCTCTTGATTCGCAGTTCACTTGTAATATTCCTGGCGATCTCTGGTTTGCCCACTTTTCCAAATTGTATTCTGTTCAAAGTGGGGTACCCATCCTTAAAATGGGCCTTCATGCCAGCCTACCACCTGAGATTTCTACCAATGCCTCCCCCTTCAGCATAGAGGAAGTTGAAGGGGCAATCAGTCGTATTGTATCTAGTAAGGCTGCTGGTCCCGATGGAATTCCGGGGGACTTGTTGAAGAAATATCCATCATTGTGGAGTAGATTAATTGCCGCTCTTCTGAATGAGGCGGTGTTGGGTGGTTCTCTTCCTGACTCATGGAGTGGTGCTGAGGTCGTCCCCATTTTTAAGAAAGGCTGTCGGGACGACCCAGCTAACTATCGCCCTATTAGCCTGCTTGATTCAACGCAAAAGGTTGCGGGCAAAGTGGTTCTAGGTAGGATCCTGCAGTGGGTTGAAGAAAACCAGGTTTTGTCAGATTTCCAGGCAGGTTTCAGATCTGGGATGGGTACTATCGAGCAGACGTTCCGTCTTTTAATGATTTACTGGAAGGTGGTTGTGCTGGGTGGGGGCAGCTTGTACTTGGTCTTTATAGACTTGCGAACTGCCTTCGACCTGGTCCCTCGAGCCCAACTATGGAATGTCTTAGATAGGTTGGGCATACCTCCCTACTTGCTGGCCTTGCTTATAAAGTTTCATGAAAGCAACTTTGCCCAGATTAGATGGGGTACCCAGGGGGATAAAACATCTCGTATCTCCGTAGATAGGGGCGTCCGCCAGGGTTGCGTGCTCGCCCCCACTCTGTTTTCTCTATATGTTAACGGAGTGGTGGAGCATCTGCTTCAACAGCCGTCAGATGCACCATCCTTGGCTGGTAGGAAAGTCCCTACGCTCCTGTTTGCGGATGATACCCTCCTAATTTCCAAGTCACCAGTAGGTATCCAAAAGTTGCTTTCTAGCTTTAAGGCCTTTTGTGATACCAAGGGCCTGTCTATAAACATAGGCAAGACCAAATTCCTCGTTCTTAATCCTCCCAGGAAAACGGTTGTTCCCCCTACCTTGGACTCTGTTCCTTTGGATAGAGTCAATGAATTCGACTACCTAGGTATTCGTTTGTGTGCCAATATGAGTTGGAAGGCGCACCACCAGAAGGTGTTTCTGACACACAAGAGAGTTTCAGGGGCCCTGCTCAAGGAACATCGTGCCTCAGCTTTAAAACCTATAGGGGCACTGCTTGATATCTATAGGGCAAGGTTGGTGAGTGCAGCATTGTATGGTGCTGAACTGTGGGGTATACAGAGTGTTGACACCTTGACACACCTCGAAAATAATTTCCACAAAAATCTTATGAGGTTACCCCATAGCACCCCTACTATTCCTCTTTTGTTAGACGCAGGCACACGCCTAATTTGTGAGCAAGCTAGGCTACGTCCTCTCTTATTATGGGCCAGGATATGGAATGTCCCTGAACTGAGCAGTTATGCAGATGCCCTTAGCGAAATTCTATCCTTATCTGGCTGGCATAAGGTTACCTGGCTCAGGGAGGTTAAGCGTCTCCTTTTGGACCTGGGATTAGGAGATGCCTGGGCAAATAGAACAGCACCCTCAAAACAATTGCTTAAGAAGATCTATTGGCTCTGGGTGGATAATGAGAGGTTGTGTAACCCTAACCATTGTAAATCTGTCGCCCAGTTTCTCTTGGTTAAGGAGATCCCTTGCAGAGAACCTTACTTGGATTCAATCCTTAACCCGGGTGACAGAGCATTATACTTTAAATTTAGGGTGGGCGTTCTTCCATTAGGTCTGTTCACGTCTACTTGGAAACCTCCATACCAAACTATACCCTATTGCCCCTTTTGTGATTCTAGGGTCGAGTCTACAGCCCATTTGTTATTTGAGTGCTATGCTTATTCTGTGCCCAGGTCGAGATGGTTAAAGCCCTTATGTAGGTGTCTAGGCACAAGATCCTGTCTGGAAGCTTTACGCATATTACGTTCAGACGCCCGTCCCTTCTATGCCTGTTGCTTGGCTAAATTTTTGGGCTGGGCTTGGAGGATAAGATCTGTAAGAAAACAGTTGTTACAGTAATGTACTCTTCTTAATTTTTTTAGATATTAGACAGTCATGGAATTTAATAACTTTTTACCTTGTAATTTTATATATGTTATTTATTGATTGTTATGTGTTGTATTGTTGTGCTTTTATGACAAACTGTCGAAATAAAGCTTTGAATGGAATGGCTATGTTTTGTTTTGATATGCTATGCTATTCTATGTTTTTTATGCTATGCTGTGTTTTGTTTAGTTATGCTATGCTATGTTTTGTTGTGTTTTGTTGTTTTTTGTTCTGCTATGCTGTTTTGTTGTGTTTTGTTATGCTATGCTATTTTGTGTTTAGTTATGCTACATTTGGTTTGTTATGTTATGCTATGTTTTGTAATGCTATATCTTGTTATGCTATGCTATGTTGTGTTTGTTATGCTATGCTATGTTTTGTTATGCTATGCTGTTTTGTTGTGTTTTGTTATGCTATGCTTTGTTTTGTTATGCTATGTTTTGTTATGCTATGCTATGTTTTGTGATGCTATGCTATGTTTTGTTGTGTTTTGTTATGCTATGTTTTGTTTTGCTATGCTATGCTATGTTTTGTTATGCTCTGCGTTGTTATGCTATGTTTTCTTTTGTTATGCTATGTTTTCTGCTATGCTATGTTTTGCTAAGTTATGCTATGCTATGTTTTGTTGTATTTTGTTATGCTATGTTTTGTTATGCTATGTTATGTTTTGTTTTGTTATGCTATGCTATGCTTTGGTATGCTATGCTATGTTTTGTTTTGTTATGCCATTTTTTGTTATGCAATGCTGTTTTGTTCTGTTTTGTTATGCTATGCTATTTTGTGTTTAGTTATGCTACGTTTTGTTGTGTTTTGTTATGTTATGCTATGTTTTGTTATGCTATATTTTGTTATGCTATGCTATGTTGTGTTTTGTTCTGCTATGCTATGTTTTGCTATGATATGCTGTGATTTGTTGTGTTGTGTTATGCTATGCTTTGTTTTGTTTTGCTATGCTATGCTTTGTTATTCTATGCTATGTTTTGTTATGCTATGCTATGCTTTGTTATACTATGTTTTTTTTTATATGCTATTCTATTCTATGTTTTTTTATGCTATGCTGTGTTTTGTTTAGTTATGCTAAGCTATGTTTTGTTGTGTTTTGTTGTTTTTTGTTATGCTATGCTGCTTTGTTGGGTTTTGTTATGCTATGCTATTTTGTGTTTAGTTATGCTACGTTTTGTTTTGTTATGTTATGCTATGTTTTGTTATGCTATATTTTGTTATGCTATGCTATGTTGTGTTTTGTTATGATATGCTATATTTTGTTATGCTATGCTGTTTTGTTGTGTTTTGTTATGATATGCTTTGTTTTGTTATGCTATGTTTTGGTATGCGATGCTATGTTTTGTGATGCTATGCTATGTTTTGTTGTGTTTAGTTATGCAATGTTTTGTTTTGCTATGCTATGCTATGTTTTGTTATGCTATGCATTGTTATGCTATGTTTTCTTTTGTTATGCTATGTTTTATGCTATGCTATGTTTTGTTTAGTTATGCTATGCTATGTTTTGTTGTATTTTGTTATGCTATGTTATGTTTTGTTTTGTTATACTATGCTATGCTTTGTTATGCTATGCTATGTTTTGTTTTGTTAAGCCATTTTTTGTTATGCAATGCTGTTTTGTTCTGTTTTGTTATGCTATGCTATTTTGTGTTTAGTTATGCTATGTTTTGTTGTGTTTTGTTATGTTATGCTATGTTTTGTTATGCTATATTTTGTTATGCTATGCTATGTTGTGTTTTGTTTTGCTATGCTATGTTTTATGCTATGCTGTTTTGTTGTGTTTTGTTATGCTATGCTTTGTTTTGTTATGCTATGTTTTGTTATGCTATGTTTTGTGATGCTATGCTATGTTTTGTTGTGTTTTGTTCTGCTATGTTTTGTTATGCTACGCTACATTTTGTTGTGTTTTGTTATGCAATGCTTTGCTTTGTTTTGCTATGTTTTGTTATGCTATGTGTTGTTGAGTTTTGTTATGCTATGCTATTTTTTCTTATGCTATGCTATGTTGTGTTTTGTTATGCTATGCTATGTTTTATGCTATGCTGTTTTGTTGTGTTTTGTTATGCTATGTTTTGTTATGCTATGTTTTGTGATGCTATGCTATGTTTTGTTGTGTTTTGTTATGCTATGTTTTGTTTTGCTATGCTATGCTATGTTTTGTTATGCTATGCTATGTTTTGTTATGCTATGCTATGTTTTGTTGTGTTTTGTTATGCAATGCTTTGCTTTGTTTTGCTATGTTTTTTTATGCAACGTGTTGTTGAGTTTTGTTCGCTATGCTATTTTTTCTTATGCTATGCTATGTTTTGTTATGCTATGCTATGCTTTGTTTTGTTATGCTATGCTTTGTTATGCTATGCTATGTTTTGTTTTGATACTTTTGTTATGTTATGCTATTTTTTGTTGTGTTTTTTATGCTATACTGTTTTGTTATGCTATGCTATGTTTTGTTGTGTTTTGCTATGCTAGGCTTTGTTTTGTTATGCTATG
Source organism: Triturus cristatus (assembly GCF_964204655.1). Lineage (NCBI taxonomy): Eukaryota > Metazoa > Chordata > Amphibia > Caudata > Salamandridae > Triturus > Triturus cristatus. Next base: position 1,293,564,440 of record NC_140585.1, on the reverse strand, counting down.
CTATGTTTTGTGATGCTATGCTATGTTTTGTTATGTTTTGTTATGCTATACTATGTTATGTTATGCTATACTATGTTATGTTATGCTATACTATGTTATGTTTTGTTATGCTATGTTATGATTTGTTATGTTATGTTATGTTATGTTATGTTAGGCGAGGCTATGTTTTTTTATGTTATGTTATGTTTTGTTAAGTTATGGTATGCTATGCAATGGTTGTGTTTTGCTATGCTAGGCTTTGTTTTGTTATGCTATGCTATGTTTTGTGATGCTATGCTATGTTTTGTTATGTTTTGTTATGCTATACTATGTTATGTTATGCTATACTATGTTATGTTATGCTATACTATGTTATGTTTTGTTATGCTATGTTATGATTTGTTATCTTATGTTATGTTAGGCGAGGCTATGTTTTTTTATGTTATTTTATGTTTTGTTAAGTTATGGTATGCTATGCAATGGTTGTGTTTTGCTATGCTAGGCTTTGTTTTGTTATGCTATGCTATGTTTTGTGATGCTATGCTATGTTTTGTTATGCTATGCTTTGTTATGCTATGTTTTCTTTTGTTATGCTATGTTTTATGCTATGCTATGTTTTGTTTAGTTATGCTATGCTATGTTTTGTTGTATTTTGTTATGCTATGTTATGTTTTGTTTTGTTATACTATGCTATGCTTTGTTATGCTATGCTATGTTTTGTTTTGTTATGCCATTTTTTGTTATGCAATGCTGTTTTGTTCTGTTTTGTTATGCTATGCTATTTTGTGTTTAGTTATGCTACGTTTTGTTGTGTTTTGTTATGTTATGCTATGTTTTGTTATGCTATATTTTGTTATGCTATGCTATGTTGTGTTTTGTTCTGCTATGCTATGTTTTATGCTATGCTGTTTTGTTGTGTTTTGTTATGCTATGCTTTGTTTTGTTATGCTATGTTTTGTTATGCTATGTTTTGTGATGTTATGCTATGTTTTGTTGTGTTTTGTTATGCTATGTTTTGTTTTGCTATGCTATGCTATGTTTTGTTATGCTATGCTATGTTTTGTTATGCTACGCTACATTTTGTTGTGTTTTGTTATGCAATGCTTTGCTTTGTTTTGCTATGTTTTGTTATGCTATGTGTTGTTGAGTTTTGTTATGCTATGCTATTTTTTCTTATGCTATGCTATGTTGTGTTTTGTTATGCTATGCTATGTTTTATGCTATGCTGTTTTGTTGTGTTTTGTTATGCTATGCTTTGTTTTGTTATGCTATGTTTTGTGATGCTATGCTATGTTTTGTTGTGTTTTGTTATGCTATGTTTTGTTTTGCTATGCTATGCTATGTTTTGTTATGCTATGCTATGTTTTGTTCTGCTATGCTACGTTTTGTTGTGTTTTGTTATGCAATGCTTTGCTTTGTTTTGCTATGTTTTGTTATGCAACGTGTTGTTGAGTTTTGTTATGCTATGCTATTTTTTCTTATGCTATGCTATGTTTTGTTATGCTATGCTATGCTTTGTTTTGTTATGCTATGCTTTGTTATGCTATGCTATGTTTTGTTTTGATACTTTTGTTATGTTATGCTATTTTTTGTTGTGTTTTTTATGCTATACTGTTTTGTTATGCTATGCTATGTTTTGTTGTGTTTTGCTATGCTAGGCTTTGTTTTGTTATGCTATGCTATGTTTTGTGATGCTATGCTATGTTTTGTTATGTTTTGTTATGCTATACTATGTTATGTTATGCTATACTATGTTATGTTATGCTATACTATGTTATGTTTTGTTATGCTATGTTATGATTTGTTATGTTATGTTATGTTAGGCGAGGCTATGTTTTTTTATGTTATGTTATGTTTTGTTAAGTTATGGTATGCTATGCAATGGTTGTGTTTTGCTATGCTAGGCTTTGTTTTGTTATGCTATGCTATGTTTTGTGATGCTATGCTATGTTTTGTTATGTTTTGTTATGCTATACTATGTTATGTTATGCTATACTATGTTATGTTATGCTATACTATGTTATGTTTTGTTATGCTATGTTATGATTTGTTATGTTATGTTATGTTAGGCGAGGCTATGTTTTTTAATGTTATTTTATGTTTTGTTAAGTTATGGTATGCTATGCAATGGTTGTGTTTTGCTATGCTAGGCTTTGTTTTGTTATGCTATGCTATGTTTTGTGATGCTATGCTATGTTATGATTTGTTATGTTCTGTTAAGTTAGGCGAGGCTATGTTTTGTTATGTAATGTTATGTTTTGTTAAGTTATGGTATGCTATGCAATGGTATGCAACGCTAGGCTATGTTTTATTATGTTATGTAATGGTATGTTTTGTTATGTTAGGCTATGTTCTGTTATGTTATGCTGTTATTTTATGTTAGGCTAGGCTATGTTTTGTTATGTTATGCTATGTTATGGTGTATTAAACTACTGTGGATTTTATAACATCCAAAAGCTGATGAATGGAGCGGGCTTGCACGTCTTTGGGCTTGTGCGCGCTCCTCTCCCTCCCCCACCACAGTACTTTGCATTTTGCCCTGTGTCTGTGTTTAGTTATGCTACGTTTTGTTGTGTTTTGTTATGTCATGCTATGTTTTGTTATGCTATATTGTGTTATGCTATGCTATGTTGTGTTATGCTATGCTATGTTTTATGCTATGCTGTGTTGTTGTGTTTTGTTATGCTATGCCTTGTTTTGTTATGCTATGTTTTGTTATGCTATGTTTTGTGATGCTATGCTATGTTTTGTTTTTTGTTATGCTACGTTTTGTTATGCTATGCTATGTTTTGTTATGCTATGCTACGTTTTGTTGTGTTTTGGTATGCAATGCTTTGCTTTGTTTTGCTATGTTTTGTTATGCTATGTGTTGTTGAGTTTTGTAATGCTGTGCTATTTTTTCTTATGCTATGCTATGTTTTGTTATGCTATGCTATGTTTTGTTATGCTATGCTATGCTTTGTTTTGTTATGCTATGCTTTGTTATGTTATGCTATGTTTTGTTGTGTTTTGTTATGCTATGTTTTGTTTTGCTATGCTATGCTATGTTTTGTTATGCTATGCTATGTTTTGTTATGCTACGCTACATTTTGTTGTGTTTTGTTATGCAATGCTTTGCTTTGTTTTGCTATGTTTTGTTATGCTATGTGTTGTTGAGTTTTGTTATGCTATGCTATTTTTTCTTATGCTATGCTATGTTGAGTTTTGTTATGCTATGCTATGTTTTATGCTATGCTGTTTTGTTGTGTTTTGTTATGCTATGCTTTGTTTTGTTATGCTATGTTTTGTTATGCTATGTTTTGTGATGCTATGCTATGTTTTGTTGTGTTTTGTTATGCTATGTTTTGTTTTGCTATGCTATGCTATGTTTTGTTATGCTATGCTATGTTTTGTTATGCTATGCTACGTTTTGTTGTGTTTTGTTATGCAATGCTTTGCTTTGTTTTGCTATGTTTTGTTATGCAACGTGTTGTTGAGTTTTGTTATGCTATGCTATTTTTTCTTATGCTATGCTATGTTTTGTTATGCTATGCTATGCTTTGTTTTGTTATGCTATGCTTTGTTATGCTATGCTATGTTTTGTTTTGATACTTTTGTTATGTTATGCTATTTTTTGTTGTGTTTTTTATGCTATACTGTTTTGTTATGCTATGCTATGTTTTGTTGTGTTTTGCTATGCTAGGCTTTGTTTTGTTATGCTATGCTATGTTTTGTGATGCTATGCTATGCTATGTTTTGTTATGTTTTGTTATGCTATACTATGTTATGTTATGCTATACTATGTTATGTTATGCTATACTATGTTATGTTTTGTTATGCTATGTTATGATTTGTTATGTGATGTTATGTTATGTTAGGCGAGGCTATGTTTTTTTATGTTATGTTATGTTTTGTTAAGTTATGGTATGCTATGCAATGGTTGTATTTTGCTATGCTAGGCTTTGTTTTGTTATGCTATGCTATGTTTTGTGATGCTATGCTATGTTTTGTTATGTTTTGTTATGCTATACTATGTTATGTTATGCTATACTATGTTATGTTATGCTATACTATGTTATGTTTTGTTATGCTATGTTATGATTTGTTATGTTATGTTATGTTAGGCGAGGCTATGTTTTTTTATGTTATTTTATGTTTTGTTAAGTTATCCTTTCCCAGTCCTGAGGCGGAAGCCGGGAGCTGGCGGTACTTGTTTACTTCAGCAAAGCATTTTAAAAAATTTTATTTCACTGCGTGGTGTCACTTACTGTGTTTTTAAACGCAGAGGGCATCTCGCCTGATATTCTGCTCGCAGCGCACAGCTGATCACTAGCTGGCGCGCTTTCTCCTCTATTCAAAAGCGGCCGCCATCAGAGCCGGCGTGCGCGCTGACCACGCCCCCTAGAGGCCACGCCCCCTCCTCTGACTACTTAACCCTCGATCCTAGCAGCTGTCAGTCAAATCCTTTCCCAGTCCTGAGGCGGCAGCCGGGAGCTGGCGGTACTTGTTTACTTCAGCAAAGCATTTTAAAAATTTTTATTTCACTGCGTGGTGTCACTTACTGTGTTTTTAAACGCAGAGGGCATCTCGCCTGATATTCTGCTCGCAGCGCACAGCTGATCACTAGCTGGCGCGCTTTCTCCTCTATTCAAAAGCGGCCGCCATCAGAACCGGCGTGCGCGCTGACCACGCCCCCTAGAGGCCACACCCCCTTTCTTTCCAGGTTAAATGTGCATCTGGAGGAAGCGCAGCGGACAAGCGCAGCGGGAGCGCCGTTTGCGCGCCGAAGGCGCGCCTAAGGCAAGCCCGTCTGCGCCCGTCATCGCCAGGACATCGCCTCTCGCCAGACCCCCTGCACCAAATTCACAGCTTAGAGTCTGCTATGACAGAGAACATCTTCTCGCACTAAATACCAACACCAGATGCGACAAGCCGGGAGGATGTCTCGGGCAAACAGCACTTCTCTGTGAGTCCTGTAAATATACCACTCCTAAGCCGTGCCTAGCTAGCTGCATAGCGACTACACCTAAGCTTTCTCCCCTTCGGATTCTTCAACTGAATGTTAGATCTCTCGCAAAGCATCATGCGGAAGTCCAAACTCTCATTACGGATGAAAACCCCGACATTCTGTTCATATGCGAAACCTGGCTTCATGACGACCAGACTAGCATTTTGAACCTTACGCTGCCCAATGGTTTCTCCGTAAAACTATTTAACAGAGACTCTAGGGGTGGGGGAATAGCCGTTATATACCGAACCACGTATAACTGCTCCTTCACGAAAGAAGACATCTGGGGTTGCGAATGTGCTCGCTTCAAGATCTCCATTTGCCCTCAATTCACCCTCTCTGGTCTTTACATCTATCGGCCACCAGGCCCCTCTGCCAGATTTATTGATGAACTCCTCGAACTATCCCACACTCTGGCAGTCTCCTCTCCCAATTTCACCATACTGGGTGATCTTAATCTCCACTTGGACTCCGTCAATGAACCCACCATTAAAAACTTGCTGGCCGACCTTACGGCCCTGCAGCTAAACTCCCTGGTCCACTCCCCCACTCATATTGCCGGGCACATATTAGACCCTATTTTTACCAACATCTTGGAAGCCAGTGCTGAGCCCCCTGAACCCATGGGTTGGACCGACCACTCCCTCATCAAACTTACTATCACGGCAAAAAAAACGCACGCTAAAGCTGCGGCTAACCCCTGCCACAAACGACCATGGCACAAACTGTCCTCAGAAAATCTCATTCAAAACCTAGGAGAATTCCATCTCCCCGACAATAACAGAGATATTAACACAGCCTACGCTGCTTTTCATGACTGGATTGTGACAGGGCTTGACGCCGTTATTCCTGCAAAATGGACTAAAACCCGCAGCTCCCCCTCCAACCCATTGTACAACGATACGCTTAAAACCTTACGGAAGGACTGCAAGAAAACCGAACGAGAATGGAGGAAAAACTACCTAGATAGCAACAAAGCCCTCTACCTGTCAAAATTGCGTATATATCACAAGACGATACGTACCACCCGAGCCTCCTTTTACGCAAAGGAAATTAAACAAAGCACCAACCCCACCAAAACGATCTTTAAATTGGTGCAAAGCCTCCAAAAAGTCTCCAACACTGGCTCATATATCACTTCCTCGAAACAGTGCGAAGACCTTGCCACTTTCTTCATTGAGAAAGTGAGGAAAATTTATACTTCTTTTCCTCAAGATGAGCCAGTGCCCATTAACACTTCCAACTCTGCAGTGGACACGTCGAAACTGTCAAGAATACCTGACATATCCCCCGACGACCTTGCAAAACTGTGCAGACAGGTTAAGTCTGGCTCCCCCACAGACCCCATGAGACCATCCAAATTCCTGGACTCATTGGAATTTTTTCTTCCCTCGCTTTCTAGCTTACTCAATCTCTCTTTTTCCTCAGCTGTGGTTCCCACCCGCTGGAAATCCGCTTGGGTCTCTCCTATTATTAAAAAGCCCACATTAGACCCCACAAAACCTGAAAACTACAGACCCATCTCGCTGCTCCCCTGGACGTCTAAACTGGCCGAAGCTCATGTCAATAAAGTGCTATCCCATCATATGCTGTCCAACCACGTCCTTGATCCTTCCCAAAATGGCTTCAGGCCAGGACATAGCACCGAGTCGGCCCTGCTGACCACCACGGAACACATTCGGGACGCCCTGGACGCTGGTCAAAGTGCCGCGCTGATCCTGTTGGATCTCAGCGCGGCCTTTGACACGGTCTCACACAGCATATTGCTGACTCGACTTGAGGCCATAGGGATCAACGAACTCGCCCTTGAGTGGTTCCGGTCCTTCCTCAAAGACAGGTCCTTTCAAGTTTCAGCCCCACCTTACATCTCCCAACCCCATTCCATCGAACAGGGAGTCCCCCAAGGATCGGCGCTCAGCCCATCACTTTTCAACCTATACGTCCAGCCTCTTGCAGCAGTGGCAAAAGAGTGGGACCTTACGCTTGTATCGTATGCCGACGACACACAGCTGGTCATCACACTCTCTGAAGGCCCTTCCACCTCGGCCACTAAATTCAAGGATGGGCTAGCGGCAGTTGCACAGTGGATGACAAACAACTGTTTGCAGCTGAACGCCGGGAAAACGGAGGTGCTTCTCCTTGGCAAAAACCCTAGCCATTGGAGTGACCATTGGTGGCCCTCTTTGCTTGGTCCCACCCCCGTGCCGAAAGACGTGGTGAAGAACCTAGGTGTTTGGCTCGACTCCTCTCTTAACTTCCAGTCCCACACAAAGAAAGTGGCAGCTACGTGTGTGGGCCTAATGAGAAGTCTTAGCCCGATACTCGGTTTCTTCGACTCTAGAACCCGCCAACTCATCATCCAGTCCATGATTCTCGCCCGGCTGGACTATGCCAATGTGCTATTCTTAGGGGCAAATAAAGCAGAATTAGCACGGATGCAGTGTATTCAGAACTCGGCCGCCAGAGCAGTGGTTGGCCTCCCACGCAGGTGCTCGGCCAGAGCTACCATCCGCAATCTGCACTGGCTGCCAATTGAATCCCGCATCCATTTTAAAACCCTCACCACGGCATTCAAAATTCTTAACTCGGACTGCCCTGAACTCCTTCGCCCGCTCCGTGTTCCCTACACCCCTCAGCGTACTCTACGCTCTTTAGGACAACACCTTGTGACAGTCCCCCGTTCCAAGCTGTGTAGAATGGGTGGACGTTCCTTCAAGGTCTTGGGGGCAAGATTGTGGAACTCCCTGCCTCTACACATCCGCACCCTTACCAACTTAACTGCCTTTCGGAAAGAATTAAAAACGCATCTCTTTTCCCTTATCTAGTCCTTTGTTGGTTATCCTCCTTCACCCCTCAGGTACTGGTTGGGTTAGCGCCGGGACGCCCCGTTGCTGGGGCAGCTGTTTGCGCTTTAAAAAACTGGATAACATAACATAACATAACATGGTATGCTATGCAATGGTTGTGTTTTGCTATGCTAGGCTTTGTTTTGTTATGCTATGCTATGCTATGTTTTGTGATGCTATGCTATGTTATGATTTGTTATGTTCTGTTAAGTTAGGCGAGGCTATGTTTTGTTATGTAATGTTATGTTTTGTTAAGTTATGGTATGCTATGCAATGGTATGCAACGCTAGGCTATGTTTTAATATGTTATGTAATAGTATGTTTTGTTATGTTAGGCTATGTTCTGTTATGTTATGCTGTTATTTTATGTTAGGCTAGGCTATGTTTTGTTATGTTATGCTATGGTATGGTGTATTAAACTACTGTGGATTTTATAACATCCAAAAGCTGATGAATGGAGCGGGCTTGCACGTCTTTGGGCTTGTGCGCGCTCCTCTCCCTCCCCCACCACAGTACTTTGCATTTTGCCCTGTGTCTGTGTTTAGTTATGCTACGTTTTGTTGTGTTTTGTTATGTCATGCTATGTTTTGTTATGCTATATTTTGTTATGCTATGCTATGTTGTGTTATGCTATGCTATGTTTTATGCTATGCTGTGTTGTTGTGTTTTGTTATGCTATGCCTTGTTTTGTTATGCTATGTTTTGTTATGCTATGTTTTGTGATGCTATGCTATGTTTTGTTTTTTGTTATGCTACGTTTTGTTATGTTATGCTATGTTTTGTTATGCTATGCTACGTTTTGTTGTGTTTTGGTATGCAATGCTTTGCTTTGTTTTGCTATGTTTTGTTATGCTATGTGTTGTTGAGTTTTGTAATGCTGTGCTATTTTTTCTTATGCTATGCTATGTTTTGTTATGCTATGCTATGTTTTGTTATGCTATGCTATGCTTTGTTTTGTTATGCTATGCTTTGTTATGCTATGCTATGTTTTGTTTTGAAATTTTTTGTTATTCTATGCTATTTTTTGTTGTGTTTTTTATGCTATACTATTTTTTGTTATGCTATGCTATGTTTTGTTGTGTTTTGCTATGCTAGGCTTTGTTTTGTTATGCTATGTTTTATGATGCTATGCTATGTTTTGTTATGTTTTGTTATGCTATACTATGTTATGTTATGCTATCAGTGGAAGCAAAGCGTGAAGGCGATACACTGAGGACAAATGAGTGTGTGGCAAAGGAGCGGAGAGTGATGTAAAGTTAACTAAGGACAACATAGGAGGAAGGGAGAGATGGAGAAACATGATGCAAGCGTCGATGTATAGTCATGAGCAAGGAAACATGAAAATCTGCTGCGCGCTGACAAACACACGTGCTGAAGACAAAGTTGAATGGAAGCACAAGCGATTATCCTTACCGTTTGTCTGATCGTGCCTTTACATTTATTCACATGCGTTAGAGGACACGCGCTGTAGATTATATGAAATGAAAGTACAAGCGATAACCCTTCACGCTTGGCTGCATGCTGTTAGTTGAAGATGGGTAAGACTTCCCTTGAAATCGGAACAAGCGCGTATGAATCAAGGCTCAGCAAAATAAAAGAAAATCAAAGGCGGTAAAAGGCTTGAAAGGTTTGTAGTGCCGAAAGTGAAAGTAATCGAGCAGAGCATCAAAGGGCTGGGTGAGAAGGGAGGGTGAAATGCAAGGGTCAAAGCGGCTAAAGTGAAAGAAAGCTATAGAGAAGAGAGGGGGGAGTGGGAGCAGCTGTGCACGTGCATGTGATTGTGCACTCAAGGTTTAGGCCAGCCAAAACTGTGGGTAGCACTTTGAAAATCCCACATACAAAATGTCTCTTCGAGCCTTTGGCTCGCGAGACCTAAAAATTAAAAAAGAAAGTGAAAGAAATTAAAAAAGCAGGTAATAGAAAAAGTTAAAAAGTAGTTAAAAACACAAAAAGTAGACAAAAAAATATAGAATCAGGAAAATAGAGAGGGAGATAAATAAAAAAGATCAAAAAAAGTTTTCAGAAACAAAGGATTGAAAAGATAGAGGGAGGATTGAAAAGCAGGCCCCAGAACCATAGCAATAAAGTGAAAAACAAGATGGTCGCGCCCATTGCGACCGCATGGGCAAGTTTGCGAGATATTTTCCCCCCTGAGCACGCAAAAAGCGTCACAAACACATAATACGCGTTCCCGAACAGGAAATACCTATCGCGAATGGGTGCGAGCATGCATAGCGCGACCCGGAACAGGAAATAGCATCGCGAGCGGGCGGGACAAGTGAAAACAAGATGGCCACGCCCATTAGCGACTGGGCAAGTTGGCGACACATTTCCAACGCGATCACACAAAAAACATCGCGAACAGGCGGTACAAGCACTTCTGCGTCTTTGCGATATTTCCGCGTGTTCGCGGGGATTTCTAAAGTTTTTGCGAAGATTTGCGTAACGCGATTACGCAAATTCCGCCCACCCCTAAAAGACACAAGAGAACGACATTTACTTGTCAGGTGATGGCAAGACACAGCCAGTAAACAACACTATTAATCAAGGTACACAAACCAGAACACATCACAATGAGAAACAATCTCGACATAGGCATAATTTTGCTGGTCATGGCTACACTGTACCACAAACATCAGCCATCAGCACAGAGCCAACAACAGGCAGCAGTCAGAAAGCTCCTCTAGGCCTTTTCATTCCCATCAGGGACAGCAGACAATGACACTGTTGTACAATGTTACTCACACTCAAGGGAAGTAGAGGTTGATGAGCTGTTGGTGCAGGTCGACACCTTCCTCCTCTCCACTCTCCTCGTCACTGGACATGTGTGGGCTTGCAGGGGGGGCATCTGCTGCGCATCACCGTTCAGGAGCAGGGGGATCTCTTTGCGCAAGGCCAGGTTGTGGAGGATGCAGCATGCAACAATTATCTGGTACACCTTTTGGGGAGAGTACATCAGTGCACCTCCGGTCCTGTCCAAGCACTGAAAATCAAGACTTCAGAAGCCCAAAAGTATGCTCCACCATACGACATGTCCTCCCATGAGCATCATTGTAGCGGACTTCACCCGGGATCCTGGGATTCTGCAGTGGGCTCAGCAACCAAGGTCAGTTGGGATATGCGGAGTCACCTAGGTGTGAGATACACAGAACAATTTTGTAATATAAATGTAGCTGAGGACAGCATGTTACTCAACTACAAGCCACGCACGCTCTGGATGCAGATTTGCCATCATTTGTGGTATGATGGTGTTACGCAGGGTGTAGGAGTCATGGGCTGACCCGGGAAATCTGGCACAGACATGGGAGATGATCATATCCACTTGGCATACCACCTTCACATTAATGGAATGGGAATGCTTCCTATTCCTGTAGATGTGCTCACTTGCCTGTGGTGGAACCAGGCCAACATGTGTGCAGTCAAAGGCACCAACAACATTAGGGATGTGGGCAAGGTCAAAAAAATCAACCTTCACAGCTGCCAATTCATGTCTCCGGGGAAAATGGATGTAGGTGTCCTTGTATCTCATCATAGCAGACAGGACTTCACGTAGCACCATGCTGAACATTGGTTGCGACATCCCACCTGTGCTGGCCACCGTGTACTGGAACGAACCAGTTGCAAAGAAATGCAGGGCTGCCATTACCTTATATGTTGGTGTCAAAGCAGTCGAATATGTTCTGCGAGGCCTCAGATGGGGCTCCAACTGAGCACATAGGTCTTGAAGGGACGGTCGATCCAAATGAAATTTACGTATGATGTCCACATCCTCCATGTCCGCCAGCAATGTGAATGGACGATGCACATTTGGTAGCCTCCTACATAAGATAAAAGGGGACACTTGTCAATTCAATTCCCCTAAGAGATGTGTCCAACATCTTATGCTTTGACTGACACTGGCCTGAAACAACAGCTCACAGCACAAGTCACACGCAGAGACAACTTTATACAAAGTAGTTGTACACGTGTTCAGTAAGTACATACCGAGTACCCCCAAAACAGATTCAGACTATGTGAATGTAAAATGGTACATTCCAACATCTAGTGCCACCAGCCCTGAGAGCAGTTGACACAGCACGTGTCTGAAACAGCAACACTGCTGGCTTCTACGTAGCTGCTGTACCTGCCACACCTTCTTGCTTGAGTCGGACAGGCCACACATTAACAACACAATGAGCACAGTGTGTGCATAAAGATCAAGTATCAACATGAGTTCCACAATCTACACAGTGAAATAGACACATTAAGTAGTCAGTCCATCATTATTGTGGGTTGCTTAGCCATCTCACACATTGACAGGTTTCCATTTTTGAGAGTGCATCACACAACAGATCTGTGTACATGCACAACAACATCATAAGTGACATGTGAGGGAGTACATGCCAATGCATGTAATCTTGTGCATGGCATGTGTAGTCATCAGTGAGTTAAAGGTCACACTAGCATACAATTTAACTATCTGGTGTCATGATTCATAGTAAGTGTCTACTGTTCAATGATGAGAACTGGCCATTGCCATTGCTACAGCATGATGTGTCCATAGGTGCCGTAAGCATGCACCGCCACCGTAATCTCGGTCATTGGCACCAATAGAAAAATGCCAAATCGCGGTAGCGACCGCCTGGCCCCCGCGGTGTGACACGGCCAATGCCCATGCCCTTTCAGTCAATGGGAACCGCAATTGCGGCAGTAATACACATTTGAAAATTGCGGTAAGCGTGCTCTGCTACAGCGGGGCCAGTCATTGAATACAATTGAAAAATGCCAAATTGCGGTAGCGACCGCCTGGGCCCCATGGTGTGAAGCCGCCAATGTCCATGCCCATTCAGCCAATGGGAACCGCAATTGCGGTAGTGAAATACACATTTGAAAATCGCGGTAGGCATGCTCCACTACCACGGGGCCGGTCATTGGTTACATTTGAAACAAGCTAATCTGGAAACACCAATTGCACCATCTGAGTACCACTGAAACAACCCCAGGGGGCTATATATGTCTAGGAGAGAGTCACACATTTCCACTGCATCCAGACACTGCTGCCTGCCATTCTTCACTAACAACTGCTGCTGTTCCTGTCTCTTGGACTCAGTGATGGTGAGAACTGAGAACATCAGGGCCCGTCCCTTCACCACAGAGGAGCTGGAGGTCCTGGTGGATGAGGTGCTTTCACACTACGGGAGGCTATATGTTGCTCCTGATGTAATTGTAAGTGTTTCTGAGTGAAAGTTGGAGAGTGCAAAGAGTGCTCACATGATGTTGCGCTGCTGTAGTTTGTGCCTGTGAGTGCAAGTTTGAGTGATACACTGCCTAGCATGCTGACTTCTTGCCAATTGGGTGTGTAGCCTTATGTCCACAGATCCATGACTGCATTTAAGGATGGGAGGGACATGCAGTGTTTTTGCAGCCATACATTAACAGTGCTGTTTTGAAAAGTGAAAGTCAGAAAAAACATTGCCTGTGCTAATGGATGTCAGAGTCCATGAGGTTTTCACATGCTCATTTGTGAAATTACAAATGTGTTTCGTCCAGAGGGTACTGAAGGATGTGTGTTAATTTTTCACATTTCCACCATGGAGATGTGAGCATTATGCACAAGATTTAAATGCCTGAGGGTGACACTCTTGGTGGAAAATCATCAGATTGATGTACTTCTGAAACATCCCCCTTCCATTGTTTTCATAAAGTGTATTGCATCACATGTATAGGCACTGTTTGCCCTCTCATATTGTACATGCATGTGAATGTTCTGATGGGCCATGTTTAACCTCAGTGTGAGTCCCCCTGGCCTGCATAGATACTACCCAATTTGGCAGGGACCCATTAGTAAATGGACAGAGTGAGACATATCTGTTGTCTGACACCCTATTTCTCAATGAGCTATCTTAGGCCTGAGGATTGCACAAGACAGACCTTGTGAGAAGGGTGTGCAACCACCTTGCCATTGGCAACATCTGATGAGAATGACTACACACCACAGCCCTCAGGCTCCAAGTACTTCACACGCAGCACACAACAGCAGCACTCCAAGTGGCCCAGAGCAGAGACACCGTCCCCAAAACAAAAAAACATGCACACAGGTGCGCAAAGGCAAAAGCCCTTCTCGTGACACTCAGGTGCATCAGGCCATGAAGCAGGCCTCAGGCTCACATGCATCCAAATCACCCCATCCAAGGACACTCCCGTCCCCACACCTGCTCCCAAAGACAAATAAACAGTTGCCTTGCCTGCTGTGAAGCTGGTGTCTGCAAAGAGTCCTTACAAACAGCTCTCTAAGGCAGATTCACCCACAACTTCAACTCCCACCCACACCCCTGAGAAGCTGGGACAGGAGAGCAATGTGGAGGGTTGACCTGGTCAACAGGGGATGGAGGGGAAATGGCAAGGGCAGCCAAAGTGTACCTCCAGATCTAGGAAACCCCCACAGGGAAAGCCACCTGCACCTGATGCACCTTTGGTGGAGAGTGAGGCTGTTGTGCCCGCCCCACTTCCCGCTCCTACCAAGACAATTCTTACCTATCGAATCCCCAAGAAGAGGAGAGCCAGCCCTCCACATTCACCCTCACACACTATGTCTCACAGAGGTATGTCTCCGTCTCCCTGTGCCACCATGCCACCCGGTCCAAGCAGCCCTCCGGCTTCTGAGAAAATTCGATTTTCGATCGTGATCGAATCGACCCGCCATTTTGTGCTCCGCCGCCATTTTGTGTTGCCCTCACTCAGGCAGCACGGCGAACAAAGTCTATTCTGCTTTTTCTGCAGCTTCGTGTCAAAATAAGCTTTCTGCCTCTATTTGCAATTCGTAAGGAGAATCACGCACAGGAATTAGGTGCTAATTGGGATGTTATAACTGCCACAGATAGAGACCAAGTGGGTGGTGGAAAGCTTGACGCTTTGATTTCAGAACTCCCTGGCAGGATTATTACATTAATGAAAACGATGATGCCTGCATTGAGAGTTAACTGGGATAAATTAGCGGCATGCAAACAAAAGAAAGATGAAAGTGTCTCTGATTTCTTCACTCGTTTCGAGAAGACATTTATTGATCACAGTGGTCAAGATATGGCTACAGAGGGTGGACAGCGATTATTTGTGGACAAATTCGTATTTAATTTGCTTCCCGAGCTGTCACACAAATTGAAAGATTCTGAAAGTTCATGGGCTGTTTCTTCTTCTGCCCAGATATTGGCTACTGCACAATATTATGAAAACAGAGATAAAGAAGAAAAAGAAAAGCAAGAGAAAAAGACGAAAGAATAAAAAATGAAGGTTCTCTTGCAACAAGCTTATCCTCCTCGCTATGCTCAGCCTCAGCTTCAACAGCCTCAGCAGTTTCAGAGGTTGTATAAAAAACCTGAACCATATATTCCGCGACCTTTGTTAGGACCTAATCAATGTGCTTATTGTAGAGAAGAAGGTCATTTCAAGAATAGTTGTCCAGTTTTATTGCAGCGCAATGGAGCATTATTTGCTCCACGAGGTCGTGCTGGCCTCCAGTCAGCAAACAGAGGTAGAGGTCGAGGTGTGTTGACTCAAGAACAGCGTGCCCTTCCTTCTCCCAATTCCATGAATTACTTTGATCAGCAGAATGTTAGGTCTACACAGTACTACAATGAAGACCATTATATTGAAAACGGAAATGAAAGTCTTCATGCTAACTAGGACAGCCATGGACAAAGTAAGGGAGTTGTGTCGGTTCCAGTAGATCAGAATGGACCTTATGTTAATGTCACTACAATGGGTGTTTTAGAGCCATTTCTTCCAGATACTGGGGCAATGAGAAGTTCTATCATTCATTCTAAACTCCCTGGGGCACCTTTGTCTGGCTTAACGAATGTATCTGTAGGATTTTTTGGTGCCCCTGTTCGTAATCCGGTTTCTTGCCCTTTGCCTATTTCAATTGGCCCTTATGATTTGGAAGCTCCACTTCTTTTGACGAATGGTTGTGGTGAGAATCTGTTGGGTTTGGACTTGTTGAAAAGAATGCATGCTACGATATATTGTTCTCCTTCTGATGTACATCTTACTTTAGGACAGAAACTGATTTCTCCAATGTATTTGTCCAAAGATCAGTTTCCACCTGAATTGCTTTCTCTCCCGGCAACGCTTTGGGCCACGGGTCCGAACGATGTGGGCTGTCTTTAAATTCCACCTTATGTTGTCACTCTCAAGCCTGATGTTGAATTGCCGCGTATTCCTCAGTATAGAATTTCCACTCAAGGTGAAAAAGCGCTTTTGGAAATCATTCATGATTTGATTCAGAAGGGTGTGGTTGAAGAAACGAGAGGAAACACATGCAATAGTCCTATTTTTCCTGTTCTTAAACGCACTGATCCTTCTCAGCCACCTGTATATCGTTTCGTAATTGATCTTCGGGAGGTAAACAAAATTGTTGTACCACAATTTCCTGTCGTTCCAGATATCACTGCTCTGTTGACAATGATACCTTCCACAGCGACTTGGTTCTCTGTTATCGATCTAAAGAATGCCTTCTTTAGTATTCCCATTGCAGAAGAGAGTAGGGACATTTTTGGCTTCTCTCTTGGAGGCCGAAGCTTCCGGTTTAAGCGCGCACTTCAAGGCTATTGTGAAAGTCCCTCCATTTACAGCCAAGCTTTAAAATGTCATCTTGATACTTTTCATTTGCCGTCTGGTGCTGCTCTTATACAATACATGGATGACTTGTTAATCGCTGCTGATTCAGAAGATATTTGCAAAAATGTGACTGTTGCATTGTTACGCCATTTGTTTAATCTGAATCATAAGGTTTCACCTTTCAAACTACAATATGTCCGTCGAGAGGTTACCTATTTGGGTCATCTCCTATCAAAGGAGGGATGACAATTAACATCAGAACGAATTCAGGCGATTACGCAAATGTCTTTGCCATCCACACAAAGGGAGGTACGTGCCTTTCTGGGTATTACTTCTTACTGTAGGCAGTGGATCCCTAACTTCTCTCTGTTGGCCAAGCCTTTGTTGGCACTCACTTTGAAAGATACGCCTCAGCCTCTTCCGTGGACTGACGAGTGCCAAAGGAGTTTTATTGACTTACATACTGCTCTGTGTTCTGCTCCTGTACTAGGTACTCCTGATTACAGTAAGCCTTTTACGCTCTATGTTCATGAGAGAGAGGGTTGTGCGTTGTCAGTTTTAACACAGCAATTTGGAGACAAACAGCGGCCATGTGCTTATTTTTCGGCTACGTTAGATCCCGTAGCTAAAGCATTGCCTAGTTGTCTCAAAGCGACAGCAGCAGCAGCAATTTCTATTCAGTCTGCTGGAGTGGTGCTGAATAACACTCTCATTGTCATGGTACCACATGCAGTGGATACTTTACTAAACAGAACGAAAATTCAGCATCTTACGAGTTCTCGTCTAACTGGATACGAGCTGACGCTTTTGGCTAGTCACGTACACATCAAACGATGTAATACCCTAAATCAAGCTACTCTGTTGCCCCTTCCAGATGAGAAAGGTGTTGAGGAGCAACATGATTGTTTCTTCCGTACTGAGGAAGAGACAAAAGGAAGAATTGACTTGAAAGATACGCTGCTAGAGAATCCGGATGGAACTCTATGGGTAGATGGTTCTTGTTTTAAAATGCCTAATGGAGATACAGTTTCAGCCTATGCTGTTACTACTTTACATACAGTTGTGGAAACAGCACGCATCAGACACAACTCAGCTCAAGCAGCAGAACTTAAAGCATTAACGAGAGCATGTGTGCTGTCAAAAGGGAAAAGAGTGAACGTGTACACCGACAGTCAATACGCCTTTGGTGTAGCGTTCAATTTTGGGCGTCTTTGGAAAGAGAGGGGATTCCTTACTTCACATGGCACTAAAATACAACATGGTCAGTTGGTGAATGATCTTCTTGAGTCACTTGCCTTGCCCACCCAAATAGCAATCGTGAAGTGTAGTGCGCACAAAAAGATTACAGATGATGTTGGCCGAGGAAATGCATTTGCAGATGAAGTAGCGAAAAAGACAGCGAGAGATGCTACAAGTCGAATGTATGTGGCGGGTCCTGCGAATTGGGTCAGAGAAAGAGGAATGTATGAGAATACAGTAGAAAGTGTAAAGTTGATTCAGAAAGAGGCTACAGAGAAGGAATTGAGTAAGTGGAAAGAAAGTACGGGAATGTTAGATGAGATGGGTGGTTGGGTGGAATTATCTGAACACCAACGTTGGCTGTTACCAGATGCCTATGTACTCCCAGTGGTTACTATGGCACATGGTCCAGCCCACTTAAGTGCGAAAGGTATATGCAAGCTTTTGGCTCCAGTGTGGCAAAATGAAGGAATCCCAAAATGCGCAGACAATGTAGTGAAACATTGTATTATTTGTTTAATGTTCAATCTGGGAAAGGGAACCTCAACTCCAGCGGGTCACTTTGCTCCTCCGACATATCCATTTGAGGTGTTGGAGATCGATTACATTCACATGGAACGATGCAACAATCTCAAATATTTTCTGGTGGTAGTATGCGCCTTCTCTAGATGGAGAGAAGCATACCTTCTAAAAGATAATACAGCCAAAATTCTACTGAAAGTATTTTTTCCTAGGTTTGGTTTGCCGCGCATTGTCTGGAGTGACAATGGGAGCGAATTTGTTGGCCAAGTCACGCAAAAAGTTTGTGCGGGTCTTGGTATCAAGCAAAAGTTCCATGTGGCAAACCATCCACAGTCAGCAGGTTTAGTGGAATGTTATAACAGAACTTTGAAGCTCAAACTGGCAAAAGTCCAAGCTAGTACAGGACTTAATTGGCCCGATGCTTTGCCACTGGCTCTCCTGTCCACCAGAACTGCTGTACACTCTCGTTTGGGACTTAGCCCTTACGAAGTGGTCTTTGGGCGCCTAGCTAATGTATGGGGAGTCCCTCGCCGTAAGAAATACTCAGACTTGCCATATCCAATGTTGATTGACTACTTGCATGAACTTACAACTAAATTGCGTGTTCTCCATCAACAGGTTCAGAGTGCTTTACCGGAGGCTTCCACAGATCCAGGTCATTCCATCCGACCAGGTGACTGGGTCTGTACAAAGAATTTCCAAAGGACGAAAAATTTGGAGCCCAGGTGGAGGGAGCCTCGTTTAGTACTTTTAACAATGAGAACAGCAGTCAAAGTCGAAGGAAAGAAGAATTGGATTCACGGCGTGCATTGTAAGAAAGTGCCTTTGCCTCTACCCTTCGATCAATGGGTGCGTAGGGGCATTGGTGACTCTGAGAGTGAGAAGGTTCCACGATTCGTACCTTTTAGCGATGCACGCCGGAATGGAACACTGTGTGAGAAAGAGGACGACGACATACTGCAGGAAGCGATAACACCACATCGTCGCTTGGATACGACAAATCCGCGAACATTGTTCCGAGACCAAACTGTACCGGATAAAGAACATTATAATCTGAGACCTAGACCAAAGAACACTTAAGATTTTTCTCTCTCCTGTGTAGTATTCTATCCCGGTTGAGAGTCTTGATTGTGACCTGAGTAGTGGCAATAGGCCTGCAGGACTTGCAGTGTCATAGGACGGCAGATATCATAATTAAGTGATCGAGGAAGATTGCCGTGAGCATCCATTAGAGCGATGGAAACTACACTAGGCAAAAGTGGGAGAAAAGATGAAATGAAGAAAGAATCCTGTAAATTAATGTACAGTCGTTTTAGTATAACCTTATGTATTATTATATTATTGTGTATCCTTTTGGCGTTTATAAGTTGGATTATTTATGCTCTGCAGCAAAAAGTTGTCTCTTCTTCTTCCTCTTCGTCTTCTTCTACTGTCTCTCCACATCTATTTCATACCTTTCCTCAACATGAACTCATTAGAAGAACTGAATATTATAACAATTCCTTTGTCCAGTTATTACATCAACACCAGTTAGTGGTCAATACAACTGACTGTTGGGTGTGTGGACTTATGCCACATACCACAGAAAAAGGAATGCCATATTTAGTTCTCCCGTTTTCTTATGAGGGTTCTGCTTGGGCTTATTTTGTTATCTTCTCCAATGCCTACCAAAGCAAGTTCAAACGATCCGTTAGTTCATATATTGGTGGTCCAGATTTTAGTCATAGCTCATTGATAAAGGGAATGGTAGCTATGGCTAAAATCATGGGAAATAGTAAGATTTCCATTGACGAAAGGAAAGCGTATACAAACTGGAACGTCACCCATTATGTCACTAGCCTTAGTGATAAGGTCAAACAAAGAAAATCTCCACCAATTTGGACTATTCCTCATCAGGGAAATTTCTGCCTGCAAATAAATAATCGGTCTTCTGACACCATACAAAGAAACAACTGTTCCCACACATACGTCTACTCCTCTCAGAATTCGCCGCCTCTGGTGCCATCTCAAGGCACGTATTTTATCTGCCACAATAGGGCTTACACGTGGTTGCCAACAGGTTTTTCTGGTACCTGCTATATAGCTTTCCTTCTTCCCCCTACATACACCGCTTCTGCAAACTATCATCGAAACAGATATGGCAGAGGGATTATTTATTCAAAAGACACAGCAGGACAAGAGGGAGGAGATTTCCTCAAAGGATTTCTTCCTTTTTGGGGTCCAATGGCCAACAGCAGAAATATAAGGCAACTGGTTCGTGTCGTAGAAACCACAATAGACATCACTGTAGGAGCCTTAAGTAATATCACGGCAGAACTACAGGCGGATCGTCTTATGACCTTACAAAACTGAGTTGCCTTAGATTTTGCTCTTGCGGATCGTGGTGGAGTATGCAAATTGATCGGGTCAAGTTGCTGTATTTTCATACCAAATGACGCTCCGACAGTATACCAAGCTATCTCTAAGTTGCATATAATCTCTGAGTCGATTCATCAGGACGAAGGAGATTGGTCATTTTCGGAGTGGTTTTGGGGACTACTGTCCAAATGGGGTTGGAAAGCGTTGACATTCCTTGGAATAGTTTTGACCATTATTTTCTCTTGTTGCCTTTGTATGCACTGTGGTCCCACCATCTGTGACCTTTGTGCTACTATGTGCATCCCTAAACCCAAATCACAAAGAGCAGAGAACATAAGAATGATGTTGCAGCAACAGCTCGATGACCTCATGGCCATCGACATTGGCTCAGATTAACATGAGTCTATCTTGCCTAAGTTCTGGCAAAAGGAGGGTCTGAGAAAATTCGATTTTCGATCGTGATCGAATCGACCCGCCATTTTGTGCTCCGCCGCCATTTTGTGTTGCCCTCACTCAGGCAGCACGGCGAACAAAGTCTATTCTGCTTTTTCTGCAGCTTCGTGTCAAAATAAGCCTTCTGCCTCTATTTGCAAAGCTGGTGTTAGGACTGGCCGAGTACACTAATCCCTGTCTGGTTTTTCTAGTCCCCGTCTCAACTATCTGTTGGTTCACACTATTCTCTTCTGACTTTATCTTATCGTCTGGCCTTCACTGTCCTCTGCTAGCATTCTCTCGTTTCACAACTGTCCTCCAACACACACAAACGTATCTCACCGCCTGCAAGTTAGTTGCAGACCTGTTAATGAATTAGTTCGAGGGAGGGGTGACAAACACAGTTGGAGGAGAGGATACTTTGTTTTCAAACCTTTCCTATTGGTTCTGTCCTGTTTTCCAACTTTTCTTATTGGCTCTTTCTTATATGTTCTGGGTGTGTATTTGGTTAATGTATATTTCACATATGTGGTATATAAGATTGTGCGCCACGGAGTGAAGTGGCAGTCTCCTGAGAACCTACCTTGTGTACTTCTGAGATAACTGTACTAGCTGCAGCTAATAAATCCGATCTTCTAACGCCTAACAGAGTGTCCCGTGTCTCTGTGTAGCTGAGCAGGAGAACCCCGGAGATTAAGGCGTACCCTGCGCCGCCAGGCCCAAAAGGTTCTGGTTCTTCACTCCCACAGCCACTAATGCCTCTACCTCAGCTGGTCCTCCCTCTCCCAGGTCAAGTCCTCCAACTGGCCCCAACAATCAGCCACCTCCAAGTTCAATTGACAACCAAGTCTGAGGCAAAGTCCCCCTCCCAAACCCATCCCTCCCACAGCGGTGCCTGGAATGCCCATTGGTATCCCTGGAACTGTGGTGATTCCCATAGCAATGTGCAGTGTTACCCATTCCCTGTGCAGCTTCTCATGCACACATGTACAAACTTTGAACTATGGACTGACCAATGGCCTTGCTGTTGGTCACTTTGGATGCCCATTCCCTGTGCAGGTTCTCATGCAAACATGTACATATTTTGAGCTATGGACTGGCCAATGGCCTTGCTGTTTTCTACTTTTGATGCCTATCTGGGTAATATGTAATAAAGATGGTTACTCCTGTTGTCTGCTTTGTCTATGTCCTTGCTAAATAAAATGTTTTATGAAAGGGCATGGTTTCATGTGACACATGCTCTGTATGCCACTTTAACATTGCCAATTGCTTGTTTTACTTTTTCAGAGTTCGACAGAGGTGACAGGCACTTTAGTTCTTCTAGACTCTGAGGCTTGAGGGTGCAATGATGGTTGTTTGTGATGATCTACTCTTATCCTAATCACTCTATGGTCAGGTTTGCTAAATTATTCACATGTTATGTTAGGATGCAATACCACAACAGAGGTGAAATCTATCCACAGGCTTACTCGCAGGGTGGCCAGGGTCCATGATATCTGTGTGATCTTTCTTGATGTGTGAACAGCAGTGTTGATGAGTGGTCACCTTGTGTAGGCCTGTCTTCCTAGTCACATGGGTACATTTGAATATGTGAACTTGAGTGGTCATACAGTGGGAATGGGCTGTCATTGGCAGTAGTGTTGATGTGTGTGTGCCCCTGCAATGCCAACTGCACACATGTATGATCCAGGTAATGAGTGCCTGTTTGCTTCAATTGTCTGCCATGTGCTTCAGATTGTGAGCACATGTAGGAGTTGTATGTTGGGCACTGTGCAGTGTGTTGGTGTGTCCTTGAGGTCCTGGGGGACACCTACTTGTTGTTGCTGCCAGTTGTGAGTATGCAGAGTGTGTGACTGCCAAATCTATGTTGTGTTTTGTTGAGCAGCAATCTGTGTTGTTACTGTTGGTGCTCACTGTGCAGACCTGCTCAGCCACACTGACATTATTTGTGAGTTTTCTCATGAATGGCTGTCACTTGACCCATTTCTGGCTCCAGTATGGTATGTGTTATGTGGAGTCATGCCATCCCCTATATGTTCTTCTGATGACTACACATTGTGAGTAATTCCTCTATGTGTTTGTGTACTGTACACTCCTCACCTGTCCACTACTGACATACACACCACTTTAATCTCATGTCTTTCACCCCATGGCTTGCCAGTGTGCGAGCCTCCCCACCACTTCATAGTGTGACACTATGCTGTGTGTGGCTGAACTGTGTACAGGACCAATGTGACAGTTTCCCAATTAGTTATGTGTTATTTTCTTCTACTGTTTTGCTGTAATGGTTGCTCATGTGTAGTGTATATGTTTGAGCAGCACAGTCCTCTAGTCATGTTGTTTGCCCCTGAGTTTGCCTTAGTTGTGCATCTTTGGGTGATCGTTAGGCTGTATGTGTGTTTGCTGAGGTGCTGCTACCCTTCCTGAGTGTGATGTTCTGTGTGTGCTGTTGATGATTTGTGTTGTGGGAATTCATGGTGTGGCACTCAGATATTTGTGCTACTGGTTTTATAGTTGTGCACACACTGCTTGGTGTGCATGCAGTGCTGTCAGTGTATGTTGCCTTGTGCTTGCCTGGTGTGCATCCCCCTGATATCCAGCTGAATTTGTAATGTGATGGATTGGTATGTGCATCTGCTGTGTTTTTGTTGTAAATGTATGCAGTGTTTGGTCTGTGTTTTGGCTCCCTACTGACAGGTGCGATGTGTGCGTGATGTTGTATTTGCATGACATTTTGTTTTCATTAGTTTGTGCAATGTGATACACTCAGTTGTGTGTTGCATGTGTAGTGTGCATTTCTTCTGTGTATGTCACATGCAGCAAGGTGGATTCTTGTTCATGAGCTTGTATTGAGTGTACAATAGTGGTTTGTCCTCTTATTTTTTACCTGTCACTCGTCAGGATTGTGCATGTGCATGCTTGTGGTACACTATGACACCATGTTCACTTGGTGAGTGGTGTGGTGTCTCTGTCTGTGTTAGCTGATTTTCCAATTGATCCCAGTTAGTGTTCATGATTGTTTTTTGATGATGCAATTCTTGTTTGTGTGGGGGTATGGTGTCTGTGCATTGGGCCTGAGTGACAATGTTGTGTACTACTGTTCTGTCTGTGGTCACATTGCCTTTCCACTGTTTGGCTACACATGTCTGGGCTTGTTGGACTTCTGCGGATATTGTTTGTTAGATTTGTGTATGGCTATTGTTTTTGTGTCAGCATTGGTTGAGGCATCCCTGAGTGTGAGCGTGATATTTTTGGATGCACCACAGCGAGTGTGATTGGTTGTCATTGAACTCACAGGACATCATTTTGACCATTATGGGTGTTTCTCACAGGTGTTGAGTGCTGCAGGTGTGAGGTGGGTAGAGGAGGGGTGTGTGTGAAGGTCCTACTTGTGTTTGACAGTCAAGGAGTGTGACAATGAGCCATGTGTGTTGTGCTGGTGGCATATACATGTCAAGTAAGTTGACACAGATGTGTGGCTGGTCACACTTCCTATCATTCCTGTGCCTATGCATGGCTTGTCTTGATGTCTCCCTGAGTTGTTGCACAGAGGTCACTTTGGCCTAATTTCACTCATGGCTTGCTCCATGGTTTTCCAGCACTGTCCAATTCACTTTTGGCTGGCCCATTTATTGTCCTTAATTGATGCTGACCTATGGTATGAGTATGTGGCTGGGTGTCAATGTTGGGTGTTTGTGAGTGACTTGATAGGGAGTGTGAACAGTTCAGTGGATGTTCATATGCAGTGTGAGTCTTCATTTTGTAATCATACTCAGTTTGCTTCACATGAGTGGCAGGTTGGTGTGAGGAGGAGGGTTGTCCAGACCCTGAGCTTCTGTGCAGGGTGTTCCTCTTCACCCCCATTTTCCCAGTCATTGTCCCTTGTCATTTGATGTGTGAGGTGCGAGATCTGACTACACCTGACAGATTAATTGTGCAGGAGGGGCACAGGAGGAGCACACAGCATGTTTCCAAATGGGTGTGGGAAGCATAGTGTGGGAAGGGTGAAGGGGGAGCCATGTGAATCTTGGTGGACTGCCCATGTCTGGCGCTGGCCCTGCCTACTACATAGTGTGCAGGTTTTCCCGCGTCTTCACCGCTGCGGTAACGTGACCAGGACATTGCAGTGATTTCACGGTTGATGGGTGACCCGGATGCAGAGGGGTAAGGTTCCGACAGGTAGGACATGTGTGGGTACACTGGTGGATATTTTCCTGTCCCCACCAGAGTGTCTGATGTGGACAGGAGCCGTATTTCAGCACAGGAGTTGTGTGTTGTGGTTGTGTGCGGAGTTGTGTATTTGCGTATCTGCGGCGTTGTCTGCGATGGTGGATTATTTGCTGGTAGTGGATGAGGTACAGCACCGGAACCGCTTGAAGAGCTGGATCCATAGCGGTCATGACCGGGTGGTGGGGGCTGTGAGTCTGGTTTCGAGCTCCGCTGTCGTGGTTCCACCGTCTCTGGGTGCGTGGATTCTCCACTGCGGTGTGATAGGCTGTTTGCGACATCGTGATTTGCGCGGCGGACGGGGCGTCATTCTGAACAGCGGTGTGTCCCTATTGACTGCCTCCGCCACGGTGGCGGGCGCAAATTTCTGGCGGTTCACGTCACTCCACAGCGGACGGAAAATGGGCTATGTTTGCCCATTGTAATATGTGGGGTGCGAGGACCGCAGCTGGAATGCGGAAAAATATATTTTCTGCCAGCACCGCGGATGTGCCTCTGCCCGCCATCCTAATGAGCCCCAGAGTTCTTAGCAAATTGCCCCATCCAAGTCTAACTCAATCTTCTAATCATTACCATGGCTTTCTGCCTTGCTGGTGTCTATCTGGGGAAGGTCTCCTGTTGTACTGAAGCTTCCGCACAATCTGCCTGTAACTATGCAGGTTGCATAACCAGTGTATGTGCATATTTAAAGCATATTTAAAGCCCATCCAGTTTTTAATGGTGCTTTTGATCAAATGGAAACTTCCCATCCTCTACCCCTGTAAAAATGCATTTAAAATTTGATTTCGTTTTCATCATTGTTGCAATAAACTTGACGTGTTTAGAAAACACAAAGCTGTGAGTCAGACGACTTTGCACAGTTCCACACCCCTCCATTAGGCTGGGTGTAGAAATTTGATTGAATATTTTAAGACATGCCTTTAAAATACCTATTCTTTAAAATAGAATACCACTAATAATAAAAAAATGACCAAAAGTACTTTTGCACACTTTACCACGTTCCATACGAAAGCACTTTGCATACTATACCATGTTCTCTACAAATACCAGTGAGAGACTGAATCTCAAGTGCCCTTCTTTTATGCTGATTATTCACTGGGGGCCATGATCCTCTGAAAATATAATTCTGGATACGAGCCTATACTTTTGATGCACTTAATGGATGGAATGCAGAGCTGGAGGTCTCCACAGAGGTTGAGTATGTTAATAGTCATAGACACTCTAGAGAGGGAAGGCCGTGGGGCTTATTTACAAGCACCTTGCACCTCCAGTGCGTCACTTTTTATGTGATAAAAAGTGACATGCCTGCAGCGCAAGGGGCTTGTAAAGAAGACCCCATATTTCTTGCCTCATCGTATGTGCCATGCAGCACTGCAGCCAGTGATTAATTTGAGCTGTAGGATGCCAGTGGGGACCACTGGCCCTCATTTCTGGGGACTGACTCTTATTTTTCAGCATTGGACCTTTACCGAAAAGCAAGACAGGGAAAACATACAAAGCAGAACATCAGAGAAAGAGAACAATGGAAAAATCTTCCAAAAGCAGAAAGCAGGAACCTGGAAGAGTGATATAAAAGGTCAGGCAGTGTCCGATGGTGGATTAAAGAGGCCTGAACTGGATTCAAGGCCACGCAGCCTCGTTCTTCAGAGGGCAGACATGTAATTCCTCTGGGCGGACCTGTAGTCATGCAGCCCCTCCCCTG
This sequence comes from Triturus cristatus, assembly GCF_964204655.1. NCBI lineage: Eukaryota > Metazoa > Chordata > Amphibia > Caudata > Salamandridae > Triturus > Triturus cristatus. The sequence goes on along the minus strand of NC_140585.1, from coordinate 1,293,537,556 downwards.
ACACTGCACTAACACCCACCCCTCCCCCATCCATCACATTTGCCACCAGTCAGGTGATCCTTCCAATAAAAGGAGTCGGGTGCACATGCCCTGGGCCTGTTGACTAACCACATAAGCAGTGTCTGTGTTGTCATTTACTTCAGCATGTGGGCCTAGGGTTCATAACACTACAATTACAGCTCCATGTAGAAATAGCAATTTATGACTTCGTTGCAAAAGATAGGTTCCCCTAGTGACACTTGCCCCATGTTCGGATTCACACGACTGCTCACTGAAATAGCCACACAACAGCAGCTGCTGAGTGCAGCAGAGCACTCCGACATGGAAGTATCCATAAATGTAGAGTCCTGCAAGACACGTCCTGCAGTAGCTCCCCCCCCTCCCAGGGCCTTTGATAACACCCACCCCTTATCCATCCAACACAGGTGTCACCAGTTAGGTACCTCTGCTAATAAAAGGGTGAGGGCACACGTGCCCTGGGCCAGTTACACCATCACAATTGTGTGTCTGTGCCATCACGTTTTTTAGTATGCGGTCCTAGGGCCCACTACTTTACCCTGGCAATGAGAAAAGTTGACCCCACCGTGCCCCAACACTGTCTGTCCATCCTGATGTATCACTTCCAGCCCAGGATGGCCCTGCGGGTGGCCATTTCTGCCATGAGGCTAGTGCCCATGCACAGGAGGTGAGCACAAGCAGTAGGACACTGGCTCAGCACCACAACTTGTGGAAAGGTAAGGCACCAAACCCGCTCAAGAAGAAAAGTGAGAACCCTGTTGCACCCGTGCTGAGGGGCCTGCCAAGATGTGGCTGTACTGTTCTCCCCACATGACACAAGTGCCTACGGCGGGGAGGAGCAAGAGGCATTGATCTGGAGAGGAGGTCTGCACTTTTGCCCAATTATATAGGGACGGAAGTCTGGTCAGACAATAAAACAGTAACGGAGCCACACACTCCCATGTACCTCAACCCATTGCCTGCAGTCGTTGGGAGAGTGTCCCTTTTCATACCCTGGTTTTGCAGCATGGAGGCACTGAAGCCGTGACCAGAAGAGGGAGCAACCTGTGCCAGAAGACCAACCCCCAGCTTAAGTCGCTGCACTGCATCTGAGGCAGCACTAAAGTCAGGACGGGATTGGAGAGTGATGTGTGCCCCCTAATGGTCATCTACGAGCACAGCATATCGCATGATAGCCATTGGTCAGAGCGACAACGAAGGGGAAGCAGATCTACTTTTTCCCATGGGAGAGTTTGTTGCACACTGGCCTGTGTTCAGAGACCATACACGAATATGGCCTGGGACTACCGAACTTCCCCCTCCCCCTCCCTGTGCATAAACCACATTTACTAATGATGGACATGAGAGGGAGTTTCTTTGAAGGCAGGGGTCATACAACCCCCGGCCGTATTTATTAAAATATGAAAACAAAATTAAAATAGAATTAAACAATATTTACACAATTTAGGCAGAAACATAACATGACATTTGATTACAATTCATATGCACAGATATCAGATGGCTAACCTTAACATATTTCTAATACATAGTTTTTCCTATCCGAATCTAACATCTGGATCATAATCATACATTAATTACTTTCTTCGTATCCTATTTGGGCCTACGGCAAGTTCGCTAACCGGTGTCAGATCCTTATCAATTAGCCACGCCCTCCCGTAGGAGTGCGCGTGCGCAGAGGGCCCGCTTACCGAGAGGGTACATTCCCCCGGTTACCACCATACGTTCCCTGAACTCCATTAAAAATGGGGGCTCTTGCACTCTGTGCTATTTAGTGACGTCCATGCCAGTGCGGGGTGGCCAACCTGCCTAAAGAAAGTGTGACTCCCCCCTTTCCCCGCACCCATCCAGCCAACCTGATGTAACGCCGCTGGAGTTATAGGAGAGACCCCTTGTCCCTCCCCCGGGCGACCCCATCCGAGAATGGCGCCGCCCCCTAAGGACCTTAAATTTACTGCTCACCAGTCATGACCTTACCGCCTGACCAAGGAATAGCAATAAATGCGGTGATTGATGACCTGTAAACGGGAAAACGCCTAAGGAACAAAACCATACCGTCAACTTCATAACACAATGACCATATTGCTACAGGGGATGGTGGGTGGGCAAACAAAGATTGGCAGCCTCCTAGAGGTTGAGTGCAGCAGGACTAAGAGCGCGGGACAAAGAGTCCGACTCCTGCGCTCCCCGGCCTTTTATCACTACTACTGGGGCAAGCCAGTTCTAACCGGCCCGCCCCCTGTCCCCCCTTGACCCGGAAGCACCTTAATCGCTTCCGGGTCAAGGGGTAGCCCCCACCAGCCAATCCCCGCCGCGGCACGTCCATCGCGTCATACTGTTGCGGTGGAGCGCGCCGGGCCCGGGAGAGCAGGCGAGGGGGGAGAGGGGGTCGGCGCCCTGCCATACTTGTGGCAGAGCCGATACCGGCCCGCCTTTCTCGAAAGCAGCCAGTCGGCCCTGCCGCCCCTGAACTGAGCTGGAGAACCGCAGTAACAGAGCCTGCCGCTCCCTTATAGTGACCGGAGCGGGGCTCACAAACCTCTCCTGGGTGCAAAGAACGCTGCACGCTCCCTAGTAGAGATCTGCACCCACCACAGAGGAGAAGACTGTTTTGGGCTCCCATGGTAATCCCGCAGCACCAGTGATGCCTCCTCCGCCCCCACAAAAACAGGAGGTAAAGACGTGCATGGAGCACAAGGAGGGCCTCGCTGGGGAACAGCAGAGCAGAAGGTGAGCCCAGCTATTGTAGCCGGTATAGGTGTAGTGAGCACTGCGCACCCTTTAGCATCTGTCTGCCCCCTCGTTGCATGAACCTACTGTGTTGTCAGCACTGCTGCATTAGAGCACAGGACTACCCCAGCACGCGAGTGAGGCACCAGAGGTCTGAGGCTGGTCACAAGACTGCACCAGTGGCAAAAGGAAGCTGTTTCAAAGCACTGTAGAGGTGAGCAGCCGACCACTGCCTGAAGGGGCACTAGCTGAACAGGCACACCATGCTAAGGAAAAGAGAGACCGAGATCATGAACTCAGGGGGGCAACAACAAGTGAACAGAAAACATTAACTGTCAGCATTACACCACATTGGTGTAAGATGAACACTAATGATAACTGCACAGCTTCACCATGCCCTAAGGGACCTGTACAGACACAGCTGTTGCACTAGAGCACATAAGAGGCAGCATCACTTAAACACAGCATCCCATCTCAGTAGCTTGAAGAGCATGCAAGTGTGGTACCCAGGTAACTCCTGTAGATGATGCCCTGGAGAACTAAGGATGCCAACACTCCAGGGCTCACAAATGGGGTATTACCCAATCCAGCAAGGCAAACAGCTGCAGCATCAAATGCTACTCCTAATACCGAACAGTGGCACTGCACCAAACCACTCCCTGCCAATAAAGCCAAATAAAGACAGCAACGGTGAATCAGGGTGACACACCCTGAAAAAACCGCCCCAACCAAGAGCCGACAGCAGAGGTTGGCCCCAGTGACACCTAGTGTTAGAAAGGGTAGATGGACCGGGAGGATCGGCCGGGGACAGGAGGGGAGGTCTCCGGGGAGAGCCGTCTCCAACGATCGTACAGACAAGTAACTTCCCCCCCACAGACAGATACCACACACGGATAAGGGTCAGTGTTCTTTATAAGCACTTCTTAAGGTACGGTTGAATGGTACAAGGAGGTCTGGACTCAGGGGTCCCCTCGATTCAAGTCTCTCAAAGCAGGGTAAGGGGTAGCGGGACAGTCTGTCTACCAGTCAGGTAGTTCGGGTGAGATGATGACTAGCTCACAATCCTCGAGCTTGGTGGCTTAGGTGGTACGGGCCGCGGCAGCGCCAGCAGGTCCCGGTTGAGATGGTCGGTACACGGTCCGCGGCAGCGCCAGCAGGTCCCGGAAAGATGGTCGATGTACGGGCCGCGGCAGCGCCAGCAGGTCCCGACGAGGATGGTCGTTACAACGGGCCGCGGCAGCGCCAGCAGGTCCCGACGAGGATGGTCGTTACAACGGGCCGCGGCAGCGCCAGCAGGTCCCGACGAGGATGGAGGTTGCAGAAGGCTGCGGCAGCGCCAGCAGGCAGGACGATGGTTCACAAGAGCGGGCTACGGCAGCGCCAGTAGTCCGTCAAGGCTGAGTTCTCTCGGTGTCTCTCGACTCCAGGATACAACTGCCTTCCTGCTCCGGAGCTGCCCCAGTTATAGGGCTGGTGCCCTTTGATGTCCGGACCCTCGCACTTGGAGGTCGGAGGGTCCGGGATGAAGGTGTCCAGACACCCAGCAGGGGGTGGAGCCAGTGCCTGGGGGAGCTGGAGGCGATCGGCACCTGGCGGGGGAGAGCCCTTGACACTTCGTTCTCCCATTGACCTGCCAAGTGGTCCGCTCACCTCCTGGGTGGATGGTGGTGCCGGGATGTCGGGGCCGGCCAGGCCCGGGGTTAGGGTCGGGGTGAGGCCACGCGGCCTCGTGGTGCAGGGCCCAAGATGGCGGCTTGACCCGGCCGGGGAAGCCGGTGGGGCTGGCCCCCGTGATGAGTAGAGGTCCGAGGGCAGAAGATCCGTCGGGAGACGAGGTACAGGTGCTTTTCGTGGGGTATGCCTGGTGGGCCGGAGCTTGGGCCCTGTCGTGCGGGGAGGGAGCAAGCCCTCTGTGTGGCCTGTCCAACATGCGTCCCCCCCAGCTGAAGGCGGGGAGAGTCACCCATCTCCTTGGGGACTCTCTTCGTCGAGGCGGAAAAAGCGGGACAGGCCATCCGCGTTGGCGTGGTCTTGGCCTGGTCGGTGCTCCACGGTGAAGTCCATTCCCTGCAGGGAAATGGACCAGCGCAAGAGTTTTGGGTTCTCCCCCCGCATCTGCATCAGCCACTGCAGGGGTCGATGGTCGGTTTGTACCCGGAAGTGGGTACCGAAGAGATAGGGTCAGAGCTTTTTGAGGGCCCACACTACTGCGAATGCCTCCCTCTCGATGGTGCTCCAACGCTGTTCTCGGGCCAGGAGACGTCGACTGAGGAAGGCCACCGGCTGGTCATGACCTTCGGGGTTTAACTGAGAAAGGACGGCTCCGATGCCGTGGTCGGAGGCGTCGGTCTGCACCACAAATTCCCGACTGTAATCGGGGGCCTGGAGCACAGGGGCGGTGCACAGGGCGGCCTTCAGCTTCTCGAAGGCCGCTTGACAATCAGGAGTCCAGTTAATCCGCTTCGGTTGGTTCTTGGACGTGAGACCCGTGAGGGGCCCCACGATGCTGCCGTAGTCCTTCACGAACCACCGGTAGTAGCCGGTGAGCCCCAAGAAGGCTCGGACCTCGGTCTGGGTGACGGGGGGCTGCCAGGACTGGATGGCAGCAATCTTAAGTTGTAGCGGGGCCACCAGCCCGCTTCCCACTTGGTGCCCAAGGTAGGTCACAGACCCTTGGCCAATTTGGCACTTGCCGGCCTTAATGGTGAGGCCGGCCCGCTGGAGGGCTTGTAGGACCTCTTGGAGGGGACGGAGGTGGTCGGACCAGTGGCGGCTGTATACAGCGATATCGTCCAGGTAGGCAGCGCTGAACTCTTCGAGCCCCGCCAAGACCTGGTTCACAAGGCGTTGAAACGTGGCGGGGGCATTCTTCATGCCAAAGGGCATGACCTTGAATTGATAGTGGCCATCGGGGGTAGAGAAGGCTGACCGTTCCTGAGCCCTGGGTGTGAGGCCGATCTGCCAGTAGCCCGCTGTTAGGTCGAAGATACTAAGGTAGCGGGCGGCCCCCAGCCGGTCGATCAGCTCGTCTGCTCGGGGGATAGGATGAGCGTCGGTCCGGGTGACAGCGTTCAAGCCCCGGTAGTCGACGCAGAATCTCAGTTCGGGTGCGGTGCCGGGGGCAGCGGCTTTGGGAACCAATACAACCGGGCTGGCCCAGGGACTGTCCGAGGGCTCGATGACCCCGATCGTGAGCATCTTGGCCACTTCCTCCTGTATGCAGGCCCGTACCTGATCTGGTACGCGGTAGGCCCGGTGTCGGACAGGGGGACTGTCCCCGGTGTCTACGTCGTGCAAACACCAAGGGGTGACCCCGGGGGTGAGGGAGAACAGGGCAGCGAACTGCAGCAGGAGGTTCCGGCAGTCCTGGCGTTGCTCCGAAGTGAGGGCGTCAGAGAGCCGGACCCCGTCCACGGAGCCGTCATTCTCCTGAGTCTTCAGGAGATCCGGGAGGGGTTCGGAGTCTTCTTCTGCACCACTGTCCGTAGCCATCAGGAGGCTAAGTTCTGAGCGCACAAAGTGTGGTTTGAGTCGGTTGGTGTGGAGGACCCGAAGGGGGTTCCGGGAGGTCCCCATGTCGATGAGGTAAGTGACGGGGCTTTTGCGCTCAACCACTTTGAAGGGCCCCGCCCACTTATCTTGCAAGGCACATGGTTCGGTGGGGGACATCACCCATACTTGTTGTCCAGGCTCGAACTCAACGGAGGAGGCATTGTGATCATACCACCTCTTCATGTCCTCCTGGCTGGCCTCGAGGTTCGCCTTGGCCATCTGTCTGAAGCGCCGGGTCTGATTGCGTAGGGCCAGGATGTATTTGAAGACGTCTGGAGGGGTCTTTAGGGGGGCCATCTCCCAACCTTCTTTTACTAGGCTGAGGGGCCCTCGCACAGGGTGCCCGTACAGGAGTTCGAAAGGGCTAAAACCGAGGGACTTCTGGGGAACTTCTCGGTAAGCGAAGAGGAGGCACGGGAGTAGTACATCCCACTGGCGACGGAGGGGCTCTTCCAATCCCCCAATCATCCCCTTGAGAGTGCGGTTAAAACGCTCCACTAGTCCGTTCCCTTGGGGGTGATAGGGGGTCGTGAATCTGTAGGTGACCCCGCATTGTTGCCAGAGGGACTTCATGTATTTGGATATAAAGTTCGTGCCTCGGTCGCTGACGACTTCTCGGGGGAAGCCTACCCGGGAGAAGATCCCCATTAGGGCCCGGCCAACCACCGGAGCTGTCACGGTCCGTAGGGGCACCGCCTCGGGGTAACGGGTGGCATGGTCCACCAGTACTAAGATGAACCTGTGTCCTTGTGCCGTGCGGGGGTCCAGAGGCCCCACAATGTCTATCCCCACCCTCTCGAACGGGGTGGTGACCACAGGGAAGGGTTGCAGAGGGGCTTTCAGCTTCCGACCACTCTTCCCGCTGGCTTGGCATGTGGGGCAAGATCGGCAGTGGTTCAGGACGTCGTTCCTCATTTTCGGCCAGAAAAAGTGGGTTACTAGGCGGCTGTACGTTTTGTCCTGGCCCAGGTGTCCAGCCAGGGGGACATCGTGTGCCAGGTTGAGCAGAAAGTCTCTGAAGCGGAGAGGTACCACCAGTACTCGACCGGCCCCCAGCTCGGCGATTCTTTGCTCGCTGTATAGCAGGTCGTTATCCCAGTAGACCCAGTGAGTTCCGGTGGCGTCCCCTGCATTCTGGGCGCTGGCTTGTTGGCGGAGTCCCTCGAGGGAGGGACAGGTCTTTTGTTCCTGGCGGAACTGTTCTTGGGTGGGCCCCCCTTCTTGACGCCACTGAGCCAGGTCAGGAAGGTCCTGGGATTGCGCGTCCCCTTCGGTCGTCGGGTCTGGGGGGCTGGCCTTGTTGTTGTCTTCTACTGGGGCGACCGGGGGCGGAGGTGCCGGCCATTCCGGTTCTTCTGATCGAGGGACGGCACGGGCGGCCATGGACCGGGTGGTTATGCAGGCCCAGTCCGGGAGGCCCAGCATCCCCAGGTGCTCTCTTCTCTCAACGGTGGCCCACGGGGAACTCTCGAGGTCATTCCCCAGGAGGCAGTCCACGGGGGCATCGTCCCGGACCGTCACCTTCAACAGGCCGGAGACCCCTCCCCATTCGAATGGGACGCAGGCCATTTGACACATACTTTCAGAGTTGTCTGCCGAGCGGACGGGGCAGAGAATGTTCGGCAGTATCTGCTCGGGTTTCACCAGGTGACAGCGGACGGCCGTCACACTGGCGCCTGTGTCACGCAAGGCCTCGGCTCGCTGTCCATTAATGGTCACCCACTGACCGTATTTCCTGGTGTTAGCGGGTAGGGGAGCCCGCGGGACCATGTCTCTTCCCCCTAAGCACGCCAGGACCATGGCGGCCGGCTCCCACTCTTGCTGGGCCGGCCCATACTCTTCTGGTTCCTCCGATGATCGCTCTTCCCCCAGGGCGGCGGCCGCTACCTGGCGGGGCTTGGGTGCTTGGTTCTGCGGGCAGCTCGGGTCATTGGCGTAGTGGCCGACTCGCTGGCATCGGTGGCACGTGACGTTGGCTCGGGCCCCAGGACGCCACGGGGGGTTGCCCCGGCCGGCCGGAGGCGGGGTGCTGGCCACGGGTGTTGTTGGCAAGGCGTCTCTTCCTCGCCCCTGGCCCCCTCCTCCTCCCCGAGGATGGTGCTGGCCTGGGTTGCTTCTGTTCTGTTCGTGTGGCCCCCTCCGGCCCACTCGGGTGCTTTCCCATCGGTCAGCTTCGGCGGCGAGCTGCCGGGGGTCAGTCAGCTTACTGTCGAGGAGGTGCTGCCTGAGCTCGACGAAACAGTTGTTCGACAGGTGCTCCCATACCATAAGGTTAAAGAGTTGTTCGTAAGTGGTGACATGGCTCCCCCTTATCCAACCCTCGAAGGCACGGCTGAAATAGTTCACGTATTCTACCCAAGTTGTACCTGGGATCCGGGTGCAATCTCTGAACCTCTGGCGGTACATCTCGGGTGTGAGGCCGTAGCGGGTGAGGAGGGCAGCCTTCATGTGGTCGTAGGACGTCATTTGGTGATCTGGGAGCTGCAGTAGGGCATCGCGACCCTCGTTGATAAACCTCCCCCAAAGTCCGGCTCCCCAATCACTCCGGTCGATCCGGTGGGAGGTCATGGCGATCTCGTAGGCTTTAAACCACTGTTGTATGTCGTCTTCTCGGACATACTCGCGGACAACATCCTTGGGGATGTGGACTTTTTTCTCGATTGGCCCCGGGGTATGTGGTCGCTCAGGCACCCCCAGTTCTTTATTTTGTTTCCGAAGTTCTATCTCCGCTAGTTGGCGCTCGTGCTCGAGCGTTATTTTTTTCTCCTCCAGCTCTCTCTGTCTCTGCTTCTCTTCTCGTTCATCTCGGAGCCGCATATGCTCGAGGTTGAGTTTCTGTTCCGCTTCCCCATCCATCTTGAGTCGTGCCATTTCCAACTCGTGCAATCGGGTTCTTTCTCTTTCTCGGATCTCCTCCTGCGAGAGGCCCGTTCCCCGCTCCTCAGGAGCCGTGGCGTTCCCCTCTGGTGTGATGCTGCTTTGGTCGGAGGGTCCGGCGACCCCAGTTTCTGTCCACGACTCTAGGGCGTGCTTTAGATCATCCTTGGTACTCAGGCCGGTGGTAGCAATGCCAAGTTCTATGCAGAATTGTCTCAGTTCGCGGTGGTTGTATTCTTCTAATTTATCCATTTGGAAATTCTCGGTGGAGCTGCTATCTTTGGCTGACATCGTGTTTTTGTCGTGGGGTGAGCTACTCTCTGTACGATTACGCGTTGATTCGGATCGCGCCGCTGGCCACCAATGTTAGAAAGGGTAGATGGACCGGGAGGATCGGCCGGGGACAGGAGGAGAGGTCTCCGGGGAGAGCCGTCTCCAACGATCGTACAGACAAGTAACTTCCCCCCCACAGACAGATACCACACACGGATAAGGGTCAGTGTTCTTTATAAGCACTTCTTAAGGTACGGTTGAATGGTACAGGAGGTCTGGACTCAGGGGTCCCCTCTATTCAAGTCTCTCAAAGCAGGGTAAGGGGTAGCGGGACAGTCTGTCTACCAGTCAGGTAGTTCGGGTGAGATGATGACTAGCTCACAACCCTCGAGCTTGGTGGCTTAGGTGGTACGGGCCGCGGCAGCGCCAGCAGGTCCCGGTTGAGATGGTCGGTACACGGTCCGCGGCAGCACCAGCAGGTCCCGGAAAGATGGTCGATGTACGGGCCGCGGCAGCGCCAGCAGGTCCCGACGAGGATGGTCGTTACAACGGGCCGCGGCAGCGCCAGCAGGTCCCGACGAGGATGGTCGTTACAACGGGCCGCGGCAGCGCCAGCAGGTCCCGACGAGGATGGAGGTTGCAGAAGGCTGCGGCAGCGCCAGCAGGCAGGACGATGGTTCACAAGAGCGGGCTACGGCAGCGCCAGTAGTCCGTCAAGGCTGAGTTCTCTCGGTGTCTCTCGACTCCAGGATACAACTGCCTTCCTGCTCCGGAGCTGCCCCAGTTATAGGGCTGGTGCCCTTTGATGTCCGGACCCTCGCACTTGGAGGTCGGAGGGTCCGGGATGAAGGTGTCCAGACACCCAGCAGGGGGTGGAGCCAGTGCCTGGGGGAGCTGGAGGCGATCGGCACCTGGCGGGGGAGAGCCCTTGACACTTCGTTCTCCCATTGACCTGCCAAGTGGTCCGCTCACCTCCTGGGTGGATGGTGGTGCCGGGATGTCGGGGCCGGCCAGGCCCGGGGTTAGGGTCGGGGTGAGGCCACGCGGCCTCGTGGTGCAGGGCCCAAGATGGCGGCTTGACCCGGCCGGGGAAGCCGGTGGGGCTGGCCCCCGTGATGAGTAGAGGTCCGAGGGCAGAAGATCCGTCGGGAGACGGGGTACAGGTGCTTTTCGTGGGGTATGCCTGGTGGGCCGGAGCTTGGGCCCTGTCGTGCGGGGAGGGAGCAAGCCCTCTGTGTGGCCTGTCCAACACCTAGGTACGGTCAGACGAGCCGGGAGGAGAGAACGCTCTGGCAATCTGGCACCACAAGAGAGCTGGCTCTAGAAATGATGCAACAGTAGCCTGTTTGCCCCAGCGATGATTGGAGGTGCTGAGCAGCAAAAGGGAGGTGAGTGCTCTGACACTCAACGTGGATGTGAAAGCATTCCAGGAAGGCACCTGGATCATGAGGTGCAGCCCACCGAGTGCCACCCACTACAGAGAATGAGAACCCCAGAGACATCACATTGTCTGCCTACCACTGCCAGCTGGACACAGATTCAAACAGAAGTAGGTCCAAGGAAAGCAAGATTGGACCACAAGGTGGACAGAAACACATAATACCATGACTGTAGTCCAGATAATAGGACCACATCCTTCTGCACCCTCAAGGCATACCATGCCACAACCCACCATAAATTCCTGAAGACAGCAACAACAAGACCCAAGTCCTGTGCCGACCCATGACAGTAGGTCAAAACCACAGCTCCTGCTGCCCACAGAAGAAGGTCCCAGAAGTGGGAAAAGGCGACACGTGGCCAGACGCCACACAACACCGATGGTGACCAGGAGAACTGGATTAGCAACTGTCCTGATCACCACCAAGCCAGAGCCCTACACCGGAGGCCAGTAGTCAGACTGCAGCAAAAGTCAACCACTGAGAGGTCCTGTTGGCCGGTCTTGAAGAATGTGCACACTGATGCACCCAAAAGAAGGCAAAGAGACTCAAGGGACTAGAAGACTCACCGGCATAGTAAAAAAGAAAGTGTGTGCAGGAGCATGGAGATGGAAAGGAAATGTGACCTGCCAGGTCACACTGAGAAACCTGACGACCGACATAGCCCAGAAGAGGGAAGGCTCACTTCAGAGAACTTAAGCCACAGACGGAAGGCATATATCCACAGAAAGAAGGCACAGAAGAGAAACAAGGACACCCCGGAAACGGCAGAGCGGGAGAACCTGGAGTAAGCCACAAGCATGTGCAAACAGAGTCTCTGCCACAAGCCCAGCGGGAGAACCGGGAGTAAGCTGCAAGCATCCACAAACTGAGTTTCTGCCCCAAACCAGCAAGAGAACAGAGAGAAAGTCATGAGCATGAGTGAACCAAGTCTCTGCCCCACGCTTCCCAGCAAAACTGTCGAGCCATTGTAACCAGCGACTCAGTAATATAGAGTATCCAGGCTGAAGGATACAGGTGTCTCCACAAAGAAATAATGTAAACACCTGTGTCATCATCACTATCATCCATAAACCATCGAGCACCCTGAGTGGAGACCAACACTGCTATCAGAACTACAGACAAGAGGCAAAAGTGGTGCTCAGAAGAATCAGTCAACTAGTAACTACCTGCTTACCCTGCCTGCATCCTGATCCCAGTGGCAAGAGGGAGTCTTGACCAAGATCCATCTACCCCTGCAGTTGCATGAACGACTAGGCAGTAGTCTTGCAGCAGACCAGATGCGGCACACATGCAGTCCCAGCGCAGACCACTGGCAGTCCCATGGCAACCCATCTAAGGGGCCTCCACAAGCATGAGAGATGAACTTGACACAGCCCCACCCAGTGGCAGCTGCCTCTAAATGGGGGTGGTGGGCGGGGAGGGATGAAAATATGCACGCCTCTCCTCCATCTTCTTGTGTTCTTTGCGGCTGCTGTCTGCAGCCTGCACCGGAAGCACCCAGGCTTACAAACTCTGCCAGCCAATCATGACGCTGCAGGAGCAGTGTCGTGATTGGTCTGAACGGCCTGTTTGGCAGCTCAGGCTGTGCCTGGGAAGGCTGGGCATGTTTTCCATGGGGCTGTGCAACATAGCTCCATGGAGAACATGTGAACTGCGCATGCCTGTTTGGCTGGCCCTAGAGGGCTGGTCAAAGCGCCATGCGCATGTCGGGAGGGAGTGCAAACCACTTCTGCTCCCTCTGCTGCAAGCCAGCCCCACCCTGCCCAGAGTCGCAAAGGAAAATAAAATGATAATAACTTCTACATTTAATAATTTTGATTTGATTTTTCACTGCAGTGAGGCGACGCTCCTCTGCCTTAGCAGAGGAGCCGCCACTGGCCCCACCAATGGATTCCAGGAGGTAGCAAGGCCTTGTAGCAAAGACTCCAACAGTTGCAGTACAACAAGACTGTCTTCAGTGAGCCAAGCTACATCACCAAAGTATGCTCCGTGATGGATGCTTTGCGGTGGACTATGACAACACTCCCAACGCACCATGTAGTTGAACAGAGATATCTTGTTGCAGCTTGTGTCATCAGCCTGTATGTCCACTGCTGTCCTGCTTTTTTGGTCGAGCCTAGGCAGCGCATGTGCGCTGTCTGCATGACCTGCTGTAATGAATAAAACTACTTTATTCCTGCCCCCTGCTTACCATTGGCTTACTCCAGCATCACTCTTGTTTTCTACCTCCTTACTGGTTCTGCAACAATATCTCATTTCCGTTCAACGCACAGGCTCACCAGCCAAGTACAGTCTTCATACAATGACAGTGCTTCTCTGTTGTTTGGAATAACTATTTTTCCTTTGTTGCTCTTCACCCCAGATCGGAGACATTTTATTGCACACCGTTGGTTCGGCATTCTTGAGCAGCTGCCCGTTTGTCAACATGTTTTTTTCCCTGACTATAAACTTCAAGCCCTGCTTGTGTCTTCTTTGCCATACATATTCAGAAAGTGCCTTTTTTGAAAGTTTCCTGCTGTTGTTGCTGATCTTCCCCACCCTCTACATAGTAGTGTTTTTTTTTGCCCCAGAGGGGTCAGATCAGGGGTTACTGACTCCTGGGGGGGAGCAGAAAGACTGGCGTTATTGGAGGGGCATTGGCATACCTATTCCTGAACTTTGAAAAAAACATCACTGGTGCTTAGTGAGCTTTCTGCCCCCCAGGGAGGCATATCAGGGGCTACTGCCCCCATCTGCCTCCTGTGGAGGGCAGAAAGCCTGTGGCATTTTTTTGCAGGGGTGGGGGCATTGGCATGCCCATTCTGGGCTGCCCCAACCTCGGAATTTTGGAGGAAAAAATCCCTGGTGCCTGGTGGGCTCTCTGCCCCACCCGGGGAGCACATGAGTACCTATTGCCCCCATCAGCTCCCTGGGGGGGGCAGAAATACTGTAGCAATATATTTTGGGGTGGGGGCATTGGCAGGCTCATTCTGGGAAGCCCCCACCCCTTGGCATAAATTAAAAAAAATAATCCCTGGTGCCTGGTGGGCTTTCTGCCCCCCCCCCCCCCCCCGGGGGCAGATCAGGGCTGTTGCCCCCATCTACCCCCTAGGGGGCAGAAAGACGTTTGTCTTTATTGGGGAAAGGATGGGGGCATTGCCAAACACCTGACCCAAAAAACAAGCATTGGCATAGCCAATAGATCTCGCCTTTGGAACCTTATAAGTGTTTAGCCATGCAACAGTTGATGTTGTTGCACCAAGGATATTGTGCTGGATAACTAAACACTTATAAGTTCCCAAAGGCGAGACCTATTGGCTATGCCAATGCTTATTAATTTAGGTTAGCAGAGAGGCATCCGCCGACATACCGAACTGAGTGCATGGCCCACATGGCTTTTGTCCCATACACAACTATGGTGAGGTGAAGGCAGGCAAAACTGACTTTACGCACACTCCATCCTCTGCTTCTACACACACCCTGAGCTCACTTCCTCGGCTAGAGGTGGGATGGAAACACCAGGGATTAAGTATTAGCCTTCTTAGGCAGATAAATTGAGATCAAAATCAGTTTAGTATCAATCATGGGTCAAGACTCATTGTAAAGCGCCTTGATTCTTGTTTTTGTTGTAAAAGGAACTATGCTACCAACATAATAGTGATATAATCTCATAGGGTCGCTTCTTGAAGCACCTGTGGGGATGCACAGCGCACAATTCTCCTTTCTATTCACATAAGATAAGCAGGAGTTACTGGGATACAGCCTGGCACATGCTACAGGGGGTGATGGGCAGTGAGATGCTGGGGATCAACCACCAATTGCTTTCTGTGAAGCACATGCAGATTCCAAGCCCACACAAAGGACAGTTTGCCATTTCAATGCTCCTTTTTCACTAGCAGTAGGTCTATTTGTTGCACAATGGCGCCCTCTTGTGATAGAGTCATAAGGCAACTGCCTTAACAGCACCTCTAGCCCTGTCTACTCTATGGTCAGGGCTATAGGAATTATCCGGCAGGGGAGGACCAAATTGTATGGCAGAGCTGACTAAATTATGCAGCGAGAAAAGGCAAATTATGCTGTATATACAATGTGATACATTTTGTCATAGTATTACCGCATTATTCTGTCATTTTTACACATATTAACACTATCTGGGCAAAGGTTTCACCTCATTAGTACCAATTTTACACCTAAATACAGAAATAATCAACAGAAAGGTGACCAGTCAAGCTTTGGGAAGGCTTCTCCACTGTGTTGCAACACATGTCAGAGTGATTTTAGTAACTTTTGATCAGTTTGAGATGGAAAGAAAATGTGTTCTGTTAAAATCTGCATATTATGCAGCAGATGATGAATTATATGGCAAATGCGGCAAATTCATAATTATGTTGAAAACTCACAGCCGCAAAAGCGCATAATTCCAGTTGCCCTGCCAAGTACAAGCTGGTGTGGGGCATGACCTACCTTGGAGGAAGCACGCATCCTGAACTGCGCAGGTTTATTTTTTCTTTAACAGCTTTCTATGGCACCTCTCGTTATTGGCACCTAGAACAAAAGAAAGACATCAAGCCCAATTAGTCAAGGTTAAATCACACTTTTGATTAAGTTTACGATTTTTTCCTATTCACAAAGTTATTTTACGAGTAGTATTCTTACTATGTGGAGTCACCACTCACCACACTTGTGGTGGAGACGCCACACATAAAAAGATAGGACTGTCCTATGTGCAGAGTATATGCCACGAGTGTGGTGACGCCGCATAGTAAAGATACCACTCGCAAAATATCTTTGTGAATAGAAGACAACGTAAATAGTATAGTAAAGCTACTACCCGTAAAATACCTTTGTGAATAGGAAAACAACGTAAATAGTATAGTAAAGATAGTACTCGTAAAATACCTTTGTGAATAGGAAAACAACGTAAATAGTATGGTAAAGATAGTACTCGTAAAATACCTTTGTAATTAGGGAAAAATCATAAACTTACACAAAAGTGTACGTTTACCTGTGTGAATCGGGCCCCAAGAATTTAGACCATCAAAGTTGATTAAAGAGCTATGGAAGATTACGTTAGTCTAAGTGCAGGCGGAAATAGTTGTTTTTATCAGTTTCTCGCTGGAAAGGAGGGCGGATAACGTTCTTGGATGAGCCTGCAGTGAGTGCTACAGGCTAGCTTGTTCGCAAGTGAAAGATCCCTTCCTAGCATGGGCAATTTTGAATTGACAAAGTGCACTGTTTTTTCAGACATAGTAGGTTTTTACCTGTGTGGCCTTTCAGGTGAGTCTGCATTTTTTTTTATCCTTGCTAGTGATGGTGATCAGATGATTAGATTGCTCAACTTGAGCCCGGGGTTCCGGTGCTCAGCACCGGCACTTCATTGTCAACACCGAGGCTTGTGACAGTCTGCCACAAGGTGGTGCTCTCTGGTTAATTTAGAGATGACCACTACAACAGTTCATTATTAATTCAATACACATAAAAATTACGATTACCTGCCACCAAAGCCATTCTTATAGCTTTAGGGGCCTGAAATAGTCCGAATTGTCACACTTGTAGGAGTGCCATGGTTAGTAGTTGTGTTGTTAGTATCATTGGCAGCATGGCAGGGGCAATGTGTGGTGCAAGCTGCAATGGCCTGCTGACGAGAGCCCTGGGACTTATTTGTTTATAAATTAAGCACTGCATTGGAAGTCAAGGAGATGTGCTCACATTTTCTCTGTGATACGACGGTGGCCGCAGAGTGACACACAGATTTCAGTGAGGAGGAAAGGATTGCGAAATGCCGCTCAGAGTGGCCATGGGCTCCTATTCTACTTTGGAATGGGGACAGGCAACCTGATTTATTTTTATTTGCGGAGTTTAAAATTGCCCATTGGGCGAGTGTAAGTGGCACAGTGGTGGGTGGAGTCCACAATTCGACCCAATGATCTTCCTGGGGACACAGGGATGGAGAGAAACTGAATGAAGTGTGTTCGCCATCAGGTGACAGGTAACATCTGTTTGTGAGTTTTTGAGAGATGAGAAAGAATTCGGTTTTCTGTAGAACATCACTTGGGTGCTAGGATTGGATGATTCCTATTGGGTCAGGACCAGGGCCATCTTAACAGCATTATAGCCCCCGGGCAGAGAAGTGCACTGCGCCCTGCCCACACAACCACTCACAGGAATACAAATGTTTAACAGAATATTAGTGTAAAATTCTGGTCAGCATGGGGCCCCTATGCTCGTGGGGCCCCCAGGCCATTTCCCAGCGTGCCCATGCGTTAAGACGCCACTAGGCAGGACCAAGGCTGATTTGCATAGAGTCGGTCCCTTTTTAAAGTGGCACAGTGGAAAAATTTGGACGGAATCCGACCCAAGTAATTACTAATGACTGATATTAATTACATTAATTAAGTACATTCTACTCATCACTTTCATTTACTTTCTGACCCTCGGCAAAGTATGGTTTTGTTGCCACTTCCCCAGGAAATGAGGCCACATTTGATGCTTCCTTTGAGAGCTCCAAGCGGGTGACCCCAAAGGCAGCCGCCTTATGATGCCATATCACTGGTCCAGCCTACTTCTAAGAATATTGTAAGTCATGGCCTCATCAGACAGGTTGAAAAACCCGGAAGTGACTTGTATTTATTATTTATATTTAAGGCACCCATTGTTTAGGTTTTACTGTTTTTTTTACAGATAATCCTCATTTATTTCCCTGAAAAAGGGGGTATGGGCAGATGTCTTTTTTGAAATAATTTTGAATGCTGTGAGCCATAACTGCCATATTATTATTATTATTGCGTCTTGGAAAGCGCACGGCTACCAGTAGGGGTTTTATAGGTGTTGCGCCAAGGTAGGAGGAGTCAAGCTTGCACTTTAAAACAACCAGGTCTTCAAGTTCTTACGGAACACGGTGAGGGAGGGTGAGCAACTCAGAGAGTCAAGGGGGGGCATTCCAATAGCAGTGCAGGTCAACATGCAGTGCACTTGAAAAAAGTAAGGCAAAGTTTTCCAACAGCTGCACATGTGCACATTTGTACTATAAAACTAGGGCTCCCGGTTTTATGGTATTTATCTTTTTAACATTTCCATCTGTATTTATCCAGATTTCTTTTTTGTCCATTTTATCTGTATTTATCCATATTTATTTTGTATTTTGCGTATAAATGAAGTTGTACAACTGTACATTTCCATATTTATTTAACTGACAGACGCACATTCATACTTTGATGTCTGTTGTGTTTTTAGCTATTTAAGCTGTCAAATATTACATAACAATACATCCACTGGTTAATACTAGCATTATACCATAAATGTATGTTGACATATGCCAATATTTACTGAAATGTCATCCTATTATTAACTTCTCATGCTGTCCATCTGATCAGATGCTGGCCTATAATTCATGAAATACAGCACAGAGTGTCACATAAAAGAAGCACAATTTTCTGTATTTATCCACCTTTAAAAATATATGCAGACAGAAAACACATTGGTTTATGTCTGTATTTATCTGTAAAAACCAGTAAAAACGGAAAACATTATAATAAAACCCATATTTTCATAAGAGCGTTGACGTTTGATATATGTCTTCCTGGAACAGGTCAGGCATCCAAGCAGGATGGTAAATCTATCAGGTACATGCAGAAATATACCAGTTGCAGCTTTATTCTGTTTCACAAAATGAAAAATAAAAATGGAAAAACAGAGCAAATTAGCAAAAAATAAAAGTGAACTGATACAGAAATAATGTCAGAAATAGACACCACAAAACTGGGAGCCCTATTTATAAGGGAATTCTACTTATAAATAACCTCACCGTTTTTCATTTTTGCATTTGAAAATAGTCAGAAAATGTGGTGTGTGCCTGTGTATGTATTGTTTAAAACAGAAAAAAACAGAAATTAGGTCTTCATTTGAGTGTCTCTCTATGATATCAATCATGATTCCAGGAAAATAGCTGTGAATATTAACAGCACAGGAAGATTAAAAAAAACATTAAACGTCCTAATTAAACCTGGAAATTAGCAGATGCGCTGCTACTACAATGTTACAGCTTTCAGGTGGTTTCACTTTTAATTTCATATAATGATTTAGCGCACTCAAACTCTTCAGACAGCAAAGTGCGAGTGTACATGTGTACATTAAATAAATATGGACTTATACAAGTTGTCCAATTTCTATTTCCATTTAAATAGTATAATGATAACTTCCAACAATAGAAAAACAAATTTGGACAAGTACAAAGGACAAAAAATATATACCAAAAAAACGAGTACCCTATTTTATAATTCCTGGCCACCCTCACCCCATGAAATATTATCGTCAAGTTTCAGATAAGGCTGCCCCAGTGATAGATAATGTTGAATTGTAAATACCAACATGAAACAATATTGACTTCAAGATATTGATGTGCACTGTACTGTCAAAATAAGCAAGTGTGTTGTTAGAATAGTAAGGGGAGAGGATGTGGCCTAACGGCTAAGGCGGCCAACCTCAAATCGAGTTCGAGTCTCGGCAACGATGCTCAACATCCTGTGATTCTGGGCAAATCACTTAATTTCCCCCTGCCTAACAAAAATGAAAGTTTCCTTGTGTAATGCAACTGGTGCTATGTAAAGCACTCTGATAACTTCGGGTCACCTTCGGGCTACATAAATCTCCGTAAAAAGAGGGTGTACTCCCCTGTGCATGGTTGCCTTGACGATATTGTCAAAGTAGGTATCTCACATTTATTTTTGGGGAAGGTCAATATGTGTGATTTCAATATTTTAGGGTACAACGCTTTACTGGTATGTGAAAAAAAAAATCGGCCCTTCGGCAATGGCAAGAAATCCAACTGTTTTGCAGTCAGTAAACTGCACAGGAGTGTCAGAAAGTTTACATTTCTTACTGACAAAGCCTGTTATAAAAAACAATGGGGACATATGGATACTGTAGTTCCTGCCTCAAGCACTGCACTAAATGTACAGAACACCATAAATAAACTTAATCAGAGAATGACTGTGACCTGTCAGACAAAGAAAGCTCAGAGGAAATCATTCTGAATCGAGGCAGGTCTAGAAGGGGCTTTATCAAAGGTTTTTTTGCAGAAATAAATCCAATATTTTATTTTAAAAGTGCCAATAGCTTTTTTGCTGAGGCAGCCGAGTCCAATACTTTGTGAATTTTGTCACAAAATTCGAGGGAGATAAGCTACAACAGCTGAGCGCTGGATTAAATTTCTTACATTTATATTTGAGTGGTGAAGTCATGTTTTAATTTCATCTGGGTGAAAAGGTAACTTTCTTATTACAATATAAAATTTGCTTACATTTACAGTTGAGTGGTGATGTCATGTTTTAATTTCATCTGGGTGAAAAAGTAACTTTCTTATTACAATATAAAATTTGCTTACATTTATGGTTGATTGGTGATGTCATGTTTTAATTTCATTTGGGTGAAAAAAGTAACTTTCTTATTACAATATTATAGGTGAGTCGTAATGTCATTATTTTTATTAAAGGTGAGCAGTGGTGTCGTCTTTCTAACCAAGAGTGTGGCGTAGTTTTTTAAATTACACTTTTACAGGTGACTAAAGTTATTTTCCTTTTAAAGGTAAGTAGACGTGATTTTCTCATCAGAGTTGTAAAGCTGAAAAGCAAAGTATTGGTGAGTAGGGATGCCATTTTCATCTAACAATATTACTGATAATTAGTAATGTTTTTTATTACCGTGAGAAGTAATGGTATTGATTTGTAACAGTATTGCGGGAGAGTAGTAATGAGGTTTTATTATTTGATTACAAGGAGAGTAGTAATTGTTTTATTACCGATGAGTAGTGATTTCACAACTAGAGTGTGTTTAGGTTTTCATATAGTTATTGATAGCTTCATGTGTACCACATCATCATAAACGATATTTGCCGTGGTGCTGCAAGTGATGATAACGCCAGATGCGTGTGATGATAACGCCATGTCAATATCTTGATTGGAAATGACGCTTGCTTTGATCCATAGATGCTGTTGGAAAGTGTTGCCTCCAGAAGTCGGCCACAGTATTTATTTCCAGTGGTTTCACTCTAGCAGGAAGGGTGGGGTCAGATTCGGAGGAGGAGACATCTGAGTGGGTGGGGGGCATGACATGTCATTTTGGGTGCCTTGCAGAAGTCCTCTGGCACTAACACTCACAGCAGTCTCCGAGAGAGAGAGAGAAGCAAGAAGGCGAGGAAGGAAGGGAGACAGACAGCTCAAGAAAGAAAGGGAAGTGGGCAGAGGTGGCAGAGAGGGACGGCGAGGTGCGCCTAGAAGACAGGCACGTGGAAAGGAGGAGCTCGAAGGACAGGCGCAGAAAGGCCCTGAAGGGTGAGGCCGCCAGGTACCAGGAGCCGAGAAGCGTATAGAAGTCATGGGATGGGAGAAAGACACAGGCAGAGAGTGAGACCGAGAGTGGGTAGAGAAGAAGAGGAGGAGGAGAAGAAACAACACCTATAAAGACATGATTAAACCCCAAAGCTCCCCCCGGGAGGTGGGAAACATCACGAGCACCTTGTATCCAGACTTCGGAGGCCACCAGACTGTCCGCATCTGAGGCGGTGGCGAGAGGTCAGTGTTACCCCAATGCTTGGCGGTGGCTGCAGGGGATCTGGGGGCCTCTTGCCATTTGTGGGGTCGACAAATGAAGTGGGGCGATGTTATGAGATTTTTAGGCACACATCCCCTTCTTCGAGCACAGCAGAGTCGGAGCAGACAGGGGCAGCCTGCGCACACCACAGAGCCGCGGACACTCTGATAAAAAGTCAAAGTAATATAAAACAAGCAAAAGGAAAGTGATCGCGCAAAAAAAATAAAACCAGGGGTGCGCGCTGGCAAACACGCAAGTGGGACGGCAAAAGTGAAAGCAGGGGTGTGCGCGCGACGGCGGAAAAAGTGAAAGCTCCAGATGGCGCCTCGGGCACTTAAAGCTGCTGGCTGTACGCGTGCACGATCACGTGAACGCAAGCGCTAGGCCAGCCAGCAGCACTTTGAAAACTCACCTACTAAATGTCTCTCCGAGCAGCACATGCACGCTGACTCAGCGAGACCTAAAAAGAATCCCTGGCATCTAGGGTGCTTTCTGCCTCCAGGGAGGCAGACTGGGGGCTACTGCCCCTATATGCCCCCCAGAGGGGCAGAAAGACTGATCATGCCAGTTTTTCTGGGGGGAACAAAGGCTCTTGCCCAAGGGGCCTATCCCCCCTCCCTGGTGCCTTGTGGGTGTATCCCTGCTTGGGGATCGCCCTCCAGGGCCGATCCCCAAGCAGGGATTCACAAGGGAAGGGTATCATTGGAAAAGGGAGATTCTCCCCTTTCCAACGATACCCCTCCCATGTGATTCGGTGCTTGGGGGGCGAGATAGCCTGAAACAATGAAATTGAAACTAAGTTTCAGTTCCATTTTCAATGTAATGACGTCAGCGCACCATGCGCACGATCGTCATCATATTGGAACAAAAAAGAAAGCCATGGGATGTTGGGGAAGCCCTTGCCCACCTCCTGAGGCAAAAATAAAAAGAAAGGGATTCCCTCTGCTGTCTGCAGCAGAGGGATTTTGTCTGTCTGTGCACATGACGGAATGTTTCAGTCATGAGCACAGGAGCTCATTACGGAACCATTCCGTCATGAGCACCAAAAGGGTTAAGGAAATACTTCTCTTTTTATGTAAGAACTCAGGAGTGCACATTTTCCAGCTGCCCCCCTAAAGTTGCTCCTTCATCAGCCAGATTACTTGAAGAGGGGTTTTGGCTCCGCCCTCATTTTCGGAGTCAGGAGTACGTTTTGATCCAACTGGAGTTGTGTACTTCACAAAAAAAGAATTTGCAATGCAATAGGTCTTGCATTTGCAAGATTTTGAGCTATCGGCATTATAAATGACAGTGCCTCTTATTTATAAGTTTTGAAAACCTGTAAGCAGTGTGTAAATACGCACTTTGGGCCTCATTTATGAAAAGTGACGCATCACTGCGTGAAAACAGTGATGCGCCACTTTTCACTGCGCCCTCCCTGCGACTCCAGTGATGCGTCATATTTACAGTATGACGCATCATGTCGCAAGGAGTCACAGATACGTCAGTATTTCTGACGTATCCGTAGGCGCAAAAGTGACGCATCGCTGGAGTGTGTCACAAAAGTGACGCAACTCCAGCAATGTGTCCTTTCACATGGGGCAAGCCCCATGTGAAAGGGCCTGCGTCAGTCTTACGCCTGCCGTGAGGCAGGCGCAAGAAATTGACACATTTGCACCCTAGAAGTGGCGCAGTGAAATCTCGTAGATTTCACTGCGTCACTTCTACGACCCTTTGTTGCGTCAAAACGCCCCCCTTGCATACATTATACCTGGCGCAGGTATAATGTGGCGCAGGGGTTTACAAAGTGACGCATCTACCTAGATGCGTCACTTTGTAAATATGGCGCAACATGGCACATGTTTTACGCCACTGGTGCGTCACAAAAAGTGACGCACCGGCGGCGCAAAAGTGACGCAGGGGCTCATAAATGAGCCCCTATGTACTTATAGTCCTTGCTTACGAGAAGCAAAGCTGTCAGTAAAAGAGGCGCAATTACTGCAAGCCTTGCTTCCGGTAAGCAATGACCATAAGTACAAAGTGCATGCTTACGCACCGCTTGCAGATTTTTAAAACACATAAATAAAAGCCATTGTCATTTTCAATGTCAATAGCTCAAACTCTCGGAAATGCGAGACCTATTGCATTGCAAATGCTTGTTGGCTAAGAGACTGATACCAGCTATTGTTGTTTTGTTTCCACAGGTTTGTGTAATTTTTCTTTTGGATTTGTGGAGAAATGTAGTGTTCTGCAAGACACAGTCATGTAGGAGCCCCTCTGCCATTCACACAGGCGTGGCCAGTCCGATGCAGTAAGAGTTCCCGGCTTCACAAAAAGGCCGTGCGCACCGTGCCTTGGGCCAATTACACCCACCATAACTGTGTGTCTGTGTATTTAGTATGTGAGCCTAGGGCCCTCTACTTTACAGTAGCCTCGCATCCTCAACGACATTGACATCTCAGGACAGTAGGTACACTGCTTTATCAATATTACGGGACACTTCATTTACGGGAAAGAGAGCCCATTTTGAGCAGCTGCTCTGCTGGAAATTTAAAGGAGAGCTCGGAGGGGCTTGAAAAGGCGCAATGAAAAGTAATGGCATGTCTAGGAGGACGAACGACGGGGACACGAGGCAGAGTCTTGCAGAAAGTGAGCTCGTGCAACTACGAACCTTTATTATTTATGAGGCGGGATGCG
Organism: Triturus cristatus; assembly: GCF_964204655.1. NCBI lineage: Eukaryota > Metazoa > Chordata > Amphibia > Caudata > Salamandridae > Triturus > Triturus cristatus. The sequence continues at coordinate 1,293,513,428 of NC_140585.1, read as the reverse complement.
GAAAGACGAATAAAGGGTTGATTAAAAAAGTGTTAATCTACAGAGGCATTCATCTTGTAGGCTTCACAGAAGTGCTGATCAATTAGGGAATCGTTTAGACCGAATAGCAGCAAATTATTGGCAGCACCTTCATAAAAAGTGATCGTTATGTCTGCCGGGCAAGGTAAAAATAACGAGCATTTTCTTGTCGGGAACAGTCTCGCCATTACAGGATTGAGCTCCAAACTGAGGACTTTCAGAACAAACGTTCAAAGGCCGCCCTCTAGTGGTATTAGTGGTGATTGCAGCCAAAACACATTTAGCATTGTTTTGTAGGACCTGCGTCGTTGTGAATATCATGACTGAGCCCTTTTATTGTTTTTTCATTGGTTTAATGAGTTTTAACGGAATTCTTGTGCTTGAAGTGCACAATCCTTGTTTAATGGCAAGGATAATCACTATGTAGAAAATTCAATTTTAATTACGTTCATCATACATAAATGCCACCCAGAAATATTAGTGTTCTTTTTGGTGCAACTGACTTGATTCAACACTACAAAGCCCAGATGACATGGGAGCTCAAAGTCCAGGTTGGGAAGCTTTATGTCTCAGTGATGTTAAATTATCTGGTAAGAATAGTTTTGGAGGTCAGCCATCACTTTTTTTCTTTAGGCCAAATGATCGATTTCACAGCAGAGACACAGGGCCACATGAATGAAGCCTTTTTTGTGGTTGATTCGCGAACGTAGAAAAGACTTTTCACATGTATCATACCCAAATTGTGATTTGGTAACCTGTTAGCGAATCTCATGAAACTGCTTGGTAGGTGGTTCCATAGGGTATTGGCGCTCCTGGACACTACGCAAGTAAGTCTACACTAGTACTGAGTGAGGATTGCAGTGCATAAGGATAGGGAGAGCCACCCTCCTCCCCAACGTGTGGATATCCACTGGTAAAACAGAACAACAGTCCCATGCACACGCTAACAGTGTATCAATTATATCAATAACAGTGTGACAAAAGATTGAGTCTTTGCTGGAACATGCGCTTCAGTTTATTCACAACAGCATTAGCCAACACGTGTTTTGTCACGCTTACAGCTGTGCGCAGGGACTTCTTCAGGGCTAAGAAACAAACAATTGTACAGCATTGGGAATGAAAGGTATTCAACAATAGCATCCAATGTCAGTTTCCCATTGTGACAGACTAACTTTCAAGGATTGGCTCGTGTTGCCTCCTCGAGCCTGTGGAAACCCATGCTGTCTTAAATGTGTCACCTCAATTGTTTAGTGAAAAACTAGTGTTTTTTAAGAAAAATTATAACACAGATAAAATAAACTTGTCCGGATTTCAGGCATGCTTGTTCCTTGTGAGTCCCGTTGTGACATATGAGCCAAAACATTCAACAGTGACTTTGCTAAGGTGAATTTATCATAATGTCACCCCCTTAATGTTGCCTGGTACCCAAAGGTATGTAATAGAAAACAAAGTACCTATTCAATGCTTGAATTCCTAGGGGAAAAGAAACAGGTAAAAAAGAAAGAAAAATGATGCTAAGTATACAAGCCCTGTAAAAGCAAGTTTATCGTGCTACGGTGACCAAATCTGACCGGGAAACCAACCTTAAATCTGGTTGTATTTCCGTCCCGAATGGGATTCAATATGGTCCAATATTAGACACACCGTTAAGATGGCACATTTCTTGTGACCAGAATTAATCCCTCCTGTTCACAGTATATGTATCCTGGATGTGTTTCTCAATGAGGAGTCCCTGAGGATGGGTAAATAAAGGAAAATGGCCTAATTACATATATGAATACACCCACAGGAAAAATGTCAGGGCCATGTTCTATATACTTTGAGAAAATAGTAATGTGGTCCCACATACCTTAAACAAGGATTTAGTAATAGTGCAAGTTTATTCAGGCATGAATAAATCAAATTTGTGGTGCATTGTACCCACTCGAGGCAGGATGTGTTAAAGAAAATAACCGGCAGCCATATCCTTGCAGGTATTAATAGGGGATCTTTGCCTAATAAAAAGGATCAAAGTAAAGTTTGTCAAAACAAGCGACTAGACAGACCACGTGGTGCTTGTATCTAGCGTAATTGGCACTGTACCGCTAATTGCAGGAGAACATTTAGTTAGTTATGGGCGCTTACCTCTGTGATGAACAGAGCTCCTTCCAGCGTGTATGCTGGAGACCTAATAGCCCGCAGGAGAACACACATTTATATGGGCCTGGGAGCAAAAATAGTTGTAGGACTGTATCTGCTCCAAAGACGTCGGCCATCTTGGAACTGTATATTCAGTACCCTGCTTATCAATAGAGGTTAAAAGTGGGCAATTCCTCAGCCCCTGAGGTGTGTTGATGTAGATCTTAAGGTTTGTGGGGTGTAGGACTTGGCCCTTTTTGGCTAAAGTTCCCTAAACATTTTGCTTTCCCCTAGACATTTTTTCTGACATGGTATTGCCAACTTAGATGCTTTGGGCACTTTGCCACTGCTGATTTGTGTCAAAGTGCAAGTGCTCCCTGTATAAAGTATAATGGTAATTGGTTGTCCATCATTGGTATGTTTGCCTTACTAGTAAAGTCCCTAGTAAAGTGCACTATGTGTGCCAGGGCTGGTAATGCAAATGCTACTAGTGGGCCTGCAGCACTATTTGTGCCAACCACACCAGTAGCCTTAAAAAGGGAACTCAGGCCTGCCATTGCAGTGCCTGCATGCAGTTTGTTAAACTGCCATGTTCTTCTGACAAGTGCACCCACTTGCCAGACCTTACCCTTCCCTTTCCATGCACATCAGACACCCCTATGGTAGTTCCAAGGTAACCCCTGGGCAGGGTGCAGTGTATGTGAAAGGTAGGACTTGTACTAAGGTGTGTACCATGTTCTGACAGTGAAATAATCTCCATTTCGTTTTTCACTGTGGAAAGGCCATCTTGCCCGTAGGACAGAATGGGAAGGCTGTGTAATATGTTTTCAGGCCTATCTTCCCAAAGGCTTAAGAAGGAGAGGTGAAGTTTAGTGTGCCTGAACTCACAATGTAATAACACATCTTTTTATGAAGGTGGTTTTTGCATTATGTATTTAGAAGCCACTCGTTTAGAAGGAGGAGAGACAGCAACAGGCTGACCTGCATCTAGAGTATAGGGTGAGGAGTAGCCCCTAGAGGTGAAGAGGCCTGGGTTGCTGCCATAAAACAATTGTACCATCTCCTGCTGAGTGACTGAGAATCCAGACCCGCACTAATCAAAGGAAGAAGGTGTCCCTGTCAAGGAGGCACCCAGAACTGGTTTGAACAAAGGTCAGTGCCCCCCTGAACACAAAGACTTCAAAGCCATTGAAGGGTATAACTATGAGAGCTGAAGTCCCTGAACTTTGGAGAATGGCTTGATCAAGACTGAAAAAGACGGAAGCTACTTTGTGGTCAAGAGGAATCTTTGCCAAGGAAGAAACAACTGAAGAAGCTGAAGGAAAGGACTGACCCTTGCTGTGTGTTCTGGGGCTGGCCTGCAGCTTGCTGTCTTAACCATGGAAAGGCTAAAGAGACTTTGCTGTGTGCTGTGTCCCCCTACTTGAAATGACTTTGCTGTGCTGTGTCCTGAAGAAACGTATTCCCAAGGGCCCAAGGTGAGGTGGCTCCCTGTTGCGGAAACTCAGGAACACAAAAGTTTCCAGGAGAGTCTCAGTGGCACTGTGTGCGTGTGCTTTTTGCAGCCTGAGACCCTCGTAAGGAGTGCTCTGTGATCGTGGGCACCTGGAGTCCAAGCGAGTCTCAGCGACTCTGTGTGTGGGTGCTTTTTCCAGCCTGAGTCCTTCATGAGGATAGCCTTGTTAAAGTGCACACCCGGACTCCAAGTGAGTCTCAGCGACACTGTGTGCGTGTGCTTTGTGCAGCCTGAGACCTTAGTGAGGATTGCCTTGTTATCGTGCACCCGGAGTCCAAGTGAGTCTCAGCGACGCTGTGTGCGTGTGCCCTTTGGCAGCCTGAGATCTTTGTAGCAGTAGCGGCCCAGACCGGCAGCCCCGGAGGAGCTGAGCTGCCGGCCCAAGCCCGCCGTTGCCAATTCACAAAGATTGCATCGGAGGCCCAAGTAGCTGGCAGAGGAGAGTGAGGTCGCACCCCCCAGGTAACGCGTGACGACGCCTGGGGCGGTGGGCTGGATTGGAGGGAGATGCTCTCGGCCTCTCTCTCATTCCAGCAGCGTGAGCCTCTGCTTCGGCTCGTATCACAGTCCATACTGGCCAAGGGAGTGGCAGTACCAGGGCCGGAGTGCAGAGCTACACTTTTTGTTATACCATACCCGTGTTGGAGGCAACTGTTGACAGAGGCTGACTGCGAGTCAGCACGAGTGGCAGAGAGACCGCCTAAGGCACCGTGATCGGTGCTGGAGTGTATTACACATTACCTTATTTCTGCATAACGGAATACCTGATTGTCATATTACACATTTCATCATTTCTGCATAATGAACTACCTGATTAGTGTATTACGCATTGCATTATTCCTGCATAACGAACTACCTGATTAGTGTACTACGCATGGCATTATTGCTGCATAACGGAGTACCTGATTTCCGTATGATGCATTGCATTGTTTCTGCATAACAAACTACCTCATTAGCGTATTACACATTGCATTATTCCTGCATTATGAACTACCTGATTGGTGTATTACGAATTGCATTATTTCTGCATAATGAAGTTCCTGGTTGTTGCGTTACGCCTTGCATTATTTCTACATTGCAGAGTGCCTGATTGTTGTGTTACGCATTGCATTACTTTTCCATTGCAAAGCGTCTGATTCTAGCATTAAGAACTGCATAGCATTGTATTACGACTATAGTGGAATATTTAGAAGTGCTCATTAATATCACCAGAACTTACAAGAGCTGGATGGCCTATCAACCAGCCAGGAAGAATATTACAAATAAGCATATGTTTGATTTATATTGTGTGGTCTTATCGTATATCTTTTTATATACATTTCTACTTGTTTTTATGAAACTCGTGTGGAGTCCATTTGTGGTGTCATCATTGGGTTGCTGTGAGCGTGATTGCAAGTCCTTTACACACTTGCCTTGAAGATAAGCCTGGCTGCTCGTGCCAAGCTACCAAGGGGGTGAGTGGGGGCTATCTCAGAAGGTGTCCTTCCTTTCCCTGATGTGGAAACGCGGGTCCCTATTTGGCCTGAGGTACCTACCTCAGCAAACCAGGGATCCCGAGTCTAACATTTGGTGGTCAGCGGTTGGGATTTGAACGTGTATTTGCAAATTCACTCACAGTGATTGGTATACATCACAAGTTTAGCTCAGACCATGACGCAACCACATATTTTGTTCTTGATTTGTTGGTTCTATTTTTGAGCAACCTTTAAGCCACACATCATGTCTCAGCGAAGTCAAGTAGCCAGTGATGCTGCAGAATTAGAGTTCGACATTGAGGCATTGCTTACCTACAAAGTTGATCAATTGAGGCAATTCTACAGAGCCTTGGGATGTCCCATGAATAGTAGCGCCAAGAAGAAGGAGCTGCTAATGGCCTTCAGGGCCTGGTGGGAAGCCAAAGGGGCTCAGGAGGCGGGTGATGTTGAGGTGGATGAGGATGACCCAGGGAATTGATTTGGTCCACAGGATTTGCCAGTGGAGGGACCAGGCTCAGGGGCTGGTAGTAGTCATTCAGGGAGGAGCTTTTCACCAGAGGAGTTGGAGGAAAACCAAAGGGTCAGAAAGCATGAGTTGAAGGTTTTAAAATTTAAAACTCAAGTAGAAGAGAAGAAGCTGCTCATTGAAAGTGAAAAGCGAGCAGAGGAGAGCAGAAACGCTCTTGCCTTGGAAGAGAAAAAGATTCTCTTAGCTCATGAGTTAAGCATGAGGGAACCAGACATTAAGGTTAAACAGGCAGAGTCCAGTTTGAATGGTGGCACCGTACAGCCAGTGCCAAGTGTGGATGAGTACAAGCGTACACTGGATGACTGGGTGTTGGTGAGCATGGCAAATTATTTGAAGGGGTTGCTCAACCTTACCCCTAGGGAGCCTAGGCTCAGCAATTGTTTTCCAGGATTGCGCCAACCCGTGTTAGGGTAGGAGCTCTTTGATTCCCGGGAGCTGGTACAAGAGCCAGACCCCTGGTCATGGGTCCAAGGGCCTGAAAAAGCCCTAGAGAGGGAAGAGAGGCGAAGCAGAACCGTTAGGTCCCAGAGTAGTGGGGGGGTGGAATGCGGGCTACTGCCCTGTCTCAAGGGAGAGGGAGGGAGTGTGAGCAGCGTCCCCAGGGGTTTACCACCCCGGAGACTGGAGGGTTCCTTAGAGGAGCACCAAGTTGGAGGCCTAGCGCCTGCTTGGCAGCTGTGCGAGGAAGAACACCTAGCGTCAGGAGCGCGTTGGGCGTCTGTCACCAGAGCTCCCGCAGTCCTGAAATTTGTGGGTACCATTCCTAAATGGCAGGCTCAGAAATCTAAATGGAAGGTTAAGGGAGGAAGGTGTCCCCCCGTGGGAAAACCCATGGGACCATGTCCAGCCAGTAGGGCTAGGTCCCCTAGGAGTGACCAGGGTAAACCCACTTCTAACCTAGAGGACAGGATAACTGGGAACAGTATCCTGACTGATTGGTCTTTCAGGGATACTGCTCTAGGTGGGGTTTGGCCAGGGACCAGCACCCCTAGAGAGGCCCCAACTGCCTGGAAGTACCCATGGAGCGGCATAGTTGGCCCAGGGAGTAGTGACCAACAGAATCTCCTTGGGTCAGGAAGGCATAAAACAGGAGGGTGTCCCTGCGGAAGCTGGCCTGCATCCGTGTTCTTTCGCCCCAAGCAGGGAAGTCCATCAAGGTAGTTGATTGGTCTACCCTGGCTTTTGACTGGGAGGGGGTTTTGTAGAACTTGGCTCTTTTTGGCTAAAGTTCTCTAAACTTTTTGCTTTCCCCCAGACCTTTTTTCTGACATGGTGTTGCCAACTTAGATGCTTTGGGCACTTTGCCACTGCTAATCAGTGTCAAAGTGAAAGTGCTCCTTGTATAAAGTATATTGGTAATTGGTTGTCCATGATTGGTATGTTTGCCTTACTAGTAAAGTCCCTAGTAAAGTGCACTATGTGTGCCAGGGCTGGTAATGCAAATGCTACTAGTGGGCCTGCAGCACTATTTGTGCCACCCACACCAGTAGCATTAAAAAGGGAACTCAGGCCTGCCATTGCAGTGACTGTGCGCAGTTTGTTAAACTGCCATGTTGTTCTGACAAGTGCACCCACTTGCCAGACCTTACCCTTCCCTTTCTATGCACATCAGACACCCCTATGGTAGGTCCAAGGTACCCCCAGGGCAGGGTGTAGTGCATGTGAAAGACAGGACATGTACTAATGTGTGTACCATGTCCTGACAGTGAAATAATCTCTATTTCGTTTTTCACTGTGGAAAGGCCATCTTGACCATAGGACAGAATGGGGAGACTGTGTAATATGTATTCCCAAAGGCTGCATCTGGAGTGTAGGGGGAGGAGTAGACCCTAGAGGTGAAGAGGCCTGGGTTGCTGCCATAAAACAATTGTCCCATCTCCTGCTGAGTGATTAAGAATCCAGACCCCCACTAATCAAAGGAAGAAGGTGTCACTGGCAGGGAGGCACCCAGAACTGGTTTGAACAGGGGTCAGTGCCCCCTGAACACAAAGACTCCAAAGCCATTGAGGGGTACAACTATGAGAGCTGACACCCCTGAACTTTGGAGAATGGCTTGATCAAGATAAACAAGATTGGAGCTCTTGGAACTGTAAATTCAGTACCCCGCTAATCAATAGAGTTTAAAAGTGTGCAATTCACCAGCCCCCGAGGTGTGTTGATGTAGAGCTTAAGAGTTGTGGGGTATTGATCAGCATTATGCTCAATGGGCTAATGCATAGTAATAAAACAAATACCGTTGGGGATTAGAGAAAAGGTGTAAGGAACATGATAGATGGTTAGTGAACACATGAACTTCCCAAGTGACAGCCTATAGTGCTGATGAAATCAAAACCATATTAGGACATGTAGTCCCAGGTAAGCTTGCACATAAGCTTAAGGAAGCAGACTTTAAAACTTCAGTTCAAACTCAACAGTAGTAGTAAAATAGAGATCACATCACAAACAAGTCAGAGGACCACATGGAGATTGTGGTACTAAGTAAATAAAAACTGTTTCAACTTGGTAACATTACGTCTCGTATGAGGACCGTGAACGCTAGTCCCCCAAAAAGTAGTGTAATTCATGGTCTGTGTTTAGGCCCATTTCCACACTTCATAATAGCATGATCCAAGTCGCCTCCCTCCTCTTCAACGTTAGTTCTCTTTGCCACCTCTCACGTCTTTGGGTATGGTGTCAAAGCGATAAAGGGAGAAGGTTTTGTGGCTACCCTGAACAGGACATTCCAATATGTGCATGCCTACGAGGTACCTGGTGTCAGCCTGTTTAACCGCCCTGATGCATCGAGTGGGTGCAATGCACCACGGATTTTATTTATTCATGCCTGAATAAACTTGCACTATTACTGTATCCTTTTTTAAGATACGTGGGACTACATTAGCATATTCTGAAAGTATATAGAATATGCCCCTGCCATGTGTATTCTTATATGTAATTAGGCGGTTTTCCTTCATTTACCCATCCTCAGGGACTCCTCATTGAGAAACACATCCAGGATTCATATTCTGTGAATAGGAGAGATTATTTCTGGACACAAGGTATGTGCAGTCTTAACTGTGTGTGTAACATTAGACCATATTGAATCTCATTCGGGACGGAAATACAACTGGATTTAAGGTTTGGTTTCCCAGTCAGATTTGATCACTGTAGCACGACAAACTTGCTTTTACAGGACCTGTATACTTAACATCATTTTCTTTCTTTTTACCCGTTTCTTTTCCTCTAGGATCTTCAAGCATTGAGTATAGGTATTTTATTTTTATTACATACCTTCGGGTACCAGGCAACATTAAGGGAGTGTCGTTATGTTAAATTCACCTTAGCAAAGTCACTGTTGACTATTTAGGCTCATATGTCACAACTGAACTCACAAGGAACAAGCATGCCTAAACTCCGGACATGTTTATTTTATCTAAGAGTGTTATACATTTTCTTAAAAAACACTAGTTTGGCACTAAACAACTGAGGTGACACATTTAGGATAGCATAGTTTTCCACAGGCTCGAGTAGGCAACACGAGACGATCCTTCAAAGATAGTCTGTCACAATGAGAAGCTGACATTGGATGCTATTGTTGCATACATTTTATTCCGAATTCTGTACTATTGTTTGCTTCTTAGCCCTGAAGAAGTCACTGCGCACAACCATAAGCTCGAAGAAACAGGTGTTGGATAAGGCTGTTGTGAATAAACTGAAGTGCATATTCCAGCAAAGACTCAAGCTTTTGTCACGCTGTTATTGATATAATTGATACACTGTTAGTGTGTGCAGGGGACTGTTATTCTGTGTCACCAAATCGCAATTTGGGTTTGCGATTCCATGTTGGGAAGGGGCGTGTTTAGTGTGCCCCTTTCAAATACCGAATCACATCGGTATGTATGAATGTTTTGCGACTGAAATGCGGTCTCAAACATTCGCATTTTACAACGTACTTCAAATAGTTGGTAAACTATTCACAAAAGGTAAGGGGTCCCCAAGGGACCCCTTCCCCTTTGTGAATAGCTGTAAAAGCATTTTTTAAGAGCAGTGAGTGGTACATTCATACATCTGGCCCACAGGCCCTTATTTCCAAATTTTTGGCGAAGGGCAACGCCGCAAGCCTTCCTGCTCTGCTGCTCTTCGTCAAAAGAAAAGGGCAGGAATGCGCTGTATATATGAGATATTGAGCATTCTCTGACCTCTTCCAATGTGCCGGCGCACAAATGGCTGCCTAGCGCCAACACAGGCACACTTGCACCATGGTGCAAGGATGCCTGTGTTGAAATCAGGTTGTTTCTTTGGGGTAAGGGGCACCTTCCTACTCAAAAACAACCCTTAATCCATCCCTGGGGAGGCGTAGGCTTTTGACGCATTGCCAGGTTGACAGCAGCATGTTGTAAATCTAGGAATGTGTCAAATGCCATGGGTGTTACATGGGAACACCCATGGCATGCCTCCCCATCGCAGTGTGAGGCAATGCGGCGACTTGCACTGCGTTGCCCCAAACTTTAGCTACGAGGCCATGAAAGCCACGCAGGGTGGCTTTATGTGGTCTCATAGATATGGCTCTGCAGTGTGTACCGCAGGATCAACATTAAAAGTGACTTTAAGGCGGCACACAGGGCTTGTCAATGAGCCGCACAGTTTTTTCATTTCCTCAATAGGGGAACTAGTGTTACACTGCATTTCTTTTGGATCTACTACAGCACCCAGGTGCATTATTTTGATGTCCTATAATATTAGGCGTATTCCTAGAAGAGGATTGTTAGCTGTTCTTTTTGGTCTACTTTTTAGCCTGGATGGGCTGAACGTGCTACACCGCCTCCAGTGAAAGCTGCACTGTGATATTAGTTAAGCCTGGCACAACAGAATAGTGTTCATTAATAGCTTTTGACATAAAAAGAAAACATAGAGACTTTTTTTTATATCAGTTCCCTTCAACCGTTTTTTGTAGGAGTGTTGTTCATATTATGATCAGCCAACAGGGCAGGATACCTAGAATGTGAGAATGGATCATGCCCCATCGGTCATTAGCTGTATTGCCAGTGCCATATGACAGGTATCCGTTCTCTCATTTATGGGGTTTTGGCGTAGGGCAGCACAGCAAGTCATCTTGATGTGCTGCACTACGTCAAAGTGAAAATCAGGAATGCTCAGTTCAGTTCAGTAAAACTTTATTTTGGTAATTGCGAACATAAAAGTATATTAACAAAACAGTACATTTCATTGGGAAAAAAAAATATAGAAAAGTATCCGGCCCACTTTAAAAATACAAATACATCGCCTTGATATTTCCCAAATACAAAAGGGATCAACACAGTCACATGACAAAGTCCAATGGCCTCATTAAAGTGCATGTGCAAAATATGTATATCACAAAGGCAATAGTTGTAAAAGGCAAGCACAAAGTAAGACCAATCAATAGTGGCATATACGAATACAATTAGTTTAAAACAACATTAAAAATCCTTTACACTGATCGTGGAAAGGTGGGTCCAATAAAATTGTGTCGTAAGCCAACCTAATGATGAAAGTTAAACATATTATGAAATGTGAAAACATAGTTCATCTTAGAATTAAAAGCATAGAAAAATGTAAACATTTTTATCAAAGCCCTTGACAATTAGAGACAGTAGACTTTGCTAATGACTAAAATGACAAATTTTAGAAGGTCCAGCGCCTACGCCACCTTGAGGTCAAAAATCGAGATACGGCAAAAACAATGGGCTTGCGGGTGTCAGACTTCAAAACTCTAAAAGCCTCTGCACAATGTACAAATAGCAGATTCCTGCACAGCTGGATAAGCCAGCTCTGTCTTGCTGGCCTATAACCAGGAAAGAAAAAGAAGAGATGGAGCTCTGACTCTTCCTCCCAATTACAGGCTGGGCACCTTCGCAAGGCAGATTTTGACCATTTATCGAAAAAAGCACGGAGCGGCAGGGTGCCCAATCAGAACTGGACATATAATTTCCATGCCAGGAATGGATGACTATCATCCAAAAGGGCTATGTTATGTACTCATCTTTCATTATCACAAATTGAGCTGTCAGAAGGCCTAAGGTTAAGCTCCCTTGGATGGCTGCTACTTTGGTAATTCAAAAGGCATTTACCAATACGGAGCGCGATATTGCAGGACACGTTTCCTCCGGATTACTCCAGAGGCTAGGTTTTCCCAGCCTACTACATTCTTCCTTTATATGTGCAAACCAGGGGATTTTTTCTACACCCGGAAAACTCAGTAACTCTTTTAATTCCGACTGATAAACTGCCAGTTCCGGGGTCACCCACAATCTGTACCAAAAAGTTAGGGGTCTGAGACCTACCTCCTCCCCAATTGGTCTGATTCCTAAGTCCAGCCATAAGGGGATTAAGGGGGTACTAGAAGGGAGACCCAAGATCTGTCTCATGAAGCTGTTCTCTACTTTGCTCACATCTCTACAACAACAGTGCCCCCATAATTCAGCCCCATACATCGTCGCACCCCTGGCTTGCGCCTTATAAATCTCCACTATGGGCCCAGCAGGTTTGGAGGAAGAGTTTCTCAGTAATTTAGTAATTCCTCCAGCTAGCCTACGCCTAGCTTTAGCTATTTGTGGACCCCACTCCATGTTTTCTGTCAGACTGACACCTAGATATTCGAATACCGATACCCTTTCCAACATAGTGCCATCTAAACAAGGATTGGGGCGAGATGTCTTGGGTGGGTTGAAGACCATAAACTTCATCTTCTGGGTATTGATCTCCAGCCCCCTGTTGTTACAGAAAATAGCAACACTGTCTAAAACCCTCTGGATGCCCATGGGTGATTTTGTCATTAAAAGGGTGTCATCCGCAAACATCATTGCTGGGATCTTTGAACCTGCCAACTTAGAGGCATCATTGTCCGTAACCTCCATAAGTTGAGCAGAAATGCATTGACAAAGAGGCAAAATGGGGTAGGTGCAAACACACACCCCTGCCTTACTCCTCTGTTAACTGGAAATCGGGCGGTCAATTCACCTCTTTTCCTACACCTCACCTGGGCAAAATTGCCTTCATGCAATGTTACAAGCATACTCAGGAGGTAACAGGGGATTCCCATATCTCTGAGTACCCCCCATAGCTTAGCCATAGGCACCAAATCAAAAGCCATCTTCAGATCCACAAAGATAAAATAGAGGCTGCCACCCTCCACTCTCACTGTTTTCCAAAATATAAGTTGCAGTCTATATATTTGGTCAACGGTGGAAGTGTTCTTTCTGAATCCGGCTTGATATAGGCTTAGTACCTCATGTTCTTCCATCCACCCCTGAAGACGATCAAGAATTACCCGAGCAAACAGTTTTTGCATGACATCGATCAAACTGATCGCTCTATAGTTTGCTGGCAATAGTGGCAAGCCTTTTTTTTTAAACTGGGACAATTTCTGCCCCTGCCCAGGTTTCTGGGGTCTGCATGCCCTTCTTAATAGCATTGAATAAAACCCATAGATAGGGACCCGATATTGTTGGTTCTCCCCGGAATAAAGCCCCCGGAATCTTGTCCAGTCCTGGTGCTTTTCCAGGGGGAAGCCTGTTTATCGCATTTAGAACTTCGGGCAGAGTGAACTCATTGACTTCTTCCCAATTGATCCTTGATTGGCTTGTGAGTGTATCATCATAAAGGCCAGGTACTTGCTTAACGGTGTATAGAGCCTTAAAGTGTACTTCCCAAACTTCTGCTGCTATATTAGGCTCTATTGCTGGTTTACCCTCGCTACAGCCCGTGCTAACTACGGACCAAAACTCGTTAAAATTTTTATTTGATAGGGCGGTTTTTAGAGCATCCCATCTATTAGATTGCCAGTTCTGTTTTGCTAGCCGGGTGGTCTCTTTATACAACGCCCTCCTATATTTGGTTAAAGGCTTATCTTTAGCTTTAATGGCTTCCAATAAAGCCTGTTTCGCCTTTCGGCAATTGTCATTAAACCAATATCGGGTGACCCTTTTCTTCCCCTTGGAATGCATCTTTGGATAAAATATATCAGCCAGCTTAGATACCAGACCTGCA